>NW_026622775.1:73887587-74487587 GCF_023065955.2 Ursus arctos | reverse complement strand
TCCTCCCTGGGCTTCTGGCAGCAGGAGTGAAAAGAGAGGAGCAGAGCACTGGGACCCGTTTGACAAAACCCGGCTTCCCACGGGAAAGTCTTTCTCCACGTGCAGACATGCTCCCAGGTGCCTGTGGCAAGGGGAAGGAAATGCCATACACTGACCTGGAAGAGACCACAGGGCCCAGGCACAGTCTGAACGCTTCACTCAACCCGGCGGTTTTGCTAGCAGGAGTTCAACCCCAACGAACACAGCCCGGAGACCCCTGAGGCAAAAACGGCTTCTGACGAACAATAGGCGCTTGCTGTGGAACACCTATCCCAAGTGGGGGTAGCCAGCTCAACAAAATGCCACACACCCAGGTGTAAGAAACAACATTGCCCAGCCATGGTCTAAGCCCCTCACCTCGTCCCTGTGCTTTGGGGAGCCAGAGGGAAAGCCGAGGCCCACGGCCCTGAGACCCCTTTTCAAAAAGCCGGCTTCCCACAGAAACAGTTTTCCTGAGGTGCAGACCCTCTCATAAGTGGTTGTGGCAAGGTAAAGCAAATGCCCTCCACTTCTCTGGAAGAAACCACAGTGCCCAGCCATGTTCTAAGCCCTCCCATCCTCCCTGGGCTTCTGGCAGCAGGAGTGAAAAGAGAGGAGCAGAGCACTGGGACCCGTTTGACAGAAACCGGCTTCCCACGGGAAAGTCTTTCTCCACGGGCAGACATGCTCCCAGGTGCCTGTGGCAAGGGGAAGGAAATGCCATACACTGACCTGAAAGAGACCACACGGCCCAGGCACAGTCTGAACCCTTCCCTCACCCCGGCGGTTTTGCTAGCAGGAGTTCAACCCCAACGAACACAGCCCGGAGACCCCTGAGGCAAAAACGGCTTCCGACGAACAATAGGTGCTTGCTGTGGAACACCTATCCCAAGTGGGGGTAGCCAGGTCAACAAAATGCCACACACCCAGGTGTAAGAAACAACATTGCCCAGCAATGGTCTAAGCCCCTCACCTCGTCCCTGTGCTTTGGGGAGCCGGAGGGACACCCGAGGCCGATGGCCCTGAGACCCCTTTGCAAAAAGCCGGCTTCCCATGGAAACAGTTTTCCTGAGGTGCAGACCCTCTCACAAGTGGTTGTGGCAAGGTAAAGCAAATGCCCTCCACTTCTCTGGAAGAAACCACAGTGCCCAGCCATGTTCTAAGCCGTCCCATCCTCCATGGGCTTCTGGCAGCAGGAGTGAAAAGAGAGGAGCAGAGCACTGGGACCCGTTTGACAGAAACCGGCTTCCCACGGGAAAGTCTTTCTCCACGGGCAGACATGCTCCCAGGTGCCTGTGACAAGGGGAAGGAAATGCCATACACTGACCTGGAAGAGACCACAGGGCCAGGCAGTCTGAACCCTTCCCTCAACCTGGCGGTTTTGCTAGCAGGAGTTCAACCCCAACGAACACAGCCCGGAGACCCCTGAGGCAAAAACGGCTTCTGACGAACAATAGGCGCTTGCTGTGGAACACTTATCCCAAGTGGGGGTAGCCAGCTCAACAAAATGCCACACACCCAGGTGTAAGAAACAACATTGCCCAGCCATGGTCTAAGCCCCTCACCTCGTCCCTGTGCTTTGGGGAACCGGAGGGACAGCCGAGGCCCACGGCCCTGAGACCCCTTTGCAAAAAGCCGGCTTCCCACGGAGACAGTTTTCCTGAGGTGTAGAACCTCTCACAAGTGGTTGTGGCAAGGTAAAGCAAATGCCCTCCACTTCTCTGGAAGAAACCACAGTGCCCTGCCATGTTCTAAGCCCTCCCATCCGCCCTGGGCTTCTGGCAGCAGGAGTGAAAAGAGAGGAGCAGAGCACTGGGACCCGTTTGACAAAACCCGGCTTCCCTCGGGGAAGTCTTTCTCCACGGGCAGACATGCTCCCAGGTGCCTGTGGCAAGGGGAAGGAAATGCCATACACTGACCTGGAAGAGACCACAGGGCCCAGGCACAGTCTGAACCCTTCCCTCACCCCGGCGGTTGTGCTAGCAGGAGTTCAACCCCAACGAACACAGCCCGGAGACCCCTGAGGCAAAAACGGCTTCTGACGAACAATAGGTGCTTGTTGTGGAACACCTATCCCAAGTGGGGGTAGCCAGGTAAACAATGCCACACACCCAGGTGTAAGAAACAACATTGCCCAGCCATGGTCTAAGCCCCTCACCTCGTCCCTGTGTATTGGGGAGCCGGAGGGACAGCCGAGGCCCACGGCCCTGAGACCCCTTTGCAAAAAGCCGGCTTCCCACGGAAACAGTTTTCCTGAGGTGCAGACCCTATCCCAAGTGGTTGTGGCAAGGTAAAGCAAATGCCCTCCACTTCTCTGGAAGAAACCACAGTGCCCAGCCATGTTCTAAGCCCTCCCATCCTCCCTGGGCTTCTGGCGGAAGGAGTGAAAAGAGAGGAGCAGAGCACTGGGACCCGTTTGACAGAAACCGGCTTCCCACGGGAAAGTCTTTCTCCACGGGCAGACATGCTCCCAGGTGCCTGTGGCAAGGGGAAGGAAATGCCATACACTGACCTGAAAGAGACCACACGGCCCAGGCACAGTCTGAACCCTTCCCTCACCCCGGCGGTTTTGCTAGCAGGAGTTCAACCCCAACGAACACAGCCCGGAGACCCCTGAGGCAAAAACGGCTTCCGACGAACAATAGGTGCTTGCTGTGGAACACCTATCCCAAGTGGGGGTAGCCAGGTCAACAAAATGCCACACACCCAGGTGTAAGAAACAACATTGCCCAGCAATGGTCTAAGCCCCTCACCTCGTCCCTGTGCTTTGGGGAGCCGGAGGGACACCCGAGGCCGATGGCCCTGAGACCCCTTTGCAAAAAGCCGGCTTCCCATGGAAACAGTTTTCCTGAGGTGCAGACCCTCTCACAAGTGGTTGTGGCAAGGTAAAGGAAATGCCCTCCACTTCTCTGGAAGAAACCACAGTGCCCAGCCATGTTCTAAGCCGTCCCATCCTCCCTGGGCTTCTGGCAGCAGGAGTGAAAAGAGAGGAGCAGAGCACTGGGACCCGTTTGACAGAAACCGGCTTCCCACGGGAAAGTCTTTCTCCACGGGCAGACATGCTCCCAGGTGCCTGTGACAAGGGGAAGGAAATGCCATACACTGACCTGGAAGAGACCACAGGGCCAGGCAGTCTGAACCCTTCCCTCAACCTGGCGGTTTTGCTAGCAGGAGTTCAACCCCAACGAACACAGCCCGGAGACCCCTGAGGCAAAAACGGCTTCCGACGATCAAAAGGTGCTTGCTGTGGAACACCTATCCCAAGTGGGGGTAGCCAGCTCAACAAAATGCCACACACCCAGGTGTAAGAAACAACATTGCCCAGCCATGGTCTAAGCCCCTCACCTCGTCCCTGTGCTTTGGGGAACCGGAGGGACAGCCGAGGCCCACGGCCCTGAGACCCCTTTGCAAAAAGCCGGCTTCCCACGGAGACAGTTTTCCTGAGGTGTAGAACCTCTCACAAGTGGTTGTGGCAAGGTAAAGCAAATGCCCTCCACTTCTCTGGAAGAAACCACAGTGCCCTGCCATGTTCTAAGCCCTCCCATCCGCCCTGGGCTTCTGGCAGCAGGAGTGAAAAGAGAGGAGCAGAGCACTGGGACCCGTTTGACAAAACCCGGCTTCCCTCGGGAAAGTCTTTCTCCACGGGCAGACATGCTCCCAGGTGCCTGTGGCAAGGGGAAGGAAATGCCATACACTGACCTGGAAGAGACCACAGGGCCCAGGCACAGTCTGAACCCTTCCCTCACCCCGGCGGTTGTGCTAGCAGGAGTTCAACCCCAACGAACACAGCCCGGAGACCCCTGAGGCAAAAACGGCTTCTGACGAACAATAGGTGCTTGTTGTGGAACACCTATCCCAAGTGGGGGTAGCCAGGTAAACAATGCCACACACCCAGGTGTAAGAAACAACATTGCCCAGCCATGGTCTAAGCCCCTCACCTCGTCCCTGTGTATTGGGGAGCCGGAGGGACAGCCGAGGCCCACGGCCCTGAGACCCCTTTGCAAAAAGCCGGCTTCCCACGGAAACAGTTTTCCTGAGGTGCAGACCCTCTCACAAGGGGTTGTGGCAAGGTAAAGCAAATGCCCTCCACTTCTCTGGAAGAAACCACAGTGCCCAGCCATGTTCTAAGCCCTCCCATCCGCCCTGGGCTTCTGGCAGCAGGAGTGAAAAGAGAGGAGCAGAGCACTGGGACCCGTTTGACAGAAACCGGCTTACCACGGGAAAGTCTTTCTCCACGGGCAGACATGCTCCCAGGTGCCTGTGGCAAGGGGAAGGAAATGCCATACACTGACCTGGAAGAGACCACAGGGCCCAGGCACAGTATGAACCCTTCCCTCACCCCGGCGGTTTTGCTAGCAGGAGTTCAACCCCAACGAACACAGCCCGGAGACCCCTGAGGCAAAAACGGCTTCTGACGAAAAATAGGCGCTTGCTGTTGAACACTTATCCCAAGTGGGGGTAGCCAGCTCAACAAAATGCCACACACCCAGGTGTAAGAAACAACATTGCCCAGCCATGGTCTAAGCCCCTCACCTCGTCCCTGTGTATTGGGGAGCCGGAGGGACAGCCGAGGCCCACGGCCCTGAGACCCCTTTGCAAAAAGCCGGCTTCCCACGGAAACAGTTTTCCTGAGGTGCAGACCCTCTCACAAGGGGTTGTGGCAAGGTAAAGCAAATACCCTCCACTTCTCTGGAAGAAACCACAGTGCCCAGCCATGTTCTAAGCCCTCCCATCCTCCCTGGGCTTCTGGCAGCAGGAGTGAAAAGAGAGGAGCAGAGCACTGGGACCCGTTTGACAAAAACCGGCTTCCCACGGGAAAGTCTTTCTCCACGGGCAGACATGCTCCCAGGTGCCTGTGGCAAGGGGAAGGAAATGCCATACACTGACCTGGAAGAGAACACAGGGCCCAGGCACAGTCTGAACCCTTCGCTCACCCCGGCGGTTTTGCTAGCAGGAGTTCAACCCCAACGAACACAGCCCGGAGACCCCTGAGGCAAAAACGGCTTCTGACGAACAATAGGCGCTTGCTGTGGAACACTTATCCCAAGTGGGGGTAGCCAGCTCAACAAAATGCCACACACCCAGGTGTAAGAAACAACATTGCCCAGCCATGGTCTAAGCCCCTCACCTCGTCCCTGTGCTTTGGGGAGCCGGAGGGACAGCCGAGGCCTATGGCCCTGATTCCCCTTTGCAAATAGCCGGCTTCCCATGGAAACAGTTTTCCTGAGGTGCAGACCCTCTCACAAGTGGTTGTGGCAAGGTAAAGCAAATGTCCTCCACTTCTCTGAAGAAACCACAGTGCCCAGCCATGTTCTAAGCCCTCCCATCCTCCCTGGGCTTCTGGCAGCAGGAGTGAAAAGAGAGGAGCAGAGCACTGGGACCCGTTTGACCAAAACCGTCTTCCCACGGGAAAGTCTTTCTCCACGTGCAGACATGCTCCCAGGTGCCTGTGGCAAGGGGAAGGAAATGCCATACACTGACCTGGAAGAGACCACAGGGCCCAGGCACAGTCTGAACCCTTCCCTCACCCCGGCGGTTTTGCTAGAAGGAGTTCAACCCCAACGAACACAGCCCGGAGACCCCTGAGGCAAAAACGGCTTCTGACGAACAATAGGCGCTTGCTGTGGAACACCTATCCCAAGTGGGGGTAGCCAGGTCAACAAAATGCCACACACCCAGGTGTAAGAAACAACATTGCCCAGCCATGGTCTAAGCCCCTCACCTCGTCCCTGTGCTTTGGGGAGCCGGAGGGACAGCCGAGGCCGATGGCCCTGAGACCCCTTTGCAAAAAGCCAGCTTCCCATGGAAACAGTTTTCCTGAGGTGCAGACCCTCTCACAAGTGGTTGTGGCAAGGTAAAGCAAATGCCCTCCACTTCTCTGGAAGAAACCACAGTGCCCAGCCATGTTCTAAGCCGTCCCATCCTCCCTGGGCTTCTGGCAGCAGGAGTGAAAAGAGAGAAGCAGAGCACTGGGACCCGTTTGACAGAAACCGGCTTCCCACGGGAAAGTCTTTCTCCACGTGCAGACATGCTCCCAGGTGCCTGTGGCAAGGGGAAGGAAATGCCATACACTGACCTGGAAGAGACCACAGGGCCAGGCAGTCTGAACCCTTCCCTCAACCCGGCGGTTTTGCTAGCAGGAGTTCAACCCCAACGAACACAGCCCGGAGACCCCTGAGGCAAAAACGGCTTCTGACGAACAATAGGCGCTTGCTGTGGAACACTTATCCCAAGTGGGGGTAGCCAGCTCAACAAAATGCCACACACCCAGGTGTAAGAAACAACATTGCCCAGCCATGGTCTAAGCCCCTCACCTCGTCCCTGTGTATTGGGGAGCCGGAGGGACAGCCGAGGCCCACGGCCCTGAGACCCCTTTGCAAAAAGCCGGCTTCCCACGGAAACAGTTTTCCTGAGGTGCAGCCCCTCTCACAAGTGGTTGTGGCAAGGTAAGGCAAATGCCCTCCACTTCTCTGGAAGAAACCACAGTGCCCAGCCATGTTCTAAGCCCTCCCATCCTCCCTGGGCTTCTGGCAGCAGGAGTGAAAAGAGAGGAGCAGAGCACTGGGACCCGTTTGACAAAAACCGGCTTCCCACGGGAAAGTCTTTCTCCACGTGCAGACATGCTCCCAGGTGCCTGTGGCAAGGGGAAGGAAATGCCATACACTGACCTGGAAGAGACCACAGGGCCCAGGCACAGTATGAACCCTTCCCTCACCCCGGCGGTTTTGCTAGCAGGAGTTCAACCCCAACGAACACAGCCCGGAGACCCCTGAGACAAAAACGGCTTCTGACGAAAAATAGGCGCTTGCTGTTGAACACTTATCCCAAGTGGGGGTAGCCAGCTCGAAAAAATGCCACACACCCAGGTGTAAGAAACAACATTGCCCAGCCATGGTCTAAGCCCCTCACCTCGTCCCTGTGTATTGGGGAGCCGGAGGGACAGCCGAGGCCCACGGCCCTGAGACCCCTTTGCAAAAAGCCGGCTTCCCACGGAAACAGTTTTCCTGAGGTGCAGACCCTCTCACAAGGGGTTGTGGCAAGGTAAAGCAAATGCCCTCCACTTCTCTGGAAGAAACCACAGTGCCCAGCCAAGTTCTAAGCCGTCCCATCCTCCCTGGGCTTCTGGCAGCAGGAGTGAAAAGAGAGGAGCAGAGCACTGGGACCCGTTTGACAGAAACCGGCTTCCCACGGGAAAGTCTTTCTCCACGGGCAGACATGCTCCCAGGTGCCTGTGGCAAGGGGAAGGAAATGCCATACACTGACCTGGAAGAGACCACAGGGCCAGGCAGTCTGAACCCTTCCCTCAACCTGGCGGTTTTGCTAGCAGGAGTTCAACCCCAACGAACACAGCCCGGAGACCCTTGAGGCAAAAACGGCTTCTGACGAACAATAGGCGCTTGCTGTGGAACACTTATCCCAAGTGGGGGTAGCCAGCTCAACAAAATGCCACACACCCAGGTGTAAGAAACAACATTGCCCAGCCATGGTCTAAGCCCCTCACCTCGTCCCTGTGCTTTGGGGAACCGGAGGGACAGCCGAGGCCCACGGCCCTGAGACCCCTTTGCAAAAAGCCGGCTTCCCACGGAGACAGTTTTCCTGAGGTGCAGACCATATCCCAAGTGGTTGTGGCAAGGTAAAGCAAATGCCCTCCACTTCTCTGGAAGAAACCACAGTGCCCAGCCATGTTCTAAGCCCTCCCATCCGCCCTGGGCTTCTGGCAGCAGGAGTGAAAAGAGAGGAGCAGAGCACTGGGACCCGTTTGACAAAACCCGGCTTCCCTCGGGAAAGTCTTTCTCCACGGGCAGACATGCTCCCAGGTGCCTGTGGCAAGGGGAAGGAAATGCCATACACTGACCTGGAAGAGACCACAGGGCCCAGGCACAGTCTGAACCCTTCCCTCACCCCGGCGGTTTTGCTAGCAGGAGTTCAACCCCAACGAACACAGCCCGGAGACCCCTGAGGCAAAAACGGCTTCTGACGAACAATAGGTGCTTGTTGTGGAACACCTATCCCAAGTGGGGGTAGCCAGGTAAACAATGCCACACACCCAGGTGTAAGAAACAACATTGCCCAGCCATGGTCTAAGCCCCTCACCTCGTCCCTGTGCTTTGGGGAGCCGGAGGGACAGCCGAGGCCCACGGCCCTGAGACCCCTTTGCAAAAAGCCGGCTTCCCACGGAAACAGTTTTCCTGAGGTGCAGACCCTCTCACAAGGGGTTGTGGCAAGGTAAAGCAAATGCCCTCCACTTCTCTGGAAGAAACCACAGTGCCCAGCCATGTTCTAAGCCGTCCCATCCGCCCTGGGCTTCTGGCAGCAGGAGTGAAAAGAGAGGAGCAGAGCACTGGGACCCGTTTGACAAAAACCAGCTTCCCACGGGAAAGTCTTTCTCCACGTGCAGACATGCTCCCAGGTGCCTGTGGCAAGGGGAAGGAAATGCCATACACTGACCTGGAAGAGACCACAGGGCCCAGGCACAGTCTGAACCCTTCGCTCAACCCGGCGGTTTTGCTAGCAGGAGTTCAACCCCAACGAACACAGCCCGGAGACCCCCTGGGGCAAAAACGGCTTCCGAGGAGAAATATGCCCTTGCTGTGGAAAACCTATCCCAAGTGGGGGTAGCCAGGTCAACAAAATGCCACACACCCAGGTGTAAGAAACAACATTGCCCAGCCATGGTCTAAGCCCCTCACCTCGTCCCTGTGCTTTGGGGAGCCGGAGGGACAGCCGAGGCCGATGGCCCTGAGCCCCCTTTCAAAATGCCGGCTTCCCATGGAAACAGTTTTCCTGAGGTGCAGACCCTCTCACAAGTGGTTGTGGCAAGGTAAAGCAAATGCCCTCCACTTCTCTGGAAGAAACCACAGTGCCCAGCCATGTTCTAAGCCCTCCCATCCTCCCTGGGCTTCTGGCAGCAGGAGTGAAAAGAGAGGAGCAGAGCACTGGGACCCGTTTGACAAAAACCGGCTTCCCACGGGAAAGTCTTTCTCCACGGGCAGACATGCTCCCAGGTGCCTGTGGCAAGGGGAAGGAAATGCCATACACTGACCTGGAAGAGACCACAGGGCCCAGGCACAGTCTGAACCCTTCCCTCAACCTGGCGGTTTTGCTAGCAGGAGTTCAACTCCAAGGAACACAGCCCGGAGACCCCTGAGGCAAAAACGGCTTCTGACGAACAATAGGCGCTTGCTGTGGAACACCTATCCCAAGTGGGGGTAGCCAGCTCAACAAAATGCCACACACCCAGGTGTAAGAAACAACATTGCCCAGCCATGGTCTAAGCCCCTCACCTCGTCCCTGTGCTTTGGGGAGCCAGAGGGACAGCCGAGGCCGATGGCCCTGAGACCCCTTTGCAAAAAGCCGGCTTCCCACGGAAACAGTTTTCCTGAGGTGCAGACCCTCTCCCAAGTGTTTGTGGCAAGGTAAAGCAAATGCCCTCCACTTCTCTGGAAGAAACCACAGTGCCCAGCCATGTTCTAAGCCCTCCCATCCTCCCTGGGCTTCTGGCAGCAGGAGTGAAAAGAGAGGAGCAGAGCACTGGGACCCGTTTGACAAAAACCGGCTTCCCACGGGAAAGTCTTTCTCCACGGGCAGACATGCTCCCAGGTGCCTGTGGCAAGGGGAAGGAAATGCCATACAATGACCTGGAAGAGACCACAGGGCCAGGCAGTCTGAACCCTTCCCTCAACCCGGCGGTTTTGCTAGCAGGAGTTCAACCCCAACGAACACAGCCCGGAGACCCCTGAGGCAAAAACGGCTTCTGACGAACAATAGGCGCTTGCTGTGGAACACTTATCCCAAGTGGGGGTAGCCAGCTCAACAAAATGCCACACACCCAGGTGTAAGAAACAACATTGCCCAGCCATGGTCTAAGCCCCTCACCTCGTCCCTGTGTATTGGGGAGCCGGAGGGACAGCCGAGGCCCACGGCCCTGAGACCCCTTTGCAAAAAGCCGGCTTCCCACGGAAACAGTTTTCCTGAGGTGCAGCCCCTCTCACAAGTGGTTGTGGCAAGGTAAAGCAAATGCCCTCCACTTCTCTGGAAGAAACCACAGTGCCCAGCCATGTTCTAAGCCCTCCCATCCTCCCTGGGCTTCTGGCAGCAGGAGTGAAAAGAGAGGAGCAGAGCACTGGGACCCGTTTGACAAAAACCGGCTTCCCACGGGAAAGTCTTTCTCCACGGGCAGACATGCTCCCAGGTGCCTGTGGCAAGGGGAAGGAAATGCCATACACTGACCTGGAAGAGACCACAGGGCCCAGGCACAGTCTGAACCCTTCGCTCAACCCGGCGGTTTTGCTAGCAGGAGTTCAACCCCAACGAACACAGCCCGGAGACCCCTGAGGCAAAAACGGCTTCTGACGAACAATAGGCGCTTGCTGTGGAACACCTATCCCAAGTGGGGGTAGCCAGCTCAACAAAATGCCACACACCCAGGTGTAAGAAACAACATTGCCCAGCCATGGTCTAAGCCCCTCACCTCGTCCCTGTGCTTTGGGGAGCCGGAGGGACAGCCGAGGCACACGGCCCTGAGACCCCTTTGCAAAAAGCCGGCTTCCCACGGAAACAGTTTTCCTGAGGTGCAGACCCTATCCCAAGTGGTTGTGGCAAGGTAAAGCAAATGCCCTCCACTTCTCTGGAAGAAACCACAGTGCCCAGCCATGTTCTAAGCCCTCCCATCCTCCCTGGGCTTCTGGCGGAAGGAGTGAAAAGAGAGGAGCAGAGCACTGGGACCCGTTTGACAGAAACCGGCTTCCCACGGGAAAGTCTTTCTCCACGGGCAGACATGCTCCCAGGTGCCTGTGGCAAGGGGAAGGAAATGCCATACACTGACCTGAAAGATACCACAGGGCCGAGGCACAGTCTGAACCCTTCCCTCACCCCGGCGGTTTTGCTAGCAGGAGTTCAACCCCAACGAACACAGCCCGGAGACCCCTGAGGCAAAAACGGCTTCCGACGAACAATAGGTGCTTGCTGTGGAACACCTATCCCAAGTGGGGGTAGCCAGGTCAACAAAATGCCACACACCCAGGTGTAAGAAACAACATTGCCCAGCAATGGTCTAAGCCCCTCACCTCGTCCCTGTGCTTTGGGGAGCCGGAGGGACACCCGAGGCCGATGGCCCTGAGACCCCTTTGCAAAAAGCCGGCTTCCCATGGAAAGAGTTTTCCTGAGGTGCAGACCCTCTCACAAGTGGTTGTGGCAAGGTAAAGCAAATGCCCTCCACTTCTCTGGAAGAAACCACAGTGCCCAGCCATGTTCTAAGCCGTCCCATCCTCCCTGGGCTTCTGGCAGCAGGAGTGAAAAGAGAGGAGCAGAGCACTGGGACCCGTTTGACAGAAACCGGCTTCCCACGGGAAAGTCTTTCTCCACGTGCAGACATGCTCCCAGGTGCCTGTGGCAAGGGGAAGGAAATGCCATACACTGACCTGGAAGAGACCACAGGGCCAGGCAGTCTGAACCCTTCCCTCAACCCGGCGGTTTTGCTAGCAGGAGTTCAACCCCAACGAACACAGCCCGGAGACCCCTGAGGCAAAAACGGCTTCTGACGAACAATAGGCGCTTGCTGTGGAACACTTATCCCAAGTGGGGGTAGCCAGCTCAACAAAATGCCACACACCCAGGTGTAAGAAACAACATTGCCCAGCCATGGTCTAAGCCCCTCACCTCGTCCCTGTGTATTGGGGAGCCGGAGGGACAGCCGAGGCCCACGGCCCTGAGACCCCTTTGCAAAAAGCCGGCTTCCCACGGAAACAGTTTTCCTGAGGTGCAGCCCCTCTCACAAGTGGTTGTGGCAAGGTAAAGCAAATGCCCTCCACTTCTCTGGAAGAAACCACAGTGCCCAGCCATGTTCTAAGCCCTCCCATCCTCCCTGGGCTTCTGGCAGCAGGAGTGAAAAGAGAGGAGCAGAGCACTGGGACCCGTTTGACAAAAACCGGCTTCCCACGGGAAAGTCTTTCTCCACGTGCAGACATGCTCCCAGGTGCCTGTGGCAAGGGGAAGGAAATGCCATACACTGACCTGGAAGAGACCACAGGGCCCAGGCACAGTATGAACCCTTCCCTCACCCCGGCGGTTTTGCTAGCAGGAGTTCAACCCCAACGAACACAGCCCGGAGACCCCTGAGACAAAAACGGCTTCTGACGAAAAATAGGCGCTTGCTGTGGAACACTTATCCCAAGTGGGGGTAGCCAGCTCGAAAAAATGCCACACACCCAGGTGTAAGAAACAACATTGCCCAGCCATGGTCTAAGCCCCTCACCTCGTCCCTGTGTATTGGGGAGCCGGAGGGACAGCCGAGGCCCACGGCCCTGAGACCCCTTTGCAAAAAGCCGGCTTCCCACGGAAACAGTTTTCCTGAGGTGCAGACCCTCTCACAAGGGGTTGTGGCAAGGTAAAGCAAATGCCCTCCACTTCTCTGGAAGAAACCACAGTGCCCAGCCAAGTTCTAAGCCGTCCCAAACTCCCTGGGCTTCTGGCAGCAGGAGTGAAAAGAGAGGAGCAGAGCACTGGGACCCGTTTGACAGAAACCGGCTTCCCACGGGAAAGTCTTTCTCCACGGGCAGACATGCTCCCAGGTGCCTGTGTCAAGGGGAAGGAAATGCCATACACTGACCTGGAAGAGACCACAGGGCCAGGCAGTCTGAACCCTTCCCTCAACCTGGCGGTTTTGCTAGCAGGAGTTCAACCCCAACGAACACAGCCCGGAGACCCTTGAGGCAAAAACGGCTTCTGACGAACAATAGGCGCTTGCTGTGGAACACTTATCCCAAGTGGGGGTAGCCAGCTCAACAAAATGCCACACACCCAGGTGTAAGAAACAACATTGCCCAGCCATGGTCTAAGCCCCTCACCTCGTCCCTGTGCTTTGGGGAACCGGAGGGACAGCCGAGGCCCACGGCCCTGAGACCCCTTTGCAAAAAGCCGGCTTCCCATGGAGACAGTTTTCCTGAGGTGCAGACCATATCCCAAGTGGTTGTGGCAAGGTAAAGCAAATGCCCTCCACTTCTCTGGAAGAAACCACAGTGCCCAGCCATGTTCTAAGCCCTCCCATCCGCCCTGGGCTTCTGGCAGCAGGAGTGAAAAGAGAGGAGCAGAGCACTGGGACCCGTTTGACAAAACCCGGCTTCCCTCGGGAAAGTCTTTCTCCACGGGCAGACATGCTCCCAGGTGCCTGTGGCAAGGGGAAGGAAATGCCATACACTGACCTGGAAGAGACCACAGGGCCCAGGCACAGTCTGAACCCTTCGCTCAACCCGGCGGTTTTGCTAGCAGGAGTTCAACCCCAACGAACACAGCCCGGAGACCCCCTGGGGCAAAAACGGCTTCCGAGGAGAAATATGCCCTTGCTGTGGAAAACCTATCCCAAGTGGGGGTAGCCAGGTCAACAAAATGCCACACACCCAGGTGTAAGAAACAACATTGCCCAGCCATGGTCTAAGCCCCTCACCTCGTCCCTGTGCTTTGGGGAGCCGGAGGGACAGCCGAGGCCGATGGCCCTGAGCCCCCTTTCAAAATGCCGGCTTCCCATGGAAACAGTTTTCCTGAGGTGCAGACCCTCTCACAAGGGGTTGTGGCAAGGTAAAGCAAATGCCCTCCACTTCTCTGGAAGAAACCACAGTGCCCAGCCATGTTCTAAGCCCTCCCATCCTCCCTGGGCTTCTGGCAGCAGGAGTGAAAAGAGAGGAGCAGAGCACTGGGACCCGTTTGACAAAAACCGGCTTCCCACGGGAAAGTCTTTCTCCACGGGCAGACATGCTCCCAGGTGCCTGTGGCAAGGGGAAGGAAATGCCATACACTGACCTGGAAGAGACCACAGGGCCCAGGCACAGTCTGAACCCTTCCCTCAACCTGGCGGTTTTGCTAGCAGGAGTTCAACTCCAAGGAACACAGCCCGGAGACCCCTGAGGCAAAAACGGCTTCTGACGAACAATAGGCGCTTGCTGTGGAACACCTATCCCAAGTGGGGGTAGCCAGCTCAACAAAATGCCACACACCCAGGTGTAAGAAACAACATTGCCCAGCCATGGTCTAAGCCCCTCACCTCGTCCCTGTGCTTTGGGGAGCCAGAGGGACAGCCGAGGCCGACGGACCTGAGACCCCTTTGCAAAAAGCCGGCTTCCCACGGAAACAGTTTTCCTGAGGTGCAGACCCTCTCCCAAGTGTTTGTGGCAAGGTAAAGCAAATGCCCTCCACTTCTCTGGAAGAAACCACAGTGCCCAGCCATGTTCTAAGCCCTCCCATCCTCCCTGGGCTTCTGGCAGCAGGAGTGAAAAGAGAGGAGCAGAGCACTGGGACCCGTTTGACAAAAACCGGCTTCCCACGGGAAAGTCTTTCTCCACGTGCAGACATGCTCCCAGGTGCCTGTGGCAAGGGGAAGGAAATGCCATACACTAACCTGGAAGAGACCACAGGGCCCAGGCACAGTCTGAACCCTTCCCTCACCCCGGCGGTTTTGGTAGTAGGAGTTCAACCCCAACGAACAAAGCCCGGAGACCCCTGAGGCAAAAACGGCTTCTGACGAACAATAGGCGCTTGCTGTGGAACACCTATCCCAAGCGGGGGTAGCCAGGTCAACAAAATGCCACACACCCAGGTGTAAGAAACAACATTGCCCAGCCATGGTCTAAGCCCCTCACCTCGTCCCTGTGCTTTGGGGAGCCGGAGGGAGAGCCGAGGCCCACGGCCCTGAGACCCCTTTGCAAAAAGCCGGCTTCCCACGGAAACAGTTTTCCTGAGGTGCAGACCCTCTCACAAGTGGTTGTTGCAAGGTAAAGCAAATGCCCTCCACTTCTCTGGAAGAAACCACAGTGCCCAGCCATGTTCTAAGCCGTCCCATCCTCCCTGGGCTTCTGGCAGCAGGAGTGAAAAGAGAGGAGCAGAGCACTGGGACCCGTTTGACAAAAACCGGCTTCCCACGGGAAAGTCTTTCTCCACGTGCAGACATGCTCCCAGGTGCCTGTGGCAAGGGGAAGGAAATGCCATACACTGACCTGGAAGAGACCACAGGGCCCAGGCACAGTCTGAACCCTTCCATCAACCCGGCGGTTTTGCTAGCAGGAGTTCAACCCCAACGAACACAGCCCGGAGACCCCTGAGGCAAAAACGGCTTCTGACGATCAATAGGCGCTTGCTGTGGAACACCTATCTCAAGTGGGGGTAGCCAGCTCAACAAAATGCCACACACCCAGGTGTAAGAAACAACATTGCCCAGCCATGGTCTAAGCCCCTCACTTCGTCCCTGTGCTTTGGGGAGCCGGAGGGACAGCCGAGGCCCACGGCCCTGAGACCCCTTTGCAAAAAGCCGGCTTCCCACGGAAACAGTTTTCCTGAGGTGCAGACCCTCTCACAAGTGGTTGTGGCAAGGTAAAGCAAATGCACTCCACTTCTCTGGAAGAAACCACAGTGCCCAGCCATGTTCTAAGCTCTCCCATCCTCCCTGAGCTTCTGGCAGCAGGAGTGAAAAGAGAGGAGCAGAGCACTGGGACCCGTTTGACAAAACCCGGCTTCCCACGGGAAAGTCTTCCCCACGCGCAGACATGCTCCCAGGTGCCTGTGGCAAGGGGAAGGAAATGCCATACACTGACCTGGAAGAGACCACAGGGCCCAGGCACAGTCTGAACCCTTCGCTCAACCCGGCGGTTTTGCTAGCAGGAGTTCAACCCCAACGAACACAGCCCGGAGACCCCTGAGGCAAAAACGGCTTCTCAAGAACAATAGGCACTTGCTGTGGAACACCTATCCCAAGTGGGGGTAGCCAGCTCAACAAAATGCCACACACCCAGGTGTAAGAAACAACATTGCCCAGCAATGGTCTAAGCCCCTCACCTCGTCCCTGTGCTTTGGGGAGCCGGAGGGACACCCGAGGCCGATGGCCCTGAGACCCCTTTGCAAAAAGCCGGCTTCCCATGGAAACAGTTTTCCTGAGGTGCAGACCCTCTCACAAGTGGTTGTGGCAAGGTAAAGCAAATGCCCTCCACTTCTCTGGAAGAAACCACAGTGCCCAGCCATGTTCTAAGCCGTCCCATCCTCCATGGGCTTCTGGCAGCAGGAGTGAAAAGAGAGGAGCAGAGCACTGGGACCCGTTTGACAGAAACCGGCTTCCCACGGGAAAGTCTTTCTCCACGGGCAGACATGCTCCCAGGTGCCTGTGACAAGGGGAAGGAAATGCCATACACTGACCTGGAAGAGACCACAGGGCCCAGGCACAGTCTGAACCCTTCCCTCACCCCGGCGGTTTTGGTAGTAGGAGTTCAACCCCAACGAACAAAGCCCGGAGACCCCTGAGGCAAAAACGGCTTCTGACGAACAATAGGCGCTTGCTGTGGAACACCTATCCCAAGCGGGGGTAGCCAGGTCAACAAAATGCCACACACCCAGGTGTAAGAAACAACATTGCCCAGCCATGGTCTAAGCCCCTCACCTCGTCCCTGTGCTTTGGGGAGCCGGAGGGAGAGCCGAGGCCCACGGCCCTGAGACCCCTTTGCAAAAAGCCGGCTTCCCACGGAAACAGTTTTCCTGAGGTGCAGACCCTCTCACAAGTGGTTGTTGCAAGGTAAAGCAAATGCCCTCCACTTCTCTGGAAGAAACCACAGTGCCCAGCCATGTTCTAAGCCGTCCCATCCTCCCTGGGCTTCTGGCAGCAGGAGTGAAAAGAGAGGAGCAGAGCACTGGGACCCGTTTGACAAAAACCGGCTTCCCACGGGAAAGTCTTTCTCCACGTGCAGACATGCTCCCAGGTGCCTGTGGCAAGGGGAAGGAAATGCCATACACTGACCTGGAAGAGACCACAGGGCCCAGGCACAGTCTGAACCCTTCCATCAACCCGGCGGTTTTGCTAGCAGGAGTTCAACCCCAACGAACACAGCCCGGAGACCCCTGAGGCAAAAACGGCTTCTGACGATCAATAGGCGCTTGCTGTGGAACACCTATCTCAAGTGGGGGTAGCCAGCTCAACAAAATGCCACACACCCAGGTGTAAGAAACAACATTGCCCAGCCATGGTCTAAGCCCCTCACTTCGTCCCTGTGCTTTGGGGAGCCGGAGGGACAGCCGAGGCCCACGGCCCTGAGACCCCTTTGCAAAAAGCCGGCTTCCCACGGAAACAGTTTTCCTGAGGTGCAGACCCTCTCACAAGTGGTTGTGGCAAGGTAAAGCAAATGCACTCCACTTCTCTGGAAGAAACCACAGTGCCCAGCCATGTTCTAAGCTCTCCCATCCTCCCTGAGCTTCTGGCAGCAGGAGTGAAAAGAGAGGAGCAGAGCACTGGGACCCGTTTGACAAAACCCGGCTTCCCACGGGAAAGTCTTCCCCACGCGCAGACATGCTCCCAGGTGCCTGTGGCAAGGGGAAGGAAATGCCATACACTGACCTGGAAGAGACCACAGGGCCCAGGCACAGTCTGAACCCTTCGCTCAACCCGGCGGTTTTGCTAGCAGGAGTTCAACCCCAACGAACACAGCCCGGAGACCCCTGAGGCAAAAACGGCTTCTCAAGAACAATAGGCACTTGCTGTGGAACACCTATCCCAAGTGGGGGTAGCCAGCTCAACAAAATGCCACACACCCAGGTGTAAGAAACAACATTGCCCAGCCATGGTCTAAGCCCCTCACCTCGTCCCTGTGCTTTGGGGCGCCGGAGGGACAGCCGAGGCCGATGGCCCTGAGACCCCTTTGCAAAAAGCCGGCTTCCCATGGAAACAGTTTTCCTGAGGTGCAGCCCCTCTCACAAGTGGTTGTGGCAAGGTAAAGCAAATGCCCTCCACTTCTCTGGAAGAAACCACAGTGCCCAGCCATGTTCTAAGCCCTCCCATCCTCCCTGGGCTTCTGGCAGCAGGAGTGAAAAGAGAGGAGCAGAGCACTGGGACCCGTTTGACAAAAACCGGCTTCCCACGGGAAAGTCTTTCTCCACGTGCAGACATGCTCCCAGGTGCCTGTGGCAAGGGGAAGGAAATGCCATACACTGACCTGGAAGAGACCACAGGGCCCAGGCACAGTATGAACCCTTCCCTCACCCCGGCGGTTTTGCTAGCAGGAGTTCAACCCCAACGAACACAGCCCGGAGACCCCTGAGGCAAAAACGGCTTCTGACGAAAAATAGGCGCTTGCTGTTGAACACTTATCCCAAGTGGGGGTAGCCAGCTCAACAAAATGCCACACACCCAGGTGTAAGAAACAACATTGCCCAGCCATGGTCTAAGCCCCTCACCTCGTTCCTGTGTATTGGGGAGCCGGAGGGACAGCCGAGGCCCACGGCCCTGAGACCCCTTTGCAAAAAGCCGGCTTCCCACGGAAACAGTTTTCCTGAGGTGCAGACCCTCTCACAAGGGGTTGTGGCAAGGTAAAGCAAATACCCTCCACTTCTCTGGAAGAAACCACAGTGCCCAGCCATGTTCTAAGCCCTCCCATCCTCCCTGGGCTTCTGGCAGCAGGAGTGAAAAGAGAGGAGCAGAGCACTGGGACCCGTTTGACAAAAACCGGCTTCCCACGGGAAAGTCTTTCTCCACGGGCAGACATGCTCCCAGGTGCCTGTGGCAAGGGGAAGGAAATGCCATACAATGACCTGGAAGAGAACACAGGGCCCAGGCACAGTCTGAACCCTTCGCTCAACCCGGCGGTTTTGCTAGCAGGAGTTCAACCCCAACAAACACAGCCCGGAGACCCCTGAGGCAAAAACGGCTTCTGACGAACAATAGGCGCTTGCTGTGGAACACCTATCCCAAGTGGGGGTAGCCAGCTCAACAAAATGCCACACACCCAGGTGTAAGAAACAACATTGCCCAGCCATGGTCTAAGCCCCTCACCTCGTCCCTGTGCTTTGGGGAGCCGGAGGGACAGCCGAGGCGCACGGCCCTGAGACCCCTTTGCAAAAAGCCGGCTTCCCACGGAAACAGTTTTCCTGAGGTGCAGACCCTCTCACAAGTGGTTGTGGCAAGGTAAAGCAAATGCCCTCCACTTCTCTGGAAGAAACCACAGTGCCCAGCCATGTTCTAAGCCCTCCCATCCTCCCTGGGCTTCTGGCAGCAGGAGTGAAAAGAGAGGAGCAGAGCACTGGGACCCGTTTGACAGAAACCGGCTTCCCACGGGAAAGTCTTTCTCCACGGGCAGACATGCTCCCAGGTGCCTGTGGCAAGGGGAAGGAAATGCCATACACTGACCTGAAAGATACCACAGGGCCGAGGCACAGTCTGAACCCTTCCCTCACCCCGGCGGTTTTGCTAGCAGGAGTTCAACCCCAACGAACACAGCCCGGAGACCCCTGAGGCAAAAACGGCTTCCGACGAACAATAGGTGCTTGCTGTGGAACACCTATCCCAAGTGGGGGTAGCCAGGTCAACAAAATGCCACACACCCAGGTGTAAGAAACAACATTGCCCAGCAATGGTCTAAGCCCCTCACCTCGTCCCTGTGCTTTGGGGAGCCGGAGGGACACCCGAGGCCGATGGCCCTGAGACCCCTTTGCAAAAAGCCGGCTTCCCATGGAAAGAGTTTTCCTGAGGTGCAGACCCTCTCACAAGTGGTTGTGGCAAGGTAAAGCAAATGCCCTCCACTTCTCTGGAAGAAACCACAGTGCCCAGCCATGTTCTAAGCCGTCCCATCCTCCCTGGGCTTCTGGCAGCAGGAGTGAAAAGAGAGGAGCAGAGCACTGGGACCCGTTTGACAGAAACCGGCTTCCCACGGGAAAGTCTTTCTCCACGTGCAGACATGCTCCCAGGTGCCTGTGGCAAGGGGAAGGAAATGCCATACACTGACCTGGAAGAGACCACAGGGCCAGGCAGTCTGAACCCTTCCCTCAACCCGGCGGTTTTGCTAGCAGGAGTTCAACCCCAACGAACACAGCCCGGAGACCCCTGAGGCAAAAACGGCTTCTGACGAACAATAGGCGCTTGCTGTGGAACACTTATCCCAAGTGGGGGTAGCCAGCTCAACAAAATGCCACACACCCAGGTGTAAGAAACAACATTGCCCAGCCATGGTCTAAGCCCCTCACCTCGTCCCTGTGTATTGGGGAGCCGGAGGGACAGCCGAGGCCCACGGCCCTGAGACCCCTTTGCAAAAAGCCGGCTTCCCACGGAAACAGTTTTCCTGAGGTGCAGCCCCTCTCACAAGTGGTTGTGGCAAGGTAAAGCAAATGCCCTCCACTTCTCTGGAAGAAACCACAGTGCCCAGCCATGTTCTAAGCCCTCCCATCCTCCCTGGGCTTCTGGCAGCAGGAGTGAAAAGAGAGGAGCAGAGCACTGGGACCCGTTTGACAAAAACCGGCTTCCCACGGGAAAGTCTTTCTCCACGTGCAGACATGCTCCCAGGTGCCTGTGGCAAGGGGAAGGAAATGCCATACACTGACCTGGAAGAGACCACAGGGCCCAGGCACAGTATGAACCCTTCCCTCACCCCGGCGGTTTTGCTAGCAGGAGTTCAACCCCAACGAACACAGCCCGGAGACCCCTGAGACAAAAACGGCTTCTGACGAAAAATAGGCGCTTGCTGTTGAACACTTATCCCAAGTGGGGGTAGCCAGCTCGAAAAAATGCCACACACCCAGGTGTAAGAAACAACATTGCCCAGCCATGGTCTAAGCCCCTCACCTCGTCCCTGTGTATTGGGGAGCCGGAGGGACAGCCGAGGCCCACGGCCCTGAGACCCCTTTGCAAAAAGCCGGCTTCCCACGGAAACAGTTTTCCTGAGGTGCAGACCCTCTCACAAGGGGTTGTGGCAAGGTAAAGCAAATGCCCTCCACTTCTCTGGAAGAAACCACAGTGCCCAGCCAAGTTCTAAGCCGTCCCATCCTCCCTGGGCTTCTGGCAGCAGGAGTGAAAAGAGAGGAGCAGAGCACTGGGACCCGTTTGACAGAAACCGGCTTCCCACGGGAAAGTCTTTCTCCACGGGCAGACATGCTCCCAGGTGCCTGTGGCAAGGGGAAGGAAATGCCATACACTGACCTGGAAGAGACCACAGGGCCAGGCAGTCTGAACCCTTCCCTCAACCTGGCGGTTTTGCTAGCAGGAGTTCAACCCCAACGAACACAGCCCGGAGACCCTTGAGGCAAAAACGGCTTCTGACGAACAATAGGCGCTTGCTGTGGAACACTTATCCCAAGTGGGGGTAGCCAGCTCAACAAAATGCCACACACCCAGGTGTAAGAAACAACATTGCCCAGCCATGGTCTAAGCCCCTCACCTCGTCCCTGTGCTTTGGGGAACCGGAGGGACAGCCGAGGCCCACGGCCCTGAGACCCCTTTGCAAAAAGCCGGCTTCCCACGGAGACAGTTTTCCTGAGGTGCAGACCATATCCCAAGTGGTTGTGGCAAGGTAAAGCAAATGCCCTCCACTTCTCTGGAAGAAACCACAGTGCCCAGCCATGTTCTAAGCCCTCCCATCCGCCCTGGGCTTCTGGCAGCAGGAGTGAAAAGAGAGGAGCAGAGCACTGGGACCCGTTTGACAAAACCCGGCTTCCCTCGGGAAAGTCTTTCTCCACGGGCAGACATGCTCCCAGGTGCCTGTGGCAAGGGGAAGGAAATGCCATACACTGACCTGGAAGAGACCACAGGGCCCAGGCACAGTCTGAACCCTTCGCTCAACCCGGCGGTTTTGCTAGCAGGAGTTCAACCCCAACGAACACAGCCCGGAGACCCCCTGGGGCAAAAACGGCTTCCGAGGAGAAATATGCCCTTGCTGTGGAAAACCTATCCCAAGTGGGGGTAGCCAGGTCAACAAAATGCCACACACCCAGGTGTAAGAAACAACATTGCCCAGCCATGGTCTAAGCCCCTCACCTCGTCCCTGTGCTTTGGGGAGCCGGAGGGACAGCCGAGGCCGATGGCCCTGAGCCCCCTTTCAAAATGCCGGCTTCCCATGGAAACAGTTTTCCTGAGGTGCAGACCCTCTCACAAGGGGTTGTGGCAAGGTAAAGCAAATGCCCTCCACTTCTCTGGAAGAAACCACAGTGCCCAGCCATGTTCTAAGCCCTCCCATCCTCCCTGGGCTTCTGGCAGCAGGAGTGAAAAGAGAGGAGCAGAGCACTGGGACCCGTTTGACAAAAACCGGCTTCCCACGGGAAAGTCTTTCTCCACGGGCAGACATGCTCCCAGGTGCCTGTGGCAAGGGGAAGGAAATGCCATACACTGACCTGGAAGAGACCACAGGGCCCAGGCACAGTCTGAACCCTTCCCTCAACCTGGCGGTTTTGCTAGCAGGAGTTCAACTCCAAGGAACACAGCCCGGAGACCCCTGAGGCAAAAACGGCTTCTGACGAACAATAGGCGCTTGCTGTGGAACACCTATCCCAAGTGGGGGTAGCCAGCTCAACAAAATGCCACACACCCAGGTGTAAGAAACAACATTGCCCAGCCATGGTCTAAGCCCCTCACCTCGTCCCTGTGCTTTGGGGAGCCAGAGGGACAGCCGAGGCCGACGGCCCTGAGACCCCTTTGCAAAAAGCCGGCTTCCCACGGAAACAGTTTTCCTGAGGTGCAGACCCTCTCCCAAGTGTTTGTGGCAAGGTAAAGCAAATGCCCTCCACTTCTCTGGAAGAAACCACAGTGCCCAGCCATGTTCTAAGCCCTCCCATCCTCCCTGGGCTTCTGGCAGCAGGAGTGAAAAGAGAGGAGCAGAGCACTGGGACCCGTTTGACAAAAACCGGCTTCCCACGGGAAAGTCTTTCTCCACGTGCAGACATGCTCCCAGGTGCCTGTGGCAAGGGGAAGGAAATGCCATACACTAACCTGGAAGAGACCACAGGGCCCAGGCACAGTCTGAACCCTTCCCTCACCCCGGCGGTTTTGGTAGTAGGAGTTCAACCCCAACGAACAAAGCCCGGAGACCCCTGAGGCAAAAACGGCTTCTGACGAACAATAGGCGCTTGCTGTGGAACACCTATCCCAAGCGGGGGTAGCCAGGTCAACAAAATGCCACACACCCAGGTGTAAGAAACAACATTGCCCAGCCATGGTCTAAGCCCCTCACCTCGTCCCTGTGCTTTGGGGAGCCGGAGGGACAGCCGAGGCCCACGGCCCTGAGACCCCTTTGCAAAAAGCCGGCTTCCCACGGAAACAGTTTTCCTGAGGTGCAGACCCTCTCACAAGTGGTTGTTGCAAGGTAAAGCAAATGCCCTCCACTTCTCTGGAAGAAACCACAGTGCCCAGCCATGTTCTAAGCCGTCCCATCCTCCCTGGGCTTCTGGCAGCAGGAGTGAAAAGAGAGGAGCAGAGCACTGGGACCCGTTTGACAAAAACCGGCTTCCCACGGGAAAGTCTTTCTCCACGTGCAGACATGCTCCCAGGTGCCTGTGGCAAGGGGAAGGAAATGCCATACACTGACCTGGAAGAGACCACAGGGCCCAGGCACAGTCTGAACCCTTCCATCAACCCGGCGGTTTTGCTAGCAGGAGTTCAACCCCAACGAACACAGCCCGGAGACCCCTGAGGCAAAAACGGCTTCTGACGATCAATAGGCGCTTGCTGTGGAACACCTATCTCAAGTGGGGGTAGCCAGCTCAACAAAATGCCACACACCCAGGTGTAAGAAACAACATTGCCCAGCCATGGTCTAAGCCCCTCACTTCGTCCCTGTGCTTTGGGGAGCCGGAGGGACAGCCGAGGCCCACGGCCCTGAGACCCCTTTGCAAAAAGCCGGCTTCCCACGGAAACAGTTTTCCTGAGGTGCAGACCCTCTCACAAGTGGTTGTGGCAAGGTAAAGCAAATGCACTCCACTTCTCTGGAAGAAACCACAGTGCCCAGCCATGTTCTAAGCTCTCCCATCCTCCCTGAGCTTCTGGCAGCAGGAGTGAAAAGAGAGGAGCAGAGCACTGGGACCCGTTTGACAAAACCCGGCTTCCCACGGGAAAGTCTTCCCCACGCGCAGACATGCTCCCAGGTGCCTGTGGCAAGGGGAAGGAAATGCCATACACTGACCTGGAAGAGACCACAGGGCCCAGGCACAGTCTGAACCCTTCGCTCAACCCGGCGGTTTTGCTAGCAGGAGTTCAACCCCAACGAACACAGCCCGGAGACCCCTGAGGCAAAAACGGCTTCTCAAGAACAATAGGCACTTGCTGTGGAACACCTATCCCAAGTGGGGGTAGCCAGCTCAACAAAATGCCACACACCCAGGTGTAAGAAACAACATTGCCCAGCCATGGTCTAAGCCCCTCACCTCGTCCCTGTGCTTTGGGGCGCCGGAGGGACAGCCGAGGCCGATGGCCCTGAGACCCCTTTGCAAAAAGCCGGCTTCCCATGGAAACAGTTTTCCTGAGGTGCAGCCCCTCTCACAAGTGGTTGTGGCAAGGTAAAGCAAATGCCCTCCACTTCTCTGGAAGAAACCACAGTGCCCAGCCATGTTCTAAGCCCTCCCATCCTCCCTGGGCTTCTGGCAGCAGGAGTGAAAAGAGAGGAGCAGAGCACTGGGACCCGTTTGACAAAAACCGGCTTCCCACGGGAAAGTCTTTCTCCACGTGCAGACATGCTCCCAGGTGCCTGTGGCAAGGGGAAGGAGATGCCATACACTGACCTGGAAGAGACCACAGGGCCCAGGCACAGTATGAACCCTTCCCTCACCCCGGCGGTTTTGCTAGCAGGAGTTCAACCCCAACGAACACAGCCCGGAGACCCCTGAGGCAAAAACGGCTTCTGACGAAAAATAGGCGCTTGCTGTTGAACACTTATCCCAAGTGGGGGTAGCCAGCTCAACAAAATGCCACACACCCAGGTGTAAGAAACAACATTGCCCAGCCATGGTCTAAGCCCCTCACCTCGTCCCTGTGTATTGGGGAGCCGGAGGGACAGCCGAGGCCCACGGCCCTGAGACCCCTTTGCAAAAAGCCGGCTTCCCACGGAAACAGTTTTCCTGAGGTGCAGACCCTCTCACAAGGGGTTGTGGCAAGGTAAAGCAAATACCCTCCACTTCTCTGGAAGAAACCACAGTGCCCAGCCATGTTCTAAGCCCTCCCATCCTCCCTGGGCTTCTGGCAGCAGGAGTGAAAAGAGAGGAGCAGAGCACTGGGACCCGTTTGACAAAAACCGGCTTCCCACGGGAAAGTCTTTCTCCACGGGCAGACATGCTCCCAGGTGCCTGTGGCAAGGGGAAGGAAATGCCATACAATGACCTGGAAGAGAACACAGGGCCCAGGCACAGTCTGAACCCTTCGCTCAACCCGGCGGTTTTGCTAGCAGGAGTTCAACCCCAACAAACACAGCCCGGAGACCCCTGAGGCAAAAACGGCTTCTTACGAACAATAGGCGCTTGCTGTGGAACACCTATCCCAAGTGGGGGTAGCCAGCTCAACAAAATGCCACACACCCAGGTGTAAGAAACAACATTGCCCAGCCATGGTCTAAGCCCCTCACCTCGTCCCTGTGCTTTGGGGAGCCGGAGGGACAGCCGAGGCGCACGGCCCTGAGACCCCTTTGCAAAAAGCCGGCTTCCCACGGAAACAGTTTTCCTGAGGTGCAGACCCTCTCACAAGTGGTTGTGGCAAGGTAAAGCAAATGCCCTCCACTTCTCTGGAAGAAACCACAGTGCCCAGCCAAGTTCTAAGCCGTCCCATCCTCCCTGGGCTTCTGGCAGCAGGAGTGAAAAGAGAGGAGCAGAGCACTGGGACCCGTTTGACAGAAACCGGCTTCCCACGGGAAAGTCTTTCTCCACGGGCAGACATGCTCCCAGGTGCCTGTGGCAAGGGGAAGGAAATGCCATACACTGACCTGGAAGAGACCACAGGGCCAGGCAGTCTGAACCCTTCCCTCAACCTGACGGTTTTGCTAGCAGGAGTTCAACCCCAACGAACACAGCCCGGAGACCCTTGAGGCAAAAACGGCTTCTGACGAACAATAGGCGCTTGCTGTGGAACACTTATCCCAAGTGGGGGTAGCCTGCTCAACAAAATGCCACACACCCAGGTGTAAGAAACAACATTGCCCAGCCATGGTCTAAGCCCCTCACCTCGTCCCTGTGCTTTGGGGAACCGGAGGGACAGCCGAGGCCCACGGCCCTGACCCCTTTGCAAAAAGCCGGCTTCCCACGGAGACAGTTTTCCTGAGGTGTAGAACCTCTCACAAGTGGTTGTGGCAAGGTAAAGCAAATGCCCTCCACTTCTCTGGAAGAAACCACAGTGCCCAGCCATGTTCTAAGCCCTCCCATCCGCCCTGGGCTTCTGGCAGCAGGAGTGAAAAGAGAGGAGCAGAGCACTGGGACCCGTTTGACAAAACCCGGCTTCCCTCGGGAAAGTCTTTCTCCACGGGCAGACATGCTCCCAGGTGCCTGTGGCAAGGGGAAGGAAATGCCATACACTGACCTGGAAGAGACCACAGGGCCCAGGCACAGTCTGAACCCTTCCCTCACCCCGGCGGTTTTGCTAGCAGGAGTTCAACCCCAACGAACACAGCCCGGAGACCCCTGAGGCAAAAACGGCTTCTGACGAACAATAGGTGCTTGTTGTGGAACACCTATCCCAAGTGGGGGTAGCCAGGTAAACAATGCCACACACCCAGGTGTAAGAAACAACATTGCCCAGCCATGGTCTAAGCCCCTCACCTCGTCCCTGTGCTTTGGGGAGCCGGAGGGACAGCCGAGGCCCACGGCCCTGAGACCCCTTTGCAAAAAGCCGGCTTCCCACGGAAACAGTTTTCCTGAGGTGCAGACCCTCTCACAAGGGGTTGTGGCAAGGTAAAGCAAATGCCCTCCACTTCTCTGGAAGAAACCACAGTGCCCAGCCATGTTCTAAGCCCTCCCATCCTCCTTGGGCTTCTGGCAGCAGGAGTGAAAAGAGAGGAGCAGAGCACTGGGACCCGTTTGACAGAAACCGGCTTCCCACGGGAAAGTCTTTCTCCACGGGCAGACATGCTCCCAGGTGCCTGTGGCAAGGGGAAGGAAATGCCATACACTGACCTGGAAGAGACCACAGGGCCCATGCACAGTATGAACCCTTCCCTCAACCCGGCCGTTTTGCTAGCAGGAGTTCAACCCCAACGAACACAGCCCGGAGACCCCTGAGGCAAAAACGGCTTCTGACGAACAATAGGCGCTTGCTGTGGAACACCTATCCCAAGTGGGGGTAGCCAGCTCAACAAAATGCCACACACCCAGGTGTAAGAAACAACATTGCCCAGCCATGGTCTAAGCCCCTCACCTCGTCCCTGTGCTTTGGGGAGCCGGAGGGAAAGCCGAGTCCCACGGCCCTGAGACCCCTTTTCAAAAAGCCGGCTTCCCACGGAAACAGTTTTCCTGAGGTGCAGACCCTCTCATAAGTGGTTGTGGCAAGGTAAAGCAAATGCCCTCCACTTCTCTGGAAGAAACCACAGTGCCCAGCCATGTTCTAAGCCCTCCCATCCTCCCTGGGCTTCTGGCAGCAGGAGTAAAAAGAGAGGAGCAGAGCACTGGGACCCGTTTGACAAAAACCGGCTTCCCACGGGAAAGTCTTTCTCCACGGGCAGACATGCTCCCAGGTGCCTGTGGCAAGGGGAAGGAAATGCCATACACTGACCTGGAAGAGACCACAGGGCCCAGGCACAGTCTGAACCCTTCGCTCAACCCGGCGGTTTTGCTAGCAGGAGTTCAACCCCAACGAACACAGCCCGGAGACCCCTGAGGCAAAAACGGCTTCTGACGAACAATAGGCGCTTGCTGTGGAACACCTATCCCAAGTGGGGGTAGCCAGCTCAACAAAATGCCACACACCCAGGTGTAAGAAACAACATTGCCCAGCCATGGTCTAAGCCCCTCACCTCGTCCCTGTGCTTTGCGGAGCCGGAGGGACAGCCGAGGCACACGGCCCTGAGACCCCTTTGCAAAAAGCCGGCTTCCCACGGAAACAGTTTTCCTGAGGTGCAGACCCTATCCCAAGTGGTTGTGGCAAGGTAAAGCAAATGCCCTCCACTTCTCTGGAAGAAACCACAGTGCCCAGCCATGTTCTAAGCCCTCCCATCCTCCCTGGGCTTCTGGCGGAAGGAGTGAAAAGAGAGGAGCAGAGCACTGGGACCCGTTTGACAGAAACCGGCTTCCCACGGGAAAGTCTTTCTCCACGGGCAGACATGCTCCCAGGTGCCTGTGGCAAGGGGAAGGAAATGCCATACACTGACCTGGAAGAGACCACAGGGCCCAGGCACAGTCTGAACCCTTCGCTCAACCCGGCGGTTTTGCTAGCAGGAGTTCAACCCCAACGAACACAGCCCGGAGACCCCTGAGGCAAAAACGGCTTCTCACGAACAATAGGCACTTGCTGTGGAACACCTATCCCAAGTGGGGGTAGCCAGCTCAACAAAATGCCACACACCCAGGTGTAAGAAACAACATTGCCCAGCCATGGTCTAAGCCCCTCACCTCGTCCCTGTGCTTTGGGGCGCCGGAGGGACAGCCGAGGCCGATGGCCCTGAGACCCCTTTGCAAAAAGCCGGCTTCCCATGGAAACAGTTTTCCTGAGGTGCAGCCCCTCTCACAAGTGGTTGTGGCAAGGTAAAGCAAATGCCCTCCACTTCTCTGGAAGAAACCACAGTGCCCAGCCATGTTCTAAGCCCTCCCATCCTCCCTGGGCTTCTGGCAGCAGGAGTGAAAAGAGAGGAGCAGAGCACTGGGACCCGTTTGACCAAAACCGTCTTCCCACGGGAAAGTCTTTCTCCACGTGCAGACATGCTCCCAGGTGCCTGTGGCAAGGGGAAGGAAATGCCATACACTGACCTGGAAGAGACCACAGGGCCCAGGCACAGTCTGAACCCTTCCCTCACCCCGGCGGTTTTGCTAGAAGGAGTTCAACCCCAAGGAACACAGCCCGGAGACCCCTGAGGCAAAAACGGCTTCTGACGAACAATAGGCGCTTGCTGTGGAACACCTATCCCAAGTGGGGGTAGCCAGGTCAACAAAATGCCACACACCCAGGTGTAAGAAACAACATTGCCCAGCCATGGTCTAAGCCCCTCACCTCGTCCCTGTGCTTTGGGGAGCCGGAGGGACAGCCGAGGCCGATGGCCCTGAGACCCCTTTGCAAAAAGCCAGCTTCCCATGGAAACAGTTTTCCTGAGGTGCAGACCCTCTCACAAGTGGTTGTGCCAAGGTAAAGCAAATGCCCTCCACTTCTCTGGAAGAAACCACAGTGCCCAGCCATGTTCTAAGCCCTCCCATCCTCCCTGGGCTTCTGGCAGCAGGAGTGAAAAGAGAGGAGCAGAGCACTGGGACCCGTTTGACAAAAACCGGCTTCCCACGGGAAAGTCTTTCTCCACGTGCAGACATGCTCCCAGGTGCCTGTGGCAAGGGGAAGGAAATGCCATACACTGACCTGGAAGAGACCACAGGGCCCAGGCACAGTCTGAACGCTTCACTCAACCCGGCGGTTTTGCTAGCAGGAGTTCAACCCCAACGAACACAGCCCGGAGACCCCTGAGGCAAAAACGGCTTCTGACGTACAATAGGCGCTTGCTGTGGAACACCTATCCCAAGTGGGGGTAGCCAGCTCAACAAAATGCCACACACCCAGGTGTAAGAAACAACATTGCCCAGCCATGGTCTAAGCCCCTCACCTCGTCCCTGTGCTTTGGGGAGCCAGAGGGAAAGCCGAGGCCCACGGCCCTGAGACCCCTTTTCAAAAAGCCGGCTTCCCACAGAAACAGTTTTCCTGAGGTGCAGACCCTCTCATAAGTGGTTGTGGCAAGGTAAAGCAAATGCCCTCCACTTCTCTGGAAGAAACCACAGTGCCCAGCCATGTTCTAAGACCTCCCATCCTCCCTGGGCTTCTGGCAGCAGGAGTGAAAAGAGAGGAGCAGAGCACTGGGACCCGTTTGACAAAAACCGGCTTCCCACGGGAAAGTCTTTCTCCACGGGCAGACATGCTCCCAGGTGCCTGTGGCAAGGGGAAGGAAATGCCATACACTGACCTGGAAGAGACCACAGGGCCCAGGCACAGTCTGAACCCTTCGCTCAACCCGGCGGTTTTGCTAGCAGGAGTTCAACCCCAACGAACACAGCCCGGAGACCCCTGAGGCAAAAACGGCTTCTGACGAACAATAGGCGCTTGCTGTGGAACACCTATCCCAAGTGGGGGTAGCCAGCTCAACAAAATGCCACACACCCAGGTGTAAGAAACAACATTGCCCAGCCATGGTCTAAGCCCCTCACCTCGTCCCTGTGCTTTGGGGAGCCGGAGGGACAGCCGAGGCACACGGCCCTGAGACCCCTTTGCAAAAAGCCGGCTTCCCACGGAAACAGTTTTCCTGAGGTGCAGACCCTATCCCAAGTGGTTGTGGCAAGGTAAAGCAAATGCCCTCCACTTCTCTGGAAGAAACCACAGTGCCCAGCCATGTTCTAAGCCCTCCCATCCTCCCTGGGCTTCTGGCGGAAGGAGTGAAAAGAGAGGAGCAGAGCACTGGGACCCGTTTGACAGAAACCGGCTTCCCACGGGAAAGTCTTTCTCCACGGGCAGACATGCTCCCAGGTGCCTGTGGCAAGGGGAAGGAAATGCCATACACTGACCTGAAAGAGACCACAGGGCCCAGGCACAGTCTGAAACCTTCCCTCACCCCGGCGGTTTTGCTAGCAGGAGTTCAACCCCAACGAACACAGCCCGGAGACCCCTGAGGCAAAAACGGCTTCCGACGAACAATAGGTGCTTGCTGTGGAACACCTATCCCAAGTGGGGGTAGCCAGCTCAACAAAATGCCACACACCCAGGTGTAAGAAACAACATTGCCCAGCAATGGTCTAAGCCCCTCACCTCGTCCCTGTGCTTTGGGGAGCCGGAGGGACACCCGAGGCCTACGGCCCTGATTCCCCTTTGCAAATAGCCGGCTTCCCATGGAAACAGTTTTCCTGAGGTGCAGACCCTCTCACAAGTGGTTGTGGCAAGGTAAAGCAAATGCCCTCCACTTCTCTGAAGAAACCACAGTGCCCAGCCATGTTCTAAGCCCTCCCATCCTCCCTGGGCTTCTGGCAGCAGGAGTGAAAAGAGAGGAGCAGAGCACTGGGACCCGTTTGACCAAAACCGGCTTCCCACGGGAAAGTCTTTCTCCACGTGCAGACATGCTCCCAGGTGCCTGTGGCAAGGGGAAGGAAATGCCATACACTGAACTGGAAGAGACCACAGGGCCCAGGCACAGTCTGAACCCTTCCCTCACCCTGGCGGTTTTGCTAGAAGGAGTTCAACCCCAACGAACACAGCCCGAAGACCCCTGAGGCAAAAACGGCTTCTGACGAACAATAGGCGCTTGCTGTGGAACACCTATCCCAAGTGGGGGTAGCCAGGTCAACAAAATGCCACACACCCAGGTGTAAGAAACAACATTGCCCAGCCATGGTCTAAGCCCCTCACCTCGTCCCTGTGCTTTGGGGAGCCGGAGGGACAGCCGAGGCCGATGGCCCTGAGACCCCTTTGCAAAAAGCCAGCTTCCCATGGAAACAGTTTTCCTGAGGTGCAGACCCTCTCACAAGTGGTTGTGCCAAGGTAAAGCAAATGCCCTCCACTTCTCTGGAAGAAACCACAGTGCCCAGCCATGTTCTAAGCCCTCCCATCCTCCCTGGGCTTCTGGCAGCAGGAGTGAAAAGAGAGGAGCAGAGCACTGGGACCCGTTTGACAAAAACCGGCTTCCCACGGGAAAGTCTTTCTCCACGTGCAGACATGCTCCCAGGTGCCTGTGGCAAGGGGAAGGAAATGCCATACACTGACCTGGAAGAGACCACAGGGCCCAGGCACAGTCTGAACCCTTCGCTCAACCCGGCGGTTTTGCTAGCAGGAGTTCAACCCCAACGAACACAGCCCGGAGACCCCTGAGGCAAAAACGGCTTCTGACGAACAATAGGCGCTTGCTGTGGAACACCTATCCCAAGTGGGGGTAGCCAGCTCAACAAAATGCCACACACCCAGGTGTAAGAAACAACATTGCCCAGCCATGGTCTAAGCCCCTCACCTCGTCCCTGTGCTTTGGGGAGCCAGAGGGAAAGCCGAGGCCCACGGCCCTGAGACCCCTTTTCAAAAAGCCGGCTTCCCACAGAAACAGTTTTCCTGAGGTGCAGACCCTCTCATAAGTGGTTGTGGCAAGGTAAAGCAAATGCCCTCCACTTCTCTGGAAGAAACCACAGTGCCCAGCCATGTTCTAAGCCCTCCCATCCTCCCTGGGCTTCTGGCAGCAGGAGTGAAAAGAGAGGAGCAGAGCACTGGGACCCGTTTGACAAAAACCGGCTTCCCACGGGAAAGTCTTTCTCCACGGGCAGACATGCTCCCAGGTGCCTGTGGCAAGGGGAAGGAAATGCCATACACTGACCTGGAAGAGACCACAGGGACCAGGCACAGTCTGAACCCTTCGCTCAACCCGGCGGTTTTGCTAGCAGGAGTTCAACCCCAACGAACACAGCCCGGAGACCCCTGAGGCAAAAACGGCTTCTGACGAACAATAGGCGCTTGCTGTGGAACACCTATCCCAAGTGGGGGTAGCCAGCTCAACAAAATGCCACACACCCAGGTGTAAGAAACAACATTGCCCAGCCATGGTCTAAGCCCCTCACCTCGTCCCTGTGCTTTGGGGAGCCGGAGGGACAGCCGAGGCACACGGCCCTGAGACCCCTTTGCAAAAAGCCGGCTTCCCACGGAAACAGTTTTCCTGAGGTGCAGACCCTATCCCAAGTGGTTGTGGCAAGGTAAAGCAAATGCCCTCCACTTCTCTGGAAGAAACCACAGTGCCCAGCCATGTTCTAAGCCCTCCCATCCTCCCTGGGCTTCTGGCGGAAGGAGTGAAAAGAGAGGAGCAGAGCACTGGGACCCGTTTGACAGAAACCGGCTTCCCACGGGAAAGTCTTTCTCCACGTGCAGACATGCTCCCAGGTGCCTGTGGCAAGGGGAAGGAAATGCCATACACTGACCTGAAAGAGACCACAGGGCCCAGGCACAGTCTGAAACCTTCCCTCACCCCGGCGGTTTTGCTAGCAGGAGTTCAACCCCAACGAACACAGCCCGGAGACCCCTGAGGCAAAAACGGCTTCCGACGAACAATAGGTGCTTGCTGTGGAACACCTATCCCAAGTGGGGGTAGCCAGCTCAACAAAATGCCACACACCCAGGTGTAAGAAACAACATTGCCCAGCCATGGTCTAAGCCCCTCACCTCGTCCCTGTGCTTTGGGGAGCCGGAGGGACACCCGAGGCCTATGGCCCTGATTCCCCTTTGCAAATAGCCGGCTTCCCATGGAAACAGTTTTCCTGAGGTGCAGACCCTCTCACAAGTGGTTGTGGCAAGGTAAAGCAAATGCCCTCCACTTCTCTGAAGAAACCACAGTGCCCAGCCATGTTCTAAGCCCTCCCATCCTCCCTGGGCTTCTGGCAGCAGGAGTGAAAAGAGAGGAGCAGAGCACTGGGACCCGTTTGACCAAAACCGTCTTCCCACGGGAAAGTCTTTCTCCACGTGCAGACATGCTCCCAGGTGCCTGTGGCAAGGGGAAGGAAATGCCATACACTGACCTGGAAGAGACCACAGGGCCCAGGCACAGTCTGAACCCTTCCCTCACCCCGGCGGTTTTGCTAGAAGGAGTTCAACCCCAAGGAACACAGCCCGGAGACCCCTGAGGCAAAAACGGCTTCTGACGAACAATAGGCGCTTGCTGTGGAACACCTATCCCAAGTGGGGGTAGCCAGGTCAACAAAATGCCACACACCCAGGTGTAAGAAACAACATTGCCCAGCCATGGTCTAAGCCCCTCACCTCGTCCCTGTGCTTTGGGGAGCCGGAGGGACAGCCGAGGCCGATGGCCCTGAGACCCCTTTGCAAAAAGCCAGCTTCCCATGGAAACAGTTTTCCTGAGGTGCAGACCCTCTCACAAGTGGTTGTGCCAAGGTAAAGCAAATGCCCTCCACTTCTCTGGAAGAAACCACAGTGCCCAGCCATGTTCTAAGCCCTCCCATCCTCCCTGGGCTTCTGGCAGCAGGAGTGAAAAGAGAGGAGCAGAGCACTGGGACCCGTTTGACAAAAACCGGCTTCCCACGGGAAAGTCTTTCTCCACGTGCAGACATGCTCCCAGGTGCCTGTGGCAAGGGGAAGGAAATGCCATACACTGACCTGGAAGAGACCACAGGGCCCAGGCACAGTCTGAACGCTTCACTCAACCCGGCGGTTTTGCTAGCAGGAGTTCAACCCCAACGAACACAGCCCGGAGACCCCTGAGGCAAAAACGGCTTCTGACGAACAATAGGCGCTTGCTGTGGAACACCTATCCCAAGTGGGGGTAGCCAGCTCAACAAAATGCCACACACCCAGGTGTAAGAAACAACATTGCCCAGCCATGGTCTAAGCCCCTCACCTCGTCCCTGTGCTTTGGGGAGCCAGAGGGAAAGCCGAGGCCCACGGCCCTGAGACCCCTTTTCAAAAAGCCGGCTTCCCACAGAAACAGTTTCCTGAGGTGCAGACCCTCTCATAAGTGGTTGTGGCAAGGTAAAGCAAATGCCCTCCACTTCTCTGGAAGAAACCACAGTGCCCAGCCATGTTCTAAGCCCTCCCATCCTCCCTGGGCTTCTGGCAGCAGGAGTGAAAAGAGAGGAGCAGAGCACTGGGACCCGTTTGACAAAAACCGGCTTCCCACGGGAAAGTCTTTCTCCACGGGCAGACATGCTCCCAGGTGCCTGTGGCAAGGGGAAGGAAATGCCATACACTGACCTGGAAGAGACCACAGGGCCCAGGCACAGTCTGAACCCTTCGCTCAACCCGGCGGTTTTGCTAGCAGGAGTTCAACCCCAACGAACACAGCCCGGAGACCCCTGAGGCAAAAACGGCTTCTGACGAACAATAGGCGCTTGCTGTGGAACACCTATCCCAAGTGGGGGTAGCCAGCTCAACAAAATGCCACACACCCAGGTGTAAGAAACAACATTGCCCAGCCATGGTCTAAGCCCCTCACCTCGTCCCTGTGCTTTGGGGAGCCAGAGGGAAAGCCGAGGCCCACGGCCCTGAGACCCCTTTTCAAAAAGCCGGCTTCCCACAGAAACAGTTTTCCTGAGGTGCAGACCCTCTCATAAGTGGTTGTGGCAAGGTAAAGCAAATGCCCTCCACTTCTCTGGAAGAAACCACAGTGCCCAGCCATGTTCTAAGACCTCCCATCCTCCCTGGGCTTCTGGCAGCAGGAGTGAAAAGAGAGGAGCAGAGCACTGGGACCCGTTTGACAAAAACCGGCTTCCCACGGGAAAGTCTTTCTCCACGGGCAGACATGCTCCCAGGTGCCTGTGGCAAGGGGAAGGAAATGCCATACACTGACCTGGAAGAGACCACAGGGCCCAGGCACAGTCTGAACCCTTCGCTCAACCCGGCGGTTTTGCTAGCAGGAGTTCAACCCCAACGAACACAGCCCGGAGACCCCTGAGGCAAAAACGGCTTCTGACGAACAATAGGCGCTTGCTGTGGAACACCTATCCCAAGTGGGGGTAGCCAGCTCAACAAAATGCCACACACCCAGGTGTAAGAAACAACATTGCCCAGCCATGGTCTAAGCCCCTCACCTCGTCCCTGTGCTTTGGGGAGCCGGAGGGACAGCCGAGGCACACGGCCCTGAGACCCCTTTGCAAAAAGCCGGCTTCCCACGGAAACAGTTTTCCTGAGGTGCAGACCCTATCCCAAGTGGTTGTGGCAAGGTAAAGCAAATGCCCTCCACTTCTCTGGAAGAAACCACAGTGCCCAGCCATGTTCTAAGCCCTCCCATCCTCCCTGGGCTTCTGGCGGAAGGAGTGAAAAGAGAGGAGCAGAGCACTGGGACCCGTTTGACAGAAACCGGCTTCCCACGGGAAAGTCTTTCTCCACGGGCAGACATGCTCCCAGGTGCCTGTGGCAAGGGGAAGGAAATGCCATACACTGACCTGAAAGAGACCACAGGGCCCAGGCACAGTCTGAAACCTTCCCTCACCCCGGCGGTTTTGCTAGCAGGAGTTCAACCCCAACGAACACAGCCCGGAGACCCCTGAGGCAAAAACGGCTTCCGACGAACAATAGGTGCTTGCTGTGGAACACCTATCCCAAGTGGGGGTAGCCAGCTCAACAAAATGCCACACACCCAGGTGTAAGAAACAACATTGCCCAGCAATGGTCTAAGCCCCTCACCTCGTCCCTGTGCTTTGGGGAGCCGGAGGGACACCCGAGGCCTACGGCCCTGATTCCCCTTTGCAAATAGCCGGCTTCCCATGGAAACAGTTTTCCTGAGGTGCAGACCCTCTCACAAGTGGTTGTGGCAAGGTAAAGCAAATGCCCTCCACTTCTCTGAAGAAACCACAGTGCCCAGCCATGTTCTAAGCCCTCCCATCCTCCCTGGGCTTCTGGCAGCAGGAGTGAAAAGAGAGGAGCAGAGCACTGGGACCCGTTTGACCAAAACCGGCTTCCCACGGGAAAGTCTTTCTCCACGTGCAGACATGCTCCCAGGTGCCTGTGGCAAGGGGAAGGAAATGCCATACACTGAACTGGAAGAGACCACAGGGCCCAGGCACAGTCTGAACCCTTCCCTCACCCTGGCGGTTTTGCTAGAAGGAGTTCAACCCCAACGAACACAGCCCGAAGACCCCTGAGGCAAAAACGGCTTCTGACGAACAATAGGCGCTTGCTGTGGAACACCTATCCCAAGTGGGGGTAGCCAGGTCAACAAAATGCCACACACCCAGGTGTAAGAAACAACATTGCCCAGCCATGGTCTAAGCCCCTCACCTCGTCCCTGTGCTTTGGGGAGCCGGAGGGACAGCCGAGGCCGATGGCCCTGAGACCCCTTTGCAAAAAGCCAGCTTCCCATGGAAACAGTTTTCCTGAGGTGCAGACCCTCTCACAAGTGGTTGTGCCAAGGTAAAGCAAATGCCCTCCACTTCTCTGGAAGAAACCACAGTGCCCAGCCATGTTCTAAGCCCTCCCATCCTCCCTGGGCTTCTGGCAGCAGGAGTGAAAAGAGAGGAGCAGAGCACTGGGACCCGTTTGACAAAAACCGGCTTCCCACGGGAAAGTCTTTCTCCACGTGCAGACATGCTCCCAGGTGCCTGTGGCAAGGGGAAGGAAATGCCATACACTGACCTGGAAGAGACCACAGGGCCCAGGCACAGTCTGAACGCTTCACTCAACCCGGCGGTTTTGCTAGCAGGAGTTCAACCCCAAGGAACACAGCCCGCAGACCCCTGAGGCAAAAACGGCTTCTGACGAACAATAGGCGCTTGCTGTGGAACACCTATCCCAAGTGGGGGTAGCCAGCTCAACAAAATGCCACACACCCAGGTGTAAGAAACAACATTGCCCAGCCATGGTCTAAGCCCCTCACCTCGTCCCTGTGCTTTGGGGAGCCAGAGGGAAAGCCGAGGCCCACGGCCCTGAGACCCCTTTTCAAAAAGCCGGCTTCCCACAGAAACAGTTTTCCTGAGGTGCAGACCCTCTCATAAGTGGTTGTGGCAAGGTAAAGCAAATGCCCTCCACTTCTCTGGAAGAAACCACAGTGCCCAGCCATGTTCTAAGCCCTCCCATCCTCCCTGGGCTTCTGGCAGCAGGAGTGAAAAGAGAGGAGCAGAGCACTGGGACCCGTTTGACAAAAACCGGCTTCCCACGGGAAAGTCTTTCTCCACGGGCAGACATGCTCCCAGGTGCCTGTGGCAAGGGGAAGGAAATGCCATACACTGACCTGGAAGAGACCACAGGGACCAGGCACAGTCTGAACCCTTCGCTCAACCCGGCGGTTTTGCTAGCAGGAGTTCAACCCCAACGAACACAGCCCGGAGACCCCTGAGGCAAAAACGGCTTCTGACGAACAAAAGGCGCTTGCTGTGGAACACCTATCCCAAGTGGGGGTAGCCAGCTCAACAAAATGCCACACACCCAGGTGTAAGAAACAACATTGCCCAGCCATGGTCTAAGCCCCTCACCTCGTCCCTGTGCTTTGGGGAGCCGGAGGGACAGCCGAGGCACACGGCCCTGAGACCCCTTTGCAAAAAGCCGGCTTCCCACGGAAACAGTTTTCCTGAGGTGCAGACCCTATCCCAAGTGGTTGTGGCAAGGTAAAGCAAATGCCCTCCACTTCTCTGGAAGAAACCACAGTGCCCAGCCATGTTCTAAGCCCTCCCATCCTCCCTGGGCTTCTGGCGGAAGGAGTGAAAAGAGAGGAGCAGAGCACTGGGACCCGTTTGACAGAAACCGGCTTCCCACGGGAAAGTCTTTCTCCACGTGCAGACATGCTCCCAGGTGCCTGTGGCAAGGGGAAGGAAATGCCATACACTGACCTGAAAGAGACCACAGGGCCCAGGCACAGTCTGAAACCTTCCCTCACCCCGGCGGTTTTGCTAGCAGGAGTTCAACCCCAACGAACACAGCCCGGAGACCCCTGAGGCAAAAACGGCTTCCGACGAACAATAGGTGCTTGCTGTGGAACACCTATCCCAAGTGGGGGTAGCCAGCTCAACAAAATGCCACACACCCAGGTGTAAGAAACAACATTGCCCAGCCATGGTCTAAGCCCCTCACCTCGTCCCTGTGCTTTGGGGAGCCGGAGGGACACCCGAGGCCTATGGCCCTGATTCCCCTTTGCAAATAGCCGGCTTCCCATGGAAACAGTTTTCCTGAGGTGCAGACCCTCTCACAAGTGGTTGTGGCAAGGTAAAGCAAATGCCCTCCACTTCTCTGAAGAAACCACAGTGCCCAGCCATGTTCTAAGCCCTCCCATCCTCCCTGGGCTTCTGGCAGCAGGAGTGAAAAGAGAGGAGCAGAGCACTGGGACCCGTTTGACCAAAACCGTCTTCCCACGGGAAAGTCTTTCTCCACGTGCAGACATGCTCCCAGGTGCCTGTGGCAAGGGGAAGGAAATGCCATACACTGACCTGGAAGAGACCACAGGGCCCAGGCACAGTCTGAACCCTTCCCTCACCCCGGCGGTTTTGCTAGAAGGAGTTCAACCCCAAGGAACACAGCCCGGAGACCCCTGAGGCAAAAACGGCTTCTGACGAACAATAGGCGCTTGCTGTGGAACACCTATCCCAAGTGGGGGTAGCCAGGTCAACAAAATGCCACACACCCAGGTGTAAGAAACAACATTGCCCAGCCATGGTCTAAGCCCCTCACCTCGTCCCTGTGCTTTGGGGAGCCGGAGGGACAGCCGAGGCCGATGGCCCTGAGACCCCTTTGCAAAAAGCCAGCTTCCCATGGAAACAGTTTTCCTGAGGTGCAGACCCTCTCACAAGTGGTTGTGCCAAGGTAAAGCAAATGCCCTCCACTTCTCTGGAAGAAACCACAGTGCCCAGCCATGTTCTAAGCCCTCCCATCCTCCCTGGGCTTCTGGCAGCAGGAGTGAAAAGAGAGGAGCAGAGCACTGGGACCCGTTTGACAAAAACCGGCTTCCCACGGGAAAGTCTTTCTCCACGTGCAGACATGCTCCCAGGTGCCTGTGGCAAGGGGAAGGAAATGCCATACACTGACCTGGAAGAGACCACAGGGCCCAGGCACAGTCTGAACGCTTCACTCAACCCGGCGGTTTTGCTAGCAGGAGTTCAACCCCAACGAACACAGCCCGCAGACCCCTGAGGCAAAAACGGCTTCTGACGAACAATAGGCGCTTGCTGTGGAACACCTATCCCAAGTGGGGGTAGCCAGCTCAACAAAATGCCACACACCCAGGTGTAAGAAACAACATTGCCCAGCCATGGTCTAAGCCCCTCACCTCGTCCCTGTGCTTTGGGGAGCCAGAGGGAAAGCCGAGGCCCACGGCCCTGAGACCCCTTTTCAAAAAGCCGGCTTCCCACAGAAACAGTTTCCTGAGGTGCAGACCCTCTCATAAGTGGTTGTGGCAAGGTAAAGCAAATGCCCTCCACTTCTCTGGAAGAAACCACAGTGCCCAGCCATGTTCTAAGCCCTCCCATCCTCCCTGGGCTTCTGGCAGCAGGAGTGAAAAGAGAGGAGCAGAGCACTGGGACCCGTTTGACAAAAACCGGCTTCCCACGGGAAAGTCTTTCTCCACGGGCAGACATGCTCCCAGGTGCCTGTGGCAAGGGGAAGGAAATGCCATACACTGACCTGGAAGAGACCACAGGGCCCAGGCACAGTCTGAACCCTTCGCTCAACCCGGCGGTTTTGCTAGCAGGAGTTCAACCCCAACGAACACAGCCCGGAGACCCCTGAGGCAAAAACGGCTTCTGACGAACAATAGGCGCTTGCTGTGGAACACCTATCCCAAGTGGGGGTAGCCAGCTCAACAAAATGCCACACACCCAGGTGTAAGAAACAACATTGCCCAGCCATGGTCTAAGCCCCTCACCTCGTCCCTGTGCTTTGGGGAGCCAGAGGGAAAGCCGAGGCCCACGGCCCTGAGACCCCTTTTCAAAAAGCCGGCTTCCCACAGAAACAGTTTTCCTGAGGTGCAGACCCTCTCATAAGTGGTTGTGGCAAGGTAAAGCAAATGCCCTCCACTTCTCTGGAAGAAACCACAGTGCCCAGCCATGTTCTAAGACCTCCCATCCTCCCTGGGCTTCTGGCAGCAGGAGTGAAAAGAGAGGAGCAGAGCACTGGGACCCGTTTGACAAAAACCGGCTTCCCACGGGAAAGTCTTTCTCCACGGGCAGACATGCTCCCAGGTGCCTGTGGCAAGGGGAAGGAAATGCCATACACTGACCTGGAAGAGACCACAGGGCCCAGGCACAGTCTGAACCCTTCGCTCAACCCGGCGGTTTTGCTAGCAGGAGTTCAACCCCAACGAACACAGCCCGGAGACCCCTGAGGCAAAAACGGCTTCTGACGAACAATAGGCGCTTGCTGTGGAACACCTATCCCAAGTGGGGGTAGCCAGCTCAACAAAATGCCACACACCCAGGTGTAAGAAACAACATTGCCCAGCCATGGTCTAAGCCCCTCACCTCGTCCCTGTGCTTTGGGGAGCCGGAGGGACAGCCGAGGCACACGGCCCTGAGACCCCTTTGCAAAAAGCCGGCTTCCCACGGAAACAGTTTTCCTGAGGTGCAGACCCTATCCCAAGTGGTTGTGGCAAGGTAAAGCAAATGCCCTCCACTTCTCTGGAAGAAACCACAGTGCCCAGCCATGTTCTAAGCCCTCCCATCCTCCCTGGGCTTCTGGCGGAAGGAGTGAAAAGAGAGGAGCAGAGCACTGGGACCCGTTTGACAGAAACCGGCTTCCCACGGGAAAGTCTTTCTCCACGGGCAGACATGCTCCCAGGTGCCTGTGGCAAGGGGAAGGAAATGCCATACACTGACCTGAAAGAGACCACAGGGCCCAGGCACAGTCTGAAACCTTCCCTCACCCCGGCGGTTTTGCTAGCAGGAGTTCAACCCCAACGAACACAGCCCGGAGACCCCTGAGGCAAAAACGGCTTCCGACGAACAATAGGTGCTTGCTGTGGAACACCTATCCCAAGTGGGGGTAGCCAGCTCAACAAAATGCCACACACCCAGGTGTAAGAAACAACATTGCCCAGCAATGGTCTAAGCCCCTCACCTCGTCCCTGTGCTTTGGGGAGCCGGAGGGACACCCGAGGCCTACGGCCCTGATTCCCCTTTGCAAATAGCCGGCTTCCCATGGAAACAGTTTTCCTGAGGTGCAGACCCTCTCACAAGTGGTTGTGGCAAGGTAAAGCAAATGCCCTCCACTTCTCTGAAGAAACCACAGTGCCCAGCCATGTTCTAAGCCCTCCCATCCTCCCTGGGCTTCTGGCAGCAGGAGTGAAAAGAGAGGAGCAGAGCACTGGGACCCGTTTGACCAAAACCGGCTTCCCACGGGAAAGTCTTTCTCCACGTGCAGACATGCTCCCAGGTGCCTGTGGCAAGGGGAAGGAAATGCCATACACTGAACTGGAAGAGACCACAGGGCCCAGGCACAGTCTGAACCCTTCCCTCACCCTGGCGGTTTTGCTAGAAGGAGTTCAACCCCAACGAACACAGCCCGAAGACCCCTGAGGCAAAAACGGCTTCTGACGAACAATAGGCGCTTGCTGTGGAACACCTATCCCAAGTGGGGGTAGCCAGGTCAACAAAATGCCACACACCCAGGTGTAAGAAACAACATTGCCCAGCCATGGTCTAAGCCCCTCACCTCGTCCCTGTGCTTTGGGGAGCCGGAGGGACAGCCGAGGCCGATGGCCCTGAGACCCCTTTGCAAAAAGCCAGCTTCCCATGGAAACAGTTTTCCTGAGGTGCAGACCCTCTCACAAGTGGTTGTGCCAAGGTAAAGCAAATGCCCTCCACTTCTCTGGAAGAAACCACAGTGCCCAGCCATGTTCTAAGCCCTCCCATCCTCCCTGGGCTTCTGGCAGCAGGAGTGAAAAGAGAGGAGCAGAGCACTGGGACCCGTTTGACAAAAACCGGCTTCCCACGGGAAAGTCTTTCTCCACGTGCAGACATGCTCCCAGGTGCCTGTGGCAAGGGGAAGGAAATGCCATACACTGACCTGGAAGAGACCACAGGGCCCAGGCACAGTCTGAACGCTTCACTCAACCCGGCGGTTTTGCTAGCAGGAGTTCAACCCCAACGAACACAGCCCGGAGACCCCTGAGGCAAAAACGGCTTCTGACGAACAATAGGCGCTTGCTGTGGAACACCTATCCCAAGTGGGGGTAGCCAGCTCAACAAAATGCCACACACCCAGGTGTAAGAAACAACATTGCCCAGCCATGGTCTAAGCCCCTCACCTCGTCCCTGTGCTTTGGGGAGCCAGAGGGAAAGCCGAGGCCCACGGCCCTGAGACCCCTTTTCAAAAAGCCGGCTTCCCACAGAAACAGTTTTCCTGAGGTGCAGACCCTCTCATAAGTGGTTGTGGCAAGGTAAAGCAAATGCCCTCCACTTCTCTGGAAGAAACCACAGTGCCCAGCCATGTTCTAAGCCCTCCCATCCTCCCTGGGCTTCTGGCAGCAGGAGTGAAAAGAGAGGAGCAGAGCACTGGGACCCGTTTGACAAAAACCGGCTTCCCACGGGAAAGTCTTTCTCCACGGGGAGACATGCTCCCAGGTGCCTGTGGCAAGGGGAAGGAAATGCCATACACTGACCTGGAAGAGACCACAGGGCCCAGGCACAGTCTGAACCCTTCGCTCAACCCGGCGGTTTTGCTAGCAGGAGTTCAACCCCAACGAACACAGCCCGGAGACCCCTGAGGCAAAAACGGCTTCTGACGAACAATAGGCGCTTGCTGTGGAACACCTATCCCAAGTGGGGGTAGCCAGCTCAACAAAATGCCACACACCCAGGTGTAAGAAACAACATTGCCCAGCCATGGTCTAAGCCCCTCACCTCGTCCCTGTGCTTTGGGGAGCCGGAGGGACAGCCGAGGCACACGGCCCTGAGACCCCTTTGCAAAAAGCCGGCTTCCCACGGAAACAGTTTTCCTGAGGTGCAGACCCTATCCCAAGTGGTTGTGGCAAGGTAAAGCAAATGCCCTCCACTTCTCTGGAAGAAACCACAGTGCCCAGCCATGTTCTAAGCCCTCCCATCCTCCCTGGGCTTCTGGCGGAAGGAGTGAAAAGAGAGGAGCAGAGCACTGGGACCCGTTTGACAGAAACCGGCTTCCCACGGGAAAGTCTTTCTCCACGTGCAGACATGCTCCCAGGTGCCTGTGGCAAGGGGAAGGAAATGCCATACACTGACCTGAAAGAGACCACAGGGCCCAGGCACAGTCTGAAACCTTCCCTCACCCCGGCGGTTTTGCTAGCAGGAGTTCAACCCCAACGAACACAGCCCGGAGACCCCTGAGGCAAAAACGGCTTCCGACGAACAATAGGTGCTTGCTGTGGAACACCTATCCCAAGTGGGGGTAGCCAGCTCAACAAAATGCCACACACCCAGGTGTAAGAAACAACATTGCCCAGCAATGGTCTAAGCCCCTCACCTCGTCCCTGTGCTTTGGGGAGCCGGAGGGACACCCGAGGCCTATGGCCCTGATTCCCCTTTGCAAATAGCCGGCTTCTCATGGAAACAGTTTTCCTGAGGTGCAGACCCTCTCACAAGTGGTTGTGGCAAGGTAAAGCAAATGCCCTCCACTTCTCTGAAGAAACCACAGTGCCCAGCCATGTTCTAAGCCCTCCCATCCTCCCTGGGCTTCTGGCAGCAGGAGTGAAAAGAGAGGAGCAGAGCACTGGGACCCGTTTGACCAAAACCGTCTTCCCACGGGAAAGTCTTTCTCCACGTGCAGACATGCTCCCAGGTGCCTGTGGCAAGGGGAAGGAAATGCCATACACTGACCTGGAAGAGACCACAGGGCCCAGGCACAGTCTGAACCCTTCCCTCACCCCGGCGGTTTTGCTAGAAGGAGTTCAACCCCAAGGAACACAGCCCGGAGACCCCTGAGGCAAAAACGGCTTCTGACGAACAATAGGCGCTTGCTGTGGAACACCTATCCCAAGTGGGGGTAGCCAGGTAAACAATGCCACACACCCAGGTGTAAGAAACAACATTGCCCAGCCATGGTCTAAGCCCCTCACCTCGTCCCTGTGCTTTGGGGCGCCGGAGGGACAGCCGAGGCCGATGGCCCTGAGACCCCTTTGCAAAAAGCCGGCTTCCCACGGAAACAGTTTTCCTGAGGTGCAGACCCTCTCACAAGGGGTTGTGGCAAGGTAAAGCAAATGCCCTCCACTTCTCTGGAAGAAACCACAGTGCCCAGCCATGTTCTAAGCCCTCCCATCCTCCCTGGGCTTCTGACAGCAGGAGTGAAAAGAGAGGAGCAGAGCACTGGGACCCGTTTGACAAAAACCGGCTTCCCACGGGAAAGTCTTTCTCCACGTGCAGACATGCTCCCAGGTGCCTGTGGCAAGGGGAAGGAAATGCCATACACTGACCTGGAAGAGACCACAGGGCCCAGGCACAGTCTGAACGCTTCACTCAACCCGGCGGTTTTGCTAGCAGGAGTTCAACCCCAACGAACACAGCCCGGAGACCCCTGAGGCAAAAACGGCTTCTGACGAACAATAGGCGCTTGCTGTGGAACACCTATCCCAAGTGGGGGTAGCCAGCTCAACAAAATGCCACACACCCAGGTGTAAGAAACAACATTGCCCAGCCATGGTCTAAGCCCGTCACCTCGTCCCTGTGCTTTGGGGAGCCAGAGGGAAAGCCGAGGCCCACGGCCCTGAGACCCCTTTTCAAAAAGCCGGCTTCCCACAGAAACAGTTTTCCTGAGGTGCAGACCCTCTCATAAGTGGTTGTGGCAAGGTAAAGCAAATGCCCTCCACTTCTCTGGAAGAAACCACAGTGCCCAGCCATGTTCTAAGCCCTCCCATCCTCCCTGGGCTTCTGGCAGCAGGAGTGAAAAGAGAGGAGCAGAGCACTGGGACCCGTTTGACAAAAACCGGCTTCCCACGGGAAAGTCTTTCTCCACGGGCAGACATGCTCCCAGGTGCCTGTGGCAAGGGGAAGGAAATGCCATACACTGACCTGGAAGAGACCACAGGGCCCAGGCACAGTCTGAACCCTTCGCTCAACCCGGCGGTTTTGCTAGCAGGAGTTCAACCCCAACGAACACAGCCCGGAGACCCCTGAGGCAAAAACGGCTTCTGACGAACAATAGGCGCTTGCTGTGGAACACCTATCCCAAGTGGGGGTAGCCAGCTCAACAAAATGCCACACACCCAGGTGTAAGAAACAACATTGCCCAGCCATGGTCTAAGCCCCTCACCTCGTCCCTGTGCTTTGGGGAGCCGGAGGGACAGCCGAGGCACACGGCCCTGAGACCCCTTTGCAAAAAGCCGGCTTCCCACGGAAACAGTTTTCCTGAGGTGCAGACCCTATCCCAAGTGGTTGTGGCAAGGTAAAGCAAATGCCCTCCACTTCTCTGGAAGAAACCACAGTGCCCAGCCATGTTCTAAGCCCTCCCATCCTCCCTGGGCTTCTGGCGGAAGGAGTGAAAAGAGAGGAGCAGAGCACTGGGACCCGTTTGACAGAAACCGGCTTCCCACGGGAAAGTCTTTCTCCACGTGCAGACATGCTCCCAGGTGCCTGTGGCAAGGGGAAGGAAATGCCATACACTGACCTGAAAGAGACCACAGGGCCCAGGCACAGTCTGAAACCTTCCCTCACCCCGGCGGTTTTGCTAGCAGGAGTTCAACCCCAACGAACACAGCCCGGAGACCCCTGAGGCAAAAACGGCTTCCGACGAACAATAGGTGCTTGCTGTGGAACACCTATCCCAAGTGGGGGTAGCCAGCTCAACAAAATGCCACACACCCAGGTGTAAGAAACAACATTGCCCAGCAATGGTCTAAGCCCCTCACCTCGTCCCTGTGCTTTGGGGAGCCGGAGGGACACCCGAGGCCTATGGCCCTGATTCCCCTTTGCAAATAGCCGGCTTCCCATGGAAACAGTTTTCCTGAGGTGCAGACCCTCTCACAAGTGGTTGTGGCAAGGTAAAGCAAATGCCCTCCACTTCTCTGAAGAAACCACAGTGCCCAGCCATGTTCTAAGCCCTCCCATCCTCCCTGGGCTTCTGGCAGCAGGAGTGAAAAGAGAGGAGCAGAGCACTGGGACCCGTTTGACCAAAACCGTCTTCCCACGGGAAAGTCTTTCTCCACGTGCAGACATGCTCCCAGGTGCCTGTGGCAAGGGGAAGGAAATGCCATACACTGACCTGGAAGAGACCACAGGGCCCAGGCACAGTCTGAACCCTTCGCTCAACCCGGCGGTTTTGCTAGCAGGAGTTCAACCCCAACGAACACAGCCCGGAGACCCCTGAGGCAAAAACGGCTTCTGACGAACAATAGGCGCTTGCTGTGGAACACCTATCCCAAGTGGGGGTAGCCAGCTCAACAAAATGCCACACACCCAGGTGTAAGAAACAACATTGCCCAGCCATGGTCTAAGCCCCTCACCTCGTCCCTGTGCTTTGGGGAGCCGGAGGGACAGCCGAGGCACACGGCCCTGAGACCCCTTTGCAAAAAGCCGGCTTCCCACGGAAACAGTTTTCCTGAGGTGCAGACCCTCTCACAAGTGGTTGTGGCAAGGTAAAGCAAATGCCCTCCACTTCTCTGGAAGAAACCACAGTGCCCAGCCATGTTCTAAGCCCTCCCATCCGCCCTGGGCTTCTGGCAGCAGGAGTGAAAAGAGAGGAGCAGAGCACTGGGACCCGTTTGACAAAACCCGGCTTCCCTCGGGAAAGTCTTTCTCCACGGGCAGACATGCTCCCAGGTGCCTGTGGCAAGGGGAAGGAAATGCCATACACTGACCTGGAAGAGACCACAGGGCCCAGGCACAGTCTGAACCCTTCCCTCACCCCGGCGGTTTTGCTAGCAGGAGTTCAACCCCAACGAACACAGCCCGGAGACCCCTGAGGCAAAAACGGCTTCTGACGAACAATAGGTGCTTGTTGTGGAACACCTATCCCAAGTGGGGGTAGCCAGGTAAACAATGCCACACACCCAGGTGTAAGAAACAACATTGCCCAGCCATGGTCTAAGCCCCTCACCTCGTCCCTGTGCTTTGGGGCGCCGGAGGGACAGCCGAGGCCGATGGCCCTGAGACCCCTTTGCAAAAAGCCGGCTTCCCACGGAAACAGTTTTCCTGAGGTGCAGACCCTCTCACAAGGGGTTGTGGCAAGGTAAAGCAAATGCCCTCCACTTCTCTGGAAGAAACCACAGTGCCCAGCCATGTTCTAAGCCCTCCCATCCGCCCTGGGCTTCTGGCAGCAGAAGTGAAAAGAGAGGAGCAGAGCACTGGGACCCGTTTGACAGAAACCGGCTTCCCACGGGAAAGTCTTTCTCCACGGGCAGACATGCTCCCAGGTGCCTGTGGCAAGGGGAAGGAAATGCCATACACTGACCTGGAAGAGACCACAGGGCCCAGGCACAGTATGAACCCTTCCCTCAACCCGGCGGTTTTGCTAGCAGGAGTTCAACCCCAACGAACACAGCCCGGAGACCCCTGAGGCAAAAACGGCTTCTGACGAACAATAGGCGCTTGCTGTGGAACACCTATCCCAAGTGGGGGTAGCCAGCTCAACAAAATGCCACACACCCAGGTGTAAGAAACAACATTGCCCAGCCATGGTCTAAGCCCCTCACCTCGTCCCTGTGCATTGGGGAGCCGGAGGGAAAGCCGAGTCCCACGGCCCTGAGACCCCTTTTCAAAAAGCCGGCTTCCCACGGAAACAGTTTTCCTGAGGTGCAGACCCTCTCATAAGTGGTTGTGGCAAGGTAAAGCAAATGCCCTCCACTTCTCTGGAAGAAACCACAGTGCCCAGCCATGTTCTAAGCCCTCCCATCCTCCCTGGGCTTCTGGCAGCAGGAGTGAAAAGAGAGGAGCAGAGCACTGGGACCCGTTTGACAAAAACCGGCTTCCCACGGGAAAGTCTTTCTCCACGGGCAGACATGCTCCCAGGTGCCTGTGGCAAGGGGAAGGAAATGCCATACACTGACCTGGAAGAGACCACAGGGCCCAGGCACAGTCTGAACCCTTCGCTCAACCCGGCGGTTTTGCTAGCAGGAGTTCAACCCCAACGAACACAGCCCGGAGACCCCTGAGGCAAAAACGGCTTCTGACGAACAATAGGCGCTTGCTGTGGAACACCTATCCCAAGTGGGGGTAGCCAGCTCAACAAAATGCCACACACCCAGGTGTAAGAAACAACATTGCCCAGCCATGGTCTAAGCCCCTCACCTCGTCCCTGTGCTTTGGGGAGCCGGAGGGACAGCCGAGGCACACGGCCCTGAGACCCCTTTGCAAAAAGCCGGCTTCCCACGGAAACAGTTTTCCTGAGGTGCAGACCCTATCCCAAGTGGTTGTGGCAAGGTAAAGCAAATGCCCTCCACTTCTGTGGAAGAAACCACAGTGCCCAGCCATGTTCTAAGCCCTCCCATCCTCCCTGGGCTTCTGGCGGAAGGAGTGAAAAGAGAGGAGCAGAGCACTGGGACCCGTTTGACAGAAACCGGCTTCCCACGGGAAAGTCTTTCTCCACGGGCAGACATGCTCCCAGGTGCCTGTGGCAAGGGGAAGGAAATGCCATACACTGACCTGGAAGAGACCACAGGGCCCAGGCACAGTCTGAACCCTTCGCTCAACCCGGCGGTTTTGCTAGCAGGAGTTCAACCCCAACGAACACAGCCCGGAGACCCCTGAGGCAAAAACGGCTTCTCACGAACAATAGGCACTTGCTGTGGAACACCTATCCCAAGTGGGGGTAGCCAGCTCAACAAAATGCCACACACCCAGGTGTAAGAAACAACATTGCCCAGCCATGGTCTAAGCCCCTCACCTCGTCCCTGTGCTTTGGGGCGCCGGAGGGACAGCCGAGGCCGATGGCCCTGAGACCCCTTTGCAAAAAGCCGGCTTCCCATGGAAACAGTTTTCCTGAGGTGCAGCCCCTCTCACAAGTGGTTGTGGCAAGGTAAAGCAAATGCCCTCCACTTCTCTGGAAGAAACCACAGTGCCCAGCCATGTTCTAAGCCCTCCCATCCTCCCTGGGCTTCTGGCAGCAGGAGTGAAAAGAGAGGAGCAGAGCACTGGGACCCGTTTGACAAAAACCGGCTTCCCACGGGAAAGTGTTTCTCCACGTGCAGACATGCTCCCAGGTGCCTGTGGCAAGGGGAAGGAAATGCCATACACTGACCTGGAAGAGACCACAGGGCCCAGGCACAGTATGAACCCTTCCCTCACCCCGGCGGTTTTGCTAGCAGGAGTTCAACCCCAACGAACACAGCCCGGAGACCCCTGAGGCAAAAACGGCTTCTGACGAAAAATAGGCTCTTGCTGTTGAACACTTATCCCAAGTGGGGGTAACCAGCTCAACAAAATGCCACACACCCAGGTGTAAGAAACAACATTGCCCAGCAATGGTCTAAGCCCCTCACCTCGTCCCTGTGCTTTGGGGAGCCGGAGGGACACCCGAGGCCGATGGCCCTGAGACCCCTTTGCAAAAAGCCGGCTTCCCATGGAAACAGTTTTCCTGAGGTGCAGACCCTCTCACAAGTGGTTGTGGCAAGGTAAAGCAAATGCCCTCCACTTCTCTGGAAGAAACCACAGTGCCCAGCCAAGTTCTAAGCCGTCCCATCCTCCCTGGGCTTCTGGCAGCAGGAGTGAAAAGAGAGGAGCAGAGCACTGGGACCCGTTTGACAGAAACGGGCTTCCCACGGGAAAGTCTTTCTCCACGGGCAGACATGCTCCCAGGTGCCTGTGGCAAGGGGAAGGAAATGCCATACACTGACCTGGAAGAGACCACAGGGCCAGGCATTCTGAACCCTTCCCTCAACCTGGCGGTTTTGCTAGCAGGAGTTCAACCCCAACGAACACAGCCCGGAGACCCTTGAGGCAAAAACGGCTTCTGACGAACAATAGGCGCTTGCTGTGGAACACTTATCCCAAGTGGGGGTAGCCAGCTCAACAAAATGCCACACACCCAGGTGTAAGAAACAACATTGCCCAGCCATGGTCTAAGCCCCTCACCTCGTCCCTGTGCTTTGGGGAACCGGAGGGACAGCCGAGGCCCACGGCCCTGAGACCCCTTTGCAAAAAGCCGGCTTCCCACGGAGACAGTTTTCCTGAGGTGTAGAACCTCTCACAAGTGGTTGTGGCAAGGTAAAGCAAATGCCCTCCACTTCTCTGGAAGAAACCACAGTGCCCAGCCATGTTCTAAGCCCTCCCATCCGCCCTGGGCTTCTGGCAGCAGGAGTGAAAAGAGAGGAGCAGAGCACTGGGACCCGTTTGACAAAACCCGGCTTCCCTCGGGAAAGTCTTTCTCCACGGGCAGACATGCTCCCAGGTGCCTGTGGCAAGGGGAAGGAAATGCCATACACTGACCTGGAAGAGACCACAGGGCCCAGGCACAGTCTGAACCCTTCCCTCACCCCGGCGGTTTTGCTAGCAGGAGTTCAACCCCAACGAACACAGCCCGGAGACCCCTGAGGCAAAAACGGCTTCTGACGAACAATAGGTGCTTGTTGTGGAACACCTATCCCAAGTGGGGGTAGCCAGGTAAACAATGCCACACACCCAGGTGTAAGAAACAACATTGCCCAGCCATGGTCTAAGCCCCTCACCTCGTCCCTGTGCTTTGGGGAGCCGGAGGGACAGCCGAGGCCCACGGCCCTGAGACCCCTTTGCAAAAAGCCGGCTTCCCACGGAAACAGTTTTCCTGAGGGTCAGACCCTCTCACAAGGGGTTGTGGCAAGGTAAAGCAAATGCCCTCCACTTCTCTGGAAGAAACCACAGTGCCCAGCCATGTTCTAAGCCCTCCCATCCGCCCTGGGCTTCCGGTAGCAGGAGTGAAAAGAGAGGAGCAGAGCACTGGGACCCGTTTGACAGAAACCGGCTTCCCACGGGAAAGTCTTTCTCCACGGGCAGACATGCTCCCAGGTGCCTGTGGCAAGGGGAAGGAAATGCCATACACTGACCTGGAAGAGACCACAGGGCCCAGGCACAGTATGAACCCTTCCCTCAACCCGGCGGTTTTGCTAGCAGGAGTTCAACCCCAACGAACACAGCCCGGAGACCCCTGAGGCAAAAACGGCTTCTGACGAACAATAGGCGCTTGCTGTGGAACACCTATCCCAAGTGGGGGTAGCCAGCTCAACAAAATGCCACACACCCAGGTGTAAGAAACAACATTGCCCAGCCATGGTCTAAGCCCCTCACCTCGTCCCTGTGCTTTGGGGAGCCGGAGGGAAAGCCGAGTCCCACGGCCCTGAGACCCCTTTTCAAAAAGCCGGCTTCCCACGGAAACAGTTTTCCTGAGGTGCAGACCCTCTCATAAGTGGTTGTGGCAAGGTAAAGCAAATGCCCTCCACTTCTCTGGAAGAAACCACAGTGCCCAGCCATGTTCTAAGCCCTCCCATCCTCCCTGGGCTTCTGGCAGCAGGAGTGAAAAGAGAGGAGCAGAGCACTGGGACCCGTTTGACAAAAACCGGCTTCCCACGGGAAAGTCTTTCTCCACGGGCAGACATGCTCCCAGGTGCCTGTGGCAAGGGGAAGGAAATGCCATACACTGACCTGGAAGAGACCACAGGGCCCAGGCACAGTCTGAACCCTTCGCTCAACCCGGCGGTTTTGCTAGCAGGAGTTCAACCCCAACGAACACAGCCCGGAGACCCCTGAGGCAAAAACGGCTTCTGACGAACAATAGGCGCTTGCTGTGGAACACCTATCCCAAGTGGGGGTAGCCAGCTCAACAAAATGCCACACACCCAGGTGTAAGAAACAACATTGCCCAGCCATGGTCTAAGCCCCTCACCTCGTCCCTGTGCTTTGGGGAGCCGGAGGGACAGCCGAGGCACACGGCCCTGAGACCCCTTTGCAAAAAGCCGGCTTCCCACGGAAACAGTTTTCCTGAGGTGCAGACCCTATCCCAAGTGGTTGTGGCAAGGTAAAGCAAATGCCCTCCACTTCTCTGGAAGAAACCACAGTGCCCAGCCATGTTCTAAGCCCTCCCATCCTCCCTGGGCTTCTGGCGGAAGGAGTGAAAAGAGAGGAGCAGAGCACTGGGACCCGTTTGACAGAAACCGGCTTCCCACGGGAAAGTCTTTCTCCACGGGCAGACATGCTCCCAGGTGCCTGTGGCAAGGGGAAGGAAATGCCATACACTGACCTGAAAGAGACCACACGGCCCAGGCACAGTCTGAACCCTTCCCTCACCCCGGCGGTTTTGCTAGCAGGAGTTCAACCCCAACGAACACAGCCCGGAGACCCCTGAGGCAAAAACGGCTTCCGACGAACAATAGGTGCTTGCTGTGGAACACCTATCCCAAGTGGGGGTAGCCAGCTCAACAAAATGCCACACACCCAGGTGTAAGAAACAACATTGCCCAGCAATGGTCTAAGCCCCTCACCTCGTCCCTGTGCTTTGGGGAGCCGGAGGGACACCCGAGGCCGATGGCCCTGAGACCCCTTTGCAAAAAGCCGGCTTCCCATGGAAACAGTTTTCCTGAGGTGCAGACCCTCTCACAAGTGGTTGTGGCAAGGTAAAGCAAATGCCCTCCACTTCTCTGGAAGAAACCACAGTGCCCAGCCAAGTTCTAAGCCGTCCCATCCTCCCTGGGCTTCTGGCAGCAGGAGTGAAAAGAGAGGAGCAGAGCACTGGGACCCGTTTGACAGAAACCGGCTTCCCACGGGAAAGTCTTTCTCCACGGGCAGACATGCTCCCAGGTGCCTGTGGCAAGGGGAAGGAAATGCCATACACTGACCTGGAAGAGACCACAGGGCCAGGCAGTCTGAACCCTTCCCTCAACCTGGCGGTTTTGCTAGCAGGAGTTCAACCCCAACGAACACAGCCCGGAGACCCTTGAGGCAAAAACGGCTTCTGACGAACAATAGGCGCTTGCTGTGGAACACTTATCCCAAGTGGGGGTAGCCAGCTCAACAAAATGCCACACACCCAGGTGTAAGAAACAACATTGCCCAGCCATGGTCTAAGCCCCTCACCTCGTCCCTGTGCTTTGGGGAACCGGAGGGACAGCCGAGGCCCACGGCCCTGAGACCCCTTTGCAAAAAGCCGGCTTCCCACGGAGACAGTTTTCCTGAGGTGTAGAACCTCTCACAAGTGGTTGTGGCAAGGTAAAGCAAATGCCCTCCACTTCTCTGGAAGAAACCACAGTGCCCAGCCATGTTCTAAGCCCTCCCATCCGCCCTGGGCTTCTGGCAGCAGGAGTGAAAAGAGAGGAGCAGAGCACTGGGACCCGTTTGACAAAACCCGGCTTCCCTCGGGAAAGTCTTTCTCCACGGGCAGACATGCTCCCAGGTGCCTGTGGCAAGGGGAAGGAAATGCCATACACTGACCTGGAAGAGACCACAGGGCCCAGGCACAGTCTGAACCCTTCCCTCACCCCGGCGGTTTTGCTAGCAGGAGTTCAACCCCAACGAACACAGCCCGGAGACCCCTGAGGCAAAAACGGCTTCTGACGAACAATAGGTGCTTGTTGTGGAACACCTATCCCAAGTGGGGGTAGCCAGGTAAACAATGCCACACACCCAGGTGTAAGAAACAACATTGCCCAGCCATGGTCTAAGCCCCTCACCTCGTCCCTGTGCTTTGGGGAGCCGGAGGGACAGCCGAGGCCCACGGCCCTGAGACCCCTTTTCAAAAAGCCGGCTTCCCACGGAAACAGTTTTCCTGAGGTGCAGACCCTCTCATAAGTGGTTGTGGCAAGGTAAAGCAAATGCCCTCCACTTCTCTGGAAGAAACCACAGTGCCCAGCCATGTTCTAAGCCCTCCCATCCTCCCTGGGCTTCTGGCAGCAGGAGTGAAAAGAGAGGACCAGAGCACTGGGACCCGTTTGACAAAAACCGGCTTCCCACGGGAAAGTCTTTCTCCACGGGCAGACATGCTCCCAGGTGCCTGTGGCAAGGGGAAGGAAATGCCATACACTGACCTGGAAGAGACCACAGGGCCCAGGCACAGTCTGAACCCTTCGCTCAACCCGGCGGTTTTGCTAGCAGGAGTTCAACCCCAACGAACACAGCCCGGAGACCCCTGAGGCAAAAACGGCTTCTGACGAACAATAGGCGCTTGCTGTGGAACACCTATCCCAAGTGGGGGTAGCCAGCTCAACAAAATGCCACACACCCAGGTGTAAGAAACAACATTGCCCAGCCATGGTCTAAGCCCCTCACCTCGTCCCTGTGCTTTGGGGAGCCGGAGGGACAGCCGAGGCACACGGCCCTGAGACCCCTTTGCAAAAAGCCGGCTTCCCACGGAAACAGTTTTCCTGAGGTGCAGACCCTATCCCAAGTGGTTGTGGCAAGGTAAAGCAAATGCCCTCCACTTCTCTGGAAGAAACCACAGTGCCCAGCCATGTTCTAAGCCCTCCCATCCTCCCTGGGCTTCTGGCGGAAGGAGTGAAAAGAGAGGAGCAGAGCACTGGGACCCGTTTGACAGAAACCGGCTTCCCACGGGAAAGTCTTTCTCCACGGGCAGACATGCTCCCAGGTGCCTGTGGCAAGGGGAAGGAAATGCCATACACTGACCTGGAAGAGACCACAGGGCCCAGGCACAGTCTGAACCCTTCGCTCAACCCGGCGGTTTTGCTAGCAGGAGTTCAACCCCAACGAACACAGCCCGGAGACCCCTGAGGCAAAAACGGCTTCTCACGAACAATAGGCACTTGCTGTGGAACACCTATCCCAAGTGGGGGTAGCCAGCTCAACAAAATGCCACACACCCAGGTGTAAGAAACAACATTGCCCAGCCATGGTCTAAGCCCCTCACCTCGTCCCTGTGCTTTGGGGCGCCGGAGGGACAGCCGAGGCCGATGGCCCTGAGACCCCTTTGCAAAAAGCCGGCTTCCCATGGAAACAGTTTTCCTGAGGTGCAGCCCCTCTCACAAGTGGTTGTGGCAAGGTAAAGCAAATGCCCTCCACTTCTCTGGAAGAAACCACAGTGCCCAGCCATGTTCTAAGCCCTCCCATCCTCCCTGGGCTTCTGGCAGCAGGAGTGAAAAGAGAGGAGCAGAGCACTGGGACCCGTTTGACAAAAACCGGCTTCCCACGGGAAAGTCTTTCTCCACGTGCAGACATGCTCCCAGGTGCCTGTGGCAAGGGGAAGGAAATGCCATACACTGACCTGGAAGAGACCACAGGGCCCAGGCACAGTATGAACCCTTCCCTCACCCCGGCGGTTTTGCTAGCAGGAGTTCAACCCCAACGAACACAGCCCGGAGACCCCTGAGGCAAAAACGGCTTCTGACGAAAAATAGGCGCTTGCTGTTGAACACTTATCCCAAGTGGGGGTAGCCAGCTCAACAAAATGCCACACATCCAGGTGTAAGAAACAACATTGCCCAGGCATGGTCGAAGCCCCTCACCTCGTCCCTGTGTATTGGGGAGCCGGAGGGACAGCCGAGGCCCACGGCCCTGAGACCCCTTTGCAAAAAGCCGGCTTCCCACGGAAACAGTTTTCCTGAGGTGCAGACCCTCTCACAAGGGGTTGTGGCAAGGTAAAGCAAATACCCTCCACTTCTCTGGAAGAAACCACAGTGCCCAGCCATGTTCTAAGCCCTCCCATCCTCCCTGGGCTTCTGGCAGCAGGAGTGAAAAGAGAGGACCAGAGCACTGGGACCCGTTTGACAGAAACCGGCTTCCCACGGGAAAGTCTTTCTCCACGGGCAGACATGCTCCCAGGTGCCTGTGGCAAGGGGAAGGAAATGGCATACACTGACCTGGAAGAGAACACAGGGCCCAGGCACAGTCTGAACCCTTCGCTCAACCCGGCGGTTTTGCTAGCAGGAGTTCAACCCCAACAAACACAGCCCGGAGACCCCTGAGGCAAAAACGGCTTCAACGAACAATAGGCGCTTGCTGTGGAACACCTATCCGAAGTGGGGGTAGCCAGCTCAACAAAATGCCACACACCCAGGTGTAAGAAACAACATTGCCCAGCCATGGTCTAAGCCCCTCACCTCGTCCCTGTGCTTTGGGGAGCCGGAGGGACAGCCGAGGCGCACGGCCCTGAGACCCCTTTGCAAAAAGCCGGCTTCCCACGGAAACAGTTTTCCTGAGGTGCAAACCCTCTCACAAGTGGTTGTGGCAAGGTAAAGCAAATGCCCTCCACTTCTCTGGAAGAAACCACAGTGCCCAGCCATGTTCTAAGCCCTCCCATCCTCCCTGGGCTTCTGGCAGCAGGAGTGAAAAGAGAGGAGCAGAGCACTGGGACCCGTTTGACAGAAACCGGCTTCCCACGGGAAAGTCTTTCTCCACGGGCAGACATGCTCCCAGGTGCCTGTGGCAAGGGGAAGGAAATGCCATACACTGACCTGAAAGAGACCACAGGGCCCAGGCACAGTCTGAAACCTTCCCTCACCCCGGCGGTTTTGCTAGCAGGAGTTCAACCCCAACGAACACAGCCCGGAGACCCCTGAGGCAAAAACGGCTTCCGACGAACAATAGGTGCTTGCTGTGGAACACCTATCCCAAGTGGGGGTAGCCAGCTCAACAAAATGCCACACACCCAGGTGTAAGAAACAACATTGCCCAGCAATGGTCTAAGCCCCTCACCTCGTCCCTGTGCTTTGGGGAGCCGGAGGGACACCCGAGGCCTACGTCCCTGATTCCCCTTTGCAAATAGCCGGCTTCCCATGGAAACAGTTTTCCTGAGGTGCAGACCCTCTCACAAGTGGTTGTGGCAAGGTAAAGCAAATGCCCTCCACTTCTCTGAAGAAACCACAGTGCCCAGCCATGTTCTAAGCCCTCCCATCCTCCCTGGGCTTCTGGCAGCAGGAGTGAAAAGAGAGGAGCAGAGCACTGGGACCCGTTTGACCAAAACCGGCTTCCCACGGGAAAGTCTTTCTCCACGTGCAGACATGCTCCCAGGTGCCTGGGGCAAGGGGAAGGAAATGCCATACACTGACCTGGAAGAGACCACAGGGCCCAGGCACAGTCTGAACCCTTCCCTCACCCTGGCGGTTTTGATAGAAGGAGTTCAACCCCAACGAACACAGCCCGGAGACCCCTGAGGCAAAAACGGCTTCTGACGAACAATAGGCCCTTGCTGTGGAACACCTATCCCAAGTGGGGGTAGCCAGGTCAACAAAATGCCACACACCCAGGTGTAAGAAACAACATTGCCCAACCATGGTCTAAGCCCCTCACCTCGTCCCTGTGCTTTGGGGAGCCGGAGGGACAGCCGAGGCCGATGGCCCTGAGACCCCTTTGCAAAAAGCCAGCTTCCCATGGAAACAGTTTTCCTGAGGTGCAGACCCTCTCACAAGTGGTTGTGCCAAGGTAAAGCAAATACCCTCCACTTCTCTGGAAGAAACCACAGTGCCCAGCCATGTTCTAAGCCCTCCCATCCTCCCTGGGCTTCTGGCAGCAGGAGTGAAAAGAGAGGAGCAGAGCACTGGGACCCGTTTGACAAAAACCGGCTTCCCACGGGAAAGTCTTTCTCCACGTGCAGACATGCTCCCAGGTGCCTGTGGCAAGGGGAAGGAAATGCCATACACTGACCTGGAAGAGACCACAGGGCCCAGGCACAGTCTGAACGCTTCACTCAACCCGGCGGTTTTGCTAGCAGGAGTTCAACCCCAACGAACACAGCCCGGAGACCCCTGAGGCAAAAACGGCTTCTGACGAACAATAGGCGCTTGCTGTGGAACACCTATCCCAAGTGGGGGTAGCCAGCTCAACAAAATGCCACACACCCACGTGTAAGAAACAACATTGCCCAGCCATGGTCTAAGCCCCTCACCTCGTCCCTGTGCTTTGGGGAGCCAGAGGGAAAGCCGAGGCCCACGGCCCTGAGACCCCTTTTCAAAAAGCCGGCTTCCCACAGAAACAGTTTTCCTGAGGTGCAGACCCTCTCATAAGTGGTTGTGGCAAGGTAAAGCAAATGCCCTCCACTTCTCTGGAAGAAACCACAGTGCCCAGCCATGTTCTAAGACCTCCCATTCTCCCTGGGCTTCTGGCAGCAGGAGTGAAAAGAGAGGAGCAGAGCACTGGGACCCGTTTGACAAAAACCGGCTTCCCACGGGAAAGTCTTTCTCCACGGGCAGACATGCTCCCAGGTGCCTGTGGCAAGGGGAAGGAAATGCCATACACTGACCTGGAAGAGACCACAGGGCCCAGGCACAGTCTGAACCCTTCGCTCAACCCGGCGGTTTTGCTAGCAGGAGTTCAACCCCAACGAACACAGCCCGGAGACCCCTGAGGCAAAAACGGCTTCTGACGAACAATAGGCGCTTGCTGTGGAACACCTATCCCAAGTGGGGGTAGCCAGCTCAACAAAATGCCACACACCCAGGTGTAAGAAACAACATTGCCCAGCCATGGTCTAAGCCCCTCACCTCGTCCCTGTGCTTTGGGGAGCCGGAGGGACAGCCGAGGCACACGGCCCTGAGACCCCTTTGCAAAAAGCCGGCTTCCCACGGAAACAGTTTTCCTGAGGTGCAGACCCTATCCCAAGTGGTTGTGGCAAGGTAAAGCAAATGCCCTCCACTTCTCTGGAAGAAACCACAGTGCCCAGCCATGTTCTAAGCCCTCCCATCCTCCCTGGGCTTCTGGCGGAAGGAGTGAAAAGAGAGGAGCAGAGCACTGGGACCCGTTTGACAGAAACCGGCTTCCCACGGGAAAGTCTTTCTCCACGGGCAGACATGCTCCCAGGTGCCTGTGGCAAGGGGAAGGAAATGCCATACACTGACCTGAAAGAGACCACACGGCCCAGGCACAGTCTGAACCCTTCCCTCACCCCGGCGGTTTTGCTAGCAGGAGTTCAACCCCAACGAACACAGCCCGGAGACCCATGAGGCAAAAACGGCTTCCGACAAATAATAGGTGCTTGCTGTGGAACACCTATCCCAAGTGGGGGTAGCCAGCTCAACAAAATGCCACACACCCAGGTGTAAGAAACAACATTGCCCAGCAATGGTCTAAGCCCCTCACCTCGTCCCTGTGCTTTGGGGAGCCGGAGGGACACCCGAGGCCGATGGCCCTGAGACCCCTTTGCAAAAAGCCGGCTTCCCATGGAAACAGTTTTCCTGAGGTGCAGACCCTCTCACAAGTGGTTGTGGCAAGGTAAAGCAAATGCCCTCCACTTCTCTGGAAGAAACCACAGTGCCCAGCCATGTTCTAAGCCCTCCCATCCGCCCTGGGCTTCTGGCAGCAGGAGTGAAAAGAGAGGAGCAGAGCACTGGGACCCGTTTGACAGAAACCGGCTTCCCACGGGAAAGTCTTTCTCCACGGGCAGACATGCTCCCAGGTGCCTGTGGCAAGGGGAAGGAAATGCCATACACTGACCTGGAAGAGACCACAGGGCCCAGGCACAGTATGAACCCTTCCCTCACCCCGGCGGTTTTGCTAGCAGGAGTTCAACCCCAACGAACACAGCCCGGAGACCCCTGAGGCAAAAACGGCTTCTGACGAAAAATAGGCGCTTGCTGTTGAACACTTATCCCAAGTGGGGGTAGCCAGCTCAACAAAATGCCACACACCCAGGTGTAAGAAACAACATTGCCCAGCCATGGTCTAAGCCCCTCACCTCGTCCCTGTGTATTGGGGAGCCGGAGGGACAGCCGAGGCCCACGGCCCTGAGACCCCTTTGCAAAAAGCCGGCTTCCCACGGAAACAGTTTTCCTGAGGTGCAGACCCTCTCACAAGGGGTTGTGGCAAGGTAAAGCAAATACCCTCCACTTCTCTGGAAGAAACCACAGTGCCCAGCCATGTTCTAAGCCCTCCCATCCTCCCTGGGCTTCTGGCAGCAGGAGTGAAAAGAGAGGAGCAGAGCACTGGGACCCGTTTGACAAAAACCGGCTTCCCACGGGAAAGTCTTTCTCCACGGGCAGACATGCTCCCAGGTGCCTGTGGCAAGGGGAAGGAAATGCCATACACTGACCTGGAAGAGAACACAGGGCCCAGGCACAGTCTGAACCCTTCGCTCACCCCGGCGGTTTTGCTAGCAGGAGTTCAACCCCAACAAACACAGCCCGGAGACCCCTGAGGCAAAAACGGCTTCTGACGAACAATAGGCGCTTGCTGTGGAACACCTATCCCAAGTGGGGGTAGCCAGGTCAACAAAATGCCACACACCCAGGTGTAAGAAACAACATTGCCCAGCCATGGTCTAAGCCCCTCACCTCGTCCCTGTGCTTTGGGGAGCCGGAGGGACAGCCGAGGCCGATGGCCCTGAGACCCCTTTGCAAAAAGCCAGCTTCCCATGGAAACAGTTTTCCTGAGGTGCAGACCCTCTCACAAGTGGTTGTGCCAAGGTAAAGCAAATGCCCTCCACTTCTCTGGAAGAAACCACAGTGCCCAGCCATGTTCTAAGCCCTCCCATCCTCCCTGGGCTTCTGGCAGCAGGAGTGAAAAGAGAGGAGCAGAGCACTGGGACCCGTTTGACAAAAACCGGCTTCCCACGGGAAAGTCTTTCTCCACGTGCAGACATGCTCCCAGGTGCCTGTGGCAAGGGGAAGGAAATGCCATACACTGACCTGGAAGAGACCACAGGGCCCAGGCACAGTCTGAACGCTTCACTCAACCCGGCGGTTTTGCTAGCAGGAGTTCAACCCCAACGAACACAGCCCGGAGACCCCTGAGGCAAAAACGGCTTCTGACGAACAATAGGCGCTTGCTGTGGAACACCTATCCCAAGTGGGGGTAGCCAGGTCAACAAAATGCCACACACCCAGGTGTAAGAAACAACATTGCCCAGCCATGGTCTAAGCCCCTCACCTCGTCCCTGTGCTTTGGGGAGCCAGAGGGAAAGCCGAGGCCCACGGCCCTGAGACCCCTTTTCAAAAAGCCGGCTTCCCACAGAAACAGTTTTCCTGAGGTGCAGACCCTCTCATAAGTGGTTGTGGCAAGGTAAAGCAAATGCCCTCCACTTCTCTGGAAGAAACCACAGTGCCCAGCCATGTTCTAAGCCCTCCCATCCTCCCTGGGCTTCTGGCAGCAGGAGTGAAAAGAGAGGAGCAGAGCACTGGGACCCGTTTGACAAAAACCGGCTTCCCACGGGAAAGTCTTTCTCCACGGGCAGACATGCTCCCAGGTGCCTGTGGCAAGGGGAAGGAAATGCCATACACTGACATGGAAGAGACCACAGGGCCCAGGCACAGTCTGAACCCTTCCCTCAACCCGGCGGTTTTGCTAGCAGGAGTTCAACCCCAACGAACACAGCCCGGAGACCCCTGAGGCAAAAACGGCTTCTGACGAACAATAGGCGCTTGCTGTGGAACACCTATCCCAAGTGGGGGTAGCCAGCTCAACAAAATGCCACACACCCAGGTGTAAGAAACAACATTGCCCAGCCATGGTCTAAGCCCCTCACCTCGTCCCTGTGCTTTGGGGAGCCGGAGGGACAGCCGAGGCACACGGCCCTGAGACCCCTTTGCAAAAAGCCGGCTTCCCACGGAAACAGTTTTCCTGAGGTGCAGACCCTATCCCAAGTGGTTGTGGCAAGGTAAAGCAAATGCCCTCCACTTCTCTGGAAGAAACCACAGTGCCCAGCCATGTTCTAAGCCCTCCCATCCTCCCTGGGCTTCTGGCGGAAGGAGTGAAAAGAGAGGAGCAGAGCACTGGGACCCGTTTGACAGAAACCGGCTTCCCACGGGAAAGTCTTTCTCCACGGGCAGACATGCTCCCAGGTGCCTGTGGCAAGGGGAAGGAAATGCCATACACTGACCTGAAAGAGACCACAGGGCCGAGGCACAGTCTGAACCCTTCCCTCACCCCGGCGGTTTTGCTAGCAGGAGTTCAACCCCAACGAACACAGCCCGGAGACCCCTGAGGCAAAAACGGCTTCCGACGAACAATAGGTGCTTGCTGTGGAACACCTATCCCAAGTGGGGGTAGCCAGGTCAACAAAATGCCACACACCCAGGTGTAAGAAACAACATTGCCCAGCAATGGTCTAAGCCCCTCACCTCGTCCCTGTGTATTGGGGAGCCGGAGGGACAGCCGAGGCCCACGGCCCTGAGACCCCTTTGCAAAAAGCCGGCTTCCCACGGAAACAGTTTTCCTGAGGTGCAGACCCTCTCACAAGGGGTTGTGGCAAGGTAAAGCAAATACCCTCCACTTCTCTGGAAGAAACCACAGTGCCCAGCCATGTTCTAAGCCCTCCCATCCTCCCTGGGCTTCTGGCAGCAGGAGTGAAAAGAGAGGAGCAGAGCACTGGGACCCGTTTGACAAAAACCGGCTTCCCACGGGAAAGTCTTTCTCCACGGGCAGACATGCTCCCAGGTGCCTGTGGCAAGGGGAAGGAAATGCCATACACTGACCTGGAAGAGAACACAGGGCCCAGGCACAGTCTGAACCCTTCGCTCACCCCGGCGGTTTTGCTAGCAGGAGTTCAACCCCAACAAACACAGCCCGGAGACCCCTGAGGCAAAAACGGCTTCTGACGAACAATAGGCGCTTGCTGTGGAACACCTATCCCAAGTGGGGGTAGCCAGCTCAACAAAATGCCACACACCCAGGTGTAAGAAACAACATTGCCCAGCCATGGTCTAAGCCCCTCACCTCGTCCCTGTGCTTTGGGGAGCCGGAGGGACAGCCGAGGCCTATGGCCCTGATTCCCCTTTGCAAATAGCCGGCTTCCCATGGAAACAGTTTTCCTGAGGTGCAGACCCTCTCACAAGTGGTTGTGGCAAGGTAAAGCAAATGCCCTCCACTTCTCTGAAGAAACCACAGTGCCCAGCCATGTTCTAAGCCCTCCCATCCTCCCTGGGCTTCTGGCAGCAGGAGTGAAAAGAGAGGAGCAGAGCACTGGGACCCGTTTGACCAAAACCGTCTTCCCACGGGAAAGTCTTTCTCCACGTGCAGACATGCTCCCAGGTGCCTGTGGCAAGGGGAAGGAAATGCCATACACTGACCTGGAAGAGACCACAGGGCCCAGGCACAGTCTGAACCCTTCCCTCACCCCGGCGGTTTTGCTAGAAGGAGTTCAACCCCAACGAACACAGCCCGGAGACCCCTGAGGCAAAAACGGCTTCTGACGAACAATAGGCGCTTGCTGTGGAACACCTATCCCAAGTGGGGGTAGCCAGGTCAACAAAATGCCACACACCCAGGTGTAAGAAACAACATTGCCCAGCCATGGTCTAAGCCCCTCACCTCGTCCCTGTGCTTTGGGGAGCCGGAGGGACAGCCGAGGCCGATGGCCCTGAGACCCCTTTGCAAAAAGCCAGCTTCCCATGGAAACAGTTTTCCTGAGGTGCAGACCCTCTCACAAGTGGTTGTGCCAAGGTAAAGCAAATGCCCTCCACTTCTCTGGAAGAAACCACAGTGCCCAGCCATGTTCTAAGCCCTCCCATCCTCCCTGGGCTTCTGGCAGCAGGAGTGAAAAGAGAGGAGCAGAGCACTGGGACCCGTTTGACAAAAACCGGCTTCCCACGGGAAAGTCTTTCTCCACGGGCAGACATGCTCCCAGGTGCCTGTGGCAAGGGGAAGGAAATGCCATACACTGACCTGGAAGAGACCACAGGGCCCAGGCACAGTCTGAACCCTTCGCTCAACCCGGCGGTTTTGCTAGCAGGAGTTCAACCCCAACGAACACAGCCCGGAGACCCCTGAGGCAAAAACGGCTTCTGACGAACAATAGGCGCTTGCTGTGGAACACCTATCCCAAGTGGGGGTAGCCAGCTCAACAAAATGCCACACACCCAGGTGTAAGAAACAACATTGCCCAGCCATGGTCTAAGCCCCTCACCTCGTCCCTGTGCTTTGGGGAGCCGGAGGGACAGCCGAGGCACACGGCCCTGAGACCCCTTTGCAAAAAGCCGGCTTCCCACGGAAACAGTTTTCCTGAGGTGCAGACCCTATCCCAAGTGGTTGTGGCAAGGTAAAGCAAATGCCCTCCACTTCTCTGGAAGAAACCACAGTGCCCAGCCATGTTCTAAGCCCTCCCATCCTCCCTGGGCTTCTGGCGGAAGGAGTGAAAAGAGAGGAGCAGAGCACTGGGACCCGTTTGACAGAAACCGGCTTCCCACGGGAAAGTCTTTCTCCACGGGCAGACATGCTCCCAGGTGCCTGTGGCAAGGGGAAGGAAATGCCATACACTGACCTGAAAGAGACCACAGGGCCGAGGCACAGTCTGAACCCTTCCCTCACCCCGGCGGTTTTGCTAGCAGGAGTTCAACCCCAACGAACACAGCCCGGAGACCCCTGAGGCAAAAACGGCTTCCGACGAACAATAGGTGCTTGCTGTGGAACACCTATCCCAAGTGGGGGTAGCCAGGTCAACAAAATGCCACACACCCAGGTGTAAGAAACAACATTGCCCAGCAATGGTCTAAGCCCCTCACCTCGTCCCTGTGCTTTGGGGAGCCGGAGGGACAGCCGAGGCCGATGGCCCTGAGACCCCTTTGCAAAAAGCCAGCTTCCCATGGAAACAGTTTTCCTGAGGTGCAGACCCTCTCACAAGTGGTTGTGCCAAGGTAAAGCAAATGCCCTCCACTTCTCTGGAAGAAACCACAGTGCCCAGCCATGTTCTAAGCCCTCCCATCCTCCCTGGGCTTCTGGCAGCAGGAGTGAAAAGAGAGAAGCAGAGCACTGGGACCCGTTTGACAAAAACCGGCTTCCCACGGGAAAGTCTTTCTCCACGTGCAGACATGCTCCCAGGTGCCTGTGGCAAGGGGAAGGAAATGCCATACACTGACCTGGAAGAGACCACAGGGCCCAGGCACAGTCTGAACGCTTCACTCAACCCGGCGGTTTTGCTAGCAGGAGTTCAACCCCAACGAACACAGCCCGGAGACCCCTGAGGCAAAAACGGCTTCTGACGAACAATAGGCGCTTGCTGTGGAACACCTATCCCAAGTGGGGGTAGCCAGGTCAACAAAATGCCACACACCCAGGTGTAAGAAACAACATTGCCCAGCCATGGTCTAAGCCCCTCACCTCGTCCCTGTGCTTTGGGGAGCCAGAGGGAAAGCCGAGGCCCACGGCCCTGAGACCCCTTTTCAAAAAGCCGGCTTCCCACAGAAACAGTTTTCCTGAGGTGCAGACCCTCTCATAAGTGGTTGTGGCAAGGTAAAGCAAATGCCCTCCACTTCTCTGGAAGAAACCACAGTGCCCAGCCATGTTCTAAGCCCTCCCATCCTCCCTGGGCTTCTGGCAGCAGGAGTGAAAAGAGAGGAGCAGAGCACTGGGACCCGTTTGACAAAAACCGGCTTCCCACGGGAAAGTCTTTCTCCACGGGCAGACATGCTCCCAGGTGCCTGTGGCAAGGGGAAGGAAATGCCATACACTGACCTGGAAGAGACCACAGGGCCCAGGCACAGTCTGAACCCTTCGCTCAACCCGGCGGTTTTGCTAGCAGGAGTTCAACCCCAACGAACACAGCCCGGAGACCCCTGAGGCAAAAACGGCTTCTGACGAACAATAGGCGCTTGCTGTGGAACACCTATCCCAAGTGGGGGTAGCCAGCTCAACAAAATGCCACACACCCAGGTGTAAGAAACAACATTGCCCAGCCATGGTCTAAGCCCCTCACCTCGTCCCTGTGCTTTGGGGAGCCGGAGGGACAGCCGAGGCACACGGCCCTGAGACCCCTTTGCAAAAAGCCGGCTTCCCACGGAAACAGTTTTCCTGAGGTGCAGACCCTATCCCAAGTGGTTGTGGCAAGGTAAAGCAAATGCCCTCCACTTCTCTGGAAGAAACCACAGTGCCCAGCCATGTTCTAAGCCCTCCCATCCTCCCTGGGCTTCTGGCGGAAGGAGTGAAAAGAGAGGAGCAGAGCACTGGGACCCGTTTGACAGAAACCGGCTTCCCACGGGAAAGTCTTTCTCCACGGGCAGACATGCTCCCAGGTGCCTGTGGCAAGGGGAAGGAAATGCCATACACTGACCTGAAAGAGACCACAGGGCCGAGGCACAGTCTGAACCCTTCCCTCACCCCGGCGGTTTTGCTAGCAGGAGTTCAACCCCAACGAACACAGCCCGGAGACCCCTGAGGCAAAAACGGCTTCCGACGAACAATAGGTGCTTGCTGTGGAACACCTATCCCAAGTGGGGGTAGCCAGGTCAACAAAATGCCACACACCCAGGTGTAAGAAACAACATTGCCCAGCAATGGTCTAAGCCCCTCACCTCGTCCCTGTGCTTTGGGGAGCCGGAGGGACACCCGAGGCCGATGGCCCTGAGACCCCTTTGCAAAAAGCCGGCTTCCCATGGAAAGAGTTTTCCTGAGGTGCAGACCCTCTCACAAGTGGTTGTGGCAAGGTAAAGCAAATGCCCTCCACTTCTCTGGAAGAAACCACAGTGCCCAGCCATGTTCTAAGCCCTCCCATCCGCCCTGGGCTTCTGGCAGCAGGAGTGAAAAGAGAGGAGCAGAGCACTGGGACCCGTTTGACAGAAACCGGCTTCCCACGGGAAAGTCTTTCTCCACGGGCAGACATGCTCCCAGGTGCCTGTGGCAAGGGGAAGGAAATGCCATACACTGACCTGGAAGAGAACACAGGGCCCAGGCACAGTCTGAACCCTTCGCTCACCCCGGCGGTTTTGCTAGCAGGAGTTCAACCCCAACAAACACAGCCCGGAGACCCCTGAGGCAAAAACGGCTTCTGACGAACAATAGGCGCTTGCTGTGGAACACCTATCCCAAGTGGGGGTAGCCAGCTCAACAAAATGCCACACACCCAGGTGTAAGAAACAACATTGCCCAGCCATGGTCTAAGCCCCTCACCTCGTCCCTGTGCTTTGGGGAGCCGGAGGGACAGCCGAGGCCTATGGCCCTGATTCCCCTTTGCAAATAGCCGGCTTCCCATGGAAACAGTTTTCCTGAGGTGCAGACCCTCTCACAAGTGGTTGTGGCAAGGTAAAGCAAATGCCCTCCACTTCTCTGAAGAAACCACAGTGCCCAGCCATGTTCTAAGCCCTCCCATCCTCCCTGGGCTTCTGGCAGCAGGAGTGAAAAGAGAGGAGCAGAGCACTGGGACCCGTTTGACCAAAACCGTCTTCCCACGGGAAAGTCTTTCTCCACGTGCAGACATGCTCCCAGGTGCCTGTGGCAAGGGGAAGGAAATGCCATACACTGACCTGGAAGAGACCACAGGGCCCAGGCACAGTCTGAACCCTTCCCTCACCCCGGCGGTTTTGCTAGAAGGAGTTCAACCCCAACGAACACAGCCCGGAGACCCCTGAGGCAAAAACGGCTTCTGACGAACAATAGGCGCTTGCTGTGGAACACCTATCCCAAGTGGGGGTAGCCAGGTCAACAAAATGCCACACACCCAGGTGTAAGAAACAACATTGCCCAGCCATGGTCTAAGCCCCTCACCTCGTCCCTGTGCTTTGGGGAGCCGGAGGGACAGCCGAGGCCGATGGCCCTGAGACCCCTTTGCAAAAAGCCAGCTTCCCATGGAAACAGTTTTCCTGAGGTGCAGACCCTCTCACAAGTGGTTGTGCCAAGGTAAAGCAAATGCCCTCCACTTCTCTGGAAGAAACCACAGTGCCCAGCCATGTTCTAAGCCCTCCCATCCTCCCTGGGCTTCTGGCAGCAGGAGTGAAAAGAGAGGAGCAGAGCACTGGGACCCGTTTGACAAAAACCGGCTTCCCACGGGAAAGTCTTTCTCCACGGGCAGACATGCTCCCAGGTGCCTGTGGCAAGGGGAAGGAAATGCCATACACTGACCTGGAAGAGACCACAGGGCCCAGGCACAGTCTGAACCCTTCGCTCAACCCGGCGGTTTTGCTAGCAGGAGTTCAACCCCAACGAACACAGCCCGGAGACCCCTGAGGCAAAAACGGCTTCTGACGAACAATAGGCGCTTGCTGTGGAACACCTATCCCAAGTGGGGGTAGCCAGCTCAACAAAATGCCACACACCCAGGTGTAAGAAACAACATTGCCCAGCCATGGTCTAAGCCCCTCACCTCGTCCCTGTGCTTTGGGGAGCCGGAGGGACAGCCGAGGCACACGGCCCTGAGACCCCTTTGCAAAAAGCCGGCTTCCCACGGAAACAGTTTTCCTGAGGTGCAGACCCTATCCCAAGTGGTTGTGGCAAGGTAAAGCAAATGCCCTCCACTTCTCTGGAAGAAACCACAGTGCCCAGCCATGTTCTAAGCCCTCCCATCCTCCCTGGGCTTCTGGCGGAAGGAGTGAAAAGAGAGGAGCAGAGCACTGGGACCCATTTGACAGAAACCGGCTTCCCACGGGAAAGTCTTTCTCCACGGGCAGACATGCTCCCAGGTGCCTGTGGCAAGGGGAAGGAAATGCCATACACTGACCTGAAAGAGACCACAGGGCCGAGGCACAGTCTGAACCCTTCCCTCACCCCGGCGGTTTTGCTAGCAGGAGTTCAACCCCAACGAACACAGCCCGGAGACCCCTGAGGCAAAAACGGCTTCCGACGAACAATAGGTGCTTGCTGTGGAACACCTATCCCAAGTGGGGGTAGCCAGGTCAACAAAATGCCACACACCCAGGTGTAAGAAACAACATTGCCCAGCAATGGTCTAAGCCCCTCACCTCGTCCCTGTGCTTTGGGGAGCCGGAGGGACAGCCGAGGCCGATGGCCCTGAGACCCCTTTGCAAAAAGCCAGCTTCCCATGGAAACAGTTTTCCTGAGGTGCAGACCCTCTCACAAGTGGTTGTGCCAAGGTAAAGCAAATGCCCTCCACTTCTCTGGAAGAAACCACAGTGCCCAGCCATGTTCTAAGCCCTCCCATCCTCCCTGGGCTTCTGGCAGCAGGAGTGAAAAGAGAGAAGCAGAGCACTGGGACCCGTTTGACAAAAACCGGCTTCCCACGGGAAAGTCTTTCTCCACGTGCAGACATGCTCCCAGGTGCCTGTGGCAAGGGGAAGGAAATGCCATACACTGACCTGGAAGAGACCACAGGGCCCAGGCACAGTCTGAACGCTTCACTCAACCCGGCGGTTTTGCTAGCAGGAGTTCAACCCCAACGAACACAGCCCGGAGACCCCTGAGGCAAAAACGGCTTCTGACGAACAATAGGCGCTTGCTGTGGAACACCTATCCCAAGTGGGGGTAGCCAGGTCAACAAAATGCCACACACCCAGGTGTAAGAAACAACATTGCCCAGCCATGGTCTAAGCCCCTCACCTCGTCCCTGTGCTTTGGGGAGCCAGAGGGAAAGCCGAGGCCCACGGCCCTGAGACCCCTTTTCAAAAAGCCGGCTTCCCACAGAAACAGTTTTCCTGAGGTGCAGACCCTCTCATAAGTGGTTGTGGCAAGGTAAAGCAAATGCCCTCCACTTCTCTGGAAGAAACCACAGTGCCCAGCCATGTTCTAAGCCCTCCCATCCTCCCTGGGCTTCTGGCAGCAGGAGTGAAAAGAGAGGAGCAGAGCACTGGGACCCGTTTGACAAAAACCGGCTTCCCACGGGAAAGTCTTTCTCCACGGGCAGACATGCTCCCAGGTGCCTGTGGCAAGGGGAAGGAAATGCCATACACTGACCTGGAAGAGACCACAGGGCCCAGGCACAGTCTGAACCCTTCGCTCAACCCGGCGGTTTTGCTAGCAGGAGTTCAACCCCAACGAACACAGCCCGGAGACCCCTGAGGCAAAAACGGCTTCTGACGAACAATAGGCGCTTGCTGTGGAACACCTATCCCAAGTGGGGGTAGCCAGCTCAACAAAATGCCACACACCCAGGTGTAAGAAACAACATTGCCCAGCCATGGTCTAAGCCCCTCACCTCGTCCCTGTGCTTTGGGGAGCCGGAGGGACAGCCGAGGCACACGGCCCTGAGACCCCTTTGCAAAAAGCCGGCTTCCCACGGAAACAGTTTTCCTGAGGTGCAGACCCTATCCCAAGTGGTTGTGGCAAGGTAAAGCAAATGCCCTCCACTTCTCTGGAAGAAACCACAGTGCCCAGCCATGTTCTAAGCCCTCCCATCCTCCCTGGGCTTCTGGCGGAAGGAGTGAAAAGAGAGGAGCAGAGCACTGGGACCCGTTTGACAGAAACCGGCTTCCCACGGGAAAGTCTTTCTCCACGGGCAGACATGCTCCCAGGTGCCTGTGGCAAGGGGAAGGAAATGCCATACACTGACCTGAAAGAGACCACAGGGCCGAGGCACAGTCTGAACCCTTCCCTCACCCCGGCGGTTTTGCTAGCAGGAGTTCAACCCCAACGAACACAGCCCGGAGACCCCTGAGGCAAAAACGGCTTCCGACGAACAATAGGTGCTTGCTGTGGAACACCTATCCCAAGTGGGGGTAGCCAGGTCAACAAAATGCCACACACCCAGGTGTAAGAAACAACATTGCCCAGCAATGGTCTAAGCCCCTCACCTCGTCCCTGTGCTTTGGGGAGCCGGAGGGACACCCGAGGCCGATGGCCCTGAGACCCCTTTGCAAAAAGCCGGCTTCCCATGGAAAGAGTTTTCCTGAGGTGCAGACCCTCTCACAAGTGGTTGTGGCAAGGTAAAGCAAATGCCCTCCACTTCTCTGGAAGAAACCACAGTGCCCAGCCATGTTCTAAGCCGTCCCATCCTCCCTGGGCTTCTGGCAGCAGGAGTGAAAAGAGAGGAGCAGAGCACTGGGACCCGTTTGACAGAAACCGGCTTCCCACGGGAAAGTCTTTCTCCACGGGCAGACATGCTCCCAGGTGCCTGTGGCAAGGGGAAGGAAATGCCATACACTGACCTGGAAGAGAACACAGGGCCCAGGCACAGTCTGAACACTTCGCTCACCCCGGCGGTTTTGCTAGCAGGAGTTCAACCCCAACAAACACAGCCCGGAGACCCCTGAGGCAAAAACGGCTTCTGACGAACAATAGGCGCTTGCTGTGGAACACCTATCCCAAGTGGGGGTAGCCAGCTCAACAAAATGCCACACACCCAGGTGTAAGAAACAACATTGCCCAGCCATGGTCTAAGCCCCTCACCTCGTCCCTGTGCTTTGGGGAGCCGGAGGGACAGCCGAGGCCTATGGCCCTGATTCCCCTTTGCAAATAGCCGGCTTCCCATGGAAACAGTTTTCCTGAGGTGCAGACCCTCTCACAAGTGGTTGTGGCAAGGTAAAGCAAATGCCCTCCACTTCTCTGAAGAAACCACAGTGCCCAGCCATGTTCTAAGCCCTCCCATCCTCCCTGGGCTTCTGGCAGCAGGAGTGAAAAGAGAGGAGCAGAGCACTGGGACCCGTTTGACCAAAACCGTCTTCCCACGGGAAAGTCTTTCTCCACGTGCAGACATGCTCCCAGGTGCCTGTGGAAAGGGGAAGGAAATGCCATACACTGACCTGGAAGAGACCACAGGGCCCAGGCACAGTCTGAACCCTTCCCTCACCCCGGCGGTTTTGCTAGAAGGAGTTCAACCCCAACGAACACAGCCCGGAGACCCCTGAGGCAAAAACGGCTTCTGACGAACAATAGGCGCTTGCTGTGGAACACCTATCCCAAGTGGGGGTAGCCAGGTCAACAAAATGCCACACACCCAGGTGTAAGAAACAACATTGCCCAGCCATGGTCTAAGCCCCTCACCTCGTCCCTGTGCTTTGGGGAGCCGGAGGGACAGCCGAGGCCGATGGCCCTGAGACCCCTTTGCAAAAAGCCAGCTTCCCATGGAAACAGTTTTCCTGAGGTGCAGACCCTCTCACAAGTGGTTGTGCCAAGGTAAAGCAAATGCCCTCCACTTCTCTGGAAGAAACCACAGTGCCCAGCCATGTTCTAAGCCCTCCCATCCTCCCTGGGCTTCTGGCAGCAGGAGTGAAAAGAGAGAAGCAGAGCACTGGGACCCGTTTGACAAAAACCGGCTTCCCACGGGAAAGTCTTTCTCCACGTGCAGACATGCTCCCAGGTGCCTGTGGCAAGGGGAAGGAAATGCCATACACTGACCTGGAAGAGACCACAGGGCCCAGGCACAGTCTGAACGCTTCACTCAACCCGGCGGTTTTGCTAGCAGGAGTTCAACCCCAACGAACACAGCCCGGAGACCCCTGAGGCAAAAACGGCTTCTGACGAACAATAGGCGCTTGCTGTGGAACACCTATCCCAAGTGGGGGTAGCCAGGTCAACAAAATGCCACACACCCAGGTGTAAGAAACAACATTGCCCAGCCATGGTCTAAGCCCCTCACCTCGTCCCTGTGCTTTGGGGAGCCAGAGGGAAAGCCGAGGCCCACGGCCCTGAGACCCCTTTTCAAAAAGCCGGCTTCCCACAGAAACAGTTTTCCTGAGGTGCAGACCCTCTCATAAGTGGTTGTGGCAAGGTAAAGCAAATGCCCTCCACTTCTCTGGAAGAAACCACAGTGCCCAGCCATGTTCTAAGCCCTCCCATCCTCCCTGGGCTTCTGGCAGCAGGAGTGAAAAGAGAGGAGCAGAGCACTGGGACCCGTTTGACAAAAACCGGCTTCCCACGGGAAAGTCTTTCTCCACGGGCAGACATGCTCCCAGGTGCCTGTGGCAAGGGGAAGGAAATGCCATACACTGACCTGGAAGAGACCACAGGGCCCAGGCACAGTCTGAACCCTTCGCTCAACCCGGCGGTTTTGCTAGCAGGAGTTCAACCCCAACGAACACAGCCCGGAGACCCCTGAGGCAAAAACGGCTTCTGACGAACAATAGGCGCTTGCTGTGGAACACCTATCCCAAGTGGGGGTAGCCAGCTCAACAAAATGCCACACACCCAGGTGTAAGAAACAACATTGCCCAGCCATGGTCTAAGCCCCTCACCTCGTCCCTGTGCTTTGGGGAGCCGGAGGGACAGCCGAGGCACACGGCCCTGAGACCCCTTTGCAAAAAGCCGGCTTCCCACGGAAACAGTTTTCCTGAGGTGCAGACCCTATCCCAAGTGGTTGTGGCAAGGTAAAGCAAATGCCCTCCACTTCTCTGGAAGAAACCACAGTGCCCAGCCATGTTCTAAGCCCTCCCATCCTCCCTGGGCTTCTGGCGGAAGGAGTGAAAAGAGAGGAGCAGAGCACTGGGACCCGTTTGACAGAAACCGGCTTCCCACGGGAAAGTCTTTCTCCACGGGCAGACATGCTCCCAGGTGCCTGTGGCAAGGGGAAGGAAATGCCATACACTGACCTGAAAGAGACCACAGGGCCGAGGCACAGTCTGAACCCTTCCCTCACCCCGGCGGTTTTGCTAGCAGGAGTTCAACCCCAACGAACACAGCCCGGAGACCCCTGAGGCAAAAACGGCTTCCGACGAACAATAGGTGCTTGCTGTGGAACACCTATCCCAAGTGGGGGTAGCCAGGTCAACAAAATGCCACACACCCAGGTGTAAGAAACAACATTGCCCAGCAATGGTCTAAGCCCCTCACCTCGTCCCTGTGCTTTGGGGAGCCGGAGGGACACCCGAGGCCGATGGCCCTGAGACCCCTTTGCAAAAAGCCGGCTTCCCATGGAAAGAGTTTTCCTGAGGTGCAGACCCTCTCACAAGTGGTTGTGGCAAGGTAAAGCAAATGCCCTCCACTTCTCTGGAAGAAACCACAGTGCCCAGCCATGTTCTAAGCCGTCCCATCCTCCCTGGGCTTCTGGCAGCAGGAGTGAAAAGAGAGGAGCAGAGCACTGGGACCCGTTTGACAGAAACCGGCTTCCCACGGGAAAGTCTTTCTCCACGGGCAGACATGCTCCCAGGTGCCTGTGGCAAGGGGAAGGAAATGCCATACACTGACCTGGAAGAGACCACAGGGCCAGGCAGTCTGAACCCTTCCCTCAACCCGGCGGTTTTGCTAGCAGGAGTTCAACCCCAACGAACACAGCCCGGAGACCCCTGAGGCAAAAACGGCTTCTGACGAACAATAGGCGCTTGCTGTGGAACACTTATCCCAAGTGGGGGTAGCCAGCTCAACAAAATGCCACACACCCAGGTGTAAGAAACAACATTGCCCAGCCATGGTCTAAGCCCCTCACCTCGTCCCTGTGTATTGGGGAGCCGGAGGGACAGCCGAGGCCCACGGCCCTGAGACCCCTTTGCAAAAAGCCGGCTTCCCACGGAAACAGTTTTCCTGAGGTGCAGCCCCTCTCACAAGTGGTTGTGGCAAGGTAAAGCAAATGCCCTCCACTTCTCTGGAAGAAACCACAGTGCCCAGCCATGTTCTAAGCCCTCCCATCCTCCCTGGGCTTCTGGCAGCAGGAGTGAAAAGAGAGGAGCAGAGCACTGGGACCCGTTTGACAAAAACCGGCTTCCCACGGGAAAGTCTTTCTCCACGTGCAGACATGCTCCCAGGTGCCTGTGGCAAGGGGAAGGAAATGCCATACACTGACCTGGAAGAGACCACAGGGCCCAGGCACAGTATGAACCCTTCCCTCACCCCGGCGGTTTTGCTAGCAGGAGTTCAACCCCAACGAACACAGCCCGGAGACCCCTGGGGCAAAAACGGCTTCTGACGAAAAATAGGCGCTTGCTGTTGAACACTTATCCCAAGTGGGGGTAGCCAGCTCAACAAAATGCCACACACCCAGGTGTAAGAAACAACATTGCCCAGCCATGGTCTAAGCCCCTCACCTCGTCCCTGTGCTTTGGGGAGCCGGAGGGACAGCCGAGGCACACGGCCCTGAGACCCCTTTGCAAAAAGCCGGCTTCCCACGGAAACAGTTTTCCTGAGGTGCAGACCCTATCCCAAGTGGTTGTGGCAAGGTAAAGCAAATGCCCTCCACTTCTCTGGAAGAAACCACAGTGCCCAGCCATGTTCTAAGCCCTCCCATCCTCCCTGGGCTTCTGGCGGAAGGAGTGAAAAGAGAGGAGCAGAGCACTGGGACCCGTTTGACAGAAACCGGCTTCCCACGGGAAAGTCTTTCTCCACGGGCAGACATGCTCCCAGGTGCCTGTGGCAAGGGGAAGGAAATGCCATACACTGACCTGAAAGAGACCACAGGGCCGAGGCACAGTCTGAACCCTTCCCTCACCCCGGCGGTTTTGCTAGCAGGAGTTCAACCCCAACGAACACAGCCCGGAGACCCCTGAGGCAAAAACGGCTTCCGACGAACAATAGGTGCTTGCTGTGGAACACCTATCCCAAGTGGGGGTAGCCAGGTCAACAAAATGCCACACACCCAGGTGTAAGAAACAACATTGCCCAGCAATGGTCTAAGCCCCTCACCTCGTCCCTGTGCTTTGGGGAGCCGGAGGGACACCCGAGGCCGATGGCCCTGAGACCCCTTTGCAAAAAGCCGGCTTCCCATGGAAAGAGTTTTCCTGAGGTGCAGACCCTCTCACAAGTGGTTGTGGCAAGGTAAAGCAAATGCCCTCCACTTCTCTGGAAGAAACCACAGTGCCCAGCCATGTTCTAAGCCCTCCCATCCTCCCTGGGCTTCTGGCAGCAGGAGTGAAAAGAGAGGAGCAGAGCACTGGGACCCGTTTGACAGAAACCGGCTTCCCACGGGAAAGTCTTTCTCCACGGGCAGACATGCTCCCAGGTGCCTGTGGCAAGGGGAAGGAAATGCCATACACTGACCTGGAAGAGACCACAGGGCCAGGCAGTCTGAACCCTTCCCTCAACCCGGCGGTTTTGCTAGCAGGAGTTCAACCCCAACGAACACAGCCCGGAGACCCCTGAGGCAAAAACGGCTTCTGACGAACAATAGGCGCTTGCTGTGGAACACTTATCCCAAGTGGGGGTAGCCAGCTCAACAAAATGCCACACACCCAGGTGTAAGAAACAACATTGCCCAGCCATGGTCTAAGCCCCTCACCTCGTCCCTGTGTATTGGGGAGCCGGAGGGACAGCCGAGGCCCACGGCCCTGAGACCCCTTTGCAAAAAGCCGGCTTCCCACGGAAACAGTTTTCCTGAGGTGCAGCCCCTCTCACAAGTGGTTGTGGCAAGGTAAAGCAAATGCCCTCCACTTCTCTGGAAGAAACCACAGTGCCCAGCCATGTTCTAAGCCCTCCCATCCTCCCTGGGCTTCTGGCAGCAGGAGTGAAAAGAGAGGAGCAGAGCACTGGGACCCGTTTGACAAAACCCGGCTTCCCACGGGAAAGTCTTTCTCCACGTGCAGACATGCTCCCAGGTGCCTGTGGCAAGGGGAAGGAAATGCCATACACTGACCTGGAAGAGACCACAGGGCCCAGGCACAGTATGAACCCTTCCCTCACCCCGGCGTTTTTGCTAGCAGGAGTTCAACCCCAGCGAACACAGCCCGGAGACCCCTGAGACAAAAACGGCTTCTGACGAAAAATAGGCGCTTGCTGTTGAACACTTATCCCAAGTGGGGGTAGCCAGCTCGAAAAAATGCCACACACCCAGGTGTAAGAAACAACATTGCCCAGCCATGGTCTAAGCCCCTCACCTCGTCCCTGTGTATTGGGGAGCCGGAGGGACAGCCGAGGCCCACGGCCCTGAGACCCCTTTGCAAAAAGCCGGCTTCCCACGGAAACAGTTTTCCTGAGGTGCAGACCCTCTCACAAGGGGCTGTGGCAAGGTAAAGCAAATACCCTCCACTTCTCTGGAAGAAACCACAGTGCCCAGCCATGTTCTAAGCCCTCCCATCCGCCCTGGGCTTCTGGCAGCAGGAGTGAAAAGAGAGGAGCAGAGCACTGGGACCCGTTTGACAGAAACCGGCTTCCCACGGGAAAGTCTTTCTCCACGGGCAGACATGCTCCCAGGTGCCTGTGGCAAGGGGAAGGAAATGCCATACACTGACCTGGAAGAGACCACAGGGCCCAGGCACAGTCTGAACCCTTCCCTCACCCCGGCGGTTTTGCTAGCAGGAGTTCAACCCCAACGAACACAGCCCGGAGACCCCTGAGGCAAAAACGGCTTCTGACGAAAAATAGGCGCTTGCTGTTGAACACTTATCCCAAGTGGGGGTAGCCAGCTCAACAAAATGCCACACACCCAGGTGTAAGAAACAACATTGCCCAGCCATGGTCTAAGCCCCTCACCTCGTCCCTGTGTATTGGGGAGCCGGAGGGACAGCCGAGGCCCACGGCCCTGAGACCCCTTTGCAAAAAGCCGGCTTCCCACGGAAACAGTTTTCCTGAGGTGCAGACCCTCTCACAAGGGGTTGTGGCAAGGTAAAGCAAATACCCTCCACTTCTCTGGAAGAAACCACAGTGCCCAGCCATGTTCTAAGCCCTCCCATCCTCCCTGGGCTTCTGGCAGCAGGAGTGAAAAGAGAGGAGCAGAGCACTGGGACCCGTTTGACAGAAACCGGCTTCCCACGGGAAAGTCTTTCTCCACGGGCAGACATGCTCCCAGGTGCCTGTGGCAAGGGGAAGGAAATGCCATACACTGACCTGGAAGAGAACACAGGGCCCAGGCACAGTCTGAACACTTCGCTCACCCCGGCGGTTTTGCTAGCAGGAGTTCAACCCCAACAAACACAGCCCGGAGACCCCTGAGGCAAAAACGGCTTCTGACGAACAATAGGCGCTTGCTGTGGAACACCTATCCCAAGTGGGGGTAGCCAGCTCAACAAAATGCCACACACCCAGGTGTAAGAAACAACATTGCCCAGCCATGGTCTAAGCCCCTCACCTCGTCCCTGTGCTTTGGGGAGCCGGAGGGACAGCCGAGGCACACGGCCCTGATTCCCCTTTGCAAATAGCCGGCTTCCCATGGAAACAGTTTTCCTGAGGTGCAGACCCTCTCACAAGTGGTTGTGGCAAGGTAAAGCAAATGCCCTCCACTTCTCTGAAGAAACCACAGTGCCCAGCCATGTTCTAAGCCCTCCCATCCTCCCTGGGCTTCTGGCAGCAGGAGTGAAAAGAGAGGAGCAGAGCACTGGGACCCGTTTGACCAAAACCGTCTTCCCACGGGAAAGTCTTTCTCCACGTGCAGACATGCTCCCAGGTGCCTGTGGAAAGGGGAAGGAAATGCCATACACTGACCTGGAAGAGACCACAGGGCCCAGGCACAGTCTGAACCCTTCCCTCACCCCGGCGGTTTTGCTAGAAGGAGTTCAACCCCAACGAACACAGCCCGGAGACCCCTGAGGCAAAAACGGCTTCTGACGAACAATAGGCGCTTGCTGTGGAACACCTATCCCAAGTGGGGGTAGCCAGGTCAACAAAATGCCACACACCCAGGTGTAAGAAACAACATTGCCCAGCCATGGTCTAAGCCCCTCACCTCGTCCCTGTGCTTTGGGGAGCCGGAGGGACAGCCGAGGCCGATGGCCCTGAGACCCCTTTGCAAAAAGCCAGCTTCCCATGGAAACAGTTTTCCTGAGGTGCAGACCCTCTCACAAGTGGTTGTGCCAAGGTAAAGCAAATGCCCTCCACTTCTCTGGAAGAAACCACAGTGCCCAGCCATGTTCTAAGCCCTCCCATCCTCCCTGGGCTTCTGGCAGCAGGAGTGAAAAGAGAGAAGCAGAGCACTGGGACCCGTTTGACAAAAACCGGCTTCCCACGGGAAAGTCTTTCTCCACGTGCAGACATGCTCCCAGGTGCCTGTGGCAAGGGGAAGGAAATGCCATACACTGACCTGGAAGAGACCACAGGGCCCAGGCACAGTCTGAACGCTTCACTCAACCCGGCGGTTTTGCTAGCAGGAGTTCAACCCCAACGAACACAGCCCGGAGACCCCTGAGGCAAAAACGGCTTCTGACGAACAATAGGCGCTTGCTGTGGAACACCTATCCCAAGTGGGGGTAGCCAGGTCAACAAAATGCCACACACCCAGGTGTAAGAAACAACATTGCCCAGCCATGGTCTAAGCCCCTCACCTCGTCCCTGTGCTTTGGGGAGCCAGAGGGAAAGCCGAGGCCCACGGCCCTGAGACCCCTTTTCAAAAAGCCGGCTTCCCACAGAAACAGTTTTCCTGAGGTGCAGACCCTCTCATAAGTGGTTGTGGCAAGGTAAAGCAAATGCCCTCCACTTCTCTGGAAGAAACCACAGTGCCCAGCCATGTTCTAAGCCCTCCCATCCTCCCTGGGCTTCTGGCAGCAGGAGTGAAAAGAGAGGAGCAGAGCACTGGGACCCGTTTGACAAAAACCGGCTTCCCACGGGAAAGTCTTTCTCCACGGGCAGACATGCTCCCAGGTGCCTGTGGCAAGGGGAAGGAAATGCCATACACTGACCTGGAAGAGACCACAGGGCCCAGGCACAGTCTGAACCCTTCGCTCAACCCGGCGGTTTTGCTAGCAGGAGTTCAACCCCAACGAACACAGCCCGGAGACCCCTGAGGCAAAAACGGCTTCTGACGAACAATAGGCGCTTGCTGTGGAACACCTATCCCAAGTGGGGGTAGCCAGCTCAACAAAATGCCACACACCCAGGTGTAAGAAACAACATTGCCCAGCCATGGTCTAAGCCCCTCACCTCGTCCCTGTGCTTTGGGGAGCCGGAGGGACAGCCGAGGCCCACGGCCCTGAGACCCCTTTGCAAAAAGCCGGCTTCCCACGGAAACAGTTTTCCTGAGGTGCAGACCCTATCCCAAGTGGTTGTGGCAAGGTAAAGCAAATGCCCTCCACTTCTCTGGAAGAAACCACAGTGCCCAGCCATGTTCTAAGCCCTCCCATCCTCCCTGGGCTTCTGGCGGAAGGAGTGAAAAGAGAGGAGCAGAGCACTGGGACCCGTTTGACAGAAACCGGCTTCCCACGGGAAAGTCTTTCTCCACGGGCAGACATGCTCCCAGGTGCCTGTGGCAAGGGGAAGGAAATGCCATACACTGACCTGAAAGAGACCACAGGGCCGAGGCACAGTCTGAACCCTTCCCTCACCCCGGCGGTTTTGCTAGCAGGAGTTCAACCCCAACGAACACAGCCCGGAGACCCCTGAGGCAAAAACGGCTTCCGACGAACAATAGGTGCTTGCTGTGGAACACCTATCCCAAGTGGGGGTAGCCAGGTCAACAAAATGCCACACACCCAGGTGTAAGAAACAACATTGCCCAGCAATGGTCTAAGCCCCTCACCTCGTCCCTGTGCTTTGGGGAGCCGGAGGGACACCCGAGGCCGATGGCCCTGAGACCCCTTTGCAAAAAGCCGGCTTCCCATGGAAAGAGTTTTCCTGAGGTGCAGACCCTCTCACAAGTGGTTGTGGCAAGGTAAAGCAAATGCCCTCCACTTCTCTGGAAGAAACCACAGTGCCCAGCCATGTTCTAAGCCGTCCCATCCTCCCTGGGCTTCTGGCAGCAGGAGTGAAAAGAGAGGAGCAGAGCACTGGGACCCGTTTGACAGAAACCGGCTTCCCACGGGAAAGTCTTTCTCCACGGGCAGACATGCTCCCAGGTGCCTGTGGCAAGGGGAAGGAAATGCCATACACTGACCTGGAAGAGACCACAGGGCCAGGCAGTCTGAACCCTTCCCTCAACCCGGCGGTTTTGCTAGCAGGAGTTCAACCCCAACGAACACAGCCCGGAGACCCCTGAGGCAAAAACGGCTTCTGACGAACAATAGGCGCTTGCTGTGGAACACTTATCCCAAGTGGGGGTAGCCAGCTCAACAAAATGCCACACACCCAGGTGTAAGAAACAACATTGCCCAGCCATGGTCTAAGCCCCTCACCTCGTCCCTGTGTATTGGGGAGCCGGAGGGACAGCCGAGGCCCACGGCCCTGAGACCCCTTTGCAAAAAGCCGGCTTCCCACGGAAACAGTTTTCCTGAGGTGCAGCCCCTCTCACAAGTGGTTGTGGCAAGGTAAAGCAAATGCCCTCCACTTCTCTGGAAGAAACCACAGTGCCCAGCCATGTTCTAAGCCCTCCCATCCTCCCTGGGCTTCTGGCAGCAGGAGTGAAAAGAGAGGAGCAGAGCACTGGGACCCGTTTGACAAAAACCGGCTTCCCACGGGAAAGTCTTTCTCCACGTGCAGACATGCTCCCAGGTGCCTGTGGCAAGGGGAAGGAAATGCCATACACTGACCTGGAAGAGACCACAGGGCCCAGGCACAGTATGAACCCTTCCCTCACCCCGGCGGTTTTGCTAGCAGGAGTTCAACCCCAGCGAACACAGCCCGGAGACCCCTGAGACAAAAACGGCTTCTGACGAAAAATAGGCGCTTGCTGTTGAACACTTATCCCAAGTGGGGGTAGCCAGCTCGAAAAAATGCCACACACCCAGGTGTAAGAAACAACATTGCCCAGCCATGGTCTAAGCCCCTCACCTCGTCCCTGTGTATTGGGGAGCCGGAGGGACAGCCGAGGCCCACGGCCCTGAGACCCCTTTGCAAAAAGCCGGCTTCCCACGGAAACAGTTTTCCTGAGGTGCAGACCCTCTCACAAGGGGCTGTGGCAAGGTAAAGCAAATACCCTCCACTTCTCTGGAAGAAACCACAGTGCCCAGCCATGTTCTAAGCCCTCCCATCCGCCCTGGGCTTCTGGCAGCAGGAGTGAAAAGAGAGGAGCAGAGCACTGGGACCCGTTTGACAGAAACCGGCTTCCCACGGGAAAGTCTTTCTCCACGGGCAGACATGCTCCCAGGTGCCTGTGGCAAGGGGAAGGAAATGCCATACACTGACCTGGAAGAGACCACAGGGCCCAGGCACAGTCTGAACCCTTCCCTCACCCCGGCGGTTTTGCTAGCAGGAGTTCAACCCCAACGAACACAGCCCGGAGACCCCTGAGGCAAAAACGGCTTCTGACGAAAAATAGGCGCTTGCTGTTGAACACTTATCCCAAGTGGGGGTAGCCAGCTCAACAAAATGCCACACACCCAGGTGTAAGAAACAACATTGCCCAGCCATGGTCTAAGCCCCTCACCTCGTCCCTGTGTATTGGGGAGCCGGAGGGACAGCCGAGGCCCACGGCCCTGAGACCCCTTTGCAAAAAGCCGGCTTCCCACGGAAACAGTTTTCCTGAGGTGCAGACCCTCTCACAAGGGGTTGTGGCAAGGTAAAGCAAATACCCTCCACTTCTCTGGAAGAAACCACAGTGCCCAGCCATGTTCTAAGCCCTCCCATCCTCCCTGGGCTTCTGGCAGCAGGAGTGAAAAGAGAGGAGCAGAGCACTGGGACCCGTTTGACAAAAACCGGCTTCCCACGGGAAAGTCTTTCTCCACGGGCAGACATGCTCCCAGGTGCCTGTGGCAAGGGGAAGGAAATGCCATACACTGACCTGGAAGAGAACACAGGGCCCAGGCACAGTCTGAACCCTTCGCTCACCCCGGCGGTTTTGCTAGCAGGAGTTCAACCCCAACAAACACAGCCCGGAGACCCCTGAGGCAAAAACGGCTTCTGACGAACAATAGGCGCTTGCTGTGGAACACCTATCCCAAGTGGGGGTAGCCAGCTCAACAAAATGCCACACACCCAGGTGTAAGAAACAACATTGCCCAGCCATGGTCTAAGCCCCTCACCTCGTCCCTGTGCTTTGGGGAGCCGGAGGGACAGCCGAGGCCTATGGCCCTGATTCCCCTTTGCAAATAGCCGGCTTCCCATGGAAACAGTTTTCCTGAGGTGCAGACCCTCTCACAAGTGGTTGTGGCAAGGTAAAGCAAATGCCCTCCACTTCTCTGAAGAAACCACAGTGCCCAGCCATGTTCTAAGCCCTCCCATCCTCCCTGGGCTTCTGGCAGCAGGAGTGAAAAGAGAGGAGCAGAGCACTGGGACCCGTTTGACAAAAACCGGCTTCCCACGGGAAAGTCTTTCTCCACGTGCAGACATGCTCCCAGGTGCCTGTGGCAAGGGGAAGGAAATGCCATACACTGACCTGGAAGAGACCACAGGGCCCAGGCACAGTCTGAACGCTTCACTCAACCCGGCGGTTTTGCTAGCAGGAGTTCAACCCCAACGAACACAGCCCGGAGACCCCTGAGGCAAAAACGGCTTCTGACGAACAATAGGCGCTTGCTGTGGAACACCTATCCCAAGTGGGGGTAGCCAGGTCAACAAAATGCCACACACCCAGGTGTAAGAAACAACATTGCCCAGCCATGGTCTAAGCCCCTCACCTCGTCCCTGTGCTTTGGGGAGCCAGAGGGAAAGCCGAGGCCCACGGCCCTGAGACCCCTTTTCAAAAAGCCGGCTTCCCACAGAAACAGTTTTCCTGAGGTGCAGACCCTCTCATAAGTGGTTGTGGCAAGGTAAAGCAAATGCCCTCCACTTCTCTGGAAGAAACCACAGTGCCCAGCCATGTTCTAAGCCCTCCCATCCTCCCTGGGCTTCTGGCAGCAGGAGTGAAAAGAGAGGAGCAGAGCACTGGGACCCGTTTGACAAAAACCGGCTTCCCACGGGAAAGTCTTTCTCCACGGGTAGACATGCTCCCAGGTGCCTGTGGCAAGGGGAAGGAAATGCCATACACTGACCTGGAAGAGACCACAGGGCCCAGGCACAGTCTGAACACTTCGCTCAACCCGGCGGTTTTGCTAGCAGGAGTTCAACCCCAACGAACACAGCCCGGAGACCCCTGAGGCAAAAACGGCTTCTGACGAACAATAGGCGCTTGCTGTGGAACACCTATCCCAAGTGGGGGTAGCCAGCTCAACAAAATGCCACACACCCAGGTGTAAGAAACAACATTGCCCAGCCATGGTCTAAGCCCCTCACCTCGTCCCTGTGCTTTGGGGAGCCGGAGGGACAGCCGAGGCACACGGCCCTGAGACCCCTTTGCAAAAAGCCGGCTTCCCACGGAAACAGTTTTCCTGAGGTGCAGACCCTATCCCAAGTGGTTGTGGCAAGGTAAAGCAAATGCCCTCCACTTCTCTGGAAGAAACCACAGTGCCCAGCCATGTTCTAAGCCCTCCCATCCTCCCTGGGCTTCTGGCGGAAGGAGTGAAAAGAGAGGAGCAGAGCACTGGGACCCGTTTGACAGAAACCGGCTTCCCACGGGAAAGTCTTTCTCCACGGGCAGACATGCTCCCAGGTGCCTGTGGCAAGGGGAAGGAAATGCCATACACTGACCTGAAAGAGACCACAGGGCCGAGGCACAGTCTGAACCCTTCCCTCACCCCGGCGGTTTTGCTAGCAGGAGTTCAACCCCAACGAACACAGCCCGGAGACCCCTGAGGCAAAAACGGCTTCCGACGAACAATAGGTGCTTGCTGTGGAACACCTATCCCAAGTGGGGGTAGCCAGGTCAACAAAATGCCACACACCCAGGTGTAAGAAACAACATTGCCCAGCAATGGTCTAAGCCCCTCACCTCGTCCCTGTGCTTTGGGGAGCCGGAGGGACACCCGAGGCCGATGGCCCTGAGACCCCTTTGCAAAAAGCCGGCTTCCCATGGAAAGAGTTTTCCTGAGGTGCAGACCCTCTCACAAGTGGTTGTGGCAAGGTAAAGCAAATGCCCTCCACTTCTCTGGAAGAAACCACAGTGCCCAGCCATGTTCTAAGCCGTCCCATCCTCCCTGGGCTTCTGGCAGCAGGAGTGAAAAGAGAGGAGCAGAGCACTGGGACCCGTTTGACAGAAACCGGCTTCCCACGGGAAAGTCTTTCTCCACGGGCAGACATGCTCCCAGGTGCCTGTGGCAAGGGGAAGGAAATGCCATACACTGACCTGGAAGAGACCACAGGGCCAGGCAGTCTGAACCCTTCCCTCAACCCGGCGGTTTTGCTAGCAGGAGTTCAACCCCAACGAACACAGCCCGGAGACCCCTGAGGCAAAAACGGCTTCTGACGAACAATAGGCGCTTGCTGTGGAACACTTATCCCAAGTGGGGGTAGCCAGCTCAACAAAATGCCACACACCCAGGTGTAAGAAACAACATTGCCCAGCCATGGTCTAAGCCCCTCACCTCGTCCCTGTGTATTGGGGAGCCGGAGGGACAGCCGAGGCCCACGGCCCTGAGACCCCTTTGCAAAAAGCCGGCTTCCCACGGAAACAGTTTTCCTGAGGTGCAGCCCCTCTCACAAGTGGTTGTGGCAAGGTAAAGCAAATGCCCTCCACTTCTCTGGAAGAAACCACAGTGCCCAGCCATGTTCTAAGCCCTCCCATCCTCCCTGGGCTTCTGGCAGCAGGAGTGAAAAGAGAGGAGCAGAGCACTGGGACCCGTTTGACAAAAACCGGCTTCCCACGGGAAAGTCTTTCTCCACGTGCAGACATGCTCCCAGGTGCCTGTGGCAAGGGGAAGGAAATGCCATACACTGACCTGGAAGAGACCACAGGGCCCAGGCACAGTATGAACCCTTCCCTCACCCCGGCGGTTTTGCTAGCAGGAGTTCAACCCCAGCGAACACAGCCCGGAGACCCCTGAGACAAAAACGGCTTCTGACGAAAAATAGGCGCTTGCTGTTGAACACTTATCCCAAGTGGGGGTAGCCAGCTCGAAAAAATGCCACACACCCAGGTGTAAGAAACAACATTGCCCAGCCATGGTCTAAGCCCCTCACCTCGTCCCTGTGTATTGGGGAGCCGGAGGGACAGCCGAGACCCACGGCCCTGAGACCCCTTTGCAAAAAGCCGGCTTCCCACGGAAACAGTTTTCCTGAGGTGCAGACCCTCTCACAAGGGGTTGTGGCAAGGTAAAGCAAATACCCTCCACTTCTCTGGAAGAAACCACAGTGCCCAGCCATGTTCTAAGCCCTCCCATCCGCCCTGGGCTTCTGGCAGCAGGAGTGAAAAGAGAGGAGCAGAGCACTGGGACCCGTTTGACAGAAACCGGCTTCCCACGGGAAAGTCTTTCTCCACGGGCAGACATGCTCCCAGGTGCCTGTGGCAAGGGGAAGGAAATGCCATACACTGACCTGGAAGAGACCACAGGGCCCAGGCACAGTATGAACCCTTCCCTCACCCCGGCGGTTTTGCTAGCAGGAGTTCAACCCCAACGAACACAGCCCGGAGACCCCTGGGGCAAAAACGGCTTCTGACGAAAAATAGGCGCTTGCTGTTGAACACTTATCCCAAGTGGGGGTAGCCAGCTCAACAAAATGCCACACACCCAGGTGTAAGAAACAACATTGCCCAGCCATGGTCTAAGCCCCTCACCTCGTCCCTGTGTATTGGGGAGCCGGAGGGACAGCCGAGGCCCACGGCCCTGAGACCCCTTTGCAAAAAGCCGGCTTCCCACGGAAACAGTTTTCCTGAGGTGCAGACCCTCTCACAAGGGGTTGTGGCAAGGTAAAGCAAATGCCCTCCACTTCTCTGGAAGAAACCACAGTGCCCAGCCATGTTCTAAGCCCTCCCATCCTCCCTGGGCTTCTGGCAGCAGGAGTGAAAAGAGAGGAGCAGAGCACTGGGACCCGTTTGACAAAAACCGGCTTCCCACGGGAAAGTCTTTCTCCACGGGCAGACATGCTCCCAGGTGCCTGTGGCAAGGGGAAGGAAATGCCATACACTGACCTGAAAGAGACCACAGGGCCGAGGCACAGTCTGAACCCTTCCCTCACCCCGGCGGTTTTGCTAGCAGGAGTTCAACCCCAACGAACACAGCCCGGAGACCCCTGAGGCAAAAACGGCTTCCGACGAACAATAGGTGCTTGCTGTGGAACACCTATCCCAAGTGGGGGTAGCCAGGTCAACAAAATGCCACACACCCAGGTGTAAGAAACAACATTGCCCAGCAATGGTCTAAGCCCCTCACCTCGTCCCTGTGCTTTGGGGAGCCGGAGGGACACCCGAGGCCGATGGCCCTGAGACCCCTTTGCAAAAAGCCGGCTTCCCATGGAAAGAGTTTTCCTGAGGTGCAGACCCTCTCACAAGTGGTTGTGGCAAGGTAAAGCAAATGCCCTCCACTTCTCTGGAAGAAACCACAGTGCCCAGCCATGTTCTAAGCCGTCCCATCCTCCCTGGGCTTCTGGCGGAAGGAGTGAAAAGAGAGGAGCAGAGCACTGGGACCCGTTTGACAGAAACCGGCTTCCCACGGGAAAGTCTTTCTCCACGGGCAGACATGCTCCCAGGTGCCTGTGGCAAGGGGAAGGAAATGCCATACACTGACCTGGAAGAGACCACAGGGCCAGGCAGTCTGAACCCTTCCCTCAACCCGGCGGTTTTGCTAGCAGGAGTTCAACCCCAACGAACACAGCCCGGAGACCCCTGAGGCAAAAACGGCTTCTGACGAACAATAGGCGCTTGCTGTGGAACACTTATCCCAAGTGGGGGTAGCCAGCTCAACAAAATGCCACACAGCCAGGTGTAAGAAACAACATTGCCCAGCCATGGTCTAAGCCCCTCACCTCGTCCCTGTGTATTGGGGAGCCGGAGGGACAGCCGAGGCCCACGGCCCTGAGACCCCTTTGCAAAAAGCCGGCTTCCCACGGAAACAGTTTTCCTGAGGTGCAGCCCCTCTCACAAGTGGTTGTGGCAAGGTAAAGCAAATGCCCTCCACTTCTCTGGAAGAAACCACAGTGCCCAGCCATGTTCTAAGCCCTCCCATCCTCCCTGGGCTTCTGGCAGCAGGAGTGAAAAGAGAGGAGCAGAGCACTGGGACCCGTTTGACAAAAACCGGCTTCCCACGGGAAAGTCTTTCTCCACGTGCAGACATGCTCCCAGGTGCCTGTGGCAAGGGGAAGGAAATGCCATACACTGACCTGGAAGAGACCACAGGGCCCAGGCACAGTATGAACCCTTCCCTCACCCCGGCGGTTTTGTTAGTAGGAGTTCAACCCCAGCGAACACAGCCCGGAGACCCCTGAGACAAAAACGGCTTCTGACGAAAAATAGGCGCTTGCTGTTGAACACTTATCCCAAGTGGGGGTAGCCAGCTCGAAAAAATGCCACACACCCAGGTGTAAGAAACAACATTGCCCAGCCATGGTCTAAGCCCCTCACCTCGTCCCTGTGTATTGGGGAGCCGGAGGGACAGCCGAGACCCACGGCCCTGAGACCCCTTTGCAAAAAGCCGGCTTCCCACGGAAACAGTTTTCCTGAGGTGCAGACCCTCTCACAAGGGGCTGTGGCAAGGTAAAGCAAATACCCTCCACTTCTCTGGAAGAAACCACAGTGCCCAGCCATGTTCTAAGCCCTCCCATCCGCCCTGGGCTTCTGGCAGCAGGAGTGAAAAGAGAGGAGCAGAGCACTGGGACCCGTTTGACAGAAACCGGCTTCCCACGGGAAAGTCTTTCTCCACGGGCAGACATGCTCCCAGGTGCCTGTGGCAAGGGGAAGGAAATGCCATACACTGACCTGGAAGAGACCACAGGGCCCAGGCACAGTATGAACCCTTCCCTCACCCCGGCGGTTTTGCTAGCAGGAGTTCAACCCCAACGAACACAGCCCGGAGACCCCTGGGGCAAAAACGGCTTCTGACGAAAAATAGGCGCTTGCTGTTGAACACTTATCCCAAGTGGGGGTAGCCAGCTCAACAAAATGCCACACACCCAGGTGTAAGAAACAACATTGCCCAGCCATGGTCTAAGCCCCTCACCTCGTCCCTGTGTATTGGGGAGCCGGAGGGACAGCCGAGGCCCACGGCCCTGATTCCCCTTTGCAAATAGCCGGCTTCCCATGGAAACAGTTTTCCTGAGGTGCAGACCCTCTCACAAGGGGTTGTGGCAAGGTAAAGCAAATGCCCTCCACTTCTCTGAAGAAACCACAGTGCCCAGCCATGTTCTAAGCTCTCCCATCCTCCCTGGGCTTCTGGCAGCAGGAGTGAAAAGAGAGGAGCAGAGCACTGGGACCCGTTTGACCAAAACCGTCTTCCCACGGGAAAGTCTTTCTCCACGTGCAGACATGCTCCCAGGTGCCTGTGGCAAGGGGAAGGAAATGCCATACACTGACCTGGAAGAGACCACAGGGCCCAGGCACAGTCTGAACCCTTCCCTCACCCCGGCGGTTTTGCTAGAAGGAGTTCAACCCCAACGAACACAGCCCGGAGACCCCTGAGGCAAAAACGGCTTCTGACGAACAATAGGCGCTTGCTGTGGAACACCTATCCCAAGTGGGGGTAGCCAGGTCAACAAAATGCCACACACCCAGGTGTAAGAAACAACATTGCCCAGCCATGGTCTAAGCCCCTCACCTCGTCCCTGTGCTTTGGGGAGCCGGAGGGACAGCCGAGGCCGATGGCCCTGAGACCCCTTTGCAAAAAGCCAGCTTCCCATGGAAACAGTTTTCCTGAGGTGCAGACCCTCTCACAAGTGGTTGTGCCAAGGTAAAGCAAATGCCCTCCACTTCTCTGGAAGAAACCACAGTGCCCAGCCATGTTCTAAGCCCTCCCATCCTCCCTGGGCTTCTGGCAGCAGGAGTGAAAAGAGAGGAGCAGAGCACTGGGACCCGTTTGACAAAAACCGGCTTCCCACGGGAAAGTCTTTCTCCACGTGCAGACATGCTCCCAGGTGCCTGTGGCAAGGGGAAGGAAATGCCATACACTGACCTGGAAGAGACCACAGGGCCCAGGCACAGTCTGAACGCTTCACTCAACCCGGCGGTTTTGCTAGCAGGAGTTCAACCCCAACGAACACAGCCCGGAGACCCCTGAGGCAAAAACGGCTTCTGACGAACAATAGGCGCTTACTGTGGAACACCTATCCCAAGTGGGGGTAGCCAGGTCAACAAAATGCCACACACCCAGGTGTAAGAAACAACATTGCCCAGCCATGGTCTAAGCCCCTCACCTCGTCCCTGTGCTTTGGGGAGCCAGAGGGAAAGCCGAGGCCCACGGCCCTGAGACCCCTTTTCAAAAAGCCGGCTTCCCACAGAAACAGTTTTCCTGAGGTGCAGACCCTCTCATAAGTGGTTGTGGCAAGGTAAAGCAAATGCCCTCCACTTCTCTGGAAGAAACCACAGTGCCCAGCCATGTTCTAAGCCCTCCCATCCTCCCTGGGCTTCTGGCAGCAGGAGTGAAAAGAGAGGAGCAGAGCACTGGGACCCGTTTGACAAAAACCGGCTTCCCACGGGAAAGTCTTTCTCCACGGGCAGACATGCTCCCAGGTGCCTGTGGCAAGGGGAAGGAAATGCCATACACTGACCTGGAAGAGACCACAGGGCCCAGGCACAGTCTGAACACTTCGCTCAACCCGGCGGTTTTGCTAGCAGGAGTTCAACCCCAACGAACACAGCCCGGAGACCCCTGAGGCAAAAACGGCTTCTGACGAACAATAGGCGCTTGCTGTGGAACACCTATCCCAAGTGGGGGTAGCCAGCTCAACAAAATGCCACACACCCAGGTGTAAGAAACAACATTGCCCAGCCATGGTCTAAGCCCCTCACCTCGTCCCTGTGCTTTGGGGAGCCGGAGGGACAGCCGAGGCACACGGCCCTGAGACCCCTTTGCAAAAAGCCGGCTTCCCACGGAAACAGTTTTCCTGAGGTGCAGACCCTATCCCAAGTGGTTGTGGCAAGGTAAAGCAAATGCCCTCCACTTCTCTGGAAGAAACCACAGTGCCCAGCCATGTTCTAAGCCCTCCCATCCTCCCTGGGCTTCTGGCGGAAGGAGTGAAAAGAGAGGAGCAGAGCACTGGGACCCGTTTGACAGAAACCGGCTTCCCACGGGAAAGTCTTTCTCCACGGGCAGACATGCTCCCAGGTGCCTGTGGCAAGGGGAAGGAAATGCCATACACTGACCTGAAAGAGACCACAGGGCCGAGGCACAGTCTGAACCCTTCCCTCACCCCGGCGGTTTTGCTAGCAGGAGTTCAACCCCAACGAACACAGCCCGGAGACCCCTGAGGCAAAAACGGCTTCCGACGAACAATAGGTGCTTGCTGTGGAACACCTATCCCAAGTGGGGGTAGCCAGGTCAACAAAATGCCACACACCCAGGTGTAAGAAACAACATTGCCCAGCAATGGTCTAAGCCCCTCACCTCGTCCCTGTGCTTTGGGGAGCCGGAGGGACACCCGAGGCCGATGGCCCTGAGACCCCTTTGCAAAAAGCCGGCTTCCCATGGAAAGAGTTTTCCTGAGGTGCAGACCCTCTCACAAGTGGTTGTGGCAAGGTAAAGCAAATGCCCTCCACTTCTCTGGAAGAAACCACAGTGCCCAGCCATGTTCTAAGCCCTCCCATCCTCCCTGGGCTTCTGGCAGCAGGAGTGAAAAGAGAGGAGCAGAGCACTGGGACCCGTTTGACAAAAACCGGCTTCCCACGGGAAAGTCTTTCTCCACGGGCAGACATGCTCCCAGGTGCCTGTGGCAAGGGGAAGGAAATGCCATACACTGACCTGGAAGAGACCACAGGGCCAGGCAGTCTGAACCCTTCCCTCAACCCGGCGGTTTTGCTAGCAGGAGTTCAACCCCAACGAACACAGCCCGGAGACCCCTGAGGCAAAAACGGCTTCTGACGAACAATAGGCGCTTGCTGTGGAACACTTATCCCAAGTGGGGGTAGCCAGCTCAACAAAATGCCACACACCCAGGTGTAAGAAACAACATTGCCCAGCCATGGTCTAAGCCCCTCACCTCGTCCCTGTGTATTGGGGAGCCGGAGGGACAGCCGAGGCCCACGGCCCTGAGACCCCTTTGCAAAAAGCCGGCTTCCCACGGAAACAGTTTTCCTGAGGTGCAGCCCCTCTCACAAGTGGTTGTGGCAAGGTAAAGCAAATGCCCTCCACTTCTCTGGAAGAAACCACAGTGCCCAGCCATGTTCTAAGCCCTCCCATCCTCCCTGGGCTTCTGGCAGCAGGAGTGAAAAGAGAGGAGCAGAGCACTGGGACCCGTTTGACAAAACCCGGCTTCCCACGGGAAAGTCTTTCTCCACGTGCAGACATGCTCCCAGGTGCCTGTGGCAAGGGGAAGGAAATGCCATACACTGACCTGGAAGAGACCACAGGGCCCAGGCACAGTATGAACCCTTCCCTCACCCCGGCGTTTTTGCTAGCAGGAGTTCAACCCCAGCGAACACAGCCCGGAGACCCCTGAGACAAAAACGGCTTCTGACGAAAAATAGGCGCTTGCTGTTGAACACTTATCCCAAGTGGGGGTAGCCAGCTCGAAAAAATGCCACACACCCAGGTGTAAGAAACAACATTGCCCAGCCATGGTCTAAGCCCCTCACCTCGTCCTTGTGTATTGGGGAGCCGGAGGGACAGCCGAGGCCCACGGCCCTGAGACCCCTTTGCAAAAAGCCGGCTTCCCACGGAAACAGTTTTCCTGAGGTGCAGACCCTCTCACAAGGGGCTGTGGCAAGGTAAAGCAAATACCCTCCACTTCTCTGGAAGAAACCACAGTGCCCAGCCATGTTCTAAGCCCTCCCATCCGCCCTGGGCTTCTGGCAGCAGGAGTGAAAAGAGAGGAGCAGAGCACTGGGACCCGTTTGACAGAAACCGGCTTCCCACGGGAAAGTCTTTCTCCACGGGCAGACATGCTCCCAGGTGCCTGTGGCAAGGGGAAGGAAATGCCATACACTGACCTGAAAGAGACCACACGGCCCAGGCACAGTCTGAACCCTTCCCTCACCCCGGCGGTTTTGCTAGCAGGAGTTCAACCCCAACGAACACAGCCCGGAGACCCCTGAGGCAAAAACGGCTTCCGACGAACAATAGGTGCTTGCTGTGGAACACCTATCCCAAGTGGGGGTAGCCAGCTCAACAAAATGCCACACACCCAGGTGTAAGAAACAACATTGCCCAGCAATGGTCTAAGCCCCTCACCTCGTCCCTGTGCTTTGGGGAGCCGGAGGGACACCCGAGGCCGATGGCCCTGAGACCCCTTTGCAAAAAGCTGGCTTCCCATGGAAACAGTTTTCCTGAGGTGCAGACCCTCTCACAAGTGGTTGTGGCAAGGTAAAGCAAATGCCCTCCACTTCTCTGGAAGAAACCACAGTGCCCAGCCATGTTCTAAGCCGTCCCATCCTCCCTGGGCTTCTGGCAGCAGGAGTGAAAAGAGAGGAGCAGAGCACTGGGACCCGTTTGACAGAAACCGGCTTCCCACGGGAAAGTCTTTCTCCACGGGCAGACATGCTCCCAGGTGCCTGTGACAAGGGGAAGGAAATGCCATACACTGACCTGGAAGAGACCACAGGGCCAGGCACAGTCTGAACCCTTCCCTCAACCTGGCGGTTTTGCTAGCAGGAGTTCAACCCCAACGAACACAGCCCGGAGACCCCTGAGGCAAAAACGGCTTCTGACGAACAATAGGCGCTTGCTGTGGAACACTTATCCCAAGTGGGGGTAGCCAGCTCAACAAAATGCCACACACCCAGGTGTAAGAAACAACATTGCCCAGCCATGGTCTAAGCCCCTCACCTCGTCCCTGTGCTTTGGGGAACCGGAGGGACAGCCGAGGCCCACGGCCCTGAGACCCCTTTGCAAAAAGCCGGCTTCCCACGGAGACAGTTTTCCTGAGGTGTAGAACCTCTCACAAGTGGTTGTGGCAAGGTAAAGCAAATGCCCTCCACTTCTCTGGAAGAAACCACAGTGCCCTGCCATGTTCTAAGCCCTCCCATCCGCCCTGGGCTTCTGGCAGCAGGAGTGAAAAGAGAGGAGCAGAGCACTGGGACCCGTTTGACAAAACCCGGCTTCCCTCGGGAAAGTCTTTCTCCACGGGCAGACATGCTCCCAGGTGCCTGTGGCAAGGGGAAGGAAATGCCATACACTGACCTGGAAGAGACCACAGGGCCCAGGCACAGTCTGAACCCTTCCCTCACCCCGGCGGTTGTGCTAGCAGGAGTTCAACCCCAACGAACACATCCCGGAGACCCCTGAGGCAAAAACGGCTTCTGACGAACAATATGTGCTTGTTGTGGAACACCTATCCCAAGTGGGGGTAGCCAGGTAAACAATGCCACACACCCAGGTGTAAGAAACAACATTGCCCAGCCATGGTCTAAGCCCCTCACCTCGTCCCTGTGTATTGGGGAGCCGGAGGGACAGCCGAGGCCCACGGCCCTGAGACCCCTTTGCAAAAAGCCGGCTTCCCACGGAAACAGTTTTCCTGAGGTGCAGACCCTCTCACAAGGGGTTGTGGCAAGGTAAAGCAAATGCCCTCCACTTCTCTGGAAGAAACCACAGTGCCCAGCCATGTTCTAAGCCCTCCCATCCGCCCTGGGCTTCTGGCAGCAGGAGTGAAAAGAGAGGAGCAGAGCACTGGGACCCGTTTGACAGAAACCGGCTTACCACGGGAAAGTCTTTCTCCACGGGCAGACATGCTCCCAGGTGCCTGTGGCAAGGGGAAGGAAATGCCATACACTGACCTGGAAGAGACCACAGGGCCCAGGCACAGTATGAACCCTTCCCTCACCCCGGCGGTTTTGCTAGCAGGAGTTCAACCCCAACGAACACAGCCCGGAGACCCCTGAGGCAAAAACGGCTTCCGACGAACAATAGGTGCTTGCTGTGGAACACCTATCCCAAGTGGGGGTAGCCAGCTCAACAAAATGCCACACACCCAGGTGTAAGAAACAACATTGCCCAGCAATGGTCTAAGCCCCTCACCTCGTCCCTGTGCTTTGGGGAGCCGGAGGGACACCCGAGGCCGATGGCCCTGAGACCCCTTTGCAAAAAGCCGGCTTCCCATGGAAACAGTTTTCCTGAGGTGCAGACCCTCTCACAAGTGGTTGTGGCAAGGTAAAGCAAATGCCCTCCACTTCTCTGGAAGAAACCACAGTGCCCAGCCATGTTCTAAGCCGTCCCATCCTCCCTGGGCTTCTGGCAGCAGGAGTGAAAAGAGAGGAGCAGAGCACTGGGACCCGTTTGACAGAAACCGGCTTCCCACGGGAAAGTCTTTCTCCACGGGCAGACATGCTCCCAGGTGCCTGTGACAAGGGGAAGGAAATGCCATACACTGACCTGGAAGAGACCACAGGGCCAGGCACAGTCTGAACCCTTCCCTCAACCTGGCGGTTTTGCTAGCAGGAGTTCAACCCCAACGAACACAGCCCGGAGACCCCTGAGGCAAAAACGGCTTCTGACGAACAATAGGCGCTTGCTGTGGAACACTTATCCCAAGTGGGGGTAGCCAGCTCAACAAAATGCCACACACCCAGGTGTAAGAAACAACATTGCCCAGCCATGGTCTAAGCCCCTCACCTCGTCCCTGTGCTTTGGGGAACCGGAGGGACAGCCGAGGCCCACGGCCCTGAGACCCCTTTGCAAAAAGCCGGCTTCCCACGGAGACAGTTTTCCTGAGGTGTAGAACCTCTCACAAGTGGTTGTGGCAAGGTAAAGCAAATGCCCTCCACTTCTCTGGAAGAAACCACAGTGCCCTGCCATGTTCTAAGCCCTCCCATCCGCCCTGGGCTTCTGGCAGCAGGAGTGAAAAGAGAGGAGCAGAGCACTGGGACCCGTTTGACAAAACCCGGCTTCCCTCGGGAAAGTCTTTCTCCACGGGCAGACATGCTCCCAGGTGCCTGTGGCAAGGGGAAGGAAATGCCATACACTGACCTGGAAGAGACCACAGGGCCCAGGCACAGTCTGAACCCTTCCCTCACCCCGGCGGTTGTGCTAGCAGGAGTTCAACCCCAACGAACACATCCCGGAGACCCCTGAGGCAAAAACGGCTTCTGACGAACAATATGTGCTTGTTGTGGAACACCTATCCCAAGTGGGGGTAGCCAGGTAAACAATGCCACACACCCAGGTGTAAGAAACAACATTGCCCAGCCATGGTCTAAGCCCCTCACCTCGTCCCTGTGTATTGGGGAGCCGGAGGGACAGCCGAGGCCCACGGCCCTGAGACCCCTTTGCAAAAAGCCGGCTTCCCACGGAAACAGTTTTCCTGAGGTGCAGACCCTCTCACAAGGGGTTGTGGCAAGGTAAAGCAAATGCCCTCCACTTCTCTGGAAGAAACCACAGTGCCCAGCCATGTTCTAAGCCCTCCCATCCGCCCTGGGCTTCTGGCAGCAGGAGTGAAAAGAGAGGAGCAGAGCACTGGGACCCGTTTGACAGAAACCGGCTTACCACGGGAAAGTCTTTCTCCACGGGCAGACATGCTCCCAGGTGCCTGTGGCAAGGGGAAGGAAATGCCATACACTGACCTGGAAGAGACCACAGGGCCCAGGCACAGTATGAACCCTTCCCTCACCCCGGCGGTTTTGCTAGCAGGAGTTCAACCCCAACGAACACAGCCCGGAGACCCCTGAGGCAAAAACGGCTTCTGACGAAAAATAGGCGCTTGCTGTTGAACACTTATCCCAAGTGGGGGTAGCCAGCTCAACAAAATGCCACACACCCAGGTGTAAGAAACAACATTGCCCAGCCATGGTCTAAGCCCCTCACCTCGTCCCTGTGTATTGGGGAGCCGGAGGGACAGCCGAGGCCCACGGCCCTGAGACCCCTTTGCAAAAAGCCGGCTTCCCACGGAAACAGTTTTCCTGAGGTGCAGACCCTCTCACAAGGGGTTGTGGCAAGGTAAAGCAAATACCCTCCACTTCTCTGGAAGAAACCACAGTGCCCAGCCTTGTTCTAAGCCCTCCCATCCTCCCTGGGCTTCTGGCAGCAGGAGTGAAAAGAGAGGAGCAGAGCACTGGGACCCGTTTGACAAAAACCGGCTTCCCACGGGAAAGTCTTTCTCCACGGGCAGACATGCTCCCAGGTGCCTGTGGCAAGGGGAAGGAAATGCCATACACTGACCTGGAAGAGAACACAGGGCCCAGGCACAGTCTGAACCCTTCGCTCACCCCGGCGGTTTTGCTAGCAGGAGTTCAACCCCAACAAACACAGCCCGGAGACCCCTGAGGCAAAAACGGCTTCTGACGAACAATAGGCGCTTGCTGTGGAACACCTATCCCAAGTGGGGGTAGCCAGCTCAACAAAATGCCACACACCCAGGTGTAAGAAACAACATTGCCCAGCCATGGTCTAAGCCCCTCACCTCGTCCCTGTGCTTTGGGGAGCCGGAGGGACAGCCGAGGCCTATGGCCCTGATTCCCCTTTGCAAATAGCCGGCTTCCCATGGAAACAGTTTTCCTGAGGTGCAGACCCTCTCACAAGTGGTTGTGGCAAGGTAAAGCAAATGCCCTCCACTTCTCTGAAGAAACCACAGTGCCCAGCCATGTTCTAAGCCCTCCCATCCTCCCTGGGCTTCTGGCAGCAGGAGTGAAAAGAGAGGAGCAGAGCACTGGGACCCGTTTGACCAAAACCGTCTTCCCACGGGAAAGTCTTTCTCCACGTGCAGACATGCTCCCAGGTGCCTGTGGCAAGGGGAAGGAAATGCCATACACTGACCTGGAAGAGACCACAGGGCCCAGGCACAGTCTGAACCCTTCCCTCACCCCGGCGGTTTTGCTAGAAGGAGTTCAACCCCAACGAACACAGCCCGGAGACCCCTGAGGCAAAAACGGCTTCTGACGAACAATAGGCGCTTGCTGTGGAACACCTATCCCAAGTGGGGGTAGCCAGGTCAACAAAATGCCACACACCCAGGTGTAAGAAACAACATTGCCCAGCCATGGTCTAAGCCCCTCACCTCGTCCCTGTGCTTTGGGGAGCCGGAGGGACAGCCGAGGCCGATGGCCCTGAGACCCCTTTGCAAAAAGCCAGCTTCCCATGGAAACAGTTTTCCTGAGGTGCAGACCCTCTCACAAGTGGTTGTGCCAAGGTAAAGCAAATGCCCTCCACTTCTCTGGAAGAAACCACAGTGCCCAGCCATGTTCTAAGCCCTCCCATCCTCCCTGGGCTTCTGGCAGCAGGAGTGAAAAGAGAGGAGCAGAGCACTGGGACCCGTTTGACAAAACCCGGCTTCCCACGGGAAAGTCTTTCTCCACGTGCAGACATGCTCCCAGGTGCCTGTGGCAAGGGGAAGGAAATGCCATACACTGACCTGGAAGAGACCACAGGGCCCAGGCACAGTCTGAACGCTTCACTCAACCCGGCGGTTTTGCTAGCAGGAGTTCAACCCCAACGAACACAGCCCGGAGACCCCTGAGGCAAAAACGGCTTCTGACGAACAATAGGCGCTTGCTGTGGAACACCTATCCCAAGTGGGGGTAGCCAGCTCAACAAAATGCCACACACCCAGGTGTAAGAAACAACATTGCCCAGCCATGGTCTAAGCCCCTCACCTCGTCCCTGTGCTTTGGGGAGCCAGAGGGAAAGCCGAGGCCCACGGCCCTGAGACCCCTTTTCAAAAAGCCGGCTTCCCACAGAAACAGTTTTCCTGAGGTGCAGACCCTCTCATAAGTGGTTGTGGCAAGGTAAAGCAAATGCCCTCCACTTCTCTGGAAGAAACCACAGTGCCCAGCCATGTTCTAAGCCCTCCCATCCTCCCTGGGCTTCTGGCAGCAGGAGTGAAAAGAGAGGAGCAGAGCACTGGGACCCGTTTGACAGAAACCGGCTTCCCACGGGAAAGTCTTTCTCCACGGGCAGACATGCTCCCAGGTGCCTGTGGCAAGGGGAAGGAAATGCCATACACTGACCTGAAAGAGACCACACGGCCCAGGCACAGTCTGAACCCTTCCCTCACCCCGGCGGTTTTGCTAGCAGGAGTTCAACCCCAACGAACACAGCCCGGAGACCCCTGAGGCAAAAACGGCTTCCGACGAACAATAGGTGCTTGCTGTGGAACACCTATCCCAAGTGGGGGTAGCCAGGTCAACAAAATGCCACACACCCAGGTGTAAGAAACAACATTGCCCAGCAATGGTCTAAGCCCCTCACCTCGTCCCTGTGCTTTGGGGAGCCGGAGGGACACCCGAGGCCGATGGCCCTGAGACCCCTTTGCAAAAAGCCGGCTTCCCATGGAAACAGTTTTCCTGAGGTGCAGACCCTCTCACAAGTGGTTGTGGCAAGGTAAAGCAAATGCCCTCCACTTCTCTGGAAGAAACCACAGTGCCCAGCCATGTTCTAAGCCGTCCCATCCTCCATGGGCTTCTGGCAGCAGGAGTGAAAAGAGAGGAGCAGAGCACTGGGACCCGTTTGACAGAAACCGGCTTCCCACGGGAAAGTCTTTCTCCACGGGCAGACATGCTCCCAGGTGCCTGTGACAAGGGGAAGGAAATGCCATACACTGACCTGGAAGAGACCACAGGGCCAGGCAGTCTGAACCCTTCCCTCAACCTGGCGGTTTTGCTAGCAGGAGTTCAACCCCAACGAACACAGCCCGGAGACCCCTGAGGCAAAAACGGCTTCTGACGAACAATAGGCGCTTGCTGTGGAACACTTATCCCAAGTGGGGGTAGCCAGCTCAACAAAATGCCACACACCCAGGTGTAAGAAACAACATTGCCCAGCCATGGTCTAAGCCCCTCACCTCGTCCCTGTGCTTTGGGGAACCGGAGGGACAGCCGAGGCCCACGGCCCTGAGACCCCTTTGCAAAAAGCCGGCTTCCCACGGAGACAGTTTTCCTGAGGTGTAGAACCTCTCACAAGTGGTTGTGGCAAGGTAAAGCAAATGCCCTCCACTTCTCTGGAAGAAACCACAGTGCCCTGCCATGTTCTAAGCCCTCCCATCCGCCCTGGGCTTCTGGCAGCAGGAGTGAAAAGAGAGGAGCAGAGCACTGGGACCCGTTTGACAAAACCCGGCTTCCCTCGGGGAAGTCTTTCTCCACGGGCAGACATGCTCCCAGGTGCCTGTGGCAAGGGGAAGGAAATGCCATACACTGACCTGGAAGAGACCACAGGGCCCAGGCACAGTCTGAACCCTTCCCTCACCCCGGCGGTTGTGCTAGCAGGAGTTCAACCCCAACGAACACAGCCCGGAGACCCCTGAGGCAAAAACGGCTTCTGACGAACAATAGGTGCTTGTTGTGGAACACCTATCCCAAGTGGGGGTAGCCAGGTAAACAATGCCACACACCCAGGTGTAAGAAACAACATTGCCCAGCCATGGTCTAAGCCCCTCACCTCGTCCCTGTGTATTGGGGAGCCGGAGGGACAGCCGAGGCCCACGGCCCTGAGACCCCTTTGCAAAAAGCCGGCTTCCCACGGAAACAGTTTTCCTGAGGTGCAGACCCTATCCCAAGTGGTTGTGGCAAGGTAAAGCAAATGCCCTCCACTTCTCTGGAAGAAACCACAGTGCCCAGCCATGTTCTAAGCCCTCCCATCCTCCCTGGGCTTCTGGCGGAAGGAGTGAAAAGAGAGGAGCAGAGCACTGGGACCCGTTTGACAGAAACCGGCTTCCCACGGGAAAGTCTTTCTCCACGGGCAGACATGCTCCCAGGTGCCTGTGGCAAGGGGAAGGAAATGCCATACACTGACCTGAAAGAGACCACACGGCCCAGGCACAGTCTGAACCCTTCCCTCACCCCGGCGGTTTTGCTAGCAGGAGTTCAACCCCAACGAACACAGCCCGGAGACCCCTGAGGCAAAAACGGCTTCCGACGAACAATAGGTGCTTGCTGTGGAACACCTATCCCAAGTGGGGGTAGCCAGGTCAACAAAATGCCACACACCCAGGTGTAAGAAACAACATTGCCCAGCAATGGTCTAAGCCCCTCACCTCGTCCCTGTGCTTTGGGGAGCCGGAGGGACACCCGAGGCCGATGGCCCTGAGACCCCTTTGCAAAAAGCCGGCTTCCCATGGAAACAGTTTTCCTGAGGTGCAGACCCTCTCACAAGTGGTTGTGGCAAGGTAAAGGAAATGCCCTCCACTTCTCTGGAAGAAACCACAGTGCCCAGCCATGTTCTAAGCCGTCCCATCCTCCCTGGGCTTCTGGCAGCAGGAGTGAAAAGAGAGGAGCAGAGCACTGGGACCCGTTTGACAGAAACCGGCTTCCCACGGGAAAGTCTTTCTCCACGGGCAGACATGCTCCCAGGTGCCTGTGACAAGGGGAAGGAAATGCCATACACTGACCTGGAAGAGACCACAGGGCCAGGCAGTCTGAACCCTTCCCTCAACCTGGCGGTTTTGCTAGCAGGAGTTCAACCCCAACGAACACAGCCCGGAGACCCCTGAGGCAAAAACGGCTTCCGACGATCAAAAGGTGCTTGCTGTGGAACACCTATCCCAAGTGGGGGTAGCCAGCTCAACAAAATGCCACACACCCAGGTGTAAGAAACAACATTGCCCAGCCATGGTCTAAGCCCCTCACCTCGTCCCTGTGCTTTGGGGAACCGGAGGGACAGCCGAGGCCCACGGCCCTGAGACCCCTTTGCAAAAAGCCGGCTTCCCACGGAGACAGTTTTCCTGAGGTGTAGAACCTCTCACAAGTGGTTGTGGCAAGGTAAAGCAAATGCCCTCCACTTCTCTGGAAGAAACCACAGTGCCCTGCCATGTTCTAAGCCCTCCCATCCGCCCTGGGCTTCTGGCAGCAGGAGTGAAAAGAGAGGAGCAGAGCACTGGGACCCGTTTGACAAAACCCGGCTTCCCTCGGGAAAGTCTTTCTCCACGGGCAGACATGCTCCCAGGTGCCTGTGGCAAGGGGAAGGAAATGCCATACACTGACCTGGAAGAGACCACAGGGCCCAGGCACAGTCTGAACCCTTCCCTCACCCCGGCGGTTGTGCTAGCAGGAGTTCAACCCCAACGAACACAGCCCGGAGACCCCTGAGGCAAAAACGGCTTCTGACGAACAATAGGTGCTTGTTGTGGAACACCTATCCCAAGTGGGGGTAGCCAGGTAAACAATGCCACACACCCAGGTGTAAGAAACAACATTGCCCAGCCATGGTCTAAGCCCCTCACCTCGTCCCTGTGTATTGGGGAGCCGGAGGGACAGCCGAGGCCCACGGCCCTGAGACCCCTTTGCAAAAAGCCGGCTTCCCACGGAAACAGTTTTCCTGAGGTGCAGACCCTCTCACAAGGGGTTGTGGCAAGGTAAAGCAAATGCCCTCCACTTCTCTGGAAGAAACCACAGTGCCCAGCCATGTTCTAAGCCCTCCCATCCGCCCTGGGCTTCTGGCAGCAGGAGTGAAAAGAGAGGAGCAGAGCACTGGGACCCGTTTGACAGAAACCGGCTTACCACGGGAAAGTCTTTCTCCACGGGCAGACATGCTCCCAGGTGCCTGTGGCAAGGGGAAGGAAATGCCATACACTGACCTGGAAGAGACCACAGGGCCCAGGCACAGTATGAACCCTTCCCTCACCCCGGCGGTTTTGCTAGCAGGAGTTCAACCCCAACGAACACAGCCCGGAGACCCCTGAGGCAAAAACGGCTTCTGACGAAAAATAGGCGCTTGCTGTTGAACACTTATCCCAAGTGGGGGTAGCCAGCTCAACAAAATGCCACACACCCAGGTGTAAGAAACAACATTGCCCAGCCATGGTCTAAGCCCCTCACCTCGTCCCTGTGTATTGGGGAGCCGGAGGGACAGCCGAGGCCCACGGCCCTGAGACCCCTTTGCAAAAAGCCGGCTTCCCACGGAAACAGTTTTCCTGAGGTGCAGACCCTCTCACAAGGGGTTGTGGCAAGGTAAAGCAAATACCCTCCACTTCTCTGGAAGAAACCACAGTGCCCAGCCATGTTCTAAGCCCTCCCATCCTCCCTGGGCTTCTGGCAGCAGGAGTGAAAAGAGAGGAGCAGAGCACTGGGACCCGTTTGACAAAAACCGGCTTCCCACGGGAAAGTCTTTCTCCACGGGCAGACATGCTCCCAGGTGCCTGTGGCAAGGGGAAGGAAATGCCATACACTGACCTGGAAGAGAACACAGGGCCCAGGCACAGTCTGAACCCTTCGCTCACCCCGGCGGTTTTGCTAGCAGGAGTTCAACCCCAACAAACACAGCCCGGAGACCCCTGAGGCAAAAACGGCTTCTGACGAACAATAGGCGCTTGCTGTGGAACACCTATCCCAAGTGGGGGTAGCCAGCTCAACAAAATGCCACACACCCAGGTGTAAGAAACAACATTGCCCAGCCATGGTCTAAGCCCCTCACCTCGTCCCTGTGCTTTGGGGAGCCGGAGGGACAGCCGAGGCCTATGGCCCTGATTCCCCTTTGCAAATAGCCGGCTTCCCATGGAAACAGTTTTCCTGAGGTGCAGACCCTCTCACAAGTGGTTGTGGCAAGGTAAAGCAAATGTCCTCCACTTCTCTGAAGAAACCACAGTGCCCAGCCATGTTCTAAGCCCTCCCATCCTCCCTGGGCTTCTGGCAGCAGGAGTGAAAAGAGAGGAGCAGAGCACTGGGACCCGTTTGACCAAAACCGTCTTCCCACGGGAAAGTCTTTCTCCACGTGCAGACATGCTCCCAGGTGCCTGTGGCAAGGGGAAGGAAATGCCATACACTGACCTGGAAGAGACCACAGGGCCCAGGCACAGTCTGAACCCTTCCCTCACCCCGGCGGTTTTGCTAGAAGGAGTTCAACCCCAACGAACACAGCCCGGAGACCCCTGAGGCAAAAACGGCTTCTGACGAACAATAGGCGCTTGCTGTGGAACACCTATCCCAAGTGGGGGTAGCCAGGTCAACAAAATGCCACACACCCAGGTGTAAGAAACAACATTGCCCAGCCATGGTCTAAGCCCCTCACCTCGTCCCTGTGCTTTGGGGAGCCGGAGGGACAGCCGAGGCCGATGGCCCTGAGACCCCTTTGCAAAAAGCCAGCTTCCCATGGAAACAGTTTTCCTGAGGTGCAGACCCTCTCACAAGTGGTTGTGGCAAGGTAAAGCAAATGCCCTCCACTTCTCTGGAAGAAACCACAGTGCCCAGCCATGTTCTAAGCCGTCCCATCCTCCCTGGGCTTCTGGCAGCAGGAGTGAAAAGAGAGGAGCAGAGCACTGGGACCCGTTTGACAGAAACCGGCTTCCCACGGGAAAGTCTTTCTCCACGTGCAGACATGCTCCCAGGTGCCTGTGGCAAGGGGAAGGAAATGCCATACACTGACCTGGAAGAGACCACAGGGCCAGGCAGTCTGAACCCTTCCCTCAACCCGGCGGTTTTGCTAGCAGGAGTTCAACCCCAACGAACACAGCCCGGAGACCCCTGAGGCAAAAACGGCTTCTGACGAACAATAGGCGCTTGCTGTGGAACACTTATCCCAAGTGGGGGTAGCCAGCTCAACAAAATGCCACACACCCAGGTGTAAGAAACAACATTGCCCAGCCATGGTCTAAGCCCCTCACCTCGTCCCTGTGTATTGGGGAGCCGGAGGGACAGCCGAGGCCCACGGCCCTGAGACCCCTTTGCAAAAAGCCGGCTTCCCACGGAAACAGTTTTCCTGAGGTGCAGCCCCTCTCACAAGTGGTTGTGGCAAGGTAAGGCAAATGCCCTCCACTTCTCTGGAAGAAACCACAGTGCCCAGCCATGTTCTAAGCCCTCCCATCCTCCCTGGGCTTCTGGCAGCAGGAGTGAAAAGAGAGGAGCAGAGCACTGGGACCCGTTTGACAAAAACCGGCTTCCCACGGGAAAGTCTTTCTCCACGTGCAGACATGCTCCCAGGTGCCTGTGGCAAGGGGAAGGAAATGCCATACACTGACCTGGAAGAGACCACAGGGCCCAGGCACAGTATGAACCCTTCCCTCACCCCGGCGGTTTTGCTAGCAGGAGTTCAACCCCAACGAACACAGCCCGGAGACCCCTGAGACAAAAACGGCTTCTGACGAAAAATAGGCGCTTGCTGTTGAACACTTATCCCAAGTGGGGGTAGCCAGCTCGAAAAAATGCCACACACCCAGGTGTAAGAAACAACATTGCCCAGCCATGGTCTAAGCCCCTCACCTCGTCCCTGTGTATTGGGGAGCCGGAGGGACAGCCGAGGCCCACGGCCCTGAGACCCCTTTGCAAAAAGCCGGCTTCCCACGGAAACAGTTTTCCTGAGGTGCAGACCCTCTCACAAGGGGTTGTGGCAAGGTAAAGCAAATGCCCTCCACTTCTCTGGAAGAAACCACAGTGCCCAGCCAAGTTCTAAGCCGTCCCATCCTCCCTGGGCTTCTGGCAGCAGGAGTGAAAAGAGAGGAGCAGAGCACTGGGACCCGTTTGACAGAAACCGGCTTCCCACGGGAAAGTCTTTCTCCACGGGCAGACATGCTCCCAGGTGCCTGTGGCAAGGGGAAGGAAATGCCATACACTGACCTGGAAGAGACCACAGGGCCAGGCAGTCTGAACCCTTCCCTCAACCTGGCGGTTTTGCTAGCAGGAGTTCAACCCCAACGAACACAGCCCGGAGACCCTTGAGGCAAAAACGGCTTCTGACGAACAATAGGCGCTTGCTGTGGAACACTTATCCCAAGTGGGGGTAGCCAGCTCAACAAAATGCCACACACCCAGGTGTAAGAAACAACATTGCCCAGCCATGGTCTAAGCCCCTCACCTCGTCCCTGTGCTTTGGGGAACCGGAGGGACAGCCGAGGCCCACGGCCCTGAGACCCCTTTGCAAAAAGCCGGCTTCCCACGGAGACAGTTTTCCTGAGGTGCAGACCATATCCCAAGTGGTTGTGGCAAGGTAAAGCAAATGCCCTCCACTTCTCTGGAAGAAACCACAGTGCCCAGCCATGTTCTAAGCCCTCCCATCCGCCCTGGGCTTCTGGCAGCAGGAGTGAAAAGAGAGGAGCAGAGCACTGGGACCCGTTTGACAAAACCCGGCTTCCCTCGGGAAAGTCTTTCTCCACGGGCAGACATGCTCCCAGGTGCCTGTGGCAAGGGGAAGGAAATGCCATACACTGACCTGGAAGAGACCACAGGGCCCAGGCACAGTCTGAACCCTTCCCTCACCCCGGCGGTTTTGCTAGCAGGAGTTCAACCCCAACGAACACAGCCCGGAGACCCCTGAGGCAAAAACGGCTTCTGACGAACAATAGGTGCTTGTTGTGGAACACCTATCCCAAGTGGGGGTAGCCAGGTAAACAATGCCACACACCCAGGTGTAAGAAACAACATTGCCCAGCCATGGTCTAAGCCCCTCACCTCGTCCCTGTGCTTTGGGGAGCCGGAGGGACAGCCGAGGCCCACGGCCCTGAGACCCCTTTGCAAAAAGCCGGCTTCCCACGGAAACAGTTTTCCTGAGGTGCAGACCCTCTCACAAGGGGTTGTGGCAAGGTAAAGCAAATGCCCTCCACTTCTCTGGAAGAAACCACAGTGCCCAGCCATGTTCTAAGCCGTCCCATCCGCCCTGGGCTTCTGGCAGCAGGAGTGAAAAGAGAGGAGCAGAGCACTGGGACCCGTTTGACAAAAACCAGCTTCCCACGGGAAAGTCTTTCTCCACGTGCAGACATGCTCCCAGGTGCCTGTGGCAAGGGGAAGGAAATGCCATACACTGACCTGGAAGAGACCACAGGGCCCAGGCACAGTCTGAACCCTTCGCTCAACCCGGCGGTTTTGCTAGCAGGAGTTCAACCCCAACGAACACAGCCCGGAGACCCCCTGGGGCAAAAACGGCTTCCGAGGAGAAATATGCCCTTGCTGTGGAAAACCTATCCCAAGTGGGGGTAGCCAGGTCAACAAAATGCCACACACCCAGGTGTAAGAAACAACATTGCCCAGCCATGGTCTAAGCCCCTCACCTCGTCCCTGTGCTTTGGGGAGCCGGAGGGACAGCCGAGGCCGATGGCCCTGAGCCCCCTTTCAAAATGCCGGCTTCCCATGGAAACAGTTTTCCTGAGGTGCAGACCCTCTCACAAGTGGTTGTGGCAAGGTAAAGCAAATGCCCTCCACTTCTCTGGAAGAAACCACAGTGCCCAGCCATGTTCTAAGCCCTCCCATCCTCCCTGGGCTTCTGGCAGCAGGAGTGAAAAGAGAGGAGCAGAGCACTGGGACCCGTTTGACAAAAACCGGCTTCCCACGGGAAAGTCTTTCTCCACGGGCAGACATGCTCCCAGGTGCCTGTGGCAAGGGGAAGGAAATGCCATACACTGACCTGGAAGAGACCACAGGGCCCAGGCACAGTCTGAACCCTTCCCTCAACCTGGCGGTTTTGCTAGCAGGAGTTCAACTCCAAGGAACACAGCCCGGAGACCCCTGAGGCAAAAACGGCTTCTGACGAACAATAGGCGCTTGCTGTTGAACACCTATCCCAAGTGGGGGTAGCCAGCTCAACAAAATGCCACACACCCAGGTGTAAGAAACAACATTGCCCAGCCATGGTCTAAGCCCCTCACCTCGTCCCTGTGCTTTGGGGAGCCAGAGGGACAGCCGAGGCCGACGGCCCTGAGACCCCTTTGCAAAAAGCCGGCTTCCCACGGAAACAGTTTTCCTGAGGTGCAGACCCTCTCCCAAGTGTTTGTGGCAAGGTAAAGCAAATGCCCTCCACTTCTCTGGAAGAAACCACAGTGCCCAGCCATGTTCTAAGCCCTCCCATCCTCCCTGGGCTTCTGGCAGCAGGAGTGAAAAGAGAGGAGCAGAGCACTGGGACCCGTTTGACAAAAACCGGCTTCCCACGGGAAAGTCTTTCTCCACGGGCAGACATGCTCCCAGGTGCCTGTGGCAAGGGGAAGGAAATGCCATACACTGACCTGGAAGAGACCACAGGGCCAGGCAGTCTGAACCCTTCCCTCAACCCGGCGGTTTTGCTAGCAGGAGTTCAACCCCAACGAACACAGCCCGGAGACCCCTGAGGCAAAAACGGCTTCTGACGAACAATAGGCGCTTGCTGTGGAACACTTATCCCAAGTGGGGGTAGCCAGCTCAACAAAATGCCACACACCCAGGTGTAAGAAACAACATTGCCCAGCCATGGTCTAAGCCCCTCACCTCGTCCCTGTGTATTGGGGAGCCGGAGGGACAGCCGAGGCCCACGGCCCTGAGACCCCTTTGCAAAAAGCCGGCTTCCCACGGAAACAGTTTTCCTGAGGTGCAGCCCCTCTCACAAGTGGTTGTGGCAAGGTAAAGCAAATGCCCTCCACTTCTCTGGAAGAAACCACAGTGCCCAGCCATGTTCTAAGCCCTCCCATCCTCCCTGGGCTTCTGGCAGCAGGAGTGAAAAGAGAGGAGCAGAGCACTGGGACCCGTTTGACAAAAACCGGCTTCCCACGGGAAAGTCTTTCTCCACGGGCAGACATGCTCCCAGGTGCCTGTGGCAAGGGGAAGGAAATGCCATACACTGACCTGGAAGAGACCACAGGGCCCAGGCACAGTCTGAACCCTTCGCTCAACCCGGCGGTTTTGCTAGCAGGAGTTCAACCCCAACGAACACAGCCCGGAGACCCCTGAGGCAAAAACGGCTTCTGACGAACAATAGGCGCTTGCTGTGGAACACCTATCCCAAGTGGGGGTAGCCAGCTCAACAAAATGCCACACACCCAGGTGTAAGAAACAACATTGCCCAGCCATGGTCTAAGCCCCTCACCTCGTCCCTGTGCTTTGGGGAGCCGGAGGGACAGCCGAGGCACACGGCCCTGAGACCCCTTTGCAAAAAGCCGGCTTCCCACGGAAACAGTTTTCCTGAGGTGCAGACCCTATCCCAAGTGGTTGTGGCAAGGTAAAGCAAATGCCCTCCACTTCTCTGGAAGAAACCACAGTGCCCAGCCATGTTCTAAGCCCTCCCATCCTCCCTGGGCTTCTGGCGGAAGGAGTGAAAAGAGAGGAGCAGAGCACTGGGACCCGTTTGACAGAAACCGGCTTCCCACGGGAAAGTCTTTCTCCACGGGCAGACATGCTCCCAGGTGCCTGTGGCAAGGGGAAGGAAATGCCATACACTGACCTGAAAGATACCACAGGGCCGAGGCACAGTCTGAACCCTTCCCTCACCCCGGCGGTTTTGCTAGCAGGAGTTCAACCCCAACGAACACAGCCCGGAGACCCCTGAGGCAAAAACGGCTTCCGACGAACAATAGGTGCTTGCTGTGGAACACCTATCCCAAGTGGGGGTAGCCAGGTCAACAAAATGCCACACACCCAGGTGTAAGAAACAACATTGCCCAGCAATGGTCTAAGCCCCTCACCTCGTCCCTGTGCTTTGGGGAGCCGGAGGGACACCCGAGGCCGATGGCCCTGAGACCCCTTTGCAAAAAGCCGGCTTCCCATGGAAAGAGTTTTCCTGAGGTGCAGACCCTCTCACAAGTGGTTGTGGCAAGGTAAAGCAAATGCCCTCCACTTCTCTGGAAGAAACCACAGTGCCCAGCCATGTTCTAAGCCGTCCCATCCTCCCTGGGCTTCTGGCAGCAGGAGTGAAAAGAGAGGAGCAGAGCACTGGGACCCGTTTGACAGAAACCGGCTTCCCACGGGAAAGTCTTTCTCCACGTGCAGACATGCTCCCAGGTGCCTGTGGCAAGGGGAAGGAAATGCCATACACTGACCTGGAAGAGACCACAGGGCCAGGCAGTCTGAACCCTTCCCTCAACCCGGCGGTTTTGCTAGCAGGAGTTCAACCCCAACGAACACAGCCCGGAGACCCCTGAGGCAAAAACGGCTTCTGACGAACAATAGGCGCTTGCTGTGGAACACTTATCCCAAGTGGGGGTAGCCAGCTCAACAAAATGCCACACACCCAGGTGTAAGAAACAACATTGCCCAGCCATGGTCTAAGCCCCTCACCTCGTCCCTGTGTATTGGGGAGCCGGAGGGACAGCCGAGGCCCACGGCCCTGAGACCCCTTTGCAAAAAGCCGGCTTCCCACGGAAACAGTTTTCCTGAGGTGCAGCCCCTCTCACAAGTGGTTGTGGCAAGGTAAAGCAAATGCCCTCCACTTCTCTGGAAGAAACCACAGTGCCCAGCCATGTTCTAAGCCCTCCCATCCTCCCTGGGCTTCTGGCAGCAGGAGTGAAAAGAGAGGAGCAGAGCACTGGGACCCGTTTGACAAAAACCGGCTTCCCACGGGAAAGTCTTTCTCCACGTGCAGACATGCTCCCAGGTGCCTGTGGCAAGGGGAAGGAAATGCCATACACTGACCTGGAAGAGACCACAGGGCCCAGGCACAGTATGAACCCTTCCCTCACCCCGGCGGTTTTGCTAGCAGGAGTTCAACCCCAACGAACACAGCCCGGAGACCCCTGAGACAAAAACGGCTTCTGACGAAAAATAGGCGCTTGCTGTTGAACACTTATCCCAAGTGGGGGTAGCCAGCTCGAAAAAATGCCACACACCCAGGTGTAAGAAACAACATTGCCCAGCCATGGTCTAAGCCCCTCACCTCGTCCCTGTGTATTGGGGAGCCGGAGGGACAGCCGAGGCCCACGGCCCTGAGACCCCTTTGCAAAAAGCCGGCTTCCCACGGAAACAGTTTTCCTGAGGTGCAGACCCTCTCACAAGGGGTTGTGGCAAGGTAAAGCAAATGCCCTCCACTTCTCTGGAAGAAACCACAGTGCCCAGCCAAGTTCTAAGCCGTCCCAAACTCCCTGGGCTTCTGGCAGCAGGAGTGAAAAGAGAGGAGCAGAGCACTGGGACCCGTTTGACAGAAACCGGCTTCCCACGGGAAAGTCTTTCTCCACGGGCAGACATGCTCCCAGGTGCCTGTGGCAAGGGGAAGGAAATGCCATACACTGACCTGGAAGAGACCACAGGGCCAGGCAGTCTGAACCCTTCCCTCAACCTGGCGGTTTTGCTAGCAGGAGTTCAACCCCAACGAACACAGCCCGGAGACCCTTGAGGCAAAAACGGCTTCTGACGAACAATAGGCGCTTGCTGTGGAACACTTATCCCAAGTGGGGGTAGCCAGCTCAACAAAATGCCACACACCCAGGTGTAAGAAACAACATTGCCCAGCCATGGTCTAAGCCCCTCACCTCGTCCCTGTGCTTTGGGGAACCGGAGGGACAGCCGAGGCCCACGGCCCTGAGACCCCTTTGCAAAAAGCCGGCTTCCCACGGAGACAGTTTTCCTGAGGTGCAGACCATATCCCAAGTGGTTGTGGCAAGGTAAAGCAAATGCCCTCCACTTCTCTGGAAGAAACCACAGTGCCCAGCCATGTTCTAAGCCCTCCCATCCGCCCTGGGCTTCTGGCAGCAGGAGTGAAAAGAGAGGAGCAGAGCACTGGGACCCGTTTGACAAAACCCGGCTTCCCTCGGGAAAGTCTTTCTCCACGGGCAGACATGCTCCCAGGTGCCTGTGGCAAGGGGAAGGAAATGCCATACACTGACCTGGAAGAGACCACAGGGCCCAGGCACAGTCTGAACCCTTCGCTCAACCCGGCGGTTTTGCTAGCAGGAGTTCAACCCCAACGAACACAGCCCGGAGACCCCCTGGGGCAAAAACGGCTTCCGAGGAGAAATATGCCCTTGCTGTGGAAAACCTATCCCAAGTGGGGGTAGCCAGGTCAACAAAATGCCACACACCCAGGTGTAAGAAACAACATTGCCCAGCCATGGTCTAAGCCCCTCACCTCGTCCCTGTGCTTTGGGGAGCCGGAGGGACAGCCGAGGCCGATGGCCCTGAGCCCCCTTTCAAAATGCCGGCTTCCCATGGAAACAGTTTTCCTGAGGTGCAGACCCTCTCACAAGGGGTTGTGGCAAGGTAAAGCAAATGCCCTCCACTTCTCTGGAAGAAACCACAGTGCCCAGCCATGTTCTAAGCCCTCCCATCCTCCCTGGGCTTCTGGCAGCAGGAGTGAAAAGAGAGGAGCAGAGCACTGGGACCCGTTTGACAAAAACCGGCTTCCCACGGGAAAGTCTTTCTCCACGGGCAGACATGCTCCCAGGTGCCTGTGGCAAGGGGAAGGAAATGCCATACACTGACCTGGAAGAGACCACAGGGCCCAGGCACAGTCTGAACCCTTCCCTCAACCTGGCGGTTTTGCTAGCAGGAGTTCAACTCCAAGGAACACAGCCCGGAGACCCCTGAGGCAAAAACGGCTTCTGACGAACAATAGGCGCTTGCTGTGGAACACCTATCCCAAGTGGGGGTAGCCAGCTCAACAAAATGCCACACACCCAGGTGTAAGAAACAACATTGCCCAGCCATGGTCTAAGCCCCTCACCTCGTCCCTGTGCTTTGGGGAGCCAGAGGGACAGCCGAGGCCGACGGCCCTGAGACCCCTTTGCAAAAAGCCGGCTTCCCACGGAAACAGTTTTCCTGAGGTGCAGACCCTCTCCCAAGTGTTTGTGGCAAGGTAAAGCAAATGCCCTCCACTTCTCTGGAAGAAACCACAGTGCCCAGCCATGTTCTAAGCCCTCCCATCCTCCCTGGGCTTCTGGCAGCAGGAGTGAAAAGAGAGGAGCAGAGCACTGGGACCCGTTTGACAAAAACCGGCTTCCCACGGGAAAGTCTTTCTCCACGTGCAGACATGCTCCCAGGTGCCTGTGGCAAGGGGAAGGAAATGCCATACACTAACCTGGAAGAGACCACAGGGCCCAGGCACAGTCTGAACCCTTCCCTCACCCCGGCGGTTTTGGTAGTAGGAGTTCAACCCCAACGAACAAAGCCCGGAGACCCCTGAGGCAAAAACGGCTTCTGACGAACAATAGGCGCTTGCTGTGGAACACCTATCCCAAGCGGGGGTAGCCAGGTCAACAAAATGCCACACACCCAGGTGTAAGAAACAACATTGCCCAGCCATGGTCTAAGCCCCTCACCTCGTCCCTGTGCTTTGGGGAGCCGGAGGGACAGCCGAGGCACACGGCCCTGAGACCCCTTTGCAAAAAGCCGGCTTCCCACGGAAACAGTTTTCCTGAGGTGCAGACCCTCTCACAAGTGGTTGTTGCAAGGTAAAGCAAATGCCCTCCACTTCTCTGGAAGAAACCACAGTGCCCAGCCATGTTCTAAGCCGTCCCATCCTCCCTGGGCTTCTGGCAGCAGGAGTGAAAAGAGAGGAGCAGAGCACTGGGACCCGTTTGACAAAAACCGGCTTCCCACGGGAAAGTCTTTCTCCACGTGCAGACATGCTCCCAGGTGCCTGTGGCAAGGGGAAGGAAATGCCATACACTGACCTGGAAGAGACCACAGGGCCCAGGCACAGTCTGAACCCTTCCATCAACCCGGCGGTTTTGCTAGCAGGAGTTCAACCCCAACGAACACAGCCCGGAGACCCCTGAGGCAAAAACGGCTTCTGACGATCAATAGGCGCTTGCTGTGGAACACCTATCTCAAGTGGGGGTAGCCAGCTCAACAAAATGCCACACACCCAGGTGTAAGAAACAACATTGCCCAGCCATGGTCTAAGCCCCTCACTTCGTCCCTGTGCTTTGGGGAGCCGGAGGGACAGCCGAGGCCCACGGCCCTGAGACCCCTTTGCAAAAAGCCGGCTTCCCACGGAAACAGTTTTCCTGAGGTGCAGACCCTCTCACAAGTGGTTGTGGCAAGGTAAAGCAAATGCACTCCACTTCTCTGGAAGAAACCACAGTGCCCAGCCATGTTCTAAGCTCTCCCATCCTCCCTGAGCTTCTGGCAGCAGGAGTGAAAAGAGAGGAGCAGAGCACTGGGACCCGTTTGACAAAACCCGGCTTCCCACGGGAAAGTCTTCCCCACGCGCAGACATGCTCCCAGGTGCCTGTGGCAAGGGGAAGGAAATGCCATACACTGACCTGGAAGAGACCACAGGGCCCAGGCACAGTCTGAACCCTTCGCTCAACCCGGCGGTTTTGCTAGCAGGAGTTCAACCCCAACGAACACAGCCCGGAGACCCCTGAGGCAAAAACGGCTTCTCAAGAACAATAGGCACTTGCTGTGGAACACCTATCCCAAGTGGGGGTAGCCAGCTCAACAAAATGCCACACACCCAGGTGTAAGAAACAACATTGCCCAGCCATGGTCTAAGCCCCTCACCTCGTCCCTGTGCTTTGGGGCGCCGGAGGGACAGCCGAGGCCGATGGCCCTGAGACCCCTTTGCAAAAAGCCGGCTTCCCACGGAAACAGTTTTCCTGAGGTGCAGCCCCTCTCACAAGTGGTTGTGGCAAGGTAAAGCAAATGCCCTCCACTTCTCTGGAAGAAACCACAGTGCCCAGCCATGTTCTAAGCCCTCCCATCCTCCCTGGGCTTCTGGCAGCAGGAGTGAAAAGAGAGGAGCAGAGCACTGGGACCCGTTTGACAAAAACCGGCTTCCCACGGGAAAGTCTTTCTCCACGTGCAGACATGCTCCCAGGTGCCTGTGGCAAGGGGAAGGAAATGCCATACACTGACCTGGAAGAGACCACAGGGCCCAGGCACAGTATGAACCCTTCCCTCACCCCGGCGGTTTTGCTAGCAGGAGTTCAACCCCAACGAACACAGCCCGGAGACCCCTGAGGCAAAAACGGCTTCTGACGAACAATAGGCGCTTGCTGTGGAACACCTATCCCAAGTGGGGGTAGCCAGCTCAACAAAATGCCACACACCCAGGTGTAAGAAACAACATTGCCCAGCCATGGTCTAAGCCCCTCACCTCGTCCCTGTGCTTTGGGGAGCCAGAGGGACAGCCGAGGCCGACGGCCCTGAGACCCCTTTGCAAAAAGCCGGCTTCCCACGGAAACAGTTTTCCTGAGGTGCAGACCCTCTCCCAAGTGTTTGTGGCAAGGTAAAGCAAATGCCCTCCACTTCTCTGGAAGAAACCACAGTGCCCAGCCATGTTCTAAGCCCTCCCATCCTCCCTGGGCTTCTGGCAGCAGGAGTGAAAAGAGAGGAGCAGAGCACTGGGACCCGTTTGACAAAAACCGGCTTCCCACGGGAAAGTCTTTCTCCACGTGCAGACATGCTCCCAGGTGCCTGTGGCAAGGGGAAGGAAATGCCATACACTAACCTGGAAGAGACCACAGGGCCCAGGCACAGTCTGAACCCTTCCCTCACCCCGGCGGTTTTGGTAGTAGGAGTTCAACCCCAACGAACAAAGCCCGGAGACCCCTGAGGCAAAAACGGCTTCTGACGAACAATAGGCGCTTGCTGTGGAACACCTATCCCAAGCGGGGGTAGCCAGGTCAACAAAATGCCACACACCCAGGTGTAAGAAACAACATTGCCCAGCCATGGTCTAAGCCCCTCACCTCGTCCCTGTGCTTTGGGGAGCCGGAGGGACAGCCGAGGCCCACGGCCCTGAGACCCCTTTGCAAAAAGCCGGCTTCCCACGGAAACAGTTTTCCTGAGGTGCAGACCCTCTCACAAGTGGTTGTTGCAAGGTAAAGCAAATGCCCTCCACTTCTCTGGAAGAAACCACAGTGCCCAGCCATGTTCTAAGCCGTCCCATCCTCCCTGGGCTTCTGGCAGCAGGAGTGAAAAGAGAGGAGCAGAGCACTGGGACCCGTTTGACAAAAACCGGCTTCCCACGGGAAAGTCTTTCTCCACGTGCAGACATGCTCCCAGGTGCCTGTGGCAAGGGGAAGGAAATGCCATACACTGACCTGGAAGAGACCACAGGGCCCAGGCACAGTCTGAACCCTTCCATCAACCCGGCGGTTTTGCTAGCAGGAGTTCAACCCCAACGAACACAGCCCGGAGACCCCTGAGGCAAAAACGGCTTCTGACGATCAATAGGCGCTTGCTGTGGAACACCTATCTCAAGTGGGGGTAGCCAGCTCAACAAAATGCCACACACCCAGGTGTAAGAAACAACATTGCCCAGCCATGGTCTAAGCCCCTCACTTCGTCCCTGTGCTTTGGGGAGCCGGAGGGACAGCCGAGGCCCACGGCCCTGAGACCCCTTTGCAAAAAGCCGGCTTCCCACGGAAACAGTTTTCCTGAGGTGCAGACCCTCTCACAAGTGGTTGTGGCAAGGTAAAGCAAATGCACTCCACTTCTCTGGAAGAAACCACAGTGCCCAGCCATGTTCTAAGCTCTCCCATCCTCCCTGAGCTTCTGGCAGCAGGAGTGAAAAGAGAGGAGCAGAGCACTGGGACCCGTTTGACAAAACCCGGCTTCCCACGGGAAAGTCTTCCCCACGCGCAGACATGCTCCCAGGTGCCTGTGGCAAGGGGAAGGAAATGCCATACACTGACCTGGAAGAGACCACAGGGCCCAGGCACAGTCTGAACCCTTCGCTCAACCCGGCGGTTTTGCTAGCAGGAGTTCAACCCCAACGAACACAGCCCGGAGACCCCTGAGGCAAAAACGGCTTCTCAAGAACAATAGGCACTTGCTGTGGAACACCTATCCCAAGTGGGGGTAGCCAGCTCAACAAAATGCCACACACCCAGGTGTAAGAAACAACATTGCCCAGCCATGGTCTAAGCCCCTCACCTCGTCCCTGTGCTTTGGGGCGCCGGAGGGACAGCCGAGGCCGATGGCCCTGAGACCCCTTTGCAAAAAGCCGGCTTCCCATGGAAACAGTTTTCCTGAGGTGCAGCCCCTCTCACAAGTGGTTGTGGCAAGGTAAAGCAAATGCCCTCCACTTCTCTGGAAGAAACCACAGTGCCCAGCCATGTTCTAAGCCCTCCCATCCTCCCTGGGCTTCTGGCAGCAGGAGTGAAAAGAGAGGAGCAGAGCACTGGGACCCGTTTGACAAAAACCGGCTTCCCACGGGAAAGTCTTTCTCCACGTGCAGACATGCTCCCAGGTGCCTGTGGCAAGGGGAAGGAAATGCCATACACTGACCTGGAAGAGACCACAGGGCCCAGGCACAGTATGAACCCTTCCCTCACCCCGGCGGTTTTGCTAGCAGGAGTTCAACCCCAACGAACACAGCCCGGAGACCCCTGAGGCAAAAACGGCTTCTGACGAAAAATAGGCGCTTGCTGTTGAACACTTATCCCAAGTGGGGGTAGCCAGCTCAACAAAATGCCACACACCCAGGTGTAAGAAACAACATTGCCCAGCCATGGTCTAAGCCCCTCACCTCGTCCCTGTGTATTGGGGAGCCGGAGGGACAGCCGAGGCCCACGGCCCTGAGACCCCTTTGCAAAAAGCCGGCTTCCCACGGAAACAGTTTTCCTGAGGTGCAGACCCTCTCACAAGGGGTTGTGGCAAGGTAAAGCAAATACCCTCCACTTCTCTGGAAGAAACCACAGTGCCCAGCCATGTTCTAAGCCCTCCCATCCTCCCTGGGCTTCTGGCAGCAGGAGTGAAAAGAGAGGAGCAGAGCACTGGGACCCGTTTGACAAAAACCGGCTTCCCACGGGAAAGTCTTTCTCCACGGGCAGACATGCTCCCAGGTGCCTGTGGCAAGGGGAAGGAAATGCCATACAATGACCTGGAAGAGAACACAGGGCCCAGGCACAGTCTGAACCCTTCGCTCAACCCGGCGGTTTTGCTAGCAGGAGTTCAACCCCAACAAACACAGCCCGGAGACCCCTGAGGCAAAAACGGCTTCTGACGAACAATAGGCGCTTGCTGTGGAACACCTATCCCAAGTGGGGGTAGCCAGCTCAACAAAATGCCACACACCCAGGTGTAAGAAACAACATTACCCAGCCATGGTCTAAGCCCCTCACCTCGTCCCTGTGCTTTGGGGAGCCGGAGGGACAGCCGAGGCGCACGGCCCTGAGACCCCTTTGCAAAAAGCCGGCTTCCCACGGAAACAGTTTTCCTGAGGTGCAGACCCTCTCACAAGTGGTTGTGGCAAGGTAAAGCAAATGCCCTCCACTTCTCTGGAAGAAACCACAGTGCCCAGCCATGTTCTAAGCCCTCCCATCCTCCCTGGGCTTCTGGCAGCAGGAGTGAAAAGAGAGGAGCAGAGCACTGGGACCCGTTTGACAGAAACCGGCTTCCCACGGGAAAGTCTTTCTCCACGGGCAGACATGCTCCCAGGTGCCTGTGGCAAGGGGAAGGAAATGCCATACACTGACCTGAAAGATACCACAGGGCCGAGGCACAGTCTGAACCCTTCCCTCACCCCGGCGGTTTTGCTAGCAGGAGTTCAACCCCAACGAACACAGCCCGGAGACCCCTGAGGCAAAAACGGCTTCCGACGAACAATAGGTGCTTGCTGTGGAACACCTATCCCAAGTGGGGGTAGCCAGGTCAACAAAATGCCACACACCCAGGTGTAAGAAACAACATTGCCCAGCAATGGTCTAAGCCCCTCACCTCGTCCCTGTGCTTTGGGGAGCCGGAGGGACACCCGAGGCCGATGGCCCTGAGACCCCTTTGCAAAAAGCCGGCTTCCCATGGAAAGAGTTTTCCTGAGGTGCAGACCCTCTCACAAGTGGTTGTGGCAAGGTAAAGCAAATGCCCTCCACTTCTCTGGAAGAAACCACAGTGCCCAGCCATGTTCTAAGCCGTCCCATCCTCCCTGGGCTTCTGGCAGCAGGAGTGAAAAGAGAGGAGCAGAGCACTGGGACCCGTTTGACAGAAACCGGCTTCCCACGGGAAAGTCTTTCTCCACGTGCAGACATGCTCCCAGGTGCCTGTGGCAAGGGGAAGGAAATGCCATACACTGACCTGGAAGAGACCACAGGGCCAGGCAGTCTGAACCCTTCCCTCAACCCGGCGGTTTTGCTAGCAGGAGTTCAACCCCAACGAACACAGCCCGGAGACCCCTGAGGCAAAAACGGCTTCTGACGAACAATAGGCGCTTGCTGTGGAACACTTATCCCAAGTGGGGGTAGCCAGCTCAACAAAATGCCACACACCCAGGTGTAAGAAACAACATTGCCCAGCCATGGTCTAAGCCCCTCACCTCGTCCCTGTGTATTGGGGAGCCGGAGGGACAGCCGAGGCCCACGGCCCTGAGACCCCTTTGCAAAAAGCCGGCTTCCCACGGAAACAGTTTTCCTGAGGTGCAGCCCCTCTCACAAGTGGTTGTGGCAAGGTAAAGCAAATGCCCTCCACTTCTCTGGAAGAAACCACAGTGCCCAGCCATGTTCTAAGCCCTCCCATCCTCCCTGGGCTTCTGGCAGCAGGAGTGAAAAGAGAGGAGCAGAGCACTGGGACCCGTTTGACAAAAACCGGCTTCCCACGGGAAAGTCTTTCTCCACGTGCAGACATGCTCCCAGGTGCCTGTGGCAAGGGGAAGGAAATGCCATACACTGACCTGGAAGAGACCACAGGGCCCAGGCACAGTATGAACCCTTCCCTCACCCCGGCGGTTTTGCTAGCAGGAGTTCAACCCCAACGAACACAGCCCGGAGACCCCTGAGACAAAAACGGCTTCTGACGAAAAATAGGCGCTTGCTGTTGAACACTTATCCCAAGTGGGGGTAGCCAGCTCGAAAAAATGCCACACACCCAGGTGTAAGAAACAACATTGCCCAGCCATGGTCTAAGCCCCTCACCTCGTCCCTGTGTATTGGGGAGCCGGAGGGACAGCCGAGGCCCACGGCCCTGAGACCCCTTTGCAAAAAGCCGGCTTCCCACGGAAACAGTTTTCCTGAGGTGCAGACCCTCTCACAAGGGGTTGTGGCAAGGTAAAGCAAATGCCCTCCACTTCTCTGGAAGAAACCACAGTGCCCAGCCAAGTTCTAAGCCGTCCCATCCTCCCTGGGCTTCTGGCAGCAGGAGTGAAAAGAGAGGAGCAGAGCACTGGGACCCGTTTGACAGAAACCGGCTTCCCACGGGAAAGTCTTTCTCCACGGGCAGACATGCTCCCAGGTGCCTGTGGCAAGGGGAAGGAAATGCCATACACTGACCTGGAAGAGACCACAGGGCCAGGCAGTCTGAACCCTTCCCTCAACCTGGCGGTTTTGCTAGCAGGAGTTCAACCCCAACGAACACAGCCCGGAGACCCTTGAGGCAAAAACGGCTTCTGACGAACAATAGGCGCTTGCTGTGGAACACTTATCCCAAGTGGGGGTAGCCAGCTCAACAAAATGCCACACACCCAGGTGTAAGAAACAACATTGCCCAGCCATGGTCTAAGCCCCTCACCTCGTCCCTGTGCTTTGGGGAACCGGAGGGACAGCCGAGGCCCACGGCCCTGAGACCCCTTTGCAAAAAGCCGGCTTCCCACGGAGACAGTTTTCCTGAGGTGCAGACCATATCCCAAGTGGTTGTGGCAAGGTAAAGCAAATGCCCTCCACTTCTCTGGAAGAAACCACAGTGCCCAGCCATGTTCTAAGCCCTCCCATCCGCCCTGGGCTTCTGGCAGCAGGAGTGAAAAGAGAGGAGCAGAGCACTGGGACCCGTTTGACAAAACCCGGCTTCCCTCGGGAAAGTCTTTCTCCACGGGCAGACATGCTCCCAGGTGCCTGTGGCAAGGGGAAGGAAATGCCATACACTGACCTGGAAGAGACCACAGGGCCCAGGCACAGTCTGAACCCTTCGCTCAACCCGGCGGTTTTGCTAGCAGGAGTTCAACCCCAACGAACACAGCCCGGAGACCCCCTGGGGCAAAAACGGCTTCCGAGGAGAAATATGCCCTTGCTGTGGAAAACCTATCCCAAGTGGGGGTAGCCAGGTCAACAAAATGCCACACACCCAGGTGTAAGAAACAACATTGCCCAGCCATGGTCTAAGCCCCTCACCTCGTCCCTGTGCTTTGGGGAGCCGGAGGGACAGCCGAGGCCGATGGCCCTGAGCCCCCTTTCAAAATGCCGGCTTCCCATGGAAACAGTTTTCCTGAGGTGCAGACCCTCTCACAAGGGGTTGTGGCAAGGTAAAGCAAATGCCCTCCACTTCTCTGGAAGAAACCACAGTGCCCAGCCATGTTCTAAGCCCTCCCATCCTCCCTGGGCTTCTGGCAGCAGGAGTGAAAAGAGAGGAGCAGAGCACTGGGACCCGTTTGACAAAAACCGGCTTCCCACGGGAAAGTCTTTCTCCACGGGCAGACATGCTCCCAGGTGCCTGTGGCAAGGGGAAGGAAATGCCATACACTGACCTGGAAGAGACCACAGGGCCCAGGCACAGTCTGAACCCTTCCCTCAACCTGGCGGTTTTGCTAGCAGGAGTTCAACTCCAAGGAACACAGCCCGGAGACCCCTGAGGCAAAAACGGCTTCTGACGAACAATAGGCGCTTGCTGTGGAACACCTATCCCAAGTGGGGGTAGCCAGCTCAACAAAATGCCACACACCCAGGTGTAAGAAACAACATTGCCCAGCCATGGTCTAAGCCCCTCACCTCGTCCCTGTGCTTTGGGGAGCCAGAGGGACAGCCGAGGCCGACGGCCCTGAGACCCCTTTGCAAAAAGCCGGCTTCCCACGGAAACAGTTTTCCTGAGGTGCAGACCCTCTCCCAAGTGTTTGTGGCAAGGTAAAGCAAATGCCCTCCACTTCTCTGGAAGAAACCACAGTGCCCAGCCATGTTCTAAGCCCTCCCATCCTCCCTGGGCTTCTGGCAGCAGGAGTGAAAAGAGAGGAGCAGAGCACTGGGACCCGTTTGACAAAAACCGGCTTCCCACGGGAAAGTCTTTCTCCACGTGCAGACATGCTCCCAGGTGCCTGTGGCAAGGGGAAGGAAATGCCATACACTAACCTGGAAGAGACCACAGGGCCCAGGCACAGTCTGAACCCTTCCCTCACCCCGGCGGTTTTGGTAGTAGGAGTTCAACCCCAACGAACACAGCCCGGAGACCCCTGGGGCAAAAACGGCTTCCGACGATCAATAGGTGCTTGCTGTGGAACACCTATCCCAAGTGGGGGAAGCCAGCTCAACAAAATGCCACACACCCAGGTGTAAGAAACAACATTGCCCAGGCATGGGCTAAGCCCCTCACCTCGTCCCTGTGCTTTGGGGAGCCGGAGGGACACCCGAGGCACACGGCCCTGAGACCCCTTTGCAAAAAGCCGGCTTCCCACGGTTACCGTTTTCCTGAGGTGCAGACCCTATCCCAAGTGGTTGTGGCAAGGTAAAGCAAATGCCCTCCACTTCTCTGGAAGAAAACACAGTGCCCAGCCATGTTCTAAGCCCTCCCATCCTCCCTGGGCTTCTGGCAGCAGGAGTGAAAAGAGAGGAGCAGAGCACTGGGACCCGTTTGACAAAACCCGGCTTCCCACGGGAAAGTCTTTCTCCACGTGCAGACATGCTCCCAGGTGCCTGGGGCAAGGGGAAGGAAATGCCATACACTGACCTGGAAGAGACCACAGGGCCCAGGCACAGTCTAAACCCTTCCCTCAACCCGGCGGTTTTGCTAGCAGGAGTTCAACCCCAACGAACACAGCCCGGAGACCCCTGGGGCAAAAACGGCTTCCGACGATCAATAGGTGCTTGCTGTGGAACACCTATCCCAAGTGGGGGTAGCCAGCTCAACAAAATGCCACACACCCAGGTGTAAGAAACAACATTGCCCAGGCATGGTCTAAGCCCCTCACCTCGTCCCTGTGCTTTGGGGAGCCGGAGGGACGGCCGAGGCACACGGCCCTGAGACCCCTTTGCAAAAAGCCGGCTTCCCACGTTTACCGTTTTCCTGAGGTGCACACCCTATCCCAAGTGGTTGTGGCAAGGTAAAGCAAATGCCCTCCACTTCTCTGGAAGAAACCACAGTGCCCAGCCATGTTCTAAGCCCTCCCATCCTCCCTGGGCTTCTGGCAGAAGGAGTGAAAAGAGAGGAGCAGAGCACTGGGACCCGTTTGACAAAAACCGGCTTCCCACGGGAAAGTCTTTCTCCACGTGCTGACATGCTCCCAGGTGCCTGTGGCAAGGGGAAGGAAATGCCATACACTGACCTGGAAGAGACCACAGGGCCCAGGCACAGTCTGAACCCTTCCCTCAACCCGGCGGTTTTGCTAGCAGGAGTTCAACCCCAACGAACACAGCCCGGAGACCCCTGGGGCAAAAACGGCTTCCGACGATCAATAGGTGCTTGCTGTGGAACACCTATCCCAAGTGGGGGAAGCCAGCTCAACAAAATGCCACACACCCAGGTGTAAGAAACAACATTGCCCAGGCATGGTCTAAGCCCCTCACCTCGTCCCTGTGCTTTGGGGAGCCGGAGGGACACCCGAGGCACACGGCCCTGAGACCCCTTTGCAAAAAGCCGGCTTCCCACGGTTACCGTTTTCCTGAGGTGCACACCCTATCCCAAGTGGTTGTGGCAAGGTAAAGCAAATGCCCTCCACTTCTCTGGAAGAAAACACAGTGCCCAGCCATGTTCTAAGCCCTCCCATCCTCCCTGGGCTTCTGGCAGCAGGAGTGAAAAGAGAGGAGCAGAGCACTGGGACCCGTTTGACAAAACCCGGCTTCCCACGGGAAAGTCTTTCTCCACGTGCAGACATGCTCCCAGGTGCCTGTGGCAAGGGGAAGGAAATGCCATACACTGACCTGGAAGAGACCACAGGGCCCAGGCACAGTCTGAACCCTTCCCTCAACCCGGCGGTTTTGCTAGCAGGAGTTCAACCCCAACGAACACAGCCCGGAGACCCCTGGGGCAAAAACGGCTTCCGACGAACAATAGGTGCTTGCTGTGGAACACCTATCCCAAGTGGGGGTAGCCAGCTCAACAAAATGCCACACACCCAGGTGTAAGAAACAACATTGCCCAGGCATGGTCTAAGCCCCTCAACTCGTCCCTGTGCTTTGGCGAGCCGGAGGGACAGCCGAGGCACACGGCCCTGAGACCCCTTTGCAAAAAGCCGGCTTCCCACGGAGACAGTTTTCCTGAGGTGCAGACCCTATCTCAAGTGGTTGTGGCAAGCTAAAGCAAATGACCTCCAATTCTCTGGAAGAAACCGCAGTGCCCAGCCATGTTCTAAGCCATCCCATCCTCCCTGGGCTTCTGGCAGCAGGAGTGAAAAGAGAGGAGCAGAACACTGGGACCCGTTTGACAAAACCCGGCTTCCCAAGGGAAAGTCTTTCTCCACGCGCAGACATGCTCCCAGGTGCCTGTGGCAAGGGGAAGGAAATGCCATACACTGAACTGGAAGAGACCACAGGGCCCAGGCACAGTCTGAACCCTTCCCTCAACCCGGCTGTTTTGCTAGCAGGAGTTCAACCCCAACGAACACAGCCCGGAGACCCCTGGGGCAAAAACGGCTTCCGACGATCAAAAGGTGCTTGCTGTGGAACACCTATCCCAAGTGGGGGAAGCCAGCTCAACAAAATGCCACACAGCCCAGGTGTAAGAAACCACAGTGCCCAGGCATGTTCTAAGCCCTCCCATCCTCCCTGGGCTACTGGCAGCAAGAGTGAAAAGAGAGGAGCAGAGCACTGGGACCCGTTTGACAAAACCCGGCTTCCCACGGGAAAGTCTTTCTCCACGTGAAGACATGCTCCCAGGTGCCTGTGGCAAGGGGAAGGAAATGCCATACACTGACCTGGAAGAGACCACAGGGCCCAGGCACAGTCTGAACCCTTCCCTCAACCCGGCGGTTTTGCTAGCAGGAGTTCAACCCCCACGAACACAGCCCGGAGACCCCTGGGGCAAAAACGGCTTCCGAAGAACAATAGGTGCTTGCTGTGGAACACCTATCCCAAGTGGGAGTAGCCAGCTCAACAAAATGCCACACACCCAGGTTAAGAAACAACATTGCCCAGGCATGGTCTAAGCCCCTCACCTCGTCCCTGTGCTTTGGGGAGCCGGAGGGACAGCCGAGGCACACGGCCCTGAGACCCCTTTGCAAAAAGCCTGCTTCCCACAGTAACCGTTTTCCTGAGGTGCACACCCTATCCCAAGTGGTTGTGGCAAGGTAAAGCAAATGCCCTCCACTTCTCTGGAAGAAACCACAGTGCCCAGCCATGTTCTAAGCCCTCCCATCCTCCCTGGGCTTCTGGCAGCAGGAGTGAAAAGAGAAGAGCAGGGCACTGGGACCCGTTTGACAAAACCCGGCTTCCCACGGGAAAGTCTTTCTCCACGTGCAGACATGCTCCCAGGTGCCTGGGGCAAGGGGAAGGAAATGCCATACACTGACCTGGAAGAGACCACAGGGCCCAGGCACAGTCTGAAACCTTCCCTCAACCCGGCGGTTTTGCTAGCAGGAGTTCAACCCCAACGAACACAGCCCGGAGACCCCTGGGGCAAAAACGGCTTCCGACGAACAATAGGTGCTTGCTGTGGAACACCTATCCCAAGTGGGGGTAGCCAGCTCAACAAAATGCCACACACCCAGGTGTAAGAAACAACATTGCCCAGGCATGGTCTAAGCCCCTCACCTCGTCCCTGTGCTTTGGCGAGCCGGAGGGACAGCCGAGGCACACGGCCCTGAGACCCCTTTGCAAAAAGCCGGCTTCCCACGGAGACAGTTTTCCTGAGGTGCAGACCCTATCCGAAGTGGTTGTGGCAAGCTAAAGCAAATGACCTCCAATTCTCTGGAAGAAACCGCAGTGCCCAGCCATGTTCTAAGCCCTCCCATCCTCCCTGGGCTTCTGGCAGCAGGAGTGAAAAGAGAGGAGCAGAACACTGGGACCCGTTTGACAAAACCCGGCTTCCCAAGGGAAAGTCTTTCTCCACGCGCAGACATGCTCCCAGGTGCCTGTGGCAAGGGGAAGGAAATGCCATACACTGACCTGGAAGAGACCACAGGGCCCAGGCACAGTCTGAACCCTTCCCTCATCCCGGCGGTTTTGCTAGCAGGAGTTCAACCCCAACGAACACAGCCCGGAGACCCTTGGGGCAAAAACGGCTTCCGACGATCAAAAGGTGCTTGCTGTGGAACACCTATCCCAAGTGGGGGAAGCCAGCTCAACAAAATGCCACACACCCAGGTGTAAGAAACAACATTGCCCAGGCATGGTCTAAGCCCCTCACCTCGTCCCTGTGCTTTGGGGAGCCGGAGGGACAGCCGAGGCCCACGGCCCTGAGACCCATTTGCAAAAAGCCGGCTTCCCACAGAGAGAGTTTTCCTGAGGTGCAGACCCTATCCCAAGTGGTTGTGGCAAGGTAAAGCAAATGCCCAACACTTCTCTGGAAGAAACCACAGTGCCCAGGCATGTTCTAAGCCCTCCCATCCTCCCTGGGCTTCTGGCAGAAGGAGTGAAAAGAGAGGAGCAGAGCACTGGGACCCGTTTGATAAAACCCGGCTTCCCACGGGAAAGTCTTTCTCCACGTGCTGACATGCTCCCAGGTGCCTGTGGCAAGGGGAAGGAAATGCCATACACTGACCTGGAAGAGACCACAGGGCCCAGGCACAGTCTGAACCCTTCCCTCAACCCGGCGGTTTTGCTAGCAGGAGTTCAACCCCAACGAACACAGCCCGGAGACCCCTGGGGCAAAAACGGCTTCCGACGAACAATAGGTGCTTGCTGTGGAACACCTATCCCAAGTGGGGGTAGCCAGCTCAACAAAATGCCACACACCCAGGTGTAAGAAACAACATTGCCCAGGCATGGTCTAAGCCCCTCACCGCGTCCCTGTGCTTTGGGGAGCCGGAGGGACAGCAGAGGCACACGGCCCTGAGACCCCTTTGCAAAAAGCCGGCTTCCCACGGAGACAGTTTTCCTGAGGTGCAGACCCTATCCCAAGTGGTTGTGGCAAGCTAAAGCAAATGCCCTCCACTTCTCTGGAAGAAACCACAGTGCCCAGCCATGTTCTAAGCCCTCCCATCCTCCCTGGGCTTCTGGCAGCAAGAGTGAAAAGAGAGGAGCAGAGCACTGGGACCCGTTTGACAAAACCCGGCTTCCCACGGGAAAGTCTTTCTCCACGTGAAGACATGCTCCCAGGTGCCTGTGGCAAGGGGAAGGAAATGCCATACACTGACCTGGAAGAGACCACAGGGCCCAGGCACAGTCTGAACCCTTCCCTCAACCCGGCGGTTTTGCTAGCAGGAGTTCAACCCCCACGAACACAGCCCGGAGACCCCTGGGGCAAAAACGGCTTCGGACGATCAAAAGGTGCTTGCTGTGGAACACCTATCCCAAGTGGGGGAAGCCAGCTCAACAAAATGCCACACACCCAGGTGTAAGAAACAACATTGCCCAGGCATGGTCTAAGCCCCTCACCTCGTCCCTGTGCTTTGGGGAGCCGGAGGGACAGCCGAGGCCCACGGCCCTGAGACCCATTTGCAAAAAGCCGGCTTCCCACAGTGACAGTTTTCCTGAGGTGCAGACCCTATCCCAAGTGGTTGTGGCAAGGTAAAGCAAATGCCCAACACTTCCCTGGAAGAAACCACAGTGCCCAGGCATGTTCTAAGCCCTCCCATCCTCCCTGGGCTTCTGGCAGAAGGAGTGAAAAGAGAGGAGCAGAGCACTGGGACCCGTTTGATAAAACCCGGCTTCCCACGGGAAAGTCTTTCTCCACGTGCTGACATGCTCCCAGGTGCCTGTGGCAAGGGGAAGGAAATGCCATACACTGACCTGGAAGAGACCACAGGGCCCAGGCACAGTCTGAACCCTTCCCTCAACCCGGCGGTTTTGCTAGCAGGAGTTCAACCCCAACGAACACAGCCCGGAGACCCCTGGGGCAAAAACGGCTTCCGAAGAACAATAGGTGCTTGCTGTGGAAAACCTATCCCAAGTGGGGGTAGCCAGCTCAACAAAATGCCACACACCCAGGTGTAAGAAACAACATTGCCCAGGCATGGTCTAAGCCCCTCACCGCGTCCCTGTGCTTTGGGGAGCCGGAGGGACAGCCGAGGCACACGGCCCTGAGACCCCTTTGCAAAAAGCCGGCTTCCCACGGAGACAGTTTTCCTGAGGTGCAGACCCTATCCCAAGTGGTTGTGGCAAGCTAAAGCAAATGCCCTCCACTTCTCTGGAAGAAACCACAGTGCCCAGCCATGTTCTAAGCCCTCCCATCCTCCCTGGGCTTCTGGCAGCAAGAGTGAAAAGAGAGGAGCAGAGCTCTGGGACCCGTTTGACAAAACCCGGCTTCCCACGGGAAAGTCTTTCTCCACGTGCAGACATGCTCCCAGGTGCCTGTGGCAAGGGGAAGGAAATGCCATACACTGACCTGGAAGAGACCACAGGGCCCAGGCACAGTCTGAACCCTTCCCTCAACCCGGCGGTTTTGCTAGCAGGAGTTCAACCCCCACGAACACAGCCCGGAGACCCCTGGGGCAAAAACGGCTTCCGAAGAACAATAGGTGCTTGCTGTGGAACACCTATCCCAAGTGGGAGTAGCCAGCTCAACAAAATGCCACACACCCAGGTGTAAGAAACAACATTGCCCAGGCATGGTCTAAGCCCCTCACCTCGTCCCTGTGCTTTGGGGAGCCGGAGGGACAGCCGAGGCACACGGCCCTGAGACCCCTTTGCAAAAAGCCTGCTTCCCACGGTAACCGTTTTCCTGAGGTGCACACCCTATCCCAAGTGGTTGTGGCAAGGTAAAGCAAATGCCCTCCACTTCTCTGGAAGAAACCACAGTGCCCAGCCATGTTCTAAGCCCTCCCATCCTCCCTGGGCTTCTGGCAGCAGGAGTGAAAAGAGAAGAGCAGAGCACTGGGACCCGTTTGACAAAACCCGGCTTCCCACGGGAAAGTCTTTCTCCACGTGCAGACATGCTCCCAGGTGCCTGTGGCAAGGGGAAGGAAATGCCATACACTGACCTGGAAGAGACCACAGGGCCCAGGCACAGTCTGAACCCTTCCCTCAACCCGGCGGTTTTGCTAGCAGGAGTTCAACCCCAACGAACACAGCCCGGAGACCCCTGGGGCAAAAACGGCTTCCGACGATCAAAAGGTGCTTGCTGTGGAACACCTATCCCAAGTGGGGGAAGCCAGCTCAACAAAATGCCACACACCCAGGTGTAAGAAACAACATTGCCCAGGCATGGTCTAAGCCCCTCACCTCGTCCCTGTGCTTTGGGGAGCCGGAGGGACAGCCGAGGCCCACGGCCCTGAGACCCATTTGCAAAAAGCCGGCTTCCCACAGAGACAGTTTTCCTGAGGTGCAGACCCTATCCCAAGTGGTTGTGGCAAGGTAAAGCAAATGCCCTCCACTTCTCTGGAAGAAACCACAGTGCCCAGCCATGTTCTAAGCCCTCCCATCCTCCCTGGGCTTCTGGCAGCAGGAGTGAAAAGAGAAGAGCAGGGCACTGGGACCCGTTTGACAAAACCCGGCTTCCCACGGGAAAGTCTTTCTCCACGTGCAGACATGCTCCCAGGTGCCTGGGGCAAGGGGAAGGAAATGCCATACACTGACCTGGAAGAGACCACAGGGCCCAGGCACAGTCTGAAACCTTCCCTCAACCCGGCGGTTTTGCTAGCAGGAGTTCAACCCCAACGAACACAGCCCGGAGACCCCTGGGGCAAAAACGGCTTCCGACGAACAATAGGTGCTTGCTGTGGAACACCTATCCCAAGTGGGGGTAGCCAGCTCAACAAAATGCCACACACCCAGGTGTAAGAAACAACATTGCCCAGGCATGGTCTAAGCCCCTCACCTCGTCCCTGTGCTTTGGCGAGCCGGAGGGACAGCCGAGGCACACGGCCCTGAGACCCCTTTGCAAAAAGCCGGCTTCCCACGGAGACAGTTTTCCTGAGGTGCAGACCCTATCCCAAGTGGTTGTGGCAAGCTAAAGCAAATGACCTCCAATTCTCTGGAAGAAACCGCAGTGCCCAGCCATGTTCTAAGCCCTCCCATCCTCCCTGGGCTTCTGGCAGCAGGAGTGAAAAGAGAGGAGCAGAACACTGGGACCCGTTTGACAAAACCCGGCTTCCCAAGGGAAAGTCTTTCTCCACGCGCAGATATGCTCCCAGGTGCCTGTGGCAAGGGGAAGGAAATGCCATACACTGACCTGGAAGAGACCACAAGGCCCAGGCACAGTCTGAACCCTTCCCTCATCCCGGCGGTTTTGCTAGCAGGAGTTCAACCCCAACGAACACAGCCCGGAGACCCTTGGGGCAAAAACGGCTTCCGACGATCAAAAGGTGCTTGCTGTGGAACACCTATCCCAAGTGGGGGAAGCCAGCTCAACAAAATGCCACACACCCAGGTGTAAGAAACAACATTGCCCAGGCATGGTCTAAGCCCCTCACCTCGTCCCTGTGCTTTGGGGAGCCGGAGGGACAGCCGAGGCCCACGGCCCTGAGACCCATTTGCAAAAAGCCGGCTTCCCACAGAGAGAGTTTTCCTGAGGTGCAGACCCTATCCCAAGTGGTTGTGGCAAGGTAAAGCAAATGCCCAACACTTCTCTGGAAGAAACCACAGTGCCCAGGCATGTTCTAAGCCCTCCCATCCTCCCTGGGCTTCTGGCAGAAGGAGTGAAAAGAGAGGAGCAGAGCACTGGGACCCGTTTGATAAAACCCGGCTTCCCACGGGAAAGTCTTTCTCCACGTGCTGACATGCTCCCAGGTGCCTGTGGCAAGGGGAAGGAAATGCCATACACTGACCTGGAAGAGACCACAGGGCCCAGGCACAGTCTGAACCCTTCCCTCAACCCGGCGGTTTTGCTAGCAGGAGTTCAACCCCAACGAACACAGCCCGGAGACCCCTGGGGCAAAAACGGCTTCCGACGAACAATAGGTGCTTGCTGTGGAACACCTATCCCAAGTGGGGGTAGCCAGCTCAACAAAATGCCACACACCCAGGTGTAAGAAACAACATTGCCCAGGCATGGTCTAAGCCCCTCACCGCGTCCCTGTGCTTTGGGGAGCCGGAGGGACAGCAGAGGCACACGGCCCTGAGACCCCTTTGCAAAAAGCCGGCTTCCCACGGAGACAGTTTTCCTGAGGTGCAGACCCTATCCCAAGTGGTTGTGGCAAGCTAAAGCAAATGCCCTCCACTTCTCTGGAAGAAACCACAGTGCCCAGCCATGTTCTAAGCCCTCCCATCCTCCCTGGGCTTCTGGCAGCAAGAGTGAAAAGAGAGGAGCAGAGCACTGGGACCCGTTTGACAAAACCCGGCTTCCCACGGGAAAGTCTTTCTCCACGTGAAGACATGCTCCCAGGTGCCTGTGGCAAGGGGAAGGAAATGCCATACACTGACCTGGAAGAGACCACAGGGCCCAGGCACAGTCTGAACCCTTCCCTCAACCCGGCGGTTTTGCTAGCAGGAGTTCAACCCCCACGAACACAGCCCGGAGACCCCTGGGGCAAAAACGGCTTCCGAAGAACAATAGGTGCTTGCTGTGGAACACCTATCCCAAGTGGGAGTAGCCAGCTCAACAAAATGCCACACACCCAGGTGTAAGAAACAACATTGCCCAGGCATGGTCTAAGCCCCTCACCGCGTCCCTGTGCTTTGGGGAGCCGGAGGGACAGCCGAGGCACATGGCCCTGAGACCCCTTTGCAAAAAGCCGGCTTCCCACGGAGACAGTTTTCCTGAGGTGCAGACCCTATCCCAAGTGGTTGTGGCAAGCTAAAGCAAATGCCCTCCACTTCTCTGGAAGAAACCACAGTGCCCAGCCATGTTCTAAGGCCTCCCATCCTCCCTGGGCTTCTGGCAGCAAGAGTGAAAAGAGAGGAGCAGAGCACTGGGACCCGTTTGACAAAACCCGGCTTCCCACGGGAAAGTCTTTCTCCACGTGAAGACATGCTCCCAGGTGCCTGTGGCAAGGGGAAGGAAATGCCATACACTGACCTGGAAGAGACCACAGGGCCCAGGCACAGTCTGAACCCTTCCCTCAACCCGGCGGTTTTGCTAGCAGTAGTTCAACCCCCACGAACACAGCCCGGAGACCCCTGGGGCAAAAACGGCTTCCGAAGAACAATAGGTGCTTGCTGTGGAACACCTATCCCAAGTGGGAGTAGCCAGCTCAACAAAATGCCACACACCCAGGTGTAAGAAACAACATTGCCCAGGCATGGTCTAAGCCCCTCACCTCGTCCCTGTGCTTTGGGGAGCCGGAGGGACAGCCGAGGCACACGGCCCTGAGACCCCTTTGCAAAAAGCCTGCTTCCCACGGTAACCGTTTTCCTGAGGTGCACACCCTATCCCAAGTGGTTGTGGCAAGGTAAAGCAAATGCCCTCCACTTCTCTGGAAGAAACCACAGTGCCCAGCCATGTTCTAAGCCCTCCCATCCTCCCTGGGCTTCTGGCAGCAGGAGTGAAAAGAGAAGAGCAGAGCACTGGGACCCGTTTGACAAAACCCGGCTTCCCACGGGAAAGTCTTTCTCCACGTGCAGACATGCTCCCAGGTGCCTGTGGCAAGGGGAAGGAAATGCCATACACTGACCTGGAAGAGACCACAGGGCCCAGGCACAGTCTGAACCCTTCCCTCAACCCGGCGGTTTTGCTAGCAGGAGTTCAACCCCAACGAACACAGCCCGGAGACCCCTGGGGCAAAAACGGCTTCCGACGATCAAAAGGTGCTTGCTGTGGAACACCTATCCCAAGTGGGGGAAGCCAGCTCAACAAAATGCCACACACCCAGGTGTAAGAAACAACATTGCCCAGGCATGGTCTAAGCCCCTCACCTCGTCCCTGTGCTTTGGGGAGCCGGAGGGACAGCCGAGGCCCACGGCCCTGAGACCCATTTGCAAAAAGCCGGCTTCCCACAGTGACAGTTTTCCTGAGGTGCAGACCCTATCCCAAGTGGTTGTGGCAAGGTAAAGCAAATGCCCAACACTTCCCTGGAAGAAACCACAGTGCCCAGGCATGTTCTAAGCCCTCCCATCCTCCCTGGGCTTCTGGCAGAAGGAGTGAAAAGAGAGGAGCAGAGCACTGGGACCCGTTTGATAAAACCCGGCTTCCCACGGGAAAGTCTTTCTCCACGTGCTGACATGCTCCCAGGTGCCTGTGGCAAGGGAAGGAAATGCCATACACTGACCTGGAAGAGACCACAGGGCCCAGGCACAGTCTGAACCCTTCCCTCAACCCGGCGGTTTTGCTAGCAGGAGTTCAACCCCAACGAACACAGCCCGGAGACCCCTGGGGCAAAAACGGCTTCCGAAGAACAATAGGTGCTTGCTGTGGAAAACCTATCCCAAGTGGGGGTAGCCAGCTCAACAAAATGCCACACACCCAGGTGTAAGAAACAACATTGCCCAGGCATGGTCTAAGCCCCTCACCGCGTCCCTGTGCTTTGGGGAGCCGGAGGGACAGCCGAGGCACACGGCCCTGAGACCCCTTTGCAAAAAGCCGGCTTCCCACGGAGACAGTTTTCCTGAGGTGCAGACCCTATCCCAAGTGGTTGTGGCAAGCTAAAGCAAATGCCCTCCACTTCTCTGGAAGAAACCACAGTGCCCAGCCATGTTCTAAGCCCTCCCATCCTCCCTGGGCTTCTGGCAGCAAGAGTGAAAAGAGAGGAGCAGAGCACTGGGACCCGTTTGACAAAACCCGGCTTCCCACGGGAAAGTCTTTCTCCACGTGAAGACATGCTCCCAGGTGCCTGTGGCAAGGGGAAGGAAATGCCATACACTGACCTGGAAGAGACCACAGGGCCCAGGCACAGTCTGAACCCTTCCCTCAACCCGGCGGTTTTGCTAGCAGGAGTTCAACCCCCACGAACACAGCCCGGAGACCCCTGGGGCAAAAACGGCTTCCGAAGAACAATAGGTGCTTGCTGTGGAACACCTATCCCAAGTGGGAGTAGCCAGCTCAACAAAATGCCACACACCCAGGTGTAAGAAACAACATTGCCCAGGCATGGTCTAAGCCCCTCACCTCGTCCCTGTGCTTTGGGTAGCCGGAGGGACAGCCGAGGCACACGGCCCTGAGACCCCTTTGCAAAAAGCCTGCTTCCCACGGTAACCGTTTTCCTGAGGTGCACACCCTATCCCAAGTGGTTGTGGCAAGGTAAAGCAAATGCCCTCCACTTCTCTGGAAGAAACCACAGTGCCCAGCCATGTTCTAAGCCCTCCCATCCTCCCTGGGCTTCTGGCAGCAGGAGTGAAAAGAGAAGAGCAGAGCACTGGGACCCGTTTGACAAAACCCGGCTTCCCACGGGAAAGTCTTTCTCCACGTGCAGACATGCTCCCAGGTGCCTGTGGCAAGGGGAAGGAAATGCCATACACTGACCTGGAAGAGACCACAGGGCCCAGGCACAGTCTGAACCCTTCCCTCAACCCGGCGGTTTTGCTAGCAGGAGTTCAACCCCAACGAACACAGCCCGGAGACCCCTGGGGCAAAAACGGCTTCCGACGATCAAAAGGTGCTTGCTGTGGAACACCTATCCCAAGTGGGGGAAGCCAGCTCAACAAAATGCCACACACCCAGGTGTAAGAAACAACATTGCCCAGGCATGGTCTAAGCCCCTCACCTCGTCCCTGTGCTTTGGGGAGCCGGAGGGACAGCCGAGGCCCACGGCCCTGAGACCCATTTGCAAAAAGCCAGCTTCCCACAGAGACAGTTTTCCTGAGGTGCAGACCCTATCCCAAGTGGTTGTGGCAAGGTAAAGCAAATGCCCAACACTTCCCTGGAAGAAACCACAGTGCCCAGGCATGTTCTAAGCCCTCCCATCCTCCCTGGGCTTCTGGCAGAAGGAGTGAAAAGAGAGGAGCAGAGCACTGGGACCCGTTTGATAAAACCCGGCTTCCCACGGGAAAGTCTTTCTCCACGTGCTGACATGCTCCCAGGTGCCTGTGGCAAGGGGAAGGAAATGCCATACACTGACCTGGAAGAGACCACAGGGCCCAGGCACAGTCTGAACCCTTCCCTCAACCCGGCGGTTTTGCTAGCAGGAGTTCAACCCCAACGAACACAGCCCGGAGACCCCTGGGGCAAAAACGGCTTCCGAAGAACAATAGGTGCTTGCTGTGGAAAACCTATCCCAAGTGGGGGTAGCCAGCTCAACAAAATGCCACACACCCAGGTGTAAGAAACAACATTGCCCAGGCATGGTCTAAGCCCCTCACCGCGTCCCTGTGCTTTGGGGAGCCGGAGGGACAGCCGAGGCACACGGCCCTGAGACCCCTTTGCAAAAAGCCGGCTTCCCACGGAGACAGTTTTCCTGAGGTGCAGACCCTATCAAAGTGGTTGTGGCAAGCTAAAGCAAATGCCCTCCACTTCTCTGGAAGAAACCACAGTGCCCAGCCATGTTCTAAGCCCTCCCATCCTCCCTGGGCTTCTGGCAGCAAGAGTGAAAAGAGAGGAGCAGAGCACTGGGACCCGTTTGACAAAACCCGGCTTCCCACGGGAAAGTCTTTCTCCACGTGAAGACATGCTCCCAGGTGCCTGTGGCAAGGGGAAGGAAATGCCATACACTGACCTGGAAGAGACCACAGGGCCAGGCACACTCTGAACCCTTCCCTCAACCCGGCGGTTTTGCTAGCAGGAGTTCAACCCCCACGAACACAGCCCGGAGACCCCTGGGGCAAAAACGGCTTCCGAAGAACAATAGGTGCTTGCTGTGGAACACCTATCCCAAGTGGGAGTAGCCAGCTCAACAAAATGCCACACACCCAGGTGTAAGAAACAACATTGCCCAGGCATGGTCTAAGCCCCTCACCGCGTCCCTGTGCTTTGGGGAGCCGGAGGGACAGCCGAGGCACATGGCCCTGAGACCCCTTGGCAAAAAGCCGGCTTCCCACGGAGACAGTTTTCCTGAGGTGCAGACCCTATCCCAAGTGGTTGTGGCAAGCTAAAGCAAATGCCCTCCACTTCTCTGGAAGAAACCACAGTGCCCAGCCATGTTCTAAGCCCTCCCATCCTCCCTGGGCTTCTGGCAGCAAGAGTGAAAAGAGAGGAGCAGAGCACTGGGACCCGTTTGACAAAACCCGGCTTCCCACGGGAAAGTCTTTCTCCACGTGAAGACATGCTCCCAGGTGCCTGTGGCAAGGGGAAGGAAATGCCATACACTGACCTGGAAGAGACCACAGGGCCCAGGCACAGTCTGAACCCTTCCCTCAACCCGGCGGTTTTGCTAGCAGTAGTTCAACCCCCACGAACACAGCCCGGAGACCCCTGGGGCAAAAACGGCTTCCGAAGAACAATAGGTGCTTGCTGTGGAACACCTATCCCAAGTGGGAGTAGCCAGCTCAACAAAATGCCACACACCCAGGTGTAAGAAACAACATTGCCCAGGCATGGTCTAAGCCCCTCACCTCGTCCCTGTGCTTTGGGGAGCCGGAGGGACAGCCGAGGCACACGGCCCTGAGACCCCTTTGCAAAAAGCCTGCTTCCCACGGTAACCGTTTTCCTGAGGTGCACACCCTATCCCAAGTGGTTGTGGCAAGGTAAAGCAAATGCCCTCCACTTCTCTGGAAGAAACCACAGTGCCCAGCCATGTTCTAAGCCCTCCCATCCTCCCTGGGCTTCTGGCAGCAGGAGTGAAAAGAGAAGAGCAGAGCACTGGGACCCGTTTGACAAAACCCGGCTTCCCACGGGAAAGTCTTTCTCCACGTGCAGACATGCTCCCAGGTGCCTGTGGCAAGGGGAAGGAAATGCCATACACTGACCTGGAAGAGACCACAGGGCCCAGGCACAGTCTGAACCCTTCCCTCAACCCGGCGGTTTTGCTAGCAGGAGTTCAACCCCAACGAACACAGCCCGGAGACCCCTGGGGCAAAAACGGCTTCCGACGATCAAAAGGTGCTTGCTGTGGAACACCTATCCCAAGTGGGGGAAGCCAGCTCAACAAAATGCCACACACCCAGGTGTAAGAAACAACATTGCCCAGGCATGGTCTAAGCCCCTCACCTCGTCCCTGTGCTTTGGGGAGCCGGAGGGACAGCCAAGGCCCACGGCCCTGAGACCCATTTGCAAAAAGCCGGCTTCCCACAGTGACAGTTTTCCTGAGGTGCAGACCCTATCCCAAGTGGTTGTGGCAAGGTAAAGCAAATGCCCAACACTTCCCTGGAAGAAACCACAGTGCCCAGGCATGTTCTAAGCCCTCCCATCCTCCCTGGGCTTCTGGCAGAAGGAGTGAAAAGAGAGGAGCAGAGCACTGGGACCCGTTTGATAAAACCCGGCTTCCCACGGGAAAGTCTTTCTCCACGTGCTGACATGCTCCCAGGTGCCTGTGGCAAGGGAAGGAAATGCCATACACTGACCTGGAAGAGACCACAGGGCCCAGGCACAGTCTGAACCCTTCCCTCAACCCGGCGGTTTTGCTAGCAGGAGTTCAACCCCAACGAACACAGCCCGGAGACCCCTGGGGCAAAAACGGCTTCCGAAGAACAATAGGTGCTTGCTGTGGAAAACCTATCCCAAGTGGGGGTAGCCAGCTCAACAAAATGCCACACACCCAGGTGTAAGAAACAACATTGCCCAGGCATGGTCTAAGCCCCTCACCGCGTCCCTGTGCTTTGGGGAGCCGGAGGGACAGCCGAGGCACACGGCCCTGAGACCCCTTTGCAAAAAGCCGGCTTCCCACGGAGACAGTTTTCCTGAGGTGCAGACCCTATCCCAAGTGGTTGTGGCAAGCTAAAGCAAATGCCCTCCACTTCTCTGGAAGAAACCACAGTGCCCAGCCATGTTCTAAGCCCTCCCATCCTCCCTGGGCTTCTGGCAGCAAGAGTGAAAAGAGAGGAGCAGAGCACTGGGACCCGTTTGACAAAACCCGGCTTCCCACGGGAAAGTCTTTCTCCACGTGAAGACATGCTCCCAGGTGCCTGTGGCAAGGGGAAGGAAATGCCATACACTGACCTGGAAGAGACCACAGGGCCCAGGCACAGTCTGAACCCTTCCCTCAACCCGGCGGTTTTGCTAGCAGGAGTTCAACCCCCACGAACACAGCCCGGAGACCCCTGGGGCAAAAACGGCTTCCGAAGAACAATAGGTGCTTGCTGTGGAACACCTATCCCAAGTGGGAGTAGCCAGCTCAACAAAATGCCACACACCCAGGTGTAAGAAACAACATTGCCCAGGCATGGTCTAAGCCCCTCACCTCGTCCCTGTGCTTTGGGTAGCCGGAGGGACAGCCGAGGCACACGGCCCTGAGACCCCTTTGCAAAAAGCCTGCTTCCCACGGTAACCGTTTTCCTGAGGTGCACACCCTATCCCAAGTGGTTGTGGCAAGGTAAAGCAAATGCCCTCCACTTCTCTGGAAGAAACCACAGTGCCCAGCCATGTTCTAAGCCCTCCCATCCTCCCTGGGCTTCTGGCAGCAGGAGTGAAAAGAGAAGAGCAGAGCACTGGGACCCGTTTGACAAAACCCGGCTTCCCACGGGAAAGTCTTTCTCCACGTGCAGACATGCTCCCAGGTGCCTGTGGCAAGGGGAAGGAAATGCCATACACTGACCTGGAAGAGACCACAGGGCCCAGGCACAGTCTGAACCCTTCCCTCAACCCGGCGGTTTTGCTAGCAGGAGTTCAACCCCAACGAACACAGCCCGGAGACCCCTGGGGCAAAAACGGCTTCCGACGATCAAAAGGTGCTTGCTGTGGAACACCTATCCCAAGTGGGGGAAGCCAGCTCAACAAAATGCCACACACCCAGGTGTAAGAAACAACATTGCCCAGGCATGGTCTAAGCCCCTCACCTCGTCCCTGTGCTTTGGGGAGCCGGAGGGACAGCCGAGGCCCACGGCCCTGAGACCCATTTGCAAAAAGCCGGCTTCCCACAGAGACAGTTTTCCTGAGGTGCAGACCCTATCCCAAGTGGTTGTGGCAAGGTAAAGCAAATGCCCAACACTTCCCTGGAAGAAACCACAGTGCCCAGGCATGTTCTAAGCCCTCCCATCCTCCCTGGGCTTCTGGCAGAAGGAGTGAAAAGAGAGGAGCAGAGCACTGGGACCCGTTTGATAAAACCCGGCTTCCCACGGGAAAGTCTTTCTCCACGTGCTGACATGCTCCCAGGTGCCTGTGGCAAGGGGAAGGAAATGCCATACACTGACCTGGAAGAGACCACAGGGCCCAGGCACAGTCTGAACCCTTCCCTCAACCCGGCGGTTTTGCTAGCAGGAGTTCAACCCCAACGAACACAGCCCGGAGACCCCTGGGGCAAAAACGGCTTCCGAAGAACAATAGGTGCTTGCTGTGGAAAACCTATCCCAAGTGGGGGTAGCCAGCTCAACAAAATGCCACACACCCAGGTGTAAGAAACAACATTGCCCAGGCATGGTCTAAGCCCCTCACCGCGTCCCTGTGCTTTGGGGAGCCGGAGGGACAGCCGAGGCACACGGCCCTGAGACCCCTTTGCAAAAAGCCGGCTTCCCACGAGACAGTTTTCCTGAGGTGCAGACCCTATCAAAGTGGTTGTGGCAAGCTAAAGCAAATGCCCTCCACTTCTCTGGAAGAAACCACAGTGCCCAGCCATGTTCTAAGCCCTCCCATCCTCCCTGGGCTTCTGGCAGCAAGAGTGAAAAGAGAGGAGCAGAGCACTGGGACCCGTTTGACAAAACCCGGCTTCCCACGGGAAAGTCTTTCTCCACGTGAAGACATGCTCCCAGGTGCCTGTGGCAAGGGGAAGGAAATGCCATACACTGACCTGGAAGAGACCACAGGGCCAGGCACAGTCTGAACCCTTCCCTCAACCCGGCGGTTTTGCTAGCAGGAGTTCAACCCCCACGAACACAGCCCGGAGACCCCTGGGGCAAAAACGGCTTCCGAAGAACAATAGGTGCTTGCTGTGGAACACCTATCCCAAGTGGGAGTAGCCAGCTCAACAAAATGCCACACACCCAGGTGTAAGAAACAACATTGCCCAGGCATGGTCTAAGCCCCTCACCGCGTCCCTGTGCTTTGGGGAGCCGGAGGGACAGCCGAGGCACACGGCCCTGAGACCCCTTTGCAAAAAGCCGGCTTCCCACGGAGACAGTTTTCCTGAGGTGCAGACCCTATCCCAAGTGGTTGTGGCAAGCTAAAGCAAATGCCCTCCACTTCTCTGGAAGAAACCACAGTGCCCAGCCATGTTCTAAGCCCTCCCATCCTCCCTGGGCTTCTGGCAGCAAGAGTGAAAAGAGAGGAGCAGAGCACTGGGACCCGTTTGACAAAACCCGGCTTCCCACGGGAAAGTCTTTCTCCACGTGAAGACATGCTCCCAGGTGCCTGTGGCAAGGGGAAGGAAATGCCATACACTGACCTGGAAGAGACCACAGGGCCCAGGCACAGTCTGAACCCTTCCCTCAACCCGGCGGTTTTGCTAGCAGGAGTTCAACCCCCACGAACACAGCCCGGAGACCCCTGGGGCAAAAACGGCTTCCGAAGAACAATAGGTGCTTGCTGTGGAACACCTATCCCAAGTGGGAGTAGCCAGCTCAACAAAATGCCACACACCCAGGTGTAAGAAACAACATTGCCCAGGCATGGTCTAAGCCCCTCACCTCGTCCCTGTGCTTTGGGGAGCCGGAGGGACAGCCGAGGCACACGGCCCTGAGACCCCTTTGCAAAAAGCCTGCTTCCCACGGTAACCGTTTTCCTGAGGTGCACACCCTATCCCAAGTGGTTGTGGCAAGGTAAAGCAAATGCCCTCCACTTCTCTGGAAGAAACCACAGTGCCCAGCCATGTTCTAAGCCCTCCCATCCTCCCTGGGCTTCTGGCAGCAGGAGTGAAAAGAGAAGAGCAGAGCACTGGGACCCGTTTGACAAAACCCGGCTTCCCACGGGAAAGTCTTTCTCCACGCGCAGACATGCTCCCAGGTGCCTGTGGCAAGGGGAAGGAAATGCCATACACTGACCTGGAAGAGACCACAGGGCCCAGGCACAGTCTGAACCCTTCCCTCAACCCGGCGGTTTTGCTAGCAGGAGTTCAACCCCAACGAACACAGCCCGCAGACCCCTGGGGCAAAAACGGCTTCCGAAGAACAATAGGTGCTTGCTGTGGAAAACCTATCCCAAGTGGGGGTAGCCAGCTCAACAAAATGCCACACACCCATGTGTAAGAAACAACATTGCACAGGCATGGTCTAAGCCCCTCACCGCGTCCCTGTGCTTTGGGGAGCCGGAGGGACAACCGAGGCACACGGCCCTGAGACCCATTTGCAAAAAGCCGGCTTCCCACGGAGACAGTTTTCCTGAGGTGCAGACCCTATCCCAAGTGGTTGTGGCAAGCTAAAGCAAATGCCCTCCACTTCTCTGGAAGAAACCACAGTGCCCAGCCATGTTCTAAGCCCTCCCATCCTCCCTGGGCTTCTGGCAGCAAGAGTGAAAAGAGAGGAGCAGAGCACTGGGACCCGTTTGACAAAACCCGGCTTCCCACGGGAAAGTCTTTCTCCACGTGAAGACATGCTCCCAGGTGCCTGTGGCAAGGGGAAGGAAATGCCATACACTGACCTGGAAGAGACCACAGGGCCCAGGCACAGTCTGAACCCTTCCCTCAACCCGGCGGTTTTGCTAGCAGGAGTTCAACCCCAACGAACACAGCCCGCAGACCCCTGGGGCAAAAACGGCTTCCGACGATCAATAGGTGCTTGCTGTGGAACACCTATCCCAAGTGGGGGAAGCCAGCTCAACAAAATGCCACACACCCAGGTGTAAGAAACAACATTGCCCAGGCATGGTCTAAGCTCCTCACCTCGTCCCTGTGCTTTGGGGAGCCGGAGGGACAGCCGAGGCCCACGGCCCTGAGACCCCTTTGCAAAAAGCTGGCTTCCCACGGAAACAGTTTTCCTGAGGTGCAGACCCTATACCAAGTGGTTGTGGCAAGGTAAAGCAAATGCCCTCCACTTCTCTGGAAGAAACCACAGTGCCCAGCCATGTTCTAAGCCCTCCCATCCTTCCTGGGCTTCTGGCAGCAGGAGTGAAAAAAGAGGAGCAGAGCACTGGGACCCGTTTGACAAAACCCGGCTTCCCACGGGAAAGACTTTCTCCACGTGCAGACATGCTCCCAGGTGCCTGGGGCAAGGGGAAGGAAATGCCATACACTGACCTGGAAGAGACCACAGGGCCCAGGCACAGTCTGAACCCTTCCCTCAACCCGGCGGTTTTGCTAGCAGGAGTTCAACCCCAACGAACACAGCCCGGAGACCCCTGGGGCAAAAACGGCTTCCGACGATCAATAGGTGCTTGCTGTGGAACACCTATCCCAAGTGGGGGAAGCCAGCTCAACAAAATGCCACACACCCAGGTGTAAGAAACAACATTGCCCAAGCATGGTCTAAGCTCCTCACCTCGTCCCTGTTCTTTGGGGAGCCGGAGGGACAGCCGAGGCCCACGGCCCTGAGACCCCTTTGCAAAAAGCTGGCTTCCCACGGAAACAGTTTTCCTGAGGTGCAGACCCTATCCCAAGTGGTTGTGGCAAGGTAAAGCAAATGCCCTTCACTTCTCTGGAAGAAAACACAGTGCCCAGCCATGTTCTAAGCCCTCCCATCCTCCCTGGGCTTCTGGCAGCAGGAGTGAAAAGAGAGGAGCAGAGCACTGGGACCCGTTTGACAAAACCCGGCTTCCCACGGGAAAGTCTTTCTCCACGTGCAGACATGCTCCCAGGTGCCTGTGGCAAGGGGAAGGAAATGCCATACACTGACCTGGAAGAGACCACAGGGCCCAGGCACAGTCTGAACCATTCCCTCAACCCAGCGGTTTTGCTAGCAGGAGTTCAACCCCCACGAACACAGCCCGGAGACCCCTGGGGCAAAAACGGCCTCCGAAGAACAATAGGTGCTTGCTGTGGAACACCTATCCCAAGTAGGGGTAGCCAGCTCAACAAAATGCCACACACCCAGGTGTAAGAAACAACATTACCCAGGCATGGTCTAAGCCCCTCACCTCGTCCCTGTGCTTTGGGGAGCCAGAGGGACAGCCGAGGCACACGGCCCTGAGACCCCTTTGCAAAAAGCCGGCTTCCCACGGAGACAGTTTTCCTGAGGTGCAGACCCTATCCCAAGTGGTTGTGGCAAAATAAAGCAAATGCCCTCCACTTCTCTGGAAGAACCCACAGTGACCAGCCATATTCTAAGCCCTCCCATCCTCCCTGGGCTTCTGGCAGCAGGAGTGAAAAGAGAGGAGCAGAGCACTGGGACCCGTTTGACAAAACCCGGCTTCCCACGGGAAAGTCTTTCTCCACGTGCAGACATGCTCCCAGGTGCCTGGGGCAAGGGGAAGGAAATGCCATACACTGACCTGGAAGAGACCACAGGGCCCAGGCACAGTCTGAACCCTTCCCTCAACCCGGCGGTTTTGCTAGCAGGAGTTCAACCCCAACGAACACAGCCAGGAGACCCCTGGGGCAAAAACGGCTTCCGACGATCAATAGGTGCTTGCTGTGGAACACCTATCCCAAGTGGGGGAAGCCAGCTCAACAAAATGCCACACACCCAGGTGTAAGATACAACATTGCCCAGGCATGGTCTAAGCCCCTCACCTCGTCCCTGTGCTTTGGGGAGCCGGAGGGACAGCCGAGGCACACGGCCCTGAGACCCCTTTGCAAAAAGCCGGCTTCCCACGGTAACCGTTTTCCTGAGGTGCACACCCTATCCCAAGTGGTTGTGGCAAGGTAAAGCAAATGCCCTCCACTTCTCTGGAAGAAACCACAGTGCCCAGCCATGTTCTAAGCCCTCCCATCCTCCCTGGGCTTCTGGCAGCAGGGGTGAAAAGAGAGGAGCAGAGCACTGGGACCCGTTTGACAAAACCCGGCTTCCCACGGGAAATTCCCCACGTGCAGACATGCTCCCAGGTGCCTGTGGCAAGGGGAAGGAAATGCCATACACTGACCTGGAAGAGACCACAGGGCCCAGGCACAGTCTGAACCCTTCCCTCAACCCGGCGGTTTTGCTAGCAGGAGTTCAACCCCAACGAACACAGCCCGCAGACCCCTGGGGCAAAAACGGCTTCCGAAGAACAATAGGTGCTAGCTGTGGAAAACCTATCCCAAGTGGGGGTAGCCAGCTCAACAAAATGTCACACACCCAGGTGTAAGAAACAACATTGCCCAGGCATGGTCTAATCCCCTCACCGCGTCCCTGTGCTTTGGGGAGCCGGAGGGACAGCCGAGGCACACGGCCCTGAGACCCCTTTGCAAAAAGCCGGCTTCCCACGGAGACAGTTTTCCTGAGGTGCAGACCCTATCCCAAGTGGTTGTGGCAAGCTAAAGCAAATGCCCTCCACTTCTCTGGAAGAAACCACAGTGCCCAGCCATGTTCTAAGCCCTCCCATCCTCCCTGGGCTTCTGGCAGCAAGAGTGAAAAGAGAGGAGCAGAGCACTGGGACCCGTTTGACAAAACCCGGCTTCCCACGGGAAAGTCTTTCTCCACGTGAAGACATGCTCCCAGGTGCCTGTGGCAAGGGGAAGGAAATGCCATACACTGACCTGGAAGAGACCACAGGGCCCAGGCACAGTCTGAACCCTTCCCTCAACCCGGCGGTTTTGCTAGCAGGAGTTCAACCCCAACGAACACAGCCCGCAGACCCCTGGGGCAAAAACGGCTTACGACGATCAATAGGTGCTTGCTGTGGAACACCTATCCCAAGTGGGGGAAGCCAGCTCAACAAAATGCCACACACCCAGGTGTAAGAAACAACATTGCCCAGCCATGGTCTAAGCCCCTCACCTCGTCCCTGTGCTTTGGGGAGCCGGAGGGACAGCCGAGGCCCACGGCCCTGAGACCCCTTTGCAAAAAGCTGGCTTCCCACGGAAACAGTTTTCCTGAGGTGCAGACCCTATCCCAAGTGGTTGTGGCAAGGTAAAGCAAATGCCCTTCACTTCTCTGGAAGAAAACACAGTGCCCAGCCATGTTCTAAGCCCTCCCATCCTCCCTGGGCTTCTGGCAGCCGGAGTGAAAAGAGAGGAGCAGAGCACTGGGACCCGTTTGACAAAACCCGGCTTCCCACGGGAAAGTCTCCACGCGCAGACATGCTCCCAGGTGCCTGTGGCAAGGGGAAGGAAATGCCATACACTGACCTGGAAGAGACCACAGGGCCCAGGCACAGTCTGAACCCTTCCCTCAACCCGGCGGTTTTGCTAGCAGGAGTTCAACCCCAACGAACAGAGCCCGGAGACCCCTGGGGCAAAAACGGCTTCCGAAGAAAAATATGTGCTTGCTGTGGAAAACCTATCCCAAGTGGGGGTAGCCAGCTCAACAAAATGCCACACACCCAGGTGTAAGAAACAACATTGCCCAGCCATGGTCTAAGCCCCTCACCTCGTCCCTGTGCTTTGGGGAGCCGGAGGGACAGCCGAGGCCCACGGCCCTGAGACCCCTTTGCAAAAAGCCGGCTTCCCACGGAAACAGTTTTCCTGAGGTACAGACCATCTCACAAGTAGTTGTGGCAAGGTAAAGCAAATGCCCTCCACTTCTCTGGAAGAAACCACAGTGCCCAGCCATGTTCTAAGCCCTCCCATCCGCCCTGGGCTTCTGGCAGCAGGAGTGAATAGAGAGGAGCAGAGCACTGGGACCCGTTTGACAGAAACCGGCTGCCCACGGGAAAGTCTTTCTCCACGTGCAGACATGCTCCCAGGTGCCTGTGGCAAGGGGAAGGAAATGCCATACACTGACCTGAAAGACACCACAGGGCCCAGGCACAGTCTGAACCCTTCCCTCACCCCGGCGGTTTTGCTAGCAGGAGTTCAACACCAACGAACACAGCCCGGAGACCCCTGGGGCAAAAACGGCTTCCGACGAACAATAGGTGCTTGCTGTGGAACACCTATCCCAAGTGGGGGAAGTCAGCTCAACAAAATGCTACACACCCAGGTGTAAGAAACAACATTGCCCAGGCATGGTCTAAGCCCCTCACCTCGTCCCTGTGCTTTGGGGAGCCGGAGGGACAGCCGAGGCCCACGGCCCTGAGACCCCTTTGCAAAAAGCCGGCTTCCCACAGAGACAGTTTTCCAGAGGTGCAGACCCTATCCCAAGTGGTTTTGGCAAGGTAAAACAAATGCCCTCCACTTCTCTGGAAGAAACCACAGTGCCCAGCCATGTTCTAAGCCCTCCCATCCACCCTGGGCTTCTGGCAGCAGGAGTGAAAAGAGGAGCAGAGCACTGGGACCCGTTTGACAAAAACCGGCTTCCCACGGGAAAGTCTTTCTCCACGTGCAGACATGCTCCCATGTGCCGGTGGCAAGGGGAAGGAAATGCCATACACTGACCTGGAAGAGACCACAGGGCCCAGGCACAGTCTGAACCCTTCCCTCAACCCGGCGGTTTTGCTAGCAGGAGTTCAACCCCAACGAACACAGCCCGGAGACCCCTGGGGCAAAAACGGCTTCCGACGAACAATAGGTGCTTGCTGTGGAACACCTATCCCAAGTGGGGGTAGCCAGCTCAACAAAATGCCACACACCCAGGTGTAAGAAACAACATTGCCCAGGCATGGTCTAAGCCCCTCACCTCGTCCCTGTGCTTTGGGGAGCCGGAGGGACAGCCGAGGCACACGGCCCTGAGACCCCTTTGCAAAAAGCCGGCTTCCCACGGAGACAGTTTTCCTGAGGTGCAGACCCTATCCCAAGTGGTTGTGGCAAGCTAAAGCAAATGCCCTCCAATTCTCTGGAAGAAACCGCAGTGCCCAGCCATGTTCTAAGCCCTCCCATCCTCCCTGGTCTTCTGGCAGAAGGAGTGAAAAGAGAGGAGCAGAGCACTGGGACCCGTTTGACAAAACCCGGCTTCCCACCGGAAAGTCTTTCTCCACGCGCAGACATGCTCCCAGGTGCCTGTGGCAAGGGGAAGGAAATGCCATACACTGACCTGGAAGAGACCACAGGGCCCAGGCACAGTCTGAACCCTTCCCTCAACCCGGCGGTTTTGCTAGCAGGAGTTCAACCCCCACGAACACAGCCCGGAGGCCCCTGGGGCAAAAACGGCTTCCGAAGAACAATAGGTGCTTGCTGTGGAACACCTATCCCAAGTGGGAGTAGCCAGCTCAACAAAATGCCACACACCCAGGTGTAAGAAACAACATTTCCCAGGCATGGTCTAAGCCCCTCACCTCGTCCCTGTGCTTTGGGGAGCCGGAGGGACAGCCGAGGCACACGGCCCTGAGACCCCTTTGCAAAAAGCCTGCTTCCCACGGTAACCGTTTTCCTGAGGTGCACACCCTATCCCAAGTGGTTGTGGCAAGGTAAAGCAAATGCCCTCCACTTCTCTGGAAGAAACCACAGTGCCCAGCCATGTTCTAAGCCCTCCCATCCTCCCTGGGCTTCTGGCAGCAGGAGTGAAAAGAGAGGAGCAGAGCACTGGGACCCGTTTGACAAAACCCGGCTTCCCACGGGAAAGACTTTCTCCACGTGCAGACATGCTCCCAGGTGCCTGGGGCAAGGGGAAGGAAATGCCATACACTGACCTGGAAGAGACCACAGGGCCCAGGAACAGTCTGAACCCTTCCCTCAACCCGGCGGTTTTGCTAGCAGGAGTTCAACCCCAACGAACACAGCCCGCAGACCCCTGGGGCAAAAACGGCTTCCGAAGAACAATAGGTGCTTGCTGTGGAAAACCTATCCCAAGTGGGGGTAGCCAGCTCAACAAAATGCCACACACCCAGGTGTAAGAAACAACATTGCCCAGGCATGGTCTAAGCCCCTCACCGCGTCCCTGTGCTTTGGGGAGCCGGAGGGACAGCCGAGGTACACGGCCCTGAGACCCCTTTGCAAAAAGCCGGCTTCCCACGGAGACAGTTTTCCTGAGGTGCAGACCCTATCCCAAGTGGTTGTGGCAAGCTAAAGCAAATGCCCTCCACTTCTCTGGAAGAAACCACAGTGCCCAGCCATGTTCTAAGCCCTCCCATCCTCCCTGGGCTTCTGGCAGCAAGAGTGAAAAGAGAGGAGCAGAGCACTGGGACCCGTTTGACAAAACCCGGCTTCCCACGGGAAAGTCTTTCTCCACGTGAAGACATGCTCCCAGGTGCCTGTGGCAAGGGGAAGGAAATGCCATACACTGACCTGGAAGAGACCACAGGGCCCAGGCACAGTCTGAACCCTTCCCTCAACCCGGCGGTTTTGTTAGCAGGAGTTCAACCCCAACGAACACAGCCCGGACACCCCTGGGGCAAAAACGGCTTCCGAAGAATAATAGGTGCTTGCTGTGGAACACCTATCCCAAGTGGGGGTAGCCAGCTCAACAAAATGCCACACACCCAGGTGTAAGAAACAACATTGCCAAGGCATGGTCTAAGCCCCTCACCTCGTCCCTGTGCTTTGGGGAGCCGGAGGGACAGCCGAGGCACACGGCCCTGAGACCCCTTTGCAAAAAGCCTGCTTCCCACGGTAACCGTTTTCCTGAGGTGCAGACCCTATCCCAAGTGGTTGTGGCAAGGTAAAGCAAATGCCCTCCACTTCTCTGGAAGAAACCACAGTGCCCAGCCATGTTCTAAGCCCTCCCATCCTCCCTGGGCTTCTGGCAGCAAGAGTGAAAAGAGAGGAGCAGAGCACTGGGACCCGTTTGACAAAACCCGGCTTCCCAAGGGAAAGTCTTTCTCCACGGGCAGACATGCTCCCAGGTGCCTGTGGCAAGGGGAAGGAAATGCCATACACTGACCTGGAAGAGACCACAGGGCCCAGGCACAGTCTGAACCCTTCCCTCAACCCGGCGGTTTTGCTAGCAGGAGTTCAACCCCAACGAACACAGCCCGGAGACCCCTGGGGCAAAAACGGCTTCCGAAGAACAATAGGTGCTTGCTGTGGAAAACCTATCCCAAGTGGGGGTAGCCAGCTCAACAAAATGCCACACACCCAGGTGTAAGAAACAACATTGCCCAGGCATGGTCTAATCCCCTCACCGCGTCCCTGTGCTTTGGGGAGCCGGAGGGACAGCCGAGGCACACGGCCCTGAGACCCCTTTGCAAAAAGCCGGCTTCCCACGGAGACAGTTTTCCTGAGGTGCAGACCCTATCAAAGTGGTTGTGGCAAGCTAAAGCAAATGCCCTCCACTTCTCTGGAAGAAACCACAGTGCCCAGCCATGTTCTAAGCCCTCCCATCCTCCCTGGGCTTCTGGCAGCAAGAGTGAAAAGAGAGGAGCAGAGCCCTGGGACCCGTTTGACAAAACCCGGCTTCCCACGGGAAAGTCTTTCTCCACGTGAAGACATGCTCCCAGGTCCCTGTGGCAAGGGGAAGGAAATGCCATACACTGACCTGGAAGAGACCACAGGGCCCAGGCACAGACTGAACCCTTCCCTCAAACAGGCGGTTTTGCTAGCAGGAGTTCAACCCCAACGAACACAGCCCGGAGACCCCTGGGGCAAAAACGGCTTCCAACGATCAATAGGTTCTTGCTGTGGAACACCTATCCCAAGTGGGGGAAGCCAGCTCAACAAAATGCCACACACCCAGGTGTAAGAAACAACATTGCCCAGGCATGGTCTAAGCTCCTCACCTCGTCCCTGTGCTTTGGGGAGCCGGAGGGACAGCCGAGGCCCACGGCCCTGAGACCCCTTTGCAAAAAGCTGGCTTCCCACGGACAGTTTTCCTGAGGTGCAGACCCTATCCCAAGTGGTTGTGGCAAGGTAAAGCAAATGCCCTTCACTTCTCTGGAAGAAAACACAGTGCCCAGCCATGTTCTAAGCCCTCCCATCCTCCCTGGGCTTCTGGCAGCAGGAGTGAAAAGAGAGGAGCAGAGCACTGGGACCCGTTTGACAAAACCCGGCTTCCCACGGGAAAGTCTTTCTCCACGTGCAGACATGCTCCCAGGTGCCTGTGGCAAGGGGAAGGAAATGCCATACACTGACCTGGAAGAGACCACAGGGCCCAGGCACAGTCTGAACCATTCCCTCAACCCGGCGGTTTTGCTAGCAGGAGTTCAACCCCCACGAACACAGCCCGGAGACCCCTGGGGCAAAAACGGCTTCCGAAGAACAATAGGTGCTTGCTGTGGAACACCTATCCCAAGTAGGGGTAGCCAGCTCAACAAAATGCCACACACCCAGGTGTAAGAAACATTACCCAGGCATGGTCTAAGCCCCTCACCTCGTCCCTGTGCTTTGGGGAGCCGGAGGGACAGCCGAGGCACACGGCCCTGAGACCCCTTTGCAAAAAGCCGGCTTCCCACGGAGACAGTTTTCCTGAGGTGCAGACCCTATCCCAAGTGGTTGTGGCAAAGTAAAGCAAATGCCCTCCACTTCTCTGGAAGAATCCACAGTGCCCAGCCATGTTCTAAGCCCTCCCATCCTCCCTGGGCTTCTGGCAGCAGGAGTGAAAAGAGAGGAGCAGAGCACTGGGACCCGTTTGACAAAACCCGGCTTCCCACGGGAAAGTCTTTCTCCACGTGAAGACATGCTCCCAGGTGCCTGGGGCAAGGGGAAGGAAATGCCATACACTGACCTGGAAGAGACCACAAGGCCCAGGCACAGTCTGAACCCTTCCCTCAACCCGGCGGTTTTGCTAGCAGGAGTTCAACCCCAACGAACACAGCCCGGAGACCCCTGGGGCAAAAACGGCTTCCGACGATCAAAAGGTGCTTGCTGTGGAACACCTATCCCAAGTGGGGGAAGCCAGCTCAACAAAATGCCACACACCCAGGTGTAAGAAACAACATTGCCCAGGCATGGTCTAAGCCCCTCACCTCGTCCCTGTGCTTTGGGGAGCCGGAGGGACAGCCGAGGCCCACGGCCCTGAGACCCATTTGCAAAAAGCCGGCTTCCCACAGTGACAGTTTTCCTGAGGTGCAGACCCTATCCCAAGTGGTTGTGGCAAGGTAAAGCAAATGCCCAACACTTCCCTGGAAGAAACCACAGTGCCCAGGCATGTTCTAAACCCTCCCATCCTCCCTGGGCTTCTGGCAGCAGGAGTGAAAAGAGAGGAGCAGAACACTGGGACCCGTTTGACAAAACCCGGCTTCCCAAGGGAAAGTCTTTCTCCACGCGCAGACATGCTCCCAGGTGCCTGTGGCAAGGGGAAGGAAATGCCATACACTGACCTGGAAGAGACCACAGGGCCCAGGCACAGTCTGAACCCTTCCCTCATCCCGGCGGTTTTGCTAGCAGGAGTTCAACCCCAACGAACACAGCCCGGAGACCCTTGGGGCAAAAACGGCTTCCGACGATCAAAAGGTGCTTGCTGTGGAACACCTATCCCAAGTGGGGGAAGCCAGCTCAACAAAATGCCACACACCCAGGTGTAAGAAACAACATTGCCCAGGCATGGTCTAAGCCCCTCACCTCGTCCCTGTGCTTTGGGGAGCCGGAGGGACAGCCGAGGCCCACGGCCCTGAGACCCATTTGCAAAAAGCCGGCTTCCCACAGAGAGAGTTTTCCTGAGGTGCAGACCCTATCCCAAGTGGTTGTGGCAAGGTAAAGCAAATGCCCAACACTTCTCTGGAAGAAACCACAGTGCCCAGGCATGTTCTAAGCCCTCCCATCCTCCCTGGGCTTCTGGCAGAAGGAGTGAAAAGAGAGGAGCAGAGCACTGGGACCCGTTTGATAAAACCCGGCTTCCCACGGGAAAGTCTTTCTCCACGTGCTGACATGCTCCCAGGTGCCTGTGGCAAGGGGAAGGAAATGCCATACACTGACCTGGAAGAGACCACAGGGCCCAGGCACAGTCTGAACCCTTCCCTCAACCCGGCGGTTTTGCTAGCAGGAGTTCAACCCCAACGAACACAGCCCGGAGACCCCTGGGGCAAAAACGGCTTCCGACGAACAATAGGTGCTTGCTGTGGAACACCTATCCCAAGTGGGGGTAGCCAGCTCAACAAAATGCCACACACCCAGGTGTAAGAAACAACATTGCCCAGGCATGGTCTAAGCCCCTCACCGCGTCCCTGTGCTTTGGGGAGCCGGAGGGACAGCAGAGGCACACGGCCCTGAGACCCCTTTGCAAAAAGCCGGCTTCCCACGGAGACAGTTTTCCTGAGGTGCAGACCCTATCCCAAGTGGTTGTGGCAAGCTAAAGCAAATGCCCTCCACTTCTCTGGAAGAAACCACAGTGCCCAGCCATGTTCTAAGCCCTCCCATCCTCCCTGGGCTTCTGGCAGCAAGAGTGAAAAGAGAGGAGCAGAGCACTGGGACCCGTTTGACAAAACCCGGCTTCCCACGGGAAAGTCTTTCTCCACGTGAAGACATGCTCCCAGGTGCCTGTGGCAAGGGGAAGGAAATGCCATACACTGACCTGGAAGAGACCACAGGGCCCAGGCACAGTCTGAACCCTTCCCTCAACCCGGCGGTTTTGCTAGCAGGAGTTCAACCCCCACGAACACAGCCCGGAGACCCCTGGGGCAAAAACGGCTTCCGAAGAACAATAGGTGCTTGCTGTGGAACACCTATCCCAAGTGGGAGTAGCCAGCTCAACAAAATGCCACACACCCAGGTGTAAGAAACAACATTGCCCAGGCATGGTCTAAGCCCCTCACCGCCTCCCTGTGCTTTGGGGAGCCGGAGGGACAGCCGAGGCACATGGCCCTGAGACCCCTTTGCAAAAAGCCGGCTTCCCACGGAGACAGTTTTCCTGAGGTGCAGACCCTATCCCAAGTGGTTGTGGCAAGCTAAAGCAAATGCCCTCCACTTCTCTGGAAGAAACCACAGTGCCCAGCCATGTTCTAACGCCTCCCATCCTCCCTGGGCTTCTGGCAGCAAGAGTGAAAAGAGAGGAGCAGAGCACTGGGACCCGTTTGACAAAACCCGGCTTCCCACGGGAAAGTCTTTCTCCACGTGAAGACATGCTCCCAGGTGCCTGTGGCAAGGGGAAGGAAATGCCATACACTGACCTGGAAGAGACCACAGGGCCCAGGCACAGTCTGAACCCTTCCCTCAACCCGGCGGTTTTGCTAGCAGGAGTTCAACCCCCACGAACACAGCCCGGAGACCCCTGGGGCAAAAACGGCTTCCGAAGAACAATAGGTGCTTGCTGTGGAACACCTATCCCAAGTGGGAGTAGCCAGCTCAACAAAATGCCACACACCCAGGTGTAAGAAACAACATTGCCCAGGCATGGTCTAAGCCCCTCACCTCGTCCCTGTGCTTTGGGGAGCCGGAGGGACAGCCGAGGCACACGGCCCTGAGACCCCTTTGCAAAAAGCCTGCTTCCCACGGTAACCGTTTTCCTGAGGTGCACACCCTATCCCAAGTGGTTGTGGCAAGGTAAAGCAAATGCCCTCCACTTCTCTGGAAGAAACCACAGTGACCAGCCATGTTCTAAGCCCTCCCATCCTCCCTGGGCTTCTGGCAGCAGGAGTGAAAAGAGAAGAGCAGAGCACTGGGACCCGTTTGACAAAACCCGGCTTCCCACGGGAAAGTCTTTCTCCACGTGCAGACATGCTCCCAGGTGCCTGTGGCAAGGGGAAGGAAATGCCATACACTGACCTGGAAGAGACCACAGGGCCCAGGCACAGTATGAACCCTTCCCTCAACCCGGCGGTTTTGCTAGCAGGAGTTCAACCCCAACGAACACAGCCCGGAGACCCCTGGGGCAAAAACGGCTTCCGACGATCAAAAGGTGCTTGCTGTGGAACACCTATCCCAAGTGGGGGAAGCCAGCTCAACAAAATGCCACACACCCAGGTGTAAGAAACAACATTGCCCAGGCATGGTCTAAGCCCCTCACCTCGTCCCTGTGCTTTGGGGAGCCGGAGGGACAGCCGAGGCCCACGGCCCTGAGACCCATTTGCAAAAAGCCGGCTTCCCACAGTGACAGTTTTCCTGAGGTGCAGACCCTATCCCAAGTGGTTGTGGCAAGGTAAAGCAAATGCCCAACACTTCCCTGGAAGAAACCACAGTGCCCAGGCATGTTCTAAGCCCTCCCATCCTCCCTGGGCTTCTGGCAGAAGGAGTGAAAAGAGAGGAGCAGAGCACTGGGACCCGTTTGATAAAACCCGGCTTCCCACGGGAAAGTCTTTCTCCACGTGCTGACATGCTCCCAGGTGCCTGTGGCAAGGGGAAGGAAATGCCATACACTGACCTGGAAGAGACCACAGGGCCCAGGCACAGTCTGAACCCTTCCCTCAACCCGGCGGTTTTGCTAGCAGGAGTTCAACCCCAACGAACACAGCCCGGAGACCCCTGGGGCAAAAACGGCTTCCGAAGAACAATAGGTGCTTGCTGTGGAAAACCTATCCCAAGTGGGGGTAGCCAGCTCAACAAAATGCCACACACCCAGGTGTAAGAAACAACATTGCCCAGGCATGGTCTAAGCCCCTCACCGCGTCCCTGTGCTTTGGGGAGCCGGAGGGACAGCCGAGGCACACGGCCCTGAGACCCCTTTGCAAAAAGCCGGCTTCCCACGGAGACAGTTTTCCTGAGGTGCAGACCCTATCAAAGTGGTTGTGGCAAGCTAAAGCAAATGCCCTCCACTTCTCTGGAAGAAACCACAGTGCCCAGCCATGTTCTAAGCCCTCCCATCCTCCCTGGGCTTCTGGCAGCAAGAGTGAAAAGAGAGGAGCAGAGCACTGGGACCCGTTTGACAAAACCCGGCTTCCCACGGGAAAGTCTTTCTCCACGTGAAGACATGCTCCCAGGTGCCTGTGGCAAGGGGAAGGAAATGCCATACACTGACCTGGAAGAGACCACAGGGCCCAGGCACAGTCTGAACCCTTCCCTCAACCCGGCGGTTTTGCTAGCAGGAGTTCAACCCCCACGAACACAGCCCGGAGACCCCTGGGGCAAAAACGGCTTCCGAAGAACAATAGGTGCTTGCTGTGGAACACCTATCCCAAGTGGGAGTAGCCAGCTCAACAAAATGCCACACACCCAGCTGTAAGAAACAACATTGCCCAGGCATGGTCTAAGCCCCTCACCGCGTCCCTGTGCTTTGGGGAGCCGGAGGGACAGCCGAGGCACACGGCCCTGAGACCCCTTTGCAAAAAGCCGGCTTCCCACGGAGACAGTTTTCCTGAGGTGCAGACCCTATCCCAAGTGGTTGTGGCAAGCTAAAGCAAATGCCCTCCACTTCTCTGGAAGAAACCACAGTGCCCAGCCATGTTCTAAGCCCTCCCATCCTCCCTGGGCTTCTGGCAGCAAGAGTGAAAAGAGAGGAGCAGAGCACTGGGACCCGTTTGACAAAACCCGGCTTCCCACGGGAAAGTCTTTCTCCACGTGAAGACATGCTCCCAGGTGCCTGTGGCAAGGGGAAGGAAATGCCATACACTGACCTGGAAGAGACAACAGGGCCCAGGCACAGTCTGAACCCTTCCCTCAACCCGGCGGTTTTGCTAGCAGGAGTTCAACCCCCACGAACACAGCCCGGAGACCCCTGGGGCAAAAACGGCTTCCGAAGAACAATAGGTGCTTGCTGTGGAACACCTATCCCAAGTGGGAGTAGCCAGCTCAACAAAATGCCACACACCCAGGTGTAAGAAACAACATTGCCCAGGCATGGTCTAAGCCCCTCACCTCGTCCCTGTGCTTTGGGGAGCCGGAGGGACAGCCGAGGCACACGGCCCTGAGACCCCTTTGCAAAAAGCCTGCTTCCCACGGTAACCGTTTTCCTGAGGTGCACACCCTATCCCAAGTGGTTGTGGCAAGGTAAAGCAAATGCCCTCCACTTCTCTGGAAGAAACCACAGTGCCCAGCCATGTTCTAAGCCCTCCCATCCTCCCTGGGCTTCTGGCAGCAGGAGTGAAAAGAGAAGAGCAGAGCACTGGGACCCGTTTGACAAAACCCGGCTTCCCACGGGAAAGTCTTTCTCCACGCGCAGACATGCTCCCAGGTGCCTGTGGCAAGGGGAAGGAAATGCCATACACTGACCTGGAAGAGACCACAGGGCCCAGGCACAGTCTGAACCCTTCCCTCAACCCGGCGGTTTTGCTAGCAGGAGTTCAACCCCAACGAACACAGCCCGCAGACCCCTGGGGCAAAAACGGCTTCCGAAGAACAATAGGTGCTTGCTGTGGAACACCTATCCCAAGTGGGGGTAGCCAGCTCAACAAAATGCCACACACCCAGGTGTAAGAAACAACATTGCCCAGCCATGGTCTAAGCCCCTCACCTCGTCCCTGTGCTTTGGGGAGCCGGAGGGACAGCCGAGGCACACGGCCCTGAGACCCCTTTGCAAAAAGCCTGCTTCCCACGGTAACCGTTTTCCTGAGGTGCACACCCTATCCCAAGTGGTTGTGGCAAGGTAAAGCAAATGCCCTCCACTTCTCTGGAAGAAACCACAGTGACCAGCCATGTTCTAAGCCCTCCCATCCTCCCTGGGCTTCTGGCAGCAGGAGTGAAAAGAGAAGAGCAGAGCACTGGGACCCGTTTGACAAAACCCGGCTTCCCACGGGAAAGTCTTTCTCCACGTGCAGACATGCTCCCAGGTGCCTGTGGCAAAGGGAAGGAAATGCCATACACTGACCTGGAAGAGACCACAGGGCCCAGGCACAGTCTGAACCCTTCCCTCAACCCGGCGGTTTTGCTAGCAGGAGTTCAACCCCAACGAACACAGCCCGGAGACCCCTGGGGCAAAAACGGCTTCCGACGATCAAAAGGTGCTTGCTGTGGAACACCTATCCCAAGTGGGGGAAGCCAGCTCAACAAAATGCCACACACCCAGGTGTAAGAAACAACATTGCCCAGGCATGGTCTAAGCCCCTCACCTCGTCCCTGTGCTTTGGGGAGCCGGAGGGATAGCCGAGGCCCACGGCCCTGAGACCCATTTGCAAAAAGCCGGCTTCCCACAGTGACAGTTTTCCTGAGGTGCAGACCCTATCCCAAGTGGTTGTGGCAAGGTAAAGCAAATGCCCAACACTTCCCTGGAAGAAACCACAGTGCCCAGGCATGTTCTAAGCCCTCCCATCCTCCGTGGGCTTCTGGCAGAAGGAGTGAAAAGAGAGGAGCAGAGCACTGGGACCCGTTTGATAAAACCCGGCTTCCCACGGGAAAGTCTTTCTCCACGTGCTGACATGCTCCCAGGTGCCTGTGGCAAGGGAAGGAAATGCCATACACTGACCTGGAAGAGACCACAGGGCCCAGGCACAGTCTGAACCCTTCCCTCAACCCGGCGGTTTTGCTAGCAGGAGTTCAACCCCAACGAACACAGCCCGGAGACCCCTGGGGCAAAAACGGCTTCCGAAGAACAATAGGTGCTTGCTGTGGAAAACCTATCCCAAGTGGGGGTAGCCAGCTCAACAAAATGCCACACACCCAGGTGTAAGAAACAACATTGCCCAGGCATGGTCTAAGCCCCTCACCGCGTCCCTGTGCTTTGGGGAGCCGGAGGGACAGCCGAGGCACACGGCCCTGAGACCCCTTTGCAAAAAGCCGGCTTCCCACGGAGACAGTTTTCCTGAGGTGCAGACCCTATCCCAAGTGGTTGTGGCAAGCTAAAGCAAATGCCCTCCACTTCTCTGGAAGAAACCACAGTGCCCAGCCATGTTCTAAGCCCTCCCATCCTCCCTGGGCTTCTGGCAGCAAGAGTGAAAAGAGAGGAGCAGAGCACTGGGACCCGTTTGACAAAACCCGGCTTCCCACGGGAAAGTCTTTCTCCACGTGAAGACATGCTCCCAGGTGCCTGTGGCAAGGGGAAGGAAATGCCATACACTGACCTGGAAGAGACAACAGGGCCCAGGCACAGTCTGAACCCTTCCCTCAACCCGGCGGTTTTGCTAGCAGGAGTTCAACCCCCACGAACACAGCCCGGAGACCCCTGGGGCAAAAACGGCTTCCGAAGAACAATAGGTGCTTGCTGTGGAACACCTATCCCAAGTGGGAGTAGCCAGCTCAACAAAATGCCACACACCCAGGTGTAAGAAACAACATTGCCCAGGCATGGTCTAAGCCCCTCACCTCGTCCCTGTGCTTTGGGGAGCCGGAGGGACAGCCGAGGCACACGGCCCTGAGACCCCTTTGCAAAAAGCCTGCTTCCCACGGTAACCGTTTTCCTGAGGTGCACACCCTATCCCAAGTGGTTGTGGCAAGGTAAAGCAAATGCCCTCCACTTCTCTGGAAGAAACCACAGTGCCCAGCCATGTTCTAAGCCCTCCCATCCTCCCTGGGCTTCTGGCAGCAGGAGTGAAAAGAGAAGAGCAGAGCACTGGGACCCGTTTGACAAAACCCGGCTTCCCACGGGAAAGTCTTTCTCCACGCGCAGACATGCTCCCAGGTGCCTGTGGCAAGGGGAAGGAAATGCCATACACTGACCTGGAAGAGACCACAGGGCCCAGGCACAGTCTGAACCCTTCCCTCAACCCGGCGGTTTTGCTAGCAGGAGTTCAACCCCAACGAACACAGCCCGCAGACCCCTGGGGCAAAAACGGCTTCCGAAGAACAATAGGTGCTTGCTGTGGAACACCTATCCCAAGTGGGGGTAGCCAGCTCAACAAAATGCCACACACCCAGGTGTAAGAAACAACATTGCCCAGCCATGGTCTAAGCCCCTCACCTCGTCCCTGTGCTTTGGGGAGCCGGAGGGACAGCCGAGGCCCACGGCCCTGAGACCCCTTTGCAAAAAGCTGGCTTCCCACGGAAACAGTTTTCCTGAGGTGCAGACCCTATCCCAAGTGGTTGTGGCAAGGTAAAGCAAATGCCCTTCACTTCTCTGGAAGAAAACACAGTGCCCAGCCATGTTCTAAGCCCTCCCATCCTCCCTGGGCTTCTGGCAGCCGGAGTGAAAAGAGAGGAGCAGAGCACTGGGACCCGTTTGACAAAACCCGGCTTCCCACGGGAAAGTCTCCACGCGCAGACATGCTCCCAGGTGCCTGTGGCAAGGGGAAGGAAATGCCATACACTGACCTGGAAGAGACCACAGGGCCCAGGCACAGTCTGAACCCTTCCCTCAACCCGGCGGTTTTGCTAGCAGGAGTTCAACCCCAACGAACAGAGCCCGGAGACCCCTGGGGCAAAAACGGCTTCCGAAGAAAAATATGTGCTTGCTGTGGAAAACCTATCCCAAGTGGGGGTAGCCAGCTCAACAAAATGCCACACACCCAGGTGTAAGAAACAACATTGCCCAGCCATGGTCTAAGCCCCTCACCTCGTCCCTGTGCTTTGGGGAGCCGGAGGGACAGCCGAGGCCCACGGCCCTGAGACCCCTTTGCAAAAAGCCGGCTTCCCACGGAAACAGTTTTCCTGAGGTGCAGACCATCTCACAAGTGGTTGTGGCAAGGTAAAGCAAATGCCCTCCACTTCTCTGGAAGAAACCACAGTGCCCAGCCATGTTCTAAGCCCTCCCATCCGCCCTGGGCTTCTGGCAGCAGGAGTGAATAGAGAGGAGCAGAGCACTGGGACCCGTTTGACAGAAACCGGCTGCCCACGGGAAAGTCTTTCTCCACGTGCAGACATGCTCCCATGTGCCTGTGGCAAGGGGAAGGAAATGCCATACACTGACCTGGAAGAGACCACAGGGCCCAGGCACAGTCTGAACCCTTCCCTCAACCCGGCGGTTTTGCTAGAAGGAGTTCAACCCCAACGAACACAGCCCGGAGACCCCTGGGGCAAAAACGGCTTCCGACGAACAATAGGTGCTTGCTGTGGAACACCTATCCCAAGTGGGGGTAGCCAGCTCAACAAAATGCCACACACCCAGGTGTAAGAAACAACATTGCCCAGGCATGGTCTAAGCCCCTCACCTCGTCCCTGTGCTTTGGGGAGCCGGAGGGAGAGCCGAGGCCCACGGCCCTGAGACCCCTTTGCAAAAAGCCGGCTTCCCACAGAGACAGTTTTCCAGAGGTGCAGACCCTATCCCAAGTGGTTTTGGCAAGGTAAAACAAATGCCCTCCACTTCTCTGGAAGAAACCACAGTGCCCAGGCATGTTCTAAGCCCTCCCATCCACCCTGGGCTTCTGGCAGCAGGAGTGAAAAGAGGAGCAGAGCACTGGGACCCGTTTGACAAAAACCGGCTTCCCACGGGAAAGTCTTTCTCCACGTGCAGACATGCTCCCATGTGCCTGTGGCAAGGGGAAGGAAATGCCATACACTGACCTGGAAGAGACCACAGGGCCCAGGCACAGTCTGAACCCTTCCCTCAACCCGGCGGTTTTTCTAGAAGGAGTTCAACCCCAACGAACACAGCCCGGAGACCCCTGGGGCAAAAACGGCTTCCGACGAACAATAGGTGCTTGCTGTGGAACACCTATCCCAAGTGGGGGTAGCCAGCTCAACAAAATGCCACACACCCAGGTGTAAGAAACAACATTGCCCAGGCATGGTCTAAGCCCCTCACCTCGTCCCTGTGCTTTGGGGAGCCGGAGGGACAGCCGAGGCACACGGCCCTGAGACCCCTTTGCAAAAAGCCGGCTTCCCACGGAGACAGTTTTCCTGAGGTGCAGACCCTATCCCAAGTGGTTGTGGCAAGCTAAAGCAAATGCCCTCCAATTCTCTGGAAGAAACCGCAGTGCCCAGCCATGTTCTAAGCCCTCCCATCCTCCCTGGTCTTCTGGCAGAAGGAGTGAAAAGAGAGGAGAAGAGCACTGGGACCCGTTTGACAAAACCCGGCTTCCCACCGGAAAGTCTTTCTCCACGCGCAGACATGCTCCCAGGTGCCTGTGGCAAGGGGAAGGAAATGCCATACACTGACCTGGAAGAGACCACAGGGCCCAGGCACAGTCTGAACCCTTCCCTCAACCCGGCGGTTTTGCTAGCAGGAGTTCAACCCCAACGAACACAGCCCGGAGACCCCTGGGGCAAAAACGGCTTCCGACGATCAATAGGTGCTTGCTGTGGAACACCTATCCCAAGTGGGGGAAGCCAGCTCCACAAAATGCCACACACCCAGGTGTAAGAAACAACATTGCCCAGGCATGGTCTAAGCCCCTCACCTCGTCCCTGTGCTTTGGGGAGCCGGAGGGACAGCCGAGGCACACGGCCCTGAGACCCCTTTGCAAAAAGCCGGCTTCCCACGGAGACAGTTTTCCTGAGGTGCAGACCCTATCCCAAGTGGTTGTGGCCAGCTAAAGCAAATGCCCTCCACTTCTCTGGAAGAAACCACAGTGCACAGCCATGTTCTAAGCCCTCCCATCCTCCCTGGGCTTCTGGCAGCAGGAATGAAAAGAGAGGAGCAGAGCACTGGGACCCGTTTGACAAAACCCGTCTTCCCACGGGAAAGTCTTTCTCCACGTGCAGACATGCTCCCAGGTGCCTGTGGCAAGGGGAAGGAAATGCCATACACTGACCTGGAAGAGACCACAGGGCCCAGGCACAGTCTGAACCCTTCCCTCAACCCGGCGGTTTTGCTAGCAGGAGTTCAACCCCCACGAACACAGCCCGGAGGCCCCTGGGGCAAAAACGGCTTCCGAAGAACAATAGGTGCTTGCTGTGGAACACCTATCCCAAGTGGGAGTAGCCAGCTCAACAAAATGCCACACACCCAGGTGTAAGAAACAACATTTCCCAGGCATGGTCTAAGCCCCTCACCTCGTCCCTGTGCTTTGGGGAGCCGGAGGGACAGCCGAGGCACACGGCCCTGGGACCCCTTTGCAAAAAGCCTGCTTCCCACGGTAACCGTTTTCCTGAGGTGCACACCCTATCCCAAGTGGTTGTGGCAAGGTAAAGCAAATGCCCTCCACTTCTCTGGAAGAAACCACAGTGCCCAGCCATGTTCTAAGCCCTCCCATCCTCCCTGGGCTTCTGGCAGCAGGAGTGAAAAGAGAGGAGCAGAGCACTGGGACCCGTTTGACAAAACCCGGCTTCCCACGGGAAAGACTTTCTCCACGTGCAGACATACTCCCAGGTGCCTGGGGCAAGGGGAAGGAAATGCCATACACTGACCTGGAAGAGACCACAGGGCCCAGGCACAGTCTGAACCCTTCCCTCAACCCGGCGGTTTTGCTAGCAGGAGTTCAACCCCAACGAACACAGCCCGCAGACCCCTGGGGCAAAAACGGCTTCCGAAGAACAATAGGTGCTTGCTGTGGAAAACCTATCCCAAGTGGGGGTAGCCAGCTCAACAAAATGCCACACACCCAGGTGTAAGAAACAACATTGCCCAGGCATGGTCTAAGCCCCTCACCGCGTCCCTGTGCTTTGGGGAGCCGGAGGGACAGCCGAGGTACACGGCCCTGAGACCCCTTTGCAAAAAGCCGGCTTCCCACGGAGACAGTTTTCCTGAGGTGCAGACCCTATCCCAAGTGGTTGTGGCAAGCTAAAGCAAATGCCCTCCACTTCTCTGGAAGAAACCACAGTGCCCAGCCATGTTCTAAGCCCTCCCATCCTCCCTGGGCTTCTGGCAGCAAGAGTGAAAAGAGAGGAGCAGAGCACTGGGACCCGTTTGACAAAACCCGGCTTCCCACGGGAAAGTCTTTCTCCACGTGAAGACATGCTCCCAGGTGCCTGTGGCAAGGGAAAGGAAATGCCATACACTGACCTGGAAGAGACCACAGGGCCCAGGCACAGTCTGAACCCTTCCCTCAACCCGGCGGTTTTGCTAGCAGGAGTTCAACCCCCACGAACACAGCCCGGAGACCCCTGGGGCAAAAACGGCTTCCGAAGAATAATAGGTGCTTGCTGTGGAACACCTATCCCAAGTGGGGGTAGCCAGCTCAACAAAATGCCACACACCCAGGTGTAAGAAACAACATTGCCCAGGCATGGTCTAAGCCCCTCACCTCGTCCCTGTGCTTTGGGGAGCCGGAGGGACAGCCGAGGCACACGGCCCTGAGACCCCTTTGCAAAAAGCCTGCTTCCCACGGTAACCGTTTTCCTGAGGTGCAGACCCTATCCCAAGTGGTTGTGGCAAGGTAAAGCAAATGCCCTCCACTTCTCTGGAAGAAACCACAGTGCCCAGCCATGTTCTAAGCCCTCCCATCCTCCCTGGGCTTCTGGCAGCAAGAGTGAAAAGAGAGGAGCAGAGCACTGGGACCCGTTTGACAAAACCCGGCTTCCCAAGGGAAAGTCTTTCTCCACGTGCAGACATGCTCCCAGGTGCCTGTGGCAAGGGGAAGGAAATGCCATACACTGACCTGGAAGAGACCACAGGGCCCAGGCACAGTCTGAACCCTTCCCTCAACCCGGCGGTTTTGCTAGCAGGAGTTCAACCCCAACGAACACAGCCCGGAGACCCCTGGGGCAAAAACGGCTTCCGAAGAACAATAGGTGCTTGCTGTGGAAAACCTATCCCAAGTGGGGGTAGCCAGCTCAACAAAATGCCACACACCCAGGTGTAAGAAACAACATTGCCCAGGCATGGTCTAAGCCCCTCACCGCGTCCCTGTGCTTTGGGGAGCCGGAGGGACAGCCGAGGCACACGGCCCTGAGACCCATTTGCAAAAAGCCGGCTTCCCACGGAGACAGTTTTCCTGAGGTGCAGACCCTATCAAAGTGGTTGTGGCAAGCTAAAGCAAATGCCCTCCACTTCTCTGGAAGAAACCACAGTGCCCAGCCATGTTCTAAGCCCTCCCATCCTCCCTGGGCTTCTGGCAGCAAGAGTGAAAAGAGAGGAGCAGAGCCCTGGGACCCGTTTGACAAAACCCGGCTTCCCACGGGAAAGTCTTTCTCCACGTGCAGACATGCTCCCAGGTGCCTGTGGCAAGGGGAAGGAAATGCCATACACTGACCTGGAAGAGACCACAGGGCCCAGGCACAGACTGAACCCTTCCCTCAAACAGGCGGTTTTGCTAGCAGGAGTTCAACCCCAACGAACACAGCCCGGAGACCCCTGGGGCAAAAACGGCTTCCAACGATCAATAGGTTCTTGCTGTGGAACACCTATCCCAAGTGGGGGAAGCCAGCTCAACAAAATGCCACACACCCAGGTGTAAGAAACAACATTGCCCAGGCATGGTCTAAGCTCCTCACCTCGTCCCTGTGCTTTGGGGAGCCGGAGGGACAGCCGAGGCCCACGGCCCTGAGACCCCTTTGCAAAAAGCTGGCTTCCCACGGACAGTTTTCCTGAGGTGCAGACCCTATCCCAAGTGGTTGTGGCAAGGTAAAGCAAATGCCCTTCACTTCTCTGGAAGAAAACACAGTGCCCAGCCATGTTCTAAGCCCTCCCATCCTCCCTGGGCTTCTGGCAGCAGGAGTGAAAAGAGAGGAGCAGAGCACTGGGACCCGTTTGACAAAACCCGGCTTCCCACGGGAAAGTCTTTCTCCACGTGCAGACATGCTCCCAGGTGCCTGTGGCAAGGGGAAGGAAATGCCATACACTGACCTGGAAGAGACCACAGGGCCCAGGCACAGTCTGAACCATTCCCTCAACCCGGCGGTTTTGCTAGCAGGAGTTCAACCCCCACGAACACAGCCCGGAGACCCCTGGGGCAAAAACGGCTTCCGAAGAACAATAGGTGCTTGCTGTGGAACACCTATCCCAAGTAGGGGTAGCCAGCTCAACAAAATGCCACACACCCAGGTGTAAGAAACATTACCCAGGCATGGTCTAAGCCCCTCACCTCGTCCCTGTGCTTTGGGGAGCCGGAGGGACAGCCGAGGCACACGGCCCTGAGACCCCTTTGCAAAAAGCCAGCTTCCCACGGAGACAGTTTTCCTGAGGTGCAGACCCTATCCCAAGTGGTTGTGGCAAAGTAAAGCAAATGCCCTCCACTTCTCTGGAAGAAACCACAGTGCCCAGCCATGTTCTAAGCCCTCCCATCCTCCCTGGGCTTCTGGCAGCAGGAGTGAAAAGAGAGGAGCAGAGCACTGGGACCCGTTTGACAAAACCCGGCTTCCCACGGGAAAGTCTTTCTCCACGTGCAGACATGCTCCCAGGTGCCTGTGGCAAGGGGAAGGAAATGCCATACACTGACCTGGAAGAGACCACAGGGCCAGGCAGTCTGAACCCTTCCCTCAACCTGGCGGTTTTGCTAGCAGGAGTTCAACCCCAACGAACACAGCCCGGAGACCCTTGAGGCAAAAACGGCTTCTGACGAACAATAGGCGCTTGCTGTGGAACACTTATCCCAAGTGGGGGTAGCCAGCTCAACAAAATGCCAAACACCCAGGTGTAAGAAACAACATTGCCCAGCCATGGTCTAAGCCCCTCACCTCGTCCCTGTGCTTTGGGGAACCGAGGGACAGCCGAGGCCCACGGCCCTGAGACCCCTTTGCAAAAAGCCGCCTCCCACGGAGACAGTTTTCCTGAGGTGTAGAACCTCTCACAAGTGGTTGTGGCAAGGTAAAGCAAATGCCCTCCACTTCTCTGGAAGAAACCACAGTGCCCAGCCATGTTCTAAGCCCTCCCATCCGCCCTGGGCTTCTGGCAGCAGGAGTGAAAAGAGAGGAGCAGAGCACTGGGACCCGTTTGACAAAACCCGGCTTCCCAAGGGAAAGTCTTTCTCCACGGGCAGACATGCTCCCAGGTGCCTGTGGCAAGGGGAAGGAAATGCCATACACTGACCTGGAAGAGACCACAGGGCCCAGGCACAGTCTGAACCCTTCCCTCACCCCGGCGGTTTTGCTAGCAGGAGTTCAACCCCAACGAACACAGCCCGGAGACCCCTGAGGCAAAAACGGCTTCTGACGAACAATAGGTGCTTGTTGTGGAACACCTATCCCAAGTGGGGGTAGCCAGGTAAACAATGCCACACACCCAGGTGTAAGAAACAACATTGCCCAGCCATGGTCTAAGCCCCTCACCTCGTCCCTGTGCTTTGGGGAGCCGGAGGGACAGCCGAGGCCCACGGCCCTGAGACCCCTTTGCAAAAAGCCGGCTTCCCACGGAAACAGTTTTCCTGAGGTGCAGACCCTCTCACAAGGGGTTGTGGCAAGGTAAAGCAAATGCCCTCCACTTCTCTGGAAGAAACCACAGTGCCCAGCCATGTTCTAAGCCCTCCCATCCGCCCTGGGCTTCTGGCAGCAGGAGTGAAAAGAGAGGAGCAGAGCACTGGGACCCGTTTGACAGAAACCGGCTTCCCACGGGAAAGTCTTTCTCCACGGGCAGACATGCTCCCAGGTGCCTGTGGCAAGGGGAAGGAAATGCCATACACTGACCTGGAAGAGACCACAGGGCCCAGGCACAGTATGAACCCTTCCCTCAACCCGGCGGTTTTGCTAGCAGGAGTTCAACCCCAACGAACACAGCCCGGAGACCCCTGAGGCAAAAACGGCTTCTGACGAACAATAGGCGCTTGCTGTGGAACACCTATCCCAAGTGGGGGTAGCCAGCTCAACAAAATGCCACACACCCAGGTGTAAGAGACAACATTGCCCAGCCATGGTCTAAGCCCCTCACCTCGTCCCTGTGCTTTGGGGAGCCGGAGGGAAAGCCGAGTCCCACGGCCCTGAGACCCCTTTTCAAAAAGCCGGCTTCCCACGAAACAGTTTTCCTGAGGTGCAGACCCTCTCATAAGTGGTTGTGGCAAGGTAAAGCAAATGCCCTCCACTTCTCTGGAAGAAACCACAGTGCCCAGCCATGTTCTAAGCCCTCCCATCCTCCCTGGGCTTCTGGCAGCAGGAGTGAAAAGAGAGGAGCAGAGCACTGGGACCCGTTTGACAAAAACCGGCTTCCCACGGGAAAGTCTTTCTCCACGGGCAGACATGCTCCCAGGTGCCTGGGGCAAGGGGAAGGAAATGCCATACACTGACCTGGAAGAGACCACAGGGCCCAGGCACAGTCTGAACCCTTCGCTCAACCCGGCGGTTTTGCTAGCAGGAGTTCAACCCCAACGAACACAGCCCGGAGACCCCTGAGGCAAAAACGGCTTCTGACGAACAATAGGCGCTTGCTGTGGAACACCTATCCCAAGTGGGGGTAGCCAGCTCAACAAAATGCCACACACCCAGGTGTAAGAAACAACATTGCCCAGCCATGGTCTAAGCCCCTCACCTCGTCCCTGTGCTTTGGGGAGCCGGAGGGACAGCCGAGGCACACGGCCCTGAGACCCCTTTGCAAAAAGCCGGCTTCCCACGGAAACAGTTTTCCTGAGGTGCAGACCCTCTCACAAGGGGTTGTGGCAAGGTAAAGCAAATGCCCTCCACTTCTCTGGAAGAAACCACAGTGCCCAGCCATGTTCTAAGCCCTCCCATCCGCCCTGGGCTTCTGGCAGCAGGAGTGAAAAGAGAGGAGCAGAGCACTGGGACCCGTTTGACAAAAACCGGCTTCCCACGGGAAAGTCTTTCTCCACGGGCAGACATGCTCCCAGGTGCCTGTGGCAAGGGGAAGGAAATGCCATACACTGACCTGGAAGAGACCACAGGGCCCAGGCACAGTATGAACCCTTCCCTCAACCCGGCGGTTTTGCTAGCAGGAGTTCAACCCCAACGAACACAGCCCGGAGACCCCTGAGGCAAAAACGGCTTCTGACGAACAATAGGCGCTTGCTGTGGAACACCTATCCCAAGTGGGGGTAGCCAGCTCAACAAAATGCCACACACCCAGGTGTAAGAAACAACATTGCCCAGCCATGGTCTAAGCCCCTCACCTCGTCCCTGTGCTTTGGGGAGCCGGAGGGACAGCCGAGGCACACGGCCCTGAGACCCCTTTGCAAAAAGCCGGCTTCCCACGGAAACAGTTTTCCTGAGGTGCAGACCCTATCCCAAGTGGTTGTGGCAAGGTAAAGCAAATGCCCTCCACTTCTCTGGAAGAAACCACAGTGCCCAGCCATGTTCTAAGCCCTCCCATCCTCCCTGGGCTTCTGGCGGAAGGAGTGAAAAGAGAGGAGCAGAGCACTGGGACCCGTTTGACAAAAACCGGCTTCCCACGGGAAAGTCTTTCTCCACGGGCAGACATGCTCCCAGGTGCCTGTGGCAAGGGGAAGGAAATGCCATACACTGACCTGGAAGAGACCACAGGGCCCAGGCACAGTCTGAACCCTTCGCTCAACCCGGCGGTTTTGCTAGCAGGAGTTCAACCCCAACGAACACAGCCCGGAGACCCCTGAGGCAAAAACGGCTTCCGACGAACAATAGGCACTTGCTGTGGAACACCTATCCCAAGTGGGGGTAGCCAGCTCAACAAAATGCCACACACCCAGGTGTAAGAAACAACATTGCCCAGCCATGGTCTAAGCCCCTCACCTCGTCCCTGTGCTTTGGGGCGCCGGAGGGACAGCCGAGGCCGATGGCCCTGAGACCCCTTTGCAAAAAGCCGGCTTCCCATGGAAACAGTTTTCCTGAGGTGCAGCCCCTCTCACAAGTGGTTGTGGCAAGGTAAAGCAAATGCCCTCCACTTCTCTGGAAGAAACCACAGTGCCCAGCCATGTTCTAAGCCCTCCCATCCTCCCTGGGCTTCTGGCATCAGGAGTGAAAAGAGAGGAGCAGAGCACTGGGACCCGTTTGACCAAAACCGTCTTCCCACGGGAAAGTCTTTCTCCACGTGCAGACATGCTCCCAGGTGCCTGTGGCAAGGGGAAGGAAATGCCATACACTGACCTGGAAGAGACCACAGGGCCCAGGCACAGTCTGAACCCTTCCCTCACCCCGGCGGTTTTGCTAGAAGGAGTTCAACCCCAAGGAACACAGCCCGGAGACCCCTGAGGCAAAAACGGCTTCTGACGAACAATAGGCGCTTGCTGTGGAACACCTATCCCAAGTGGGGGTAGCCAGGTCAACAAAATGCCACACACCCAGGTGTAAGAAACAACATTGCCCAGCCATGGTCTAAGCCCCTCACCTCGTCCCTGTGCTTTGGGGAGCCGGAGGGACAGCCGAGGCCGATGGCCCTGAGACCCCTTTGCAAAAAGCCAGCTTCCCATGGAAACAGTTTTCCTGAGGTGCAGACCCTCTCACAAGTGGTTGTGCCAAGGTAAAGCAAATGCCCTCCACTTCTCTGGAAGAAACCACAGTGCCCAGCCATGTTCTAAGCCCTCCCATCCTCCCTGGGCTTCTGGCAGCAGGAGTGAAAAGAGAGGAGCAGAGCACTGGGACCCGTTTGACAAAAACCGGCTTCCCACGGGAAAGTCTTTCTCCACGTGCAGACATGCTCCCAGGTGCCTGTGGCAAGGGGAAGGAAATGCCATACACTGACCTGGAAGAGACCACAGGGCCCAGGCACAGTCTGAACGCTTCACTCAACCCGGCGGTTTTGCTAGCAGGAGTTCAACCCCAACGAACACAGCCCGGAGACCCCTGAGGCAAAAACGGCTTCTGACGAACAATAGGTGCTTGCTGTGGAACACCTATCCCAAGTGGGGGTAGCCAGCTCAACAAAATGCCACACACCCAGGTGTAAGAAACAACATTGCCCAGCCATGGTCTAAGCCCCTCACCTCGTCCCTGTGCTTTGGGGAGCCAGAGGGAAAGCCGAGGCCCACGGCCCTGAGACCCCTTTTCAAAAAGCCGGCTTCCCACAGAAACAGTTTTCCTGAGGTGCAGACCCTCTCATAAATGGTTGTGGCAAGGTAAAGCAAATGCCCTCCACTTCTCTGGAAGAAACCACAGTGCCCAGCCATGTTCTAAGACCTCCCATCCTCCCTGGGCTTCTGGCAGCAGGAGTGAAAAGAGAGGAGCAGAGCACTGGGACCCGTTTGACAAAAACCGGCTTCCCACGGAAAAGTCTTTCTCCACGGGCAGACATGCTCCCAGGTGCCTGTGGCAAGGGGAAGGAAATGCCATACACTGACCTGGAAGAGACCACAGGGCCCAGGCACAGTCTGAACACTTCGCTCAACCCGGCGGTTTTGCTAGCAGGAGTTCAACCCCAACGAACACAGCCCGGAGACCCCTGAGGCAAAAACGGCTTCTGACGAACAATAGGCGCTTGCTGTGGAACACCTATCCCAAGTGGGGGTAGCCAGCTCAACAAAATGCCACACACCCAGGTGTAAGAAACAACATTGCCCAGCCATGGTCTAAGCCCCTCACCTCGTCCCTGTGCTTTGGGGAGCCGGAGGGACAGCCGAGGCACACGGCCCTGAGACCCCTTTGCAAAAAGCCGGCTTCCCACGGAAACAGTTTTCCTGAGGTGCAGACCCTATCCCAAGTGGTTGTGGCAAGGTAAAGCAAATGCCCTCCACTTCTCTGGAAGAAACCACAGTGCCCAGCCATGTTCTAAGCCCTCCCATCCTCCCTGGGCTTCTGGCGGAAGGAGTGAAAAGAGAGGAGCAGAGCACTGGGACCCGTTTGACAGAAACCGGCTTCCCACGGGAAAGTCTTTCTCCACGGGCAGACATGCTCCCAGGTGCCTGTGGCAAGGGGAAGGAAATGCCATACACTGACCTGAAAGAGACCACAGGGCCCAGGCACAGTCTGAAACCTTCCCTCACCCCGGCGGTTTTGCTAGCAGGAGTTCAACCCCAACGAACACAGCCCGGAGACCCCTGAGGCAAAAACGGCTTCCGACGAACAATAGGTGCTTGCTGTGGAACACCTATCCCAAGTGGGGGTAGCCAGCTCAACAAAATGCCACACACCCAGGTGTAAGAAACAACATTGCCCAGCAATGGTCTAAGCCCCTCACCTCGTCCCTGTGCTTTGGGGAGCCGGAGGGACACCCGAGGCCTACGGCCCTGATTCCCCTTTGCAAATAGCCGGCTTCCCATGGAAACAGTTTTCCTGAGGTGCAGACCCTCTCACAAGTGGTTGTGGCAAGGTAAAGCAAATGCCCTCCACTTCTCTGAAGAAACCACAGTGCCCAGCCATGTTCTAAGCCCTCCCATCCTCCCTGGGCTTCTGGCAGCAGGAGTGAAAAGAGAGGAGCAGAGCACTGGGACCCGTTTGACCAAAACCGGCTTCCCACGGGAAAGTCTTTCTCCACGTGCAGACATGCTCCCAGGTGCCTGTGGCAAGGGGAAGGAAATGCCATACACTGACCTGGAAGAGACCACAGGGCCCAGGCACAGTCTGAACCCTTCCCTCACCCTGGCGGTTTTGCTAGAAGGAGTTCAACCCCAACGAACACAGCCCGGAGACCCCTGAGGCAAAAACGGCTTCTGACGAACAATAGGCGCTTGCTGTGGAACACCTATCCCAAGTGGGGGTAGCCAGGTCAACAAAATGCCACACACCCAGGTGTAAGAAACAACATTGCCCAGCCATGGTCTAAGCCCCTCACCTCGTCCCTGTGCTTTGGGGAGCCGGAGGGACAGCCGAGGCCGATGGCCCTGAGACCCCTTTGCAAAAAGCCAGCTTCCCATGGAAACAGTTTTCCTGAGGTGCAGACCCTCTCACAAGTGGTTGTGCCAAGGTAAAGCAAATGCCCTCCACTTCTCTGGAAGAAACCACAGTGCCCAGCCATGTTCTAAGCCCTCCCATCCTCCCTGGGCTTCTGGCAGCAGGAGTGAAAAGAGAGGAGCAGAGCACTGGGACCCGTTTGACAAAAACCGGCTTCCCACGGGAAAGTCTTTCTCCACGTGCAGACATGCTCCCAGGTGCCTGTGGCAAGGGGAAGGAAAAGCCATACACTGACCTGGAAGAGACCACAGGGCCCAGGCACAGTCTGAACGCTTCACTCAACCCGGCGGTTTTGCTAGCAGGAGTTCAACCCCAACGAACACAGCCCGGAGACCCCTGAGGCAAAAACGGCTTCTGACGAACAATAGGCGCTTGCTGTGGAACACCTATCCCAAGTGGGGGTAGCCAGCTCAACAAAATGCCACACACCCAGGTGTAAGAAACAACATTGCCCAGCCATGGTCTAAGCCCCTCACCTCGTCCCTGTGCTTTGGGGAGCCAGAGGGAAAGCCGAGGCCCACGGCCCTGAGACCCCTTTTCAAAAAGCCGGCTTCCCACAGAAACAGTTTTCCTGAGGTGCAGACCCTCTCATAAGTGGTTGTGGCAAGGTAAAGCAAATGCCCTCCACTTCTCTGGAAGAAACCACAGTGCCCAGCCATGTTCTAAGCCCTCCCATCCTCCCTGGGCTTCTGGCAGCAGGAGTGAAAAGAGAGGAGCAGAGCACTGGGACCCGTTTGACAAAAACCGGCTTCCCACGGGAAAGTCTTTCTCCACGGGCAGACATGCTCCCAGGTGCCTGTGGCAAGGGGAAGGAAATGCCATACACTGACCTGGAAGAGACCACAGGGCCCAGGCACAGTCTGAACCCTTCGCTCAACCCGGCGGTTTTGCTAGCAGGAGTTCAACCCCAACGAACACAGCCCGGAGACCCCTGGGGCAAAAACGGCTTCTGACGAACAATAGGCGCTTGCTGTGGAACACCTATCCCAAGTGGGGGTAGCCAGCTCAACAAAATGCCACACACCCAGGTGTAAGAAACAACATTGCCCAGCCATGGTCTAAGCCCCTCACCTCGTCCCTGTGCTTTGGGGAGCCGGAGGGACAGCCGAGGCACACGGCCCTGAGACCCCTTTGCAAAAAGCCGGCTTCCCACGGAAACAGTTTTCCTGAGGTGCAGACCCTATCCCAAGTGGTTGTGGCAAGGTAAAGCAAATGCCCTCCACTTCTCTGGAAGAAACCACAGTGCCCAGCCATGTTCTAAGCCCTCCCATCCTCCCTGGGCTTCTGGCGGAAGGAGTGAAAAGAGAGGAGCAGAGCACTGGGACCCGTTTGACAGAAACCGGCTTCCCACGGGAAAGTCTTTCTCCACGTGCAGACATGCTCCCAGGTGCCTGTGGCAAGGGGAAGGAAATGCCATACACTGACCTGAAAGAGACCACAGGGCCCAGGCACAGTCTGAAACCATCCCTCACCCCGGCGGTTTTGCTAGCAGGAGTTCAACCCCAACGAACACAGCCCGGAGACCCCTGAGGCAAAAACGGCTTCCGACGAACAATAGGTGCTTGCTGTGGAACACCTATCCCAAGTGGGGGTAGCCAGCTCAACAAAATGCCACACACCCAGGTGTAAGAAACAACATTGCCCAGCAATGGTCTAAGCCCCTCACCTCGTCCCTGTGCTTTGGGGAGCCGGAGGGACACCCGAGGCCTATGGCCCTGATTCCCCTTTGCAAATAGCCGGCTTCCCATGGAAACAGTTTTCCTGAGGTGCAGACCCTCTCACAAGTGGTTGTGGCAAGGTAAAGCAAATGCCCTCCACTTCTCTGAAGAAACCACAGTGCCCAGCCATGTTCTAAGCCCTCCCATCCTCCCTGGGCTTCTGGCAGCAGGAGTGAAAAGAGAGGAGCAGAGCACTGGGACCCGTTTGACCAAAACCGTCTTCCCACGGGAAAGTCTTTCTCCACGTGCAGACATGCTCCCAGGTGCCTGTGGCAAGGGGAAGGAAATGCCATACACTGACCTGGAAGAGACCACAGGGCCCAGGCACAGTCTGAACCCTTCCCTCACCCCGGCGGTTTTGCTAGAAGGAGTTCAACCCCAAGGAACACAGCCCGGAGACCCCTGAGGCAAAAACGGCTTCTGACGAACAATAGGCGCTTGCTGTGGAACACCTATCCCAAGTGGGGGTAGCCAGGTCAACAAAATGCCACACACCCAGGTGTAAGAAACAACATTGCCCAGCCATGGTCTAAGCCCCTCACCTCGTCCCTGTGCTTTGGGGAGCCGGAGGGACAGCCGAGGCCGATGGCCCTGAGACCCCTTTGCAAAAAGCCAGCTTCCCATGGAAACAGTTTTCCTGAGGTGCAGACCCTCTCACAAGTGGTTGTGCCAAGGTAAAGCAAATGCCCTCCACTTCTCTGGAAGAAACCACAGTGCCCAGCCATGTTCTAAGCCCTCCCATCCTCCCTGGGCTTCTGGCAGCAGGAGTGAAAAGAGAGGAGCAGAGCACTGGGACCCGTTTGACAAAAACCGGCTTCCCACGGGAAAGTCTTTCTCCACGTGCAGACATGCTCCCAGGTGCCTGTGGCAAGGGGAAGGAAATGCCATACACTGACCTGGAAGAGACCACAGGGCCCAGGCACAGTCTGAACGCTTCACTCAACCCGGCGGTTTTGCTAGCAGGAGTTCAACCCCAACGAACACAGCCCGGAGACCCCTGAGGCAAAAACGGCTTCTGACGAACAATAGGCGCTTGCTGTGGAACACCTATCCCAAGTGGGGGTAGCCAGCTCAACAAAATGCCACACACCCAGGTGTAAGAAACAACATTGCCCAGCCATGGTCTAAGCCCCTCACCTCGTCCCTGTGCTTTGGGGAGCCAGAGGGAAAGCCGAGGCCCACGGCCCTGAGACCCCTTTTCAAAAAGCCGGCTTCCCACAGAAACAGTTTTCCTGAGGTGCAGACCCTCTCATAAGTGGTTGTGGCAAGGTAAAGCAAATGCCCTCCACTTCTCTAGAAGAAACCACAGTGCCCAGCCATGTTCTAAGACCTCCCATCCTCCCTGGGCTTCTGGCAGCAGGAGTGAAAAGAGAGGAGCAGAGCACTGGGACCCGTTTGACAAAAACCGGCTTCCCACGGGAAAGTCTTTCTCCACGGGCAGACATGCTCCCAGGTGCCTGTGGCAAGGGGAAGGAAATGCCATACACTGACCTGGAAGAGACCACAGGGCCCAGGCACAGTCTGAACCCTTCGCTCAACCCGGCGGTTTTGCTAGCAGGAGTTCAACCCCAACGAACACAGCCCGGAGACCCCTGAGGCAAAAACGGCTTCTGACGAACAATAGGCGCTTGCTGTGGAACACCTATCCCAAGTGGGGGTAGCCAGCTCAACAAAATGCCACACACCCAGGTGTAAGAAACAACATTGTCCAGCCATGGTCTAAGCCCCTCACCTCGTCCCTGTGCTTTGGGGAGCCGGAGGGACAGCCGAGGCACACGGCCCTGAGACCCCTTTGCAAAAAGCCGGCTTCCCACGGAAACAGTTTTCCTGAGGTGCAGACCCTATCCCAAGTGGTTGTGGCAAGGTAAAGCAAATGCCCTCCACTTCTCTGGAAGAAACCACAGTGCCCAGCCATGTTCTAAGCCCTCCCATCCTCCCTGGGCTTCTGGCGGAAGGAGTGAAAAGAGAGGAGCAGAGCACTGGGACCCGTTTGACAGAAACCGGCTTCCCACGGGAAAGTCTTTCTCCACGGGCAGACATGCTCCCAGGTGCCTGTGGCAAGGGGAAGGAAATGCCATACACTGACCTGAAAGAGACCACACGGCCCAGGCACAGTCTGAACCCTTCCCTCACCCCGGCGGTTTTGCTAGCAGGAGTTCAACCCCAACGAACACAGCCCGGAGACCCCTGAGGCAAAAACGGCTTCCGACGAACAATACGTGCTTGCTGTGGAACACCTATCCCAAGTGGGGGTAGCCAGCTCAACAAAATGCCACACACCCAGGTGTAAGAAACAACATTGCCCAGCAATGGTCTAAGCCCCTCACCTCGTCCCTGTGCTTTGGGGAGCCGGAGGGACACCCGAGGCCGATGGCCCTGAGACCCCTTTGCAAAAAGCCGGCTTCCCATGGAAACAGTTTTCCTGAGGTGCAGACCCTCTCACAAGTGGTTGTGGCAAGGTAAAGCAAATGCCCTCCACTTCTCTGGAAGAAACCACAGTGCCCAGCCAAGTTCTAAGCCGTCCCATCCTCCCTGGGCTTCTGGCAGCAGGAGTGAAAAGAGAGGAGCAGAGCACTGGGACCCGTTTGACAGAAACCGGCTTCCCACGGGAAAGTCTTTCTCCACGGGCAGACATGCTCCCAGGTGCCTGTGGCAAGGGGAAGGAAATGCCATACACTGACCTGGAAGAGACCACAGGGCCAGGCAGTCTGAACCCTTCCCTCAACCTGGCGGTTTTGCTAGCAGGAGTTCAACCCCAACGAACACAGCCCGGAGACCCTTGAGGCAAAAACGGCTTCTGACGAACAATAGGCGCTTGCTGTGGAACACTTATCCCAAGTGGGGGTAGCCAGCTCAACAAAATGCCACACACCCAGGTGTAAGAAACAACATTGCCCAGCCATGGTCTAAGCCCCTCACCTCGTCCCTGTGCTTTGGGGAACCGGAGGGACAGCCGAGGCCCACGGCCCTGAGACCCCTTTGCAAAAAGCCGGCTTCCCACGGAGACAGTTTTCCTGAGGTGTAGAACCTCTCACAAGTGGTTGTGGCAAGGTAAAGCAAATGCCCTCCACTTCTCTGGAAGAAACCACAGTGCCCAGCCATGTTCTAAGCCCTCCCATCCGCCCTGGGCTTCTGGCAGCAGGAGTGAAAAGAGAGGAGCAGAGCACTGGGACCCGTTTGACAAAACCCGGCTTCCCTCGGGAAAGTCTTTCTCCACGGGCAGACATGCTCCCAGGTGCCTGTGGCAAGGGGAAGGAAATGCCATACACTGACCTGGAAGAGACCACAGGGCCCAGGCACAGTCTGAACCCTTCCCTCACCCCGGCGGTTTTGCTAGCAGGAGTTCAACCCCAACGAACACAGCCCGGAGACCCCTGAGGCAAAAACGGCTTCTGACGAACAATAGGTGCTTGCTGTGGAACACCTATCCCAAGTGGGGGTAGCCAGGTAAACAATGCCACACACCCAGGTGTAAGAAACAACATTGCCCAGCCATGGTCTAAGCCCCTCACCTCGTCCCTGTGCTTTGGGGAGCCGGAGGGACAGCCGAGGCCCACGGCCCTGAGACCCCTTTGCAAAAAGCCGGCTTCCCACGGAAACAGTTTTCCTGAGGTGCAGACCCTCTCACAAGGGGTTGTGGCAAGGTAAAGCAAATGCCCTCCACTTCTCTGGAAGAAACCACAGTGCCCAGCCATGTTCTAAGCCCTCCCATCCTCCCTGGGCTTCTGGCAGCAGGAGTGAAAAGAGAGGAGCAGAGCACTGGGACCCGTTTGACAAAAACCGGCTTCCCACGGGAAAGTCTTTCTCCACGGGCAGACATGCTCCCAGGTGCCTGTGGCAAGGGGAAGGAAATGCCATACACTGACCTGGAAGAGACCACAGGGCCCAGGCACAGTCTGAACACTTCGCTCAACCCGGCGGTTTTGCTAGCAGGAGTTCAACCCCAACGAACACAGCCCGGAGACCCCTGAGGCAAAAACGGCTTCTGACGAACAATAGGCGCTTGCTGTGGAACACCTATCCCAAGTGGGGGTAGCCAGCTCAACAAAATGCCACACACCCAGGTGTAAGAAACAACATTGCCCAGCCATGGTCTAAGCCCCTCACCTCGTCCCTGTGCTTTGGGGAGCCGGAGGGACAGCCGAGGCACACGGCCCTGAGACCCCTTTGCAAAAAGCCGGCTTCCCACGGAAACAGTTTTCCTGAGGTGCAGACCCTATCCCAAGTGGTTGTGGCAAGGTAAAGCAAATGCCCTCCACTTCTCTGGAAGAAACCACAGTGCCCAGCCATGTTCTAAGCCCTCCCATCCTCCCTGGGCTTCTGGCGGAAGGAGTGAAAAGAGAGGAGCAGAGCACTGGGACCCGTTTGACAGAAACCGGCTTCCCACGGGAAAGTCTTTCTCCACGGGCAGACATGCTCCCAGGTGCCTGTGGCAAGGGGAAGGAAATGCCATACACTGACCTGGAAGAGACCACAGGGCCCAGGCACAGTCTGAACCCTTCGCTCAACCCGGCGGTTTTGCTAGCAGGAGTTCAACCCCAACGAACACAGCCCGGAGACCCCTGAGGCAAAAACGGCTTCTCACGAACAATAGGCACTTGCTGTGGAACACCTATCCCAAGTGGGGGTAGCCAGCTCAACAAAATGCCACACACCCAGGTGTAAGAAACAACATTGCCCAGTCATGGTCTAAGCCCCTCACCTCGTCCCTGTGCTTTGGGGCGCCGGAGGGACAGCCGAGGCCGATGGCCCTGAGACCCCTTTGCAAAAAGCCGGCTTCCCATGGAAACAGTTTTCCTGAGGTGCAGCCCCTCTCACAAGTGGTTGTGGCAAGGTAAAGCAAATGCCCTCCACTTCTCTGGAAGAAACCACAGTGCCCAGCCATGTTCTAAGCCCTCCCATCCTCCCTGGGCTTCTGGCAGCAGGAGTGAAAAGAGAGGAGCAGAGCACTGGGACCCGTTTGACAAAAACCGGCTTCCCACGGGAAAGTCTTTCTCCACGTGCAGACATGCTCCCAGGTGCCTGTGGCAAGGGGAAGGAAATGCCATACACTGACCTGGAAGAGACCACAGGGCCCAGGCACAGTATGAACCCTTCCCTCACCCCGGCGGTTTTGCTAGCAGGAGTTCAACCCCAACGAACACAGCCCGGAGACCCCTGAGGCAAAAACGGCTTCTGACGAAAAATAGGCGCTTGCTGTTGAACACTTATCCCAAGTGGGGGTAGCCAGCTCAACAAAATGCCACACACCCAGGTGTAAGAAACAACATTGCCCAGCCATGGTCTAAGCCCCTCACCTCGTCCCTGTGTATTGGGGAGCCGGAGGGACAGCCGAGGCCCACGGCCCTGAGACCCCTTTGCAAAAAGCCGGCTTCCCACGGAAACAGTTTTCCTGAGGTGCAGACCCTCTCCCAAGTGGTTGTGGCAAGGTAAAGCAAATGCCCTCCACTTCTCTGGAAGAAACCACAGTGCCCAGCCATGTTCTAAGCCCTCCCATCCTCCCTGGGCTTCTGGCAGCAGGAGTGAAAAGAGAGGAGCAGAGCACTGGGACCCGTTTGACAAAAACCGGCTTCCCACGGGAAAGTCTTTCTCCACGGGCAGACATGCTCCCAGGTGCCTGTGGCAAGGGGAAGGAAATGCCATACACTGACCTGGAAGAGAACACAGGGCCCAGGCACAGTCTGAACCCTTCGCTCAACCCGGCGGTTTTGCTAGCAGGAGTTCAACCCCAACAAACACAGCCCGGAGACCCCTGAGGCAAAAACGGCTTCTGACGAACAATAGGCGCTTGCTGTGGAACACCTATCCCAAGTGGGGGTAGCCAGCTCAACAAAATGCCACACACCCAGGTGTAAGAAACAACATTGCCCAGCCATGGTCTAAGCCCCTCACCTCGTCCCTGTGCTTTGGGGAGCCGGAGGGACAGCCGAGGCACACGGCCCTGAGACCCCTTTGCAAAAAGCCGGCTTCCCACGGAAACAGTTTTCCTGAGGTGCAGACCCTATCCGAAGTGGTTGTGGCAAGGTAAAGCAAATGCCCTCCACTTCTCTGGAAGAAACCACAGTGCCCAGCCATGTTCTAAGCCCTCCCATCCTCCCTGGGCTTCTGTCGGAAGGAGAGAAAAGAGAGGAGCAGAGCACTGGGACCCGTTTGACAGAAACCGGCTTCCCACGGGAAAGTCTTTCTCCACGTGCAGACATGCTCCCAGGTGCCTGTGGCAAGGGGAAGGAAATGCCATACACTGACCTGAAAGAGACCACAGGGCCCAGGCACAGTCTGAAACCTTCCCTCACCCCGGCGGTTTTGCTAGCAGGAGTTCAACCCCAACGAACACAGCCCGGAGACCCCTGAGGCAAAAACGGCTTCCGACGAACAATAGGTGCTTGCTGTGGAACACCTATCCCAAGTGGGGGTAGCCAGCTCAACAAAATGCCACACACCCAGGTGTAAGAAACAACATTGCCCAGCAATGGTCTAAGCCCCTCACCTCGTCCCTGTGCTTTGGGGAGCCGGAGGGACACCCGAGGCCTATGGCCCTGATTCCCCTTTGCAAATAGCCGGCTTCCCATGGAAACAGTTTTCCTGAGGTGCAGACCCTCTCACAAGTGGTTGTGGCAAGGTAAAGCAAATGCCCTCCACTTCTCTGAAGAAACCACAGTGCCCAGCCATGTTCTAAGCCCTCCCATCCTCCCTGGGCTTCTGGCAGCAGGAGTGAAAAGAGAGGAGCAGAGCACTGGGACCCGTTTGACCAAAACCGTCTTCCCACGGGAAAGTCTTTCTCCACGTGCAGACATGCTCCCAGGTGCCTGTGGCAAGGGGAAGGAAATGCCATACACTGACCTGGAAGAGACCACAGGGCCCAGGCACAGTCTGAACCCTTCCCTCACCCCGGCGGTTTTGCTAGAAGGAGTTCAACCCCAAGGAACACAGCCCGGAGACCCCTGAGGCAAAAACGGCTTCTGACGAACAATAGGCGCTTGCTGTGGAACACCTATCCCATGTGGGGGTAGCCAGGTCAACAAAATGCCACACACCCAGGTGTAAGAAACAACATTGCCCAGCCATGGTCTAAGCCCCTCACCTCGTCCCTGTGCTTTGGGGAGCCGGAGGGACAGCCGAGGCCGATGGCCCTGAGACCCCTTTGCAAAAAGCCAGCTTCCCATGGAAACAGTTTTCCTGAGGTGCAGACCCTCTCACAAGTGGTTGTGCCAAGGTAAAGCAAATGCCCTCCACTTCTCTGGAAGAAACCACAGTGCCCAGCCATGTTCTAAGCCCTCCCATCCTCCCTGGGCTTCTGGCAGCAGGAGTGAAAAGAGAGGAGCAGAGCACTGGGACCCGTTTGACAAAAACCGGCTTCCCACGGGAAAGTCTTTCTCCACGGGCAGACATGCTCCCAGGTGCCTGTGGCAAGGGGAAGGAAATGCCATACACTGACCTGGAAGAGACCACAGGGCCCAGGCACAGTCTGAACGCTTCACTCAACCCGGCGGTTTTGCTAGCAGGAGTTCAACCCCAACGAACACAGCCCGGAGACCCCTGAGGCAAAAACGGCTTCTGACGAACAATAGGCGCTTGCTGTGGAACACCTATCCCAAGTGGGGGTAGCCAGCTCAACAAAATGCCACACACCCAGGTGTAAGAAACAACATTGCCCAGCCATGGTCTAAGCCCCTCACCTCGTCCCTGTGCTTTGGGGAGCCAGAGGGAAAGCCGAGGCCCACGGCCCTGAGACCCCTTTTCAAAAAGCCGGCTTCCCACAGAAACAGTTTTCCTGAGGTGCAGACCCTCTCATAAGTGGTTGTGGCAAGGTAAAGCAAATGCCCTCCACTTCTCTGGAAGAAACCACAGTGCCCAGCCATGTTCTAAGACCTCCCATCCTCCCTGGGCTTCTGGCAGCAGGAGTGAAAAGAGAGGAGCAGAGCACTGGGACCCGTTTGACAAAAACCGGCTTCCCACGGGAAAGTCTTTCTCCACGTGCAGACATGCTCCCAGGTGCCTGTGGCAAGGGGAAGGAAATGCCATACACTGACCTGGAAGAGACCACAGGGCCCAGGCACAGTCTGAACCCTTCGCTCAACCCGGCGGTTTTGCTAGCAGGAGTTCAACCCCAACGAACACAGCCCGGAGACCCCTGAGGCAAAAACGGCTTCTGACGAACAATAGGCGCTTGCTGTGGAACACCTATCCCAAGTGGGGGTAGCCAGCTCAACAAAATGCCACACACCCAGGTGTAAGAAACAACATTGCCCAGCCATGGTCTAAGCCCCTCACCTCGTCCCTGTGCTTTGGGGAGCCGGAGGGACAGCCGAGGCACACGGCCCTGAGACCCCTTTGCAAAAAGCCGGCTTCCCACGGAAACAGTTTTCCTGAGGTGCAGACCCTATCCCAAGTGGTTGTGGCAAGGTAAAGCAAATGCCCTCCACTTCTCTGGAAGAAACCACAGTGCCCAGCCATGTTCTAAGCCCTCCCATCCTCCCTGGGCTTCTGGCGGAAGGAGTGAAAAGAGAGGAGCAGAGCACTGGGACCCGTTTGACAGAAACCGGCTTCCCACGGGAAAGTCTTTCTCCACGGGCAGACATGCTCCCAGGTGCCTGTGGCAAGGGGAAGGAAATGCCATACACTGACCTGAAAGAGACCACACGGCCCAGGCACAGTCTGAACCCTTCCCTCACCCCGGCGGTTTTGCTAGCAGGAGTTCAACCCCAACGAACACAGCCCGGAGACCCCTGAGGCAAAAACGGCTTCCGACGAACAATAGGTGCTTGCTGTGGAACACCTATCCCAAGTGGGGGTAGCCAGCTCAACAAAATGCCACACACCCAGGTGTAAGAAACAACATTGCCCAGCAATGGTCTAAGCCCCTCACCTCGTCCCTGTGCTTTGGGGATCCGGAGGGACACCCGAGGCCGATGGCCCTGAGACCCTTTTGCAAAAAGCCGGCTTCCCATGGAAACAGTTTTCCTGAGGTGCAGACCCTCTCACAAGTGGTTGTGGCAAGGTAAAGCAAATGCCCTCCACTTCTCTGGAAGAAACCACAGTGCCCAGCCAAGTTCTAAGCCGTCCCATCCTCCCTGGGCTTCTGGCAGCAGGAGTGAAAAGAGAGGAGCAGAGCACTGGGACCCGTTTGACAGAAACCGGCTTCCCACGGGAAAGTCTTTCTCCACGGGCAGACATGCTCCCAGGTGCCTGTGGCAAGGGGAAGGAAATGCCATACACTGACCTGGAAGAGACCACAGGGCCAGGCAGTCTGAACCCTTCCCTCAACCTGGCGGTTTTGCTAGCAGGAGTTCAACCCCAACGAACACAGCCCGGAGACCCTTGAGGCAAAAACGGCTTCTGATGAACAATAGGCGCTTGCTGTGGAACACCTATCCCAAGTGGGGGTAGCCAGCTCAACAAAATGCCACACACCCAGGTGTAAGAAACAACATTGCCCAGCCATGGTCTAAGCCCCTCACCTCGTCCCTGTGCTTTGGGGAACCGGAGGGACAGCCGAGGCCCACGGCCCTGAGACCCCTTTGCAAAAAGCCGGCTTCCCACGGAGACAGTTTTCCTGAGGTGTAGAACCTCTCACAAGTGGTTGTGGCAAGGTAAAGCAAATGCCCTCCACTTCTCTGGAAGAAACCACAGTGCCCAGCCATGTTCTAAGCCCTCCCATCCGCCCTGGGCTTCTGGCAGCAGGAGTGAAAAGAGAGGAGCAGAGCACTGGGACCCGTTTGACAAAACCCGGCTTCCCTCGGGAAAGTCTTTCTCCACGGGCAGACATGCTCCCAGGTGCCTGTGGCAAGGGGAAGGAAATGCCATACACTGACCTGGAAGAGACCACAGGGCCCAGGCACAGTCTGAACCCTTCCCTCACCCCGGCGGTTTTGCTAGCAGGAGTTCAACCCCAACGAACACAGCCCGGAGACCCCTGAGGCAAAAACGGCTTCTGACGAACAATAGGTGCTTGTTGTGGAACACCTATCCCAAGTGGGGGTAGCCAGGTAAACAATGCCACACACCCAGGTGTAAGAAACAACATTGCCCAGCCATGGTCTAAGCCCCTCACCTCGTCCCTGTGCTTTGGGGAGCCGGAGGGACAGCCGAGGCCCACGGCCCTGAGACCCCTTTGCAAAAAGCCGGCTTCCCACGGAAACAGTTTTCCTGAGGTGCAGACCCTCTCACAAGGGGTTGTGGCAAGGTAAAGCAAATGCCCTCCACTTCTCTGGAAGAAACCACAGTGCCCAGCCATGTTCTAAGCCCTCCCATCCGCCCTGGGCTTCTGGCAGCAGGAGTGAAAAGAGAGGAGCAGAGCACTGGGACCCGTTTGACAGAAACCGGCTTCCCACGGGAAAGTCTTTCTCCACGGGCAGACATGCTCCCAGGTGCCTGTGGCAAGGGGAAGGAAATGCCATACACTGACCTGGAAGAGACCACAGGGCCCAGGCACAGTATGAACCCTTCCCTCAACCCGGCGGTTTTGCTAGCAGGAGTTCAACCCCAACGAACACAGCCCGGAGACCCCTGAGGCAAAAACGGCTTCTGACGAACAATAGGCGCTTGCTGTGGAACACCTATCCCAAGTGGGGGTAGCCAGCTCAACAAAATGCCACACACCCAGGTGTAAGAAACAACATTGCCCAGCCATGGTCTAAGCCCCTCACCTCGTCCCTGTGCTTTGGGGAGCCGGAGGGAAAGCCGAGGCCCACGGCCCTGAGACCCCTTTTCAAAAAGCCGGCTTCCCACGGAAACAGTTTTCCTGAGGTGCAGACCCTCTCATAAGTGGTTGTGGCAAGGTAAAGCAAATGCCCTCCACTTCTCTGGAAGAAACCACAGTGCCCAGCCATGTTCTAAGCCCTCCCATCCTCCCTGGGCTTCTGGCAGCAGGAGTGAAAAGAGAGGAGCAGAGCACTGGGACCCGTTTGACAAAAACCGGCTTCCCACGGGAAAGTCTTTCTCCACGGGCAGACATGCTCCCAGGTGCCTGTGGCAAGGGGAAGGAAATGCCATACACTGACCTGGAAGAGACCACAGGGCCCAGGCACAGTCTGAACCCTTCGCTCAACCCGGCGGTTTTGCTAGCAGGAGTTCAACCCCAACGAACACAGCCCGGAGACCCCTGAGGCAAAAACGGCTTCTGACGAACAATAGGCGCTTGCTGTGGAACACCTATCCCAAGTGGGGGTAGCCAGCTCAACAAAATGCCACACACCCAGGTGTAAGAAACAACATTGCCCAGCCATGGTCTAAGCCCCTCACCTCGTCCCTGTGCTTTGGGGAGCCGGAGGGACAGCCGAGGCACACGGCCCTGAGACCCCTTTGCAAAAAGCCGGCTTCCCACGGAAACAGTTTTCCTGAGGTGCAGACCCTATCCCAAGTGGTTGTGGCAAGGTAAAGCAAATGCCCTCCACTTCTCTGGAAGAAACCACAGTGCCCAGCCATGTTCTAAGCCCTCCCATCCTCCCTGGGCTTCTGGCGGAAGGAGTGAAAAGAGAGGAGCAGAGCACTGGGACCCGTTTGACAGAAACCGGCTTCCCACGGGAAAGTCTTTCTCCACGGGCAGACATGCTCCCAGGTGCCTGTGGCAAGGGGAAGGAAATGCCATACACTGACCTGAAAGAGACCACACGGCCCAGGCACAGTCTGAACCCTTCCCTCACCCCGGCGGTTTTGCTAGCAGGAGTTCAACCCCAACGAACACAGCCCGGAGACCCCTGAGGCAAAAACGGCTTCCGACGAACAATAGGTGCTTGCTGTGGAACACCTATCCCAAGTGGGGGTAGCCAGCTCAACAAAATGCCACACACCCAGGTGTAAGAAACAACATTGCCCAGCAATGGTCTAAGCCCCTCACCTCGTCCCTGTGCTTTGGGGATCCGGAGGGACACCCGAGGCCGATGGCCCTGAGACCCTTTTGCAAAAAGCCGGCTTCCCATGGAAACAGTTTTCCTGAGGTGCAGACCCTCTCACAAGTGGTTGTGGCAAGGTAAAGCAAATGCCCTCCACTTCTCTGGAAGAAACCACAGTGCCCAGCCAAGTTCTAAGCCGTCCCATCCTCCCTGGGCTTCTGGCAGCAGGAGTGAAAAGAGAGGAGCAGAGCACTGGGACCCGTTTGACAGAAACCGGCTTCCCACGGGAAAGTCTTTCTCCACGGGCAGACATGCTCCCAGGTGCCTGTGGCAAGGGGAAGGAAATGCCATACACTGACCTGGAAGAGACCACAGGGCCAGGCAGTCTGAACCCTTCCCTCAACCTGGCGGTTTTGCTAGCAGGAGTTCAACCCCAACGAACACAGCCCGGAGACCCTTGAGGCAAAAACGGCTTCTGATGAACAATAGGCGCTTGCTGTGGAACACTTATCCCAAGTGGGGGTAGCCAGCTCAACAAAATGCCACACACCCAGGTGTAAGAAACAACATTGCCCAGCCATGGTCTAAGCCCCTCACCTCGTCCCTGTGCTTTGGGGAACCGGAGGGACAGCCGAGGCCCACGGCCCTGAGACCCCTTTGCAAAAAGCCGGCTTCCCACGGAGACAGTTTTCCTGAGGTGTAGAACCTCTCACAAGTGGTTGTGGCAAGGTAAAGCAAATGCCCTCCACTTCTCTGGAAGAAACCACAGTGCCCAGCCATGTTCTAAGCCCTCCCATCCGCCCTGGGCTTCTGGCAGCAGGAGTGAAAAGAGAGGAGCAGAGCACTGGGACCCGTTTGACAAAACCCGGCTTCCCTCGGGAAAGTCTTTCTCCACGGGCAGACATGCTCCCAGGTGCCTGTGGCAAGGGGAAGGAAATGCCATACACTGACCTGGAAGAGACCACAGGGCCCAGGCACAGTCTGAACCCTTCCCTCACCCCGGCGGTTTTGCTAGCAGGAGTTCAACCCCAACGAACACAGCCCGGAGACCCCTGAGGCAAAAACGGCTTCTGACGAACAATAGGTGCTTGTTGTGGAACACCTATCCCAAGTGGGGGTAGCCAGGTAAACAATGCCACACACCCAGGTGTAAGAAACAACATTGCCCAGCCATGGTCTAAGCCCCTCACCTCGTCCCTGTGCTTTGGGGAGCCGGAGGGACAGCCGAGGCCCACGGCCCTGAGACCCCTTTGCAAAAAGCCGGCTTCCCACGGAAACAGTTTTCCTGAGGTGCAGACCCTCTCACAAGGGGTTGTGGCAAGGTAAAGCAAATGCCCTCCACTTCTCTGGAAGAAACCACAGTGCCCAGCCATGTTCTAAGCCCTCCCATCCGCCCTGGGCTTCTGGCAGCAGGAGTGAAAAGAGAGGAGCAGAGCACTGGGACCCGTTTGACAGAAACCGGCTTCCCACGGGAAAGTCTTTCTCCACGGGCAGACATGCTCCCAGGTGCCTGTGGCAAGGGGAAGGAAATGCCATACACTGACCTGGAAGAGACCACAGGGCCCAGGCACAGTATGAACCCTTCCCTCAACCCGGCGGTTTTGCTAGCAGGAGTTCAACCCCAACGAACACAGCCCGGAGACCCCTGAGGCAAAAACGGCTTCTGACGAACAATAGGCGCTTGCTGTGGAACACCTATCCCAAGTGGGGGTAGCCAGCTCAACAAAATGCCACACACCCAGGTGTAAGAAACAACATTGCCCAGCCATGGTCTAAGCCCCTCACCTCGTCCCTGTGCTTTGGGGAGCCGGAGGGAAAGCCGAGGCCCACGGCCCTGAGACCCCTTTTCAAAAAGCCGGCTTCCCACGGAAACAGTTTTCCTGAGGTGCAGACCCTCTCATAAGTGGTTGTGGCAAGGTAAAGCAAATGCCCTCCACTTCTCTGGAAGAAACCACAGTGCCCAGCCATGTTCTAAGCCCTCCCATCCTCCCTGGGCTTCTGGCAGCAGGAGTGAAAAGAGAGGAGCAGAGCACTGGGACCCGTTTGACAAAAACCGGCTTCCCACGGGAAAGTCTTTCTCCACGGGCAGACATGCTCCCAGGTGCCTGTGGCAAGGGGAAGGAAATGCCATACACTGACCTGGAAGAGACCACAGGGCCCAGGCACAGTCTGAACCCTTCGCTCAACCCGGCGGTTTTGCTAGCAGGAGTTCAACCCCAACGAACACAGCCCGGAGACCCCTGAGGCAAAAACGGCTTCTGACGAACAATAGGCGCTTGCTGTGGAACACCTATCCCAAGTGGGGGTAGCCAGCTCAACAAAATGCCACACACCCAGGTGTAAGAAACAACATTGCCCAGCCATGGTCTAAGCCCCTCACCTCGTCCCTGTGCTTTGGGGAGCCGGAGGGACAGCCGAGGCACACGGCCCTGAGACCCCTTTGCAAAAAGCCGGCTTCCCACGGAAACAGTTTTCCTGAGGTGCAGACCCTATCCCAAGTGGTTGTGGCAAGGTAAAGCAAATGCCCTCCACTTCTCTGGAAGAAACCACAGTGCCCAGCCATGTTCTAAGCCCTCCCATCCTCCCTGGGCTTCTGGCGGAAGGAGTGAAAAGAGAGGAGCAGAGCACTGGGACCCGTTTGACAGAAACCGGCTTCCCACGGGAAAGTCTTTCTCCACGGGCAGACATGCTCCCAGGTGCCTGTGGCAAGGGGAAGGAAATGCCATACACTGACCTGGAAGAGACCACAGGGCCCAGGCACAGTCTGAACCCTTCGCTCAACCCGGCGGTTTTGCTAGCAGGAGTTCAACCCCAACGAACACAGCCCGGAGACCCCTGAGGCAAAAACGGCTTCTCACGAACAATAGGCGCTTGCTGTGGAACACCTATCCCAAGTGGGGGTAGCCAGCTCAACAAAATGCCACACACCCAGGTGTAAGAAACAACATTGCCCAGCCATGGTCTAAGCCCCTCACCTCGTCCCTGTGCTTTGGGGCGCCGGAGGGACAGCCGAGGCCGATGGCCCTGAGACCCCTTTGCAAAAAGCCGGCTTCCCATGGAAACAGTTTTCCTGAGGTGCAGCCCCTCTCACAAGTGGTTGTGGCAAGGTAAAGCAAATGCCCTCCACTTCTCTGGAAGAAACCACAGTGCCCAGCCATGTTCTAAGCCCTCCCATCCTCCCTGGGCTTCTGGCAGCAGGAGTGAAAAGAGAGGAGCAGAGCACTGGGACCCGTTTGACAAAAACCGGCTTCCCACGGGAAAGTCTTTCTCCACGTGCAGACATGCTCCCAGGTGCCTGTGGCAAGGGGAAGGAAATGCCATACACTGACCTGGAAGAGACCACAGGGCCCAGGCACAGTATGAACCCTTCCCTCACCCCGGCGGTTTTGCTAGCAGGAGTTCAACCCCAACGAACACAGCCCGGAGACCCCTGAGGCAAAAACGGCTTCTGACGAAAAATAGGCGCTTGCTGTTGAACACTTATCCCAAATGGGGGTAGCCAGCTCAACAAAATGCCACACACCCAGGTGTAAGAAACAACATTGCCCAGCCATGGTCTAAGCCCCTCACCTCGTCCCTGTGTATTGGGGAGCCGGAGGGACAGCCGAGGCCCACGGCCCTGAGACCCCTTTGCAAAAAGCCGGCTTCCCACGGAAACAGTTTTCCTGAGGTGCAGACCCTCTCACAAGGGGTTGTGGCAAGGTAAAGCAAATACCCTCCACTTCTCTGGAAGAAACCACAGTGCCCAGCCATGTTCTAAGCCCTCCCATCCTCCCTGGGCTTCTGGCAGCAGGAGTGAAAAGAGAGGAGCAGAGCACTGGGACCCGTTTGACAAAAACCGGCTTCCCACGGGAAAGTCTTTCTCCACGGGCAGACATGCTCCCAGGTGCCTGTGGCAAGGGGAAGGAAATGCCATACACTGACCTGGAAGAGAACACAGGGCCCAGGCACAGTCTGAACCCTTCGCTCAACCCGGCGGTTTTGCTAGCAGGAGTTCAACCCCAACAAACACAGCCCGGAGACCCCTGAGGCAAAAACGGCTTCTGACGAACAATAGGCGCTTGCTGTGGAACACCTATCCCAAGTGGGGGTAGCCAGCTCAACAAAATGCCACACACCCAGGTGTAAGAAACAACATTGCCCAGCCATGGTCTAAGCCCCTCACCTCGTCCCTGTGCTTTGGGGAGCCGGAGGGACAGCCGAGGCGCACGGCCCTGAGACCCCTTTGCAAAAAGCCGGCTTCCCACGGAAACAGTTTTCCTGAGGTGCAGACCCTCTCACAAGTGGTTGTGGCAAGGTAAAGCAAATGCCCTCCACTTCTCTGGAAGAAACCACAGTGCCCAGCCATGTTCTAAGCCCTCCCATCCTCCCTGGGCTTCTGGCAGCAGGAGTGAAAAGAGAGGAGCAGAGAACTGGGACCCGTTTGACAGAAACCGGCTTCCCACGGGAAAGTCTTTCTCCACGGGCAGACATGCTCCCAGGTGCCTGTGGCAAGGGGAAGGAAATGCCATACACTGACCTGAAAGAGACCACAGGGCCCAGGCACAGTCTGAAACCTTCCCTCACCCCGGCGGTTTTGCTAGCAGGAGTTCAACCCCAACGAACACAGCCCGGAGACCCCTGAGGCAAAAACGGCTTCCGACGAACAATAGGTGCTTGCTGTGGAACACCTATCCCAAGTGGGGGTAGCCAGCTCAACAAAATGCCACACACCCAGGTGTAAGAAACAACATTGCCCAGCCATGGTCTAAGCCCCTCACCTCGTCCCTGTGCTTTGGGGAGCCGGAGGGACACCCGAGGCCTACGGCCCTGATTCCCCTTTGCAAATAGCCGGCTTCCCATGGAAACAGTTTTCCTGAGGTGCAGACCCTCTCACAAGTGGTTGTGGCAAGGTAAAGCAAATGCCCTCCACTTCTCTGAAGAAACCACAGTGCCCAGCCATGTTCTAAGCCCTCCCATCCTCCCTGGGCTTCTGGCAGCAGGAGTGAAAAGAGAGGAGCAGAGCACTGGGACCCGTTTGACCAAAACCGGCTTCCCACGGGAAAGTCTTTCTCCACGTGCAGACATGCTCCCAGGTGCCTGTGGCAAGGGGAAGGAAATGCCATACACTGACCTGGAAGAGACCACAGGGCCCAGGCACAGTCTGAACCCTTCCCTCACCCTGGCGGTTTTGCTAGAAGGAGTTCAACCCCAACGAACACAGCCCGGAGACCCCTGAGGCAAAAACGGCTTCTGACGAACAATAGGCGCTTGCTGTGGAACACCTATCCCAAGTGGGGGTAGCCAGGTCAACAAAATGCCACACACCCAGGTGTAAGAAACAACATTGCCCAGCCATGGTCTAAGCCCCTCACCTCGTCCCTGTGCTTTGGGGAGCCGGAGGGACAGCCGAGGCCGATGGCCCTGAGACCCCTTTGCAAAAAGCCAGCTTCCCATGGAAACAGTTTTCCTGAGGTGCAGACCCTCTCACAAGTGGTTGTGCCAAGGTAAAGCAAATGCCCTCCACTTCTCTGGAAGAAACCACAATGCCCAGCCATGTTCTAAGCCCTCCCATCCTCCCTGGGCTTCTGGCAGCAGGAGTGAAAAGAGAGGAGCAGAGCACTGGGACCCGTTTGACAAAAACCGGCTTCCCACGGGAAAGTCTTTCTCCACGTGCAGACATGCTCCCAGGTGCCTGTGGCAAGGGGAAGGAAATGCCATACACTGACCTGGAAGAGACCACAGGGCCCAGGCACAGTCTGAACGCTTCACTCAACCCGGCGGTTTTGCTAGCAGGAGTTCAACCCCAACGAACACAGCCCGGAGACCCCTGAGGCAAAAACGGCTTCTGACGAACAATAGGCGCTTGCTGTGGAACACCTATCCCAAGTGGGGGTAGCCAGCTCAACAAAATGCCACACACCCAGGTGTAAGAAACAACATTGCCCAGCCATGGTCTAAGCCCCTCACCTCGTCCCTGTGCTTTGGGGAGCCAGAGGGAAAGCCGAGGCCCACGGCCCTGAGACCCCTTTTCAAAAAGCCGGCTTCCCACAGAAACAGTTTTCCTGAGGTGCAGACCCTCTCATAAGTGGTTGTGGCAAGGTAAAGCAAATGCCCTCCACTTCTCTGGAAGAAACCACAGTGCCCAGCCATGTTCTAAGCCCTCCCATCCTCCCTGGGCTTCTGGCAGCAGGAGTGAAAAGAGAGGAGCAGAGCACTGGGACCCGTTTGACAAAAACCGGCTTCCCACGGGAAAGTCTTTCTCCACGGGCAGACATGCTCCCAGGTGCCTGTGGCAAGGGGAAGGAAATGCCATACACTGACCTGGAAGAGACCACAGGGCCCAGGCACAGTCTGAACCCTTCGCTCAACCCGGCGGTTTTGCTAGCAGGAGTTCAACCCCAACGAACACAGCCCGGAGACCCCTGAGGCAAAAACGGCTTCTGACGAACAATAGGCGCTTGCTGTGGAACACCTATCCCAAGTGGGGGTAGCCAGCTCAACAAAATGCCACACACCCAGGTGTAAGAAACAACATTGCCCAGCCATGGTCTAAGCCCCTCACCTCGTCCCTGTGCTTTGGGGAGCCGGAGGGACAGCCGAGGCACACGGCCCTGAGACCCCTTTGCAAAAAGCCGGCTTCCCACGGAAACAGTTTTCCTGAGGTGCAGACCCTATCCCAAGTGGTTGTGGCAAGGTAAAGCAAATGCCCTCCACTTCTCTGGAAGAAACCACAGTGCCCAGCCATGTCCTAAGCCCTCCCATCCTCCCTGGGCTTCTGGCGGAAGGAGTGAAAAGAGAGGAGCAGAGCACTGGGACCCGTTTGACAGAAACCGGCTTCCCACGGGAAAGTCTTTCTCCACGGGCAGACATGCTCCCAGGTGCCTGTGGCAAGGGGAAGGAAATGCCATACACTGACCTGAAAGAGACCACACGGCCCAGGCACAGTCTGAACCCTTCCCTCACCCGGCGGTTTTGCTAGCAGGAGTTCAACCCCAACGAACACAGCCCGGAGACCCCTGAGGCAAAAACGGCTTCCGACGAACAATAGGTGCTTGCTGTGGAACACCTATCCCAAGTGGGGGTAGCCAGGTCAACAAAATGCCACACACCCAGGTGTAAGAAACAACATTGCCCAGCAATGGTCTAAGACCCTCACCTCGTCCCTGTGCTTTGGGGAGCCGGAGGGACACCCGAGGCCGATGGCCCTGAGACCCCTTTGCAAAAAGCCGGCTTCCCATGGAAACAGTTTTCCTGAGGTCCAGACCCTCTCACAAGTGGTTGTGGCAAGGTAAAGCAAATGCCCTCCACTTCTCTGGAAGAAACCACAGTGCCCAGCCATGTTCTAAGCCGTCCCATCCTCCCTGGGCTTCTGGCAGCAGGAGTGAAAAGAGAGGAGCAGAGCACTGGGACCCGTTTGACAGAAACCGGCTTCCCACGGGAAAGTCTTTCTCCACGGGCAGACATGCTCCCAGGTGCCTGTGGCAAGGGGAAGGAAATGCCATACACTGACCTGGAAGAGACCACAGGGCCAGGCAGTCTGAACCCTTCCCTCAACCTGGCGGTTTTGCTAGCAGGAGTTCAACCCCAACGAACACAGCCCGGAGACCCCTGAGGCAAAAACGGCTTCTGACGAACAATAGGCGCTTGCTGTGGAACACTTATCCCAAGTGGGGGTAGCCAGCTCAACAAAATGCCACACACCCAGGTGTAAGAAACAACATTGCCCAGCCATGGTCTAAGCCCCTCACCTCGTCCCTGTGCTTTGGGGAACCGGAGGGACAGCCGAGGCCCACGGCCCTGAGACCCCTTTGCAAAAAGCCGGCTTCCCACGGAGACAGTTTTCCTGAGGTGTAGAACCTCTCACAAGTGGTTGTGGCAAGGTAAAGCAAATGCCCTCCACTTCTCTGGAAGAAACCACAGTGCCCTGCCATGTTCTAAGCCCTCCCATCCGCCCTGGGCTTCTGGCAGCAGGAGTGAAAAGAGAGGAGCAGAGCACTGGGACCCGTTTGACAAAACCCGGCTTCCCTCGGGAAAGTCTTTCTCCACGGGCAGACATGCTCCCAGGTGCCTGTGGCAAGGGGAAGGAAATGCCATACACTGACCTGGAAGAGACCACAGGGCCCAGGCACAGTCTGAACCCTTCCCTCACCCCGGCGGTTGTGCTAGCAGGAGTTCAACCCCAACGAACACAGCCCGGAGACCCCTGAGGCAAAAACGGCTTCTGACGAACAATAGGTGCTTGTTGTGGAACACCTATCCCAAGTGGGGGTAGCCAGGTAAACAATGCCACACACCCAGGTGTAAGAAACAACATTGCCCAGCCATGGTCTAAGCCCCTCACCTCGTCCCTGTGTATTGGGGAGCCGGAGGGACAGCCGAGGCCCACGGCCCTGAGACCCCTTTGCAAAAAGCCGGCTTCCCACGGAAACAGTTTTCCTGAGGTGCAGACCCTCTCACAAGGGGTTGTGGCAAGGTAAAGCAAATGCCCTCCACTTCTCTGGAAGAAACCACAGTGCCCAGCCATGTTCTAAGCCCTCCCATCCGCCCTGGGCTTCTGGCAGCAGGAGTGAAAAGAGAGGAGCAGAGCACTGGGACCCGTTTGACAGAAACCGGCTTCCCACGGGAAAGTCTTTCTCCACGGGCAGACATGCTCCCAGGTGCCTGTGGCAAGGGGAAGGAAATGCCATACACTGACCTGGAAGAGACCACAGGGCCCAGGCACAGTATGAACCCTTCCCTCACCCCGGCGGTTTTGCTAGCAGGAGTTCAACCCCAACGAACACAGCCCGGAGACCCCTGAGGCAAAAACGGCTTCTGACGAAAAATAGGCGCTTGCTGTTGAACACTTATCCCAAGTGGGGGTAGCCAGCTCAACAAAATGCCACACACCCAGGTATAAGAAACAACATTGCCCAGCCATGGTCTAAGCCCCTCACCTCGTCCCTGTGTATTGGGGAGCCGGAGGGACAGCCGAGGCCCACGGCCCTGAGACCCCTTTGCAAAAAGCCGGCTTCCCACGGAAACAGTTTTCCTGAGGTGCAGACCCTCTCACAAGGGGTTGTGGCAAGGTAAAGCAAATACCCTCCACTTCTCTGGAAGAAACCACAGTGCCCAGCCATGTTCTAAGCCCTCCCATCCTCCCTGGGCTTCTGGCAGCAGGAGTGAAAAGAGAGGAGCAGAGCACTGGGACCCGTTTGACAAAAACCGGCTTCCCACGGGAAAGTCTTTCTCCACGGGCAGACATGCTCCCAGGTGCCTGTGGCAAGGGGAAGGAAATGCCATACACTGACCTGGAAGAGAACACAGGGCCCAGGCACAGTCTGAACCCTTCGCTCACCCCGGCGGTTTTGCTAGCAGGAGTTCAACCCCAACAAACACAGCCCGGAGACCCCTGAGGCAAAAACGGCTTCTGACGAACAATAGGCGCTTGCTGTGGAACACCTATCCCAAGTGGGGGTAGCCAGCTCAACAAAATGCCACACACCCAGGTGTAAGAAACAACATTGCCCAGCCATGGTCTAAGCCCCTCACCTCGTCCCTGTGCTTTGGGGAGCCGGAGGGACAGCCGAGGCCTATGGCCCTGATTCCCCTTTGCAAATAGCCGGCTTCCCATGGAAACAGTTTTCCTGAGGTGCAGACCCTCTCACAAGTGGTTGTGGCAAGGTAAAGCAAATGCCCTCCACTTCTCTGAAGAAACCACAGTGCCCAGCCATGTTCTAAGCCCTCCCATCCTCCCTGGGCTTCTGGCAGCAGGAGTGAAAAGAGAGGAGCAGAGCACTGGGACCCGTTTGACCAAAACCGTCTTCCCACGGGAAAGTCTTTCTCCACGTGCAGACATGCTCCCAGGTGCCTGTGGCAAGGGGAAGGAAATGCCATACACTGACCTGGAAGAGACCACAGGGCCCAGGCACAGTCTGAACCCTTCCCTCACCCCGGCGGTTTTGCTAGAAGGAGTTCAACCCCAACGAACACAGCCCGGAGACCCCTGAGGCAAAAACGGCTTCTGACGAACAATAGGCGCTTGCTGTGGAACACCTATCCCAAGTGGGGGTAGCCAGGTCAACAAAATGCCACACACCCAGGTGTAAGAAACAACATTGCCCAGCCATGGTCTAAGCCCCTCACCTCGTCCCTGTGCTTTGGGGAGCCGGAGGGACAGCCGAGGCCGATGGCCCTGAGACCCCTTTGCAAAAAGCCAGCTTCCCATGGAAACAGTTTTCCTGAGGTGCAGACCCTCTCACAAGTGGTTGTGCCAAGGTAAAGCAAATGCCCTCCACTTCTCTGGAAGAAACCACAGTGCCCAGCCATGTTCTAAGCTCTCCCATCCTCCCTGGGCTTCTGGCAGCAGGAGTGAAAAGAGAGGAGCAGAGCACTGGGACCCGTTTGACAAAAACCGGCTTCCCACGGGAAAGTCTTTCTCCACGTGCAGACATGCTCCCAGGTGCCTGTGGCAAGGGGAAGGAAATGCCATACACTGACCTGGAAGAGACCACAGGGCCCAGGCACAGTCTGAACGCTTCACTCAACCCGGCGGTTTTGCTAGCAGGAGTTCAACCCCAACGAACACAGCCCGGAGACCCCTGAGGCAAAAACGGCTTCTGACGAACAATAGGCGCTTGCTGTGGAACACCTATCCCAAGTGGGGGTAGCCAGCTCAACAAAATGCCACACACCCAGGTGTAAGAAACAACATTGCCCAGCCATGGTCTAAGCCCCTCACCTCGTCCCTGTGCTTTGGGGAGCCAGAGGGAAAGCCGAGGCCCACGGCCCTGAGACCCCTTTTCAAAAAGCCGGCTTCCCACAGAAACAGTTTTCCTGAGGTGCAGACCCTCTCATAAGTGGTTGTGGCAAGGTAAAGCAAATGCCCTCCACTTCTCTGGAAGAAACCACAGTGCCCAGCCATGTTCTAAGCCCTCCCATCCTCCCTGGGCTTCTGGCAGCAGGAGTGAAAAGAGAGGAGCAGAGCACTGGGACCCGTTTGACAAAAACCGGCTTCCCACGGGAAAGTCTTTCTCCACGGGCAGACATGCTCCCAGGTGCCTGTGGCAAGGGGAAGGAAATGCCATACACTGACCTGGAAGAGACCACAGGGCCCAGGCACAGTCTGAACACTTCGCTCAACCCGGCGGTTTTGCTAGCAGGAGTTCAACCCCAACGAACACAGCCCGGAGACCCCTGAGGCAAAAACGGCTTCTGACGAACAATAGGCGCTTGCTGTGGAACACCTATCCCAAGTGGGGGTAGCCAGCTCAACAAAATGCCACACAGCCAGGTGTAAGAAACAACATTGCCCAGCCATGGTCTAAGCCCCTCACCTCGTCCCTGTGCTTTGGGGAGCCGGAGGGACAGCCGAGGCACACGGCCCTGAGACCCCTTTGCAAAAAGCCGGCTTCCCACGGAAACAGTTTTCCTGAGGTGCAGACCCTATCCCAAGTGGTTGTGGCAAGGTAAAGCAAATGCCCTCCACTTCTCTGGAAGAAACCACAGTGCCCAGCCATGTTCTAAGCCCTCCCATCCTCCCTGGGCTTCTGGCGGAAGGAGTGAAAAGAGAGGAGCAGAGCACTGGGACCCGTTTGACAGAAACCGGCTTCCCACGGGAAAGTCTTTCTCCACGGGCAGACATGCTCCCAGGTGCCTGTGGCAAGGGGAAGGAAATGCCATACACTGACCTGAAAGATACCACAGGGCCGAGGCACAGTCTGAACCCTTCCCTCACCCCGGCGGTTTTGCTAGCAGGAGTTCAACCCCAACGAACACAGCCCGGAGACCCCTGAGGCAAAAACGGCTTCCGACGAACAATAGGTGCTTGCTGTGGAACACCTATCCCAAGTGGGGGTAGCCAGGTCAACAAAATGCCACACACCCAGGTGTAAGAAACAACATTGCCCAGCAATGGTCTAAGCCCCTCACCTCGTCCCTGTGCTTTGGGGAGCCGGAGGGACACCCGAGGCCGATGGCCCTGAGACCCCTTTGCAAAAAGCCGGCTTCCCATGGAAAGAGTTTTCCTGAGGTGCAGACCCTCTCACAAGTGGTTGTGGCAAGGTAAAGCAAATGCCCTCCACTTCTCTGGAAGAAACCACAGTGCCCAGCCATGTTCTAAGCCGTCCCATCCTCCCTGGGCTTCTGGCAGCAGGAGTGAAAAGAGAGGAGCAGAGCACTGGGACCCGTTTGACAGAAACCGGCTTCCCACGGGAAAGTCTTTCTCCACGGGCAGACATGCTCCCAGGTGCCTGTGGCAAGGGGAAGGAAATGCCATACACTGACCTGGAAGAGACCACAGGGCCAGGCAGTCTGAACCCTTCCCTCAACCCGGCGGTTTTGCTAGCAGGAGTTCAACCCCAACGAACACAGCCCGGAGACCCCTGAGGCAAAAACGGCTTCTGACGAACAATAGGCGCTTGCTGTGGAACACTTATCCCAAGTGGGGGTAGCCAGCTCAACAAAATGCCACACACCCAGGTGTAAGAAACAACATTGCCCAGCCATGGTCTAAGCCCCTCACCTCGTCCCTGTGTATTGGGGAGCCGGAGGGACAGCCGAGGCCCACGGCCCTGAGACCCCTTTGCAAAAAGCCGGCTTCCCACGGAAACAGTTTTCCTGAGGTGCAGCCCCTCTCACAAGTGGTTGTGGCAAGGTAAAGCAAATGCCCTCCACTTCTCTGGAAGAAACCACAGTGCCCAGCCATGTTCTAAGCCCTCCCATCCTCCCTGGGCTTCTGGCAGCAGGAGTGAAAAGAGAGGAGCAGAGCACTGGGACCCGTTTGACAAAAACCGGCTTCCCACGGGAAAGTCTTTCTCCACGTGCAGACATGCTCCCAGGTGCCTGTGGCAAGGGGAAGGAAATGCCATACACTGACCTGGAAGAGACCACAGGGCCCAGGCACAGTATGAACCCTTCCCTCACCCCGGCGGTTTTGCTAGCAGGAGTTCAACCCCAACGAACACAGCCCGGAGACCCCTGAGACAAAAACGGCTTCTGACGAAAAATAGGCGCTTGCTGTTGAACACTTATCCCAAGTGGGGGTAGCCAGCTCGAAAAAATGCCACACACCCAGGTGTAAGAAACAACATTGCCCAGCCATGGTCTAAGCCCCTCACCTCGTCCCTGTGTATTGGGGAGCCGGAGGGACAGCCGAGGCCCACGGCCCTGAGACCCCTTTGCAAAAAGCCGGCTTCCCACGGAAACAGTTTTCCTGAGGTGCAGACCCTCTCACAAGGGGTTGTGGCAAGGTAAAGCAAATGCCCTCCACTTCTCTGGAAGAAACCACAGTGCCCAGCCAAGTTCTAAGCCGTCCCATCCTCCCTGGGCTTCTGGTAGCAGGAGTGAAAAGAGAGGAGCAGAGCACTGGGACCCGTTTGACAGAAACCGGCTTCCCACGGGAAAGTCTTTCTCCACGGGCAGACATGCTCCCAGGTGCCTGTGGCAAGGGGAAGGAAATGCCATACACTGACCTGGAAGAGACCACAGGGCCAGGCAGTCTGAACCCTTCCCTCAACCTGGCGGTTTTGCTAGCAGGAGTTCAACCCCAACGAACACAGCCCGGAGACCCTTGAGGCAAAAACGGCTTCTGACGAACAATAGGCGCTTGCTGTGGAACACTTATCCCAAGTGGGGGTAGCCAGCTCAACAAAATGCCACACACCCAGGTGTAAGAAACAACATTGCCCAGCCATGGTCTAAGCCCCTCACCTCGTCCCTGTGCTTTGGGGAACCGGAGGGACAGCCGAGGCCCACGGCCCTGAGACCCCTTTGCAAAAAGCCGGCTTCCCACGGAGACAGTTTTCCTGAGGTGTAGAACCTCTCACAAGTGGTTGTGGCAAGGTAAAGCAAATGCCCTCCACTTCTCTGGAAGAAACCACAGTGCCCAGCCATGTTCTAAGCCCTCCCATCCGCCCTGGGCTTCTGGCAGCAGGAGTGAAAAGAGAGGAGCAGAGCACTGGGACCCGTTTGACAAAACCCGGCTTCCCTCGGGAAAGTCTTTCTCCACGGGCAGACATGCTCCCAGGTGCCTGTGGCAAGGGGAAGGAAATGCCATACACTGACCTGGAAGAGACCACAGGGCCCAGGCACAGTCTGAACCCTTCCCTCACCCCGGCGGTTTTGCTAGCAGGAGTTCAACCCCAACGAACACAGCCCGGAGACCCCTGAGGCAAAAACGGCTTCTGACGAACAATAGGTGCTTGTTGTGGAACACCTATCCCAAGTGGGGGTAGCCAGGTAAACAATGCCACACACCCAGGTGTAAGAAACAACATTGCCCAGCCATGGTCTAAGCCCCTCACCTCGTCCCTGTGCTTTGGGGAGCCGGAGGGACAGCCGAGGCCCACGGCCCTGAGACCCCTTTGCAAAAAGCCGGCTTCCCACGGAAACAGTTTTCCTGAGGTGCAGACCCTCTCACAAGGGGTTGTGGCAAGGTAAAGCAAATGCCCTCCACTTCTCTGGAAGAAACCACAGTGCCCAGCCATGTTCTAAGCCCTCCCATCCGCCCTGGGCTTCTGGCAGCAGGAGTGAAAAGAGAGGAGCAGAGCACTGGGACCCGTTTGACAGAAACCGGCTTCCCACGGGAAAGTCTTTCTCCACGGGCAGACATGCTCCCAGGTGCCTGTGGCAAGGGGAAGGAAATGCCATACACTGACCTGGAAGAGACCACAGGGCCCAGGCACAGTCTGAACCCTTCCCTCAACCCGGCGGTTTTGCTAGCAGGAGTTCAACCCCAACGAACACAGCCCGGAGACCCCTGAGGCAAAAACGGCTTCTGACGAACAATAGGCGCTTGCTGTGGAACACCTATCCCAAGTGGGGGTAGCCAGCTCAACAAAATGCCACACACCCAGGTGTAAGAAACAACATTGCCCAGCCATGGTCTAAGCCCCTCACCTCGTCCCTGTGCTTTGGGGAGCCGGAGGGAAAGCCGAGGCCCACGGCCCTGAGACCCCTTTTCAAAAAGCCGGCTTCCCACGGAAACAGTTTTCCTGAGGTTCAGACCCTCTCATAAGTGGTTGTGGCAAGGTAAAGCAAATGCCCTCCACTTCTCTGGAAGAAACCACAGTGCCCAGCCATGTTCTAAGCCCTCCCATCCTCCCTGGGCTTCTGGCAGCAGGAGTGAAAAGAGAGGAGCAGAGCACTGGGACCCGTTTGACAGAAACCGGCTTCCCACGGGAAAGTCTTTCTCCACGGGCAGACATGCTCCCAGGTGCCTGTGGCAAGGGGAAGGAAATGCCATACACTGACCTGAAAGAGACCACAGGGCCCAGGCACAGTCTGAAACCTTCCCTCACCCCGGCGGTTTTGCTAGCAGGAGTTCAACCCCAACGAACACAGCCCGGAGACCCCTGAGGCAAAAACGGCTTCCGACGAACAATAGGTGCTTGCTGTGGAACACCTATCCCAAGTGGGGGTAGCCAGCTCAACAAAATGCCACACACCCAGGTGTAAGAAACAACATTGCCCAGCAATGGTCTAAGCCCCTCACCTCGTCCCTGTGCTTTGGGGAGCCGGAGGGACACCCGAGGCCGATGGCCCTGAGACCCCTTTGCAAAAAGCCGGCTTCCCATGGAAACAGTTTTCCTGAGGTGCAGACCCTCTCACAAGTGGTTGTGGCAAGGTAAAGCAAATGCCCTCCACTTCTCTGAAGAAACCACAGTGCCCAGCCATGTTCTAAGCCCTCCCATCCTCCCTGGGCTTCTGGCAGCAGGAGTGAAAAGAGAGGAGCAGAGCACTGGGACCCGTTTGACCAAAACCGGCTTCCCACGGGAAAGTCTTTCTCCACGTGCAGACATGCTCCCAGGTGCCTGTGGCAAGGGGAAGGAAATGCCATACACTGACCTGGAAGAGACCACAGGGCCCAGGCACAGTCTGAACCCTTCCCTCACCCTGGCGGTTTTGCTAGAAGGAGTTCAACCCCAACGAACACAGCCCGGAGACCCCTGAGGCAAAAACGGCTTCTGACGAACAATAGGCGCTTGCTGTGGAACACCTATCCCAAGTGGGGGTAGCCAGCTCAACAAAATGCCACACACCCAGGTGTAAGAAACAACATTGCCCAGCCATGGTCTAAGCCCCTCACCTCGTCCCTGTGCTTTGGGGAGCCGGAGGGACAGCCGAGGCCGATGGCCCTGAGACCCCTTTGCAAAAAGCCAGCTTCCCATGGAAACAGTTTTCCTGAGGTGCAGACCCTCTCACAAGTGGTTGTGCCAAGGTAAAGCAAATGCCCTCCACTTCTCTGGAAGAAACCACAGTGCCCAGCCATGTTCTAAGCCCTCCCATCCTCCCTGGGCTTCTGGCAGCAGGAGTGAAAAGAGAGGAGCAGAGCACTGGGACCCGTTTGACAAAAACCGGCTTCCCACGGGAAAGTCTTTCGCCACGTGCAGACATGCTCCCAGGTGCCTGTGGCAAGGGGAAGGAAATGCCATACACTGACCTGGAAGAGACCACAGGGCCCAGGCACAGTCTGAACGCTTCACTCAACCCGGCGGTTTTGCTAGCAGGAGTTCAACCCCAACGAACACAGCCCGGAGACCCCTGAGGCAAAAACGGCTTCTGACGAACAATAGGCGCTTGCTGTGGAACACCTATCCCAAGTGGGGGTAGCCAGCTCAACAAAATGCCACACACCCAGGTGTAAGAAACAACATTGCCCAGCCATGGTCTAAGCCCCTCACCTCGTCCCTGTGCTTTGGGGAGCCGGAGGGACAGCCGAGGCACACGGCCCTGAGACCCCTTTGCAAAAAGCCGGCTTCCCACGGAAACAGTTTTCCTGAGGTGCAGACCCTATCCCAAGTGGTTGTGGCAAGGTAAAGCAAATGCCCTCCACTTCTCTGGAAGAAACCACAGTGCCCAGCCATGTTCTAAGCCCTCCCATCCTCCCTGGGCTTCTGGCGGAAGGAGTGAAAAGAGAGGAGCAGAGCACTGGGACCCGTTTGACAGAAACCGGCTTCCCACGGGAAAGTCTTTCTCCACGGGCAGACATGCTCCCAGGTGCCTGTGGCAAGGGGAAGGAAATGCCATACACTGACCTGAAAGAGACCACACGGCCCAGGCACAGTCTGAACCCTTCCCTCACCCCGGCGGTTTTGCTAGCAGGAGTTCAACCCCAACGAACACAGCCCGGAGACCCCTGAGGCAAAAACGGCTTCCGACGAACAATAGGTGCTTGCTGTGGAACACCTATCCCAAGTGGGGGTAGCCAGCTCAACAAAATGCCACACACCCAGGTGTAAGAAACAACATTGCCCAGCAATGGTCTAAGCCCCTCACCTCGTCCCTGTGCTTTGGGGAGCCGGAGGGACACCCGAGGCCGATGGCCCTGAGACCCCTTTGCAAAAAGCCGGCTTCCCATGGAAACAGTTTTCCTGAGGTGCAGACCCTCTCACAAGTGGTTGTGGCAAGGTAAAGCAAATGCCCTCCACTTCTCTGGAAGAAACCACAGTGCCCAGCCATGTTCTAAGCCGTCCCATCCTCCATGGGCTTCTGGCAGCAGGAGTGAAAAGAGAGGAGCAGAGCACTGGGACCCGTTTGACAGAAACCGGCTTCCCACGGGAAAGTCTTTCTCCACGGGCAGACATGCTCCCAGGTGCCTGTGACAAGGGGAAGGAAATGCCATACACTGACCTGGAAGAGACCACAGGGCCAGGCAGTCTGAACCCTTCCCTCAACCTGGCGGTTTTGCTAGCAGGAGTTCAACCCCAACGAACACAGCCCGGAGACCCCTGAGGCAAAAACGGCTTCTGACGAACAATAGGCGCTTGCTGTGGAACACTTATCCCAAGTGGGGGTAGCCAGCTCAACAAAATGCCACACACCCAGGTGTAAGAAACAACATTGCCCAGCCATGGTCTAAGCCCCTCACCTCGTCCCTGTGCTTTGGGGAACCGGAGGGACAGCCGAGGCCCACGGCCCTGAGACCCCTTTGCAAAAAGCCGGCTTCCCACGGAGACAGTTTTCCTGAGGTGTAGAACCTCTCACAAGTGGTTGTGGCAAGGTAAAGCAAATGCCCTCCACTTCTCTGGAAGAAACCACAGTGCCCTGCCATGTTCTAAGCTGTCCCATCCGCCCTGGGCTTCTGGCAGCAGGAGTGAAAAGAGAGGAGCAGAGCACTGGGACCCGTTTGACAAAACCCGGCTTCCCTCGGGAAAGTCTTTCTCCACGGGCAGACATGCTCCCAGGTGCCTGTGGCAAGGGGAAGGAAATGCCATACACTGACCTGGAAGAGACCACAGGGCCCAGGCACAGTCTGAACCCTTCCCTCACCCCGGCGGTTGTGCTAGCAGGAGTTCAACCCCAACGAACACAGCCCGGAGACCCCTGAGGCAAAAACGGCTTCTGACGAACAATAGGTGCTTGTTGTGGAACACCTATCCCAAGTGGGGGTAGCCAGGTAAACAATGCCACACACCCAGGTGTAAGAAACAACATTGCCCAGCCATGGTCTAAGCCCCTCACCTCGTCCCTGTGTATTGGGGAGCCGGAGGGACAGCCGAGGCCCACGGCCCTGAGACCCCTTTGCAAAAAGCCGGCTTCCCACGGAAACAGTTTTCCTGAGGTGCAGACCCTATCCCAAGTGGTTGTGGCAAGGTAAAGCAAATGCCCTCCACTTCTCTGGAAGAAACCACAGTGCCCAGCCATGTTCTAAGCCCTCCCATCCTCCCTGGGCTTCTGGCGGAAGGAGTGAAAAGAGAGGAGCAGAGCACTGGGACCCGTTTGACAGAAACCGGCTTCCCACGGGAAAGTCTTTCTCCACGGGCAGACATGCTCCCAGGTGCCTGTGGCAAGGGGAAGGAAATGCCATACACTGACCTGAAAGAGACCACACGGCCCAGGCACAGTCTGAACCCTTCCCTCACCCCGGCGGTTTTGCTAGCAGGAGTTCAACCCCAACGAACACAGCCCGGAGACCCCTGAGGCAAAAACGGCTTCCGACGAACAATAGGTGCTTGCTGTGGAACACCTATCCCAAGTGGGGGTAGCCAGCTCAACAAAATGCCACACACCCAGGTGTAAGAAACAACATTGCCCAGCAATGGTCTAAGCCCCTCACCTCGTCCCTGTGCTTTGGGGAACCGGAGGGACACCCGAGGCCGATGGCCCTGAGACCCCTTTGCAAAAAGCCGGCTTCCCATGGAAACAGTTTTCCTGAGGTGCAGACCCTCTCACAAGTGGTTGTGGCAAGGTAAAGCAAATGCCCTCCACTTCTCTGGAAGAAACCACAGTGCCCAGCCATGTTCTAAGCCGTCCCATCCTCCCTGGGCTTCTGGCAGCAGGAGTGAAAAGAGAGGAGCAGAGCACTGGGACCCGTTTGACAGAAACCGGCTTCCCACGGGAAAGTCTTTCTCCACGGGCAGACATGCTCCCAGGTGCCTGTGACAAGGGGAAGGAAATGCCATACACTGACCTGGAAGAGACCACAGGGCCAGGCACAGTCTGAACCCTTCCCTCAACCTGGCGGTTTTGCTAGCAGGAGTTCAACCCCAACGAACACAGCCCGGAGACCCCTGAGGCAAAAACGGCTTCTGACGAACAATAGGCGCTTGCTGTGGAACACTTATCCCAAGTGGGGGTAGCCAGCTCAACAAAATGCCACACACCCAGGTGTAAGAAACAACATTGCCCAGCCATGGTCTACGCCCCTCACCTCGTCCCTGTGCTTTGGGGAACCGGAGGGACAGCCGAGGCCCACGGCCCTGAGACCCCTTTGCAAAAAGCCGGCTTCCCACGGAGACAGTTTTCCTGAGGTGTAGAACCTCTCACAAGTGGTTGTGGCAAGGTAAAGCAAATGCCCTCCACTTCTCTGGAAGAAACCACAGTGCCCTGCCATGTTCTAAGCCCTCCCATCCGCCCTGGGCTTCTGGCAGCAGGAGTGAAAAGAGAGGAGCAGAGCACTGGGACCCGTTTGACAAAACCCGGCTTCCCTCGGGAAAGTCTTTCTCCACGGGCAGACATGCTCCCAGGTGCCTGTGGCAAGGGGAAGGAAATGCCATACACTGACCTGGAAGAGACCACAGGGCCCAGGCACAGTCTGAACCCTTCCCTCACCCCGGCGGTTGTGCTAGCAGGAGTTCAACCCCAACGAACACAGCCCGGAGACCCCTGAGGCAAAAACGGCTTCTGACGAACAATATGTGCTTGTTGTGGAACACCTATCCCAAGTGGGGGTAGCCAGGTAAACAATGCCACACACCCAGGTGTAAGAAACAACATTGCCCAGCCATGGTCTAAGCCCCTCACCTCGTCCCTGTGCTTTGGGGAGCCGGAGGGACAGCCGAGGCCCACGGCCCTGAGACCCCTTTGCAAAAAGCCGGCTTCCCACGGAAACAGTTTTCCTGAGGTGCAGACCCTCTCACAAGGGGTTGTGGCAAGGTAAAGCAAATGCCCTCCACTTCTCTGGAAGAAACCACAGTGCCCAGCCATGTTCTAAGCCCTCCCATCCGCCCTGGGCTTCTGGCAGCAGGAGTGAAAAGAGAGGAGCAGAGCACTGGGACCCGTTTGACAGAAACCGGCTTCCCACGGGAAAGTCTTTCTCCACGGGCAGACATGCTCCCAGGTGCCTGTGGCAAGGGGAAGGAAATGCCATACACTGACCTGGAAGAGACCACAGGGCCCAGGCACAGTCTGAACCCTTCCCTCAACCCGGCGGTTTTGCTAGCAGGAGTTCAACCCCAACGAACACAGCCCGGAGACCCCTGAGGCAAAAACGGCTTCTGACGAACAATAGGCGCTTGCTGTGGAACACCTATCCCAAGTGGGGGTAGCCAGCTCAACAAAATGCCACACACCCAGGTGTAAGAAACAACATTGCCCAGCCATGGTCTAAGCCCCTCACCTCGTCCCTGTGCTTTGGGGAGCCGGAGGGAAAGCCGAGGCCCACGGCCCTGAGACCCCTTTTCAAAAAGCCGGCTTCCCACGGAAACAGTTTTCCTGAGGTTCAGACCCTCTCATAAGTGGTTGTGGCAAGGTAAAGCAAATGCCCTCCACTTCTCTGGAAGAAACCACAGTGCCCAGCCATGTTCTAAGCCCTCCCATCCTCCCTGGGCTTCTGGCAGCAGGAGTGAAAAGAGAGGAGCAGAGCACTGGGACCCGTTTGACAGAAACCGGCTTCCCACGGGAAAGTCTTTCTCCACGGGCAGACATGCTCCCAGGTGCCTGTGGCAAGGGGAAGGAAATGCCATACACTGACCTGAAAGAGACCACAGGGCCCAGGCACAGTCTGAAACCTTCCCTCACCCCGGCGGTTTTGCTAGCAGGAGTTCAACCCCAACGAACACAGCCCGGAGACCCCTGAGGCAAAAACGGCTTCCGACGAACAATAGGTGCTTGCTGTGGAACACCTATCCCAAGTGGGGGTAGCCAGCTCAACAAAATGCCACACACCCAGGTGTAAGAAACAACATTGCCCAGCAATGGTCTAAGCCCCTCACCTCGTCCCTGTGCTTTGGGGAGCCGGAGGGACACCCGAGGCCGATGGCCCTGAGACCCCTTTGCAAAAAGCCGGCTTCCCATGGAAACAGTTTTCCTGAGGTGCAGACCCTCTCACAAGTGGTTGTGGCAAGGTAAAGCAAATGCCCTCCACTTCTCTGAAGAAACCACAGTGCCCAGCCATGTTCTAAGCCCTCCCATCCTCCCTGGGCTTCTGGCAGCAGGAGTGAAAAGAGAGGAGCAGAGCACTGGGACCCGTTTGACCAAAACCGGCTTCCCACGGGAAAGTCTTTCTCCACGTGCAGACATGCTCCCAGGTGCCTGTGGCAAGGGGAAGGAAATGCCATACACTGACCTGGAAGAGACCACAGGGCCCAGGCACAGTCTGAACCCTTCCCTCACCCTGGCGGTTTTGCTAGAAGGAGTTCAACCCCAACGAACACAGCCCGGAGACCCCTGAGGCAAAAACGGCTTCTGACGAACAATAGGCGCTTGCTGTGGAACACCTATCCCAAGTGGGGGTAGCCAGGTCAACAAAATGCCACACACCCAGGTGTAAGAAACAACATTGCCCAGCCATGGTCTAAGCCCCTCACCTCGTCCCTGTGCTTTGGGGAGCCGGAGGGACAGCCGAGGCCGATGGCCCTGAGACCCCTTTGCAAAAAGCCAGCTTCCCATGGAAACAGTTTTCCTGAGGTGCAGACCCTCTCACAAGTGGTTGTGCCAAGGTAAAGCAAATGCCCTCCACTTCTCTGGAAGAAACCACAGTGCCCAGCCATGTTCTAAGCCCTCCCATCCTCCCTGGGCTTCTGGCAGCAGGAGTGAAAAGAGAGGAGCAGAGCACTGGGACCCGTTTGACAAAAACCGGCTTCCCACGGGAAAGTCTTTCGCCACGTGCAGACATGCTCCCAGGTGCCTGTGGCAAGGGGAAGGAAATGCCATACACTGACCTGGAAGAGACCACAGGGCCCAGGCACAGTCTGAACGCTTCACTCAACCCGGCGGTTTTGCTAGCAGGAGTTCAACCCCAACGAACACAGCCCGGAGACCCCTGAGGCAAAAACGGCTTCTGACGAACAATAGGCGCTTGCTGTGGAACACCTATCCCAAGTGGGGGTAGCCAGCTCAACAAAATGCCACACACCCAGGTGTAAGAAACAACATTGCCCAGCCATGGTCTAAGCCCCTCACCTCGTCCCTGTGCTTTGGGGAGCCGGAGGGACAGCCGAGGCACACGGCCCTGAGACCCCTTTGCAAAAAGCCGGCTTCCCACGGAAACAGTTTTCCTGAGGTGCAGACCCTATCCCAAGTGGTTGTGGCAAGGTAAAGCAAATGCCCTCCACTTCTCTGGAAGAAACCACAGTGCCCAGCCATGTTCTAAGCCCTCCCATCCTCCCTGGGCTTCTGGCGGAAGGAGTGAAAAGAGAGGAGCAGAGCACTGGGACCCGTTTGACAGAAACCGGCTTCCCACGGGAAAGTCTTTCTCCACGGGCAGACATGCTCCCAGGTGCCTGTGGCAAGGGGAAGGAAATGCCATACACTGACCTGAAAGAGACCACAGGGCCCAGGCACAGTCTGAAACCTTCCCTCACCCCGGCGGTTTTGCTAGCAGGAGTTCAACCCCAACGAACACAGCCCGGAGACCCCTGAGGCAAAAACGGCTTCCGACGAACAATAGGTGCTTGCTGTGGAACACCTATCCCAAGTGGGGGTAGCCAGCTCAACAAAATGCCACACACCCAGGTGTAAGAAACAACATTGCCCAGCAATGGTCTAAGCCCCTCACCTCGTCCCTGTGCTTTGGGGAGCCGGAGGGACACCCGAGGCCGATGGCCCTGAGACCCCTTTGCAAAAAGCCGGCTTCCCATGGAAAGAGTTTTCCTGAGGTGCAGACCCTCTCACAAGTGGTTGTGGCAAGGTAAAGCAAATGCCCTCCACTTCTCTGGAAGAAACCACAGTGCCCAGCCATGTTCTAAGCCGTCCCATCCTCCATGGGCTTCTGGCAGCAGGAGTGAAAAGAGAGGAGCAGAGCACTGGGACCCGTTTGACAGAAACCGGCTTCCCACGGGAAAGTCTTTCTCCACGGGCAGACATGCTCCCAGGTGCCTGTGACAAGGGGAAGGAAATGCCATACACTGACCTGGAAGAGACCACAGGGCCAGGCAGTCTGAACCCTTCCCTCAACCTGGCGGTTTTGCTAGCAGGAGTTCAACCCCAACGAACACAGCCCGGAGACCCCTGAGGCAAAAACGGCTTCTGACGAACAATAGGCGCTTGCTGTGGAACACTTATCCCAAGTGGGGGTAGCCAGCTCAACAAAATGCCACACACCCAGGTGTAAGAAACAACATTGCCCAGCCATGGTCTAAGCCCCTCACCTCGTCCCTGTGCTTTGGGGAACCGGAGGGACAGCCGAGGCCCACGGCCCTGAGACCCCTTTGCAAAAAGCCGGCTTCCCACGGAGACAGTTTTCCTGAGGTGTAGAACCTCTCACAAGTGGTTGTGGCAAGGTAAAGCAAATGCCCTCCACTTCTCTGGAAGAAACCACAGTGCCCTGCCATGTTCTAAGCTGTCCCATCCGCCCTGGGCTTCTGGCAGCAGGAGTGAAAAGAGAGGAGCAGAGCACTGGGACCCGTTTGACAAAACCCGGCTTCCCTCGGGAAAGTCTTTCTCCACGGGCAGACATGCTCCCAGGTGCCTGTGGCAAGGGGAAGGAAATGCCATACACTGACCTGGAAGAGACCACAGGGCCCAGGCACAGTCTGAACCCTTCCCTCACCCCGGCGGTTGTGCTAGCAGGAGTTCAACCCCAACGAACACAGCCCGGAGACCCCTGAGGCAAAAACGGCTTCTGACGAACAATAGGTGCTTGTTGTGGAACACCTATCCCAAGTGGGGGTAGCCAGGTAAACAATGCCACACACCCAGGTGTAAGAAACAACATTGCCCAGCCATGGTCTAAGCCCCTCACCTCGTCCCTGTGTATTGGGGAGCCGGAGGGACAGCCGAGGCCCACGGCCCTGAGACCCCTTTGCAAAAAGCCGGCTTCCCACGGAAACAGTTTTCCTGAGGTGCAGACCCTATCCCAAGTGGTTGTGGCAAGGTAAAGCAAATGCCCTCCACTTCTCTGGAAGAAACCACAGTGCCCAGCCATGTTCTAAGCCCTCCCATCCTCCCTGGGCTTCTGGCGGAAGGAGTGAAAAGAGAGGAGCAGAGCACTGGGACCCGTTTGACAGAAACCGGCTTCCCACGGGAAAGTCTTTCTCCACGGGCAGACATGCTCCCAGGTGCCTGTGGCAAGGGGAAGGAAATGCCATACACTGACCTGAAAGAGACCACACGGCCCAGGCACAGTCTGAACCCTTCCCTCACCCCGGCGGTTTTGCTAGCAGGAGTTCAACCCCAACGAACACAGCCCGGAGACCCCTGAGGCAAAAACGGCTTCCGACGAACAATAGGTGCTTGCTGTGGAACACCTATCCCAAGTGGGGGTAGCCAGCTCAACAAAATGCCACACACCCAGGTGTAAGAAACAACATTGCCCAGCAATGGTCTAAGCCCCTCACCTCGTCCCTGTGCTTTGGGGAGCCGGAGGGACACCCGAGGCCGATGGCCCTGAGACCCCTTTGCAAAAAGCCGGCTTCCCATGGAAACAGTTTTCCTGAGGTGCAGACCCTCTCACAAGTGGTTGTGGCAAGGTAAAGCAAATGCCCTCCACTTCTCTGGAAGAAACCACAGTGCCCAGCCATGTTCTAAGCCGTCCCATCCTCCCTGGGCTTCTGGCAGCAGGAGTGAAAAGAGAGGAGCAGAGCACTGGGACCCGTTTGACAGAAACCGGCTTCCCACGGGAAAGTCTTTCTCCACGGGCAGACATGCTCCCAGGTGCCTGTGACAAGGGGAAGGAAATGCCATACACTGACCTGGAAGAGACCACAGGGCCAGGCACAGTCTGAACCCTTCCCTCAACCTGGCGGTTTTGCTAGCAGGAGTTCAACCCCAACGAACACAGCCCGGAGACCCCTGAGGCAAAAACGGCTTCTGACGAACAATAGGCGCTTGCTGTGGAACACTTATCCCAAGTGGGGGTAGCCAGCTCAACAAAATGCCACACACCCAGGTGTAAGAAACAACATTGCCCAGCCATGGTCTAAGCCCCTCACCTCGTCCCTGTGCTTTGGGGAACCGGAGGGACAGCCGAGGCCCACGGCCCTGAGACCCCTTTGCAAAAAGCCGGCTTCCCACGGAGACAGTTTTCCTGAGGTGTAGAACCTCTCACAAGTGGTTGTGGCAAGGTAAAGCAAATGCCCTCCACTTCTCTGGAAGAAACCACAGTGCCCTGCCATGTTCTAAGCCCTCCCATCCGCCCTGGGCTTCTGGCAGCAGGAGTGAAAAGAGAGGAGCAGAGCACTGGGACCCGTTTGACAAAACCCGGCTTCCCTCGGGAAAGTCTTTCTCCACGGGCAGACATGCTCCCAGGTGCCTGTGGCAAGGGGAAGGAAATGCCATACACTGACCTGGAAGAGACCACAGGGCCCAGGCACAGTCTGAACCCTTCCCTCACCCCGGCGGTTGTGCTAGCAGGAGTTCAACCCCAACGAACACATCCCGGAGACCCCTGAGGCAAAAACGGCTTCTGACGAACAATATGTGCTTGTTGTGGAACACCTATCCCAAGTGGGGGTAGCCAGGTAAACAATGCCACACACCCAGGTGTAAGAAACAACATTGCCCAGCCATGGTCTAAGCCCCTCACCTCGTCCCTGTGTATTGGGGAGCCGGAGGGACAGCCGAGGCCCACGGCCCTGAGACCCCTTTGCAAAAAGCCGGCTTCCCACGGAAACAGTTTTCCTGAGGTGCAGACCCTCTCACAAGGGGTTGTGGCAAGGTAAAGCAAATGCCCTCCACTTCTCTGGAAGAAACCACAGTGCCCAGCCATGTTCTAAGCCCTCCCATCCGCCCTGGGCTTCTGGCAGCAGGAGTGAAAAGAGAGGAGCAGAGCACTGGGACCCGTTTGACAGAAACCGGCTTACCACGGGAAAGTCTTTCTCCACGGGCAGACATGCTCCCAGGTGCCTGTGGCAAGGGGAAGGAAATGCCATACACTGACCTGGAAGAGACCACAGGGCCCAGGCACAGTATGAACCCTTCCCTCACCCCGGCGGTTTTGCTAGCAGGAGTTCAACCCCAACGAACACAGCCCGGAGACCCCTGAGGCAAAAACGGCTTCTGACGAAAAATAGGCGCTTGCTGTTGAACACTTATCCCAAGTGGGGGTAGCCAGCTCAACAAAATGCCACACACCCAGGTGTAAGAAACAACATTGCCCAGCCATGGTCTAAGCCCCTCACCTCGTCCCTGTGTATTGGGGAGCCGGAGGGACAGCCGAGGCCCACGGCCCTGAGACCCCTTTGCAAAAAGCCGGCTTCCCACGGAAACAGTTTTCCTGAGGTGCAGACCCTCTCACAAGGGGTTGTGGCAAGGTAAAGCAAATACCCTCCACTTCTCTGGAAGAAACCACAGTGCCCAGCCTTGTTCTAAGCCCTCCCATCCTCCCTGGGCTTCTGGCAGCAGGAGTGAAAAGAGAGGAGCAGAGCACTGGGACCCGTTTGACAAAAACGGGCTTCCCACGGGAAAGTCTTTCTCCACGGGCAGACATGCTCCCAGGTGCCTGTGGCAAGGGGAAGGAAATGCCATACACTGACCTGGAAGAGAACACAGGGCCCAGGCACAGTCTGAACCCTTCGCTCACCCCGGCGGTTTTGCTAGCAGGAGTTCAACCCCAACAAACACAGCCCGGAGACCCCTGAGGCAAAAACGGCTTCTGACGAACAATAGGCGCTTGCTGTGGAACACCTATCCCAAGTGGGGGTAGCCAGCTCAACAAAATGCCACACACCCAGGTGTAAGAAACAACATTGCCCAGCCATGGTCTAAGCCCCTCACCTCGTCCCTGTGCTTTGGGGAGCCGGAGGGACAGCCGAGGCCTATGGCCCTGATTCCCCTTTGCAAATAGCCGGCTTCCCATGGAAACAGTTTTCCTGAGGTGCAGACCCTCTCACAAGTGGTTGTGGCAAGGTAAAGCAAATGCCCTCCACTTCTCTGAAGAAACCACAGTGCCCAGCCATGTTCTAAGCCCTCCCATCCTCCCTGGGCTTCTGGCAGCAGGAGTGAAAAGAGAGGAGCAGAGCACTGGGACCCGTTTGACCAAAACCGTCTTCCCACGGGAAAGTCTTTCTCCACGTGCAGACATGCTCCCAGGTGCCTGTGGCAAGGGGAAGGAAATGCCATACACTGACCTGGAAGAGACCACAGGGCCCAGGCACAGTCTGAACCCTTCCCTCACCCCGGCGGTTTTGCTAGAAGGAGTTCAACCCCAACGAACACAGCCCGGAGACCCCTGAGGCAAAAACGGCTTCTGACGAACAATAGGCGCTTGCTGTGGAACACTTATCCCAAGTGGGGGTAGCCAGCTCAACAAAATGCCACACACCCAGGTGTAAGAAACAACATTGCCCAGCCATGGTCTAAGCCCCTCACCTCGTCCCTGTGCTTTGGGGAACCGGAGGGACAGCCGAGGCCCACGGCCCTGAGACCCCTTTGCAAAAAGCCGGCTTCCCACGGAGACAGTTTTCCTGAGGTGCAGACCCTCTCACAAGTGGTTGTGCCAAGGTAAAGCAAATGCCCTCCACTTCTCTGGAAGAAACCACAGTGCCCAGCCATGTTCTAAGCCCTCCCATCCTCCCTGGGCTTCTGGCAGCAGGAGTGAAAAGAGAGGAGCAGAGCACTGGGACCCGTTTGACAAAACCCGGCTTCCCTCGGGGAAGTCTTTCTCCACGTGCAGACATGCTCCCAGGTGCCTGTGGCAAGGGGAAGGAAATGCCATACACTGACCTGGAAGAGACCACAGGGCCCAGGCACAGTCTGAACCCTTCCCTCACCCCGGCGGTTGTGCTAGCAGGAGTTCAACCCCAACGAACACAGCCCGGAGACCCCTGAGGCAAAAACGGCTTCTGACGAACAATAGGTGCTTGTTGTGGAACACCTATCCCAAGTGGGGGTAGCCAGGTAAACAATGCCACACACCCAGGTGTAAGAAACAACATTGCCCAGCCATGGTCTAAGCCCCTCACCTCGTCCCTGTGTATTGGGGAGCCGGAGGGACAGCCGAGGCCCACGGCCCTGAGACCCCTTTGCAAAAAGCCGGCTTCCCACGGAAACAGTTTTCCTGAGGTGCAGACCCTATCCCAAGTGGTTGTGGCAAGGTAAAGCAAATGCCCTCCACTTCTCTGGAAGAAACCACAGTGCCCAGCCATGTTCTAAGCCCTCCCATCCTCCCTGGGCTTCTGGCGGAAGGAGTGAAAAGAGAGGAGCAGAGCACTGGGACCCGTTTGACAGAAACCGGCTTCCCACGGGAAAGTCTTTCTCCACGGGCAGACATGCTCCCAGGTGCCTGTGGCAAGGGGAAGGAAATGCCATACACTGACCTGAAAGAGACCACACGGCCCAGGCACAGTCTGAACCCTTCCCTCACCCCGGCGGTTTTGCTAGCAGGAGTTCAACCCCAACGAACACAGCCCGGAGACCCCTGAGGCAAAAACGGCTTCCGACGAACAATAGGTGCTTGCTGTGGAACACCTATCCCAAGTGGGGGTAGCCAGGTCAACAAAATGCCACACACCCAGGTGTAAGAAACAACATTGCCCAGCAATGGTCTAAGCCCCTCACCTCGTCCCTGTGCTTTGGGGAGCCGGAGGGACACCCGAGGCCGATGGCCCTGAGACCCCTTTGCAAAAAGCCGGCTTCCCATGGAAACAGTTTTCCTGAGGTGCAGACCCTCTCACAAGTGGTTGTGGCAAGGTAAAGGAAATGCCCTCCACTTCTCTGGAAGAAACCACAGTGCCCAGCCATGTTCTAAGCCGTCCCATCCTCCCTGGGCTTCTGGCAGCAGGAGTGAAAAGAGAGGAGCAGAGCACTGGGACCCGTTTGACAGAAACCGGCTTCCCACGGGAAAGTCTTTCTCCACGGGCAGACATGCTCCCAGGTGCCTGTGACAAGGGGAAGGAAATGCCATACACTGACCTGGAAGAGACCACAGGGCCAGGCAGTCTGAACCCTTCCCTCAACCTGGCGGTTTTGCTAGCAGGAGTTCAACCCCAACGAACACAGCCCGGAGACCCCTGAGGCAAAAACGGCTTCCGACGATCAAAAGGTGCTTGCTGTGGAACACCTATCCCAAGTGGGGGTAGCCAGCTCAACAAAATGCCACACACCCAGGTGTAAGAAACAACATTGCCCAGCCATGGTCTAAGCCCCTCACCTCGTCCCTGTGCTTTGGGGAACCGGAGGGACAGCCGAGGCCCACGGCCCTGAGACCCCTTTGCAAAAAGCCGGCTTCCCACGGAGACAGTTTTCCTGAGGTGTAGAACCTCTCACAAGTGGTTGTGGCAAGGTAAAGCAAATGCCCTCCACTTCTCTGGAAGAAACCACAGTGCCCTGCCATGTTCTAAGCCCTCCCATCCGCCCTGGGCTTCTGGCAGCAGGAGTGAAAAGAGAGGAGCAGAGCACTGGGACCCGTTTGACAAAACCCGGCTTCCCTCGGGAAAGTCTTTCTCCACGGGCAGACATGCTCCCAGGTGCCTGTGGCAAGGGGAAGGAAATGCCATACACTGACCTGGAAGAGACCACAGGGCCCAGGCACAGTCTGAACCCTTCCCTCACCCCGGCGGTTGTGCTAGCAGGAGTTCAACCCCAACGAACACAGCCCGGAGACCCCTGAGGCAAAAACGGCTTCTGACGAACAATAGGTGCTTGTTGTGGAACACCTATCCCAAGTGGGGGTAGCCAGGTAAACAATGCCACACACCCAGGTGTAAGAAACAACATTGCCCAGCCATGGTCTAAGCCCCTCACCTCGTCCCTGTGTATTGGGGAGCCGGAGGGACAGCCGAGGCCCACGGCCCTGAGACCCCTTTGCAAAAAGCCGGCTTCCCACGGAAACAGTTTTCCTGAGGTGCAGACCCTCTCACAAGGGGTTGTGGCAAGGTAAAGCAAATGCCCTCCACTTCTCTGGAAGAAACCACAGTGCCCAGCCATGTTCTAAGCCCTCCCATCCGCCCTGGGCTTCTGGCAGCAGGAGTGAAAAGAGAGGAGCAGAGCACTGGGACCCGTTTGACAGAAACCGGCTTACCACGGGAAAGTCTTTCTCCACGGGCAGACATGCTCCCAGGTGCCTGTGGCAAGGGGAAGGAAATGCCATACACTGACCTGGAAGAGACCACAGGGCCCAGGCACAGTATGAACCCTTCCCTCACCCCGGCGGTTTTGCTAGCAGGAGTTCAACCCCAACGAACACAGCCCGGAGACCCCTGAGGCAAAAACGGCTTCTGACGAAAAATAGGCGCTTGCTGTTGAACACTTATCCCAAGTGGGGGTAGCCAGCTCAACAAAATGCCACACACCCAGGTGTAAGAAACAACATTGCCCAGCCATGGTCTAAGCCCCTCACCTCGTCCCTGTGTATTGGGGAGCCGGAGGGACAGCCGAGGCCCACGGCCCTGAGACCCCTTTGCAAAAAGCCGGCTTCCCACGGAAACAGTTTTCCTGAGGTGCAGACCCTCTCACAAGGGGTTGTGGCAAGGTAAAGCAAATACCCTCCACTTCTCTGGAAGAAACCACAGTGCCCAGCCATGTTCTAAGCCCTCCCATCCTCCCTGGGCTTCTGGCAGCAGGAGTGAAAAGAGAGGAGCAGAGCACTGGGACCCGTTTGACAAAAACCGGCTTCCCACGGGAAAGTCTTTCTCCACGGGCAGACATGCTCCCAGGTGCCTGTGGCAAGGGGAAGGAAATGCCATACACTGACCTGGAAGAGAACACAGGGCCCAGGCACAGTCTGAACCCTTCGCTCACCCCGGCGGTTTTGCTAGCAGGAGTTCAACCCCAACAAACACAGCCCGGAGACCCCTGAGGCAAAAACGGCTTCTGACGAACAATAGGCGCTTGCTGTGGAACACCTATCCCAAGTGGGGGTAGCCAGCTCAACAAAATGCCACACACCCAGGTGTAAGAAACAACATTGCCCAGCCATGGTCTAAGCCCCTCACCTCGTCCCTGTGCTTTGGGGAGCCGGAGGGACAGCCGAGGCCTATGGCCCTGATTCCCCTTTGCAAATAGCCGGCTTCCCATGGAAACAGTTTTCCTGAGGTGCAGACCCTCTCACAAGTGGTTGTGGCAAGGTAAAGCAAATGTCCTCCACTTCTCTGAAGAAACCACAGTGCCCAGCCATGTTCTAAGCCCTCCCATCCTCCCTGGGCTTCTGGCAGCAGGAGTGAAAAGAGAGGAGCAGAGCACTGGGACCCGTTTGACCAAAACCGTCTTCCCACGGGAAAGTCTTTCTCCACGTGCAGACATGCTCCCAGGTGCCTGTGGCAAGGGGAAGGAAATGCCATACACTGACCTGGAAGAGACCACAGGGCCCAGGCACAGTCTGAACCCTTCCCTCACCCCGGCGGTTTTGCTAGAAGGAGTTCAACCCCAACGAACACAGCCCGGAGACCCCTGAGGCAAAAACGGCTTCTGACGAACAATAGGCGCTTGCTGTGGAACACCTATCCCAAGTGGGGGTAGCCAGGTCAACAAAATGCCACACACCCAGGTGTAAGAAACAACATTGCCCAGCCATGGTCTAAGCCCCTCACCTCGTCCCTGTGCTTTGGGGAGCCGGAGGGACAGCCGAGGCCGATGGCCCTGAGACCCCTTTGCAAAAAGCCAGCTTCCCATGGAAACAGTTTTCCTGAGGTGCAGACCCTCTCACAAGTGGTTGTGGCAAGGTAAAGCAAATGCCCTCCACTTCTCTGGAAGAAACCACAGTGCCCAGCCATGTTCTAAGCCGTCCCATCCTCCCTGGGCTTCTGGCAGCAGGAGTGAAAAGAGAGAAGCAGAGCACTGGGACCCGTTTGACAGAAACCGGCTTCCCACGGGAAAGTCTTTCTCCACGTGCAGACATGCTCCCAGGTGCCTGTGGCAAGGGGAAGGAAATGCCATACACTGACCTGGAAGAGACCACAGGGCCAGGCAGTCTGAACCCTTCCCTCAACCCGGCGGTTTTGCTAGCAGGAGTTCAACCCCAACGAACACAGCCCGGAGACCCCTGAGGCAAAAACGGCTTCTGACGAACAATAGGCGCTTGCTGTGGAACACTTATCCCAAGTGGGGGTAGCCAGCTCAACAAAATGCCACACACCCAGGTGTAAGAAACAACATTGCCCAGCCATGGTCTAAGCCCCTCACCTCGTCCCTGTGTATTGGGGAGCCGGAGGGACAGCCGAGGCCCACGGCCCTGAGACCCCTTTGCAAAAAGCCGGCTTCCCACGGAAACAGTTTTCCTGAGGTGCAGCCCCTCTCACAAGTGGTTGTGGCAAGGTAAGGCAAATGCCCTCCACTTCTCTGGAAGAAACCACAGTGCCCAGCCATGTTCTAAGCCCTCCCATCCTCCCTGGGCTTCTGGCAGCAGGAGTGAAAAGAGAGGAGCAGAGCACTGGGACCCGTTTGACAAAAACCGGCTTCCCACGGGAAAGTCTTTCTCCACGTGCAGACATGCTCCCAGGTGCCTGTGGCAAGGGGAAGGAAATGCCATACACTGACCTGGAAGAGACCACAGGGCCCAGGCACAGTATGAACCCTTCCCTCACCCCGGCGGTTTTGCTAGCAGGAGTTCAACCCCAACGAACACAGCCCGGAGACCCCTGAGACAAAAACGGCTTCTGACGAAAAATAGGCGCTTGCTGTTGAACACTTATCCCAAGTGGGGGTAGCCAGCTCGAAAAAATGCCACACACCCAGGTGTAAGAAACAACATTGCCCAGCCATGGTCTAAGCCCCTCACCTCGTCCCTGTGTATTGGGGAGCCGGAGGGACAGCCGAGGCCCACGGCCCTGAGACCCCTTTGCAAAAAGCCGGCTTCCCACGGAAACAGTTTTCCTGAGGTGCAGACCCTCTCACAAGGGGTTGTGGCAAGGTAAAGCAAATGCCCTCCACTTCTCTGGAAGAAACCACAGTGCCCAGCCAAGTTCTAAGCCGTCCCATCCTCCCTGGGCTTCTGGCAGCAGGAGTGAAAAGAGAGGAGCAGAGCACTGGGACCCGTTTGACAGAAACCGGCTTCCCACGGGAAAGTCTTTCTCCACGGGCAGACATGCTCCCAGGTGCCTGTGGCAAGGGGAAGGAAATGCCATACACTGACCTGGAAGAGACCACAGGGCCAGGCAGTCTGAACCCTTCCCTCAACCTGGCGGTTTTGCTAGCAGGAGTTCAACCCCAACGAACACAGCCCGGAGACCCTTGAGGCAAAAACGGCTTCTGACGAACAATAGGCGCTTGCTGTGGAACACTTATCCCAAGTGGGGGTAGCCAGCTCAACAAAATGCCACACACCCAGGTGTAAGAAACAACATTGCCCAGCCATGGTCTAAGCCCCTCACCTCGTCCCTGTGCTTTGGGGAACCGGAGGGACAGCCGAGGCCCACGGCCCTGAGACCCCTTTGCAAAAAGCCGGCTTCCCACGGAGACAGTTTTCCTGAGGTGCAGACCATATCTCAAGTGGTTGTGGCAAGGTAAAGCAAATGCCCTCCACTTCTCTGGAAGAAACCACAGTGCCCAGCCATGTTCTAAGCCCTCCCATCCGCCCTGGGCTTCTGGCAGCAGGAGTGAAAAGAGAGGAGCAGAGCACTGGGACCCGTTTGACAAAACCCGGCTTCCCTCGGGAAAGTCTTTCTCCACGGGCAGACATGCTCCCAGGTGCCTGTGGCAAGGGGAAGGAAATGCCATACACTGACCTGGAAGAGACCACAGGGCCCAGGCACAGTCTGAACCCTTCCCTCACCCCGGCGGTTTTGCTAGCAGGAGTTCAACCCCAACGAACACAGCCCGGAGACCCCTGAGGCAAAAACGGCTTCTGACGAACAATAGGTGCTTGTTGTGGAACACCTATCCCAAGTGGGGGTAGCCAGGTAAACAATGCCACACACCCAGGTGTAAGAAACAACATTGCCCAGCCATGGTCTAAGCCCCTCACCTCGTCCCTGTGCTTTGGGGAGCCGGAGGGACAGCCGAGGCCCACGGCCCTGAGACCCCTTTGCAAAAAGCCGGCTTCCCACGGAAACAGTTTTCCTGAGGTGCAGACCCTCTCACAAGGGGTTGTGGCAAGGTAAAGCAAATGCCCTCCACTTCTCTGGAAGAAACCACAGTGCCCAGCCATGTTCTAAGCCGTCCCATCCGCCCTGGGCTTCTGGCAGCAGGAGTGAAAAGAGAGGAGCAGAGCACTGGGACCCGTTTGACAAAAACCAGCTTCCCACGGGAAAGTCTTTCTCCACGTGCAGACATGCTCCCAGGTGCCTGTGGCAAGGGGAAGGAAATGCCATACACTGACCTGGAAGAGACCACAGGGCCCAGGCACAGTCTGAACCCTTCGCTCAACCCGGCGGTTTTGCTAGCAGGAGTTCAACCCCAACGAACACAGCCCGGAGACCCCCTGGGGCAAAAACGGCTTCCCAGGAGAAATATGCCCTTGCTGTGGAAAACCTATCCCAAGTGGGGGTAGCCAGGTCAACAAAATGCCACACACCCAGGTGTAAGAAACAACATTGCCCAGCCATGGTCTAAGCCCCTCACCTCGTCCCTGTGCTTTGGGGAGCCGGAGGGACAGCCGAGGCCGATGGCCCTGAGCCCCCTTTCAAAATGCCGGCTTCCCATGGAAACAGTTTTCCTGAGGTGCAGACCCTCTCACAAGTGGTTGTGGCAAGGTAAAGCAAATGCCCTCCACTTCTCTGGAAGAAACCACAGTGCCCAGCCATGTTCTAAGCCCTCCCATCCTCCCTGGGCTTCTGGCAGCAGGAGTGAAAAGAGAGGAGCAGAGCACTGGGACCCGTTTGACAAAAACCGGCTTCCCACGGGAAAGTCTTTCTCCACGGGCAGACATGCTCCCAGGTGCCTGTGGCAAGGGGAAGGAAATGCCATACACTGACCTGGAAGAGACCACAGGGCCCAGGCACAGTCTGAACCCTTCCCTCAACCTGGCGGTTTTGCTAGCAGGAGTTCAACTCCAAGGAACACAGCCCGGAGACCCCTGAGGCAAAAACGGCTTCTGACGAACAATAGGCGCTTGCTGTGGAACACCTATCCCAAGTGGGGGTAGCCAGCTCAACAAAATGCCACACACCCAGGTGTAAGAAACAACATTGCCCAGCCATGGTCTAAGCCCCTCACCTCGTCCCTGTGCTTTGGGGAGCCAGAGGGACAGCCGAGGCCGACGGCCCTGAGACCCCTTTGCAAAAAGCCGGCTTCCCACGGAAACAGTTTTCCTGAGGTGCAGACCCTCTCCCAAGTGTTTGTGGCAAGGTAAAGCAAATGCCCTCCACTTCTCTGGAAGAAACCACAGTGCCCAGCCATGTTCTAAGCCCTCCCATCCTCCCTGGGCTTCTGGCAGCAGGAGTGAAAAGAGAGGAGCAGAGCACTGGGACCCGTTTGACAAAAACCGGCTTCCCACGGGAAAGTCTTTCTCCACGGGCAGACATGCTCCCAGGTGCCTGTGGCAAGGGGAAGGAAATGCCATACACTGACCTGGAAGAGACCACAGGGCCAGGCAGTCTGAACCCTTCCCTCAACCCGGCGGTTTTGCTAGCAGGAGTTCAACCCCAACGAACACAGCCCGGAGACCCCTGAGGCAAAAACGGCTTCTGACGAACAATAGGCGCTTGCTGTGGAACACTTATCCCAAGTGGGGGTAGCCAGCTCAACAAAATGCCACACACCCAGGTGTAAGAAACAACATTGCCCAGCCATGGTCTAAGCCCCTCACCTCGTCCCTGTGTATTGGGGAGCCGGAGGGACAGCCGAGGCCCACGGCCCTGAGACCCCTTTGCAAAAAGCCGGCTTCCCACGGAAACAGTTTTCCTGAGGTGCAGCCCCTCTCACAAGTGGTTGTGGCAAGGTAAAGCAAATGCCCTCCACTTCTCTGGAAGAAACCACAGTGCCCAGCCATGTTCTAAGCCCTCCCATCCTCCCTGGGCTTCTGGCAGCAGGAGTGAAAAGAGAGGAGCAGAGCACTGGGACCCGTTTGACAAAAACCGGCTTCCCACGGGAAAGTCTTTCTCCACGGGCAGACATGCTCCCAGGTGCCTGTGGCAAGGGGAAGGAAATGCCATACACTGACCTGGAAGAGACCACAGGGCCCAGGCACAGTCTGAACCCTTCGCTCAACCCGGCGGTTTTGCTAGCAGGAGTTCAACCCCAACGAACACAGCCCGGAGACCCCTGAGGCAAAAACGGCTTCTGACGAACAATAGGCGCTTGCTGTGGAACACCTATCCCAAGTGGGGGTAGCCAGCTCAACAAAATGCCACACACCCAGGTGTAAGAAACAACATTGCCCAGCCATGGTCTAAGCCCCTCACCTCGTCCCTGTGCTTTGGGGAGCCGGAGGGACAGCCGAGGCACACGGCCCTGAGACCCCTTTGCAAAAAGCCGGCTTCCCACGGAAACAGTTTTCCTGAGGTGCAGACCCTATCCCAAGTGGTTGTGGCAAGGTAAAGCAAATGCCCTCCACTTCTCTGGAAGAAACCACAGTGCCCAGCCATGTTCTAAGCCCTCCCATCCTCCCTGGGCTTCTGGCGGAAGGAGTGAAAAGAGAGGAGCAGAGCACTGGGACCCGTTTGACAGAAACCGGCTTCCCACGGGAAAGTCTTTCTCCACGGGCAGACATGCTCCCAGGTGCCTGTGGCAAGGGGAAGGAAATGCCATACACTGACCTGAAAGATACCACAGGGCCGAGGCACAGTCTGAACCCTTCCCTCACCCCGGCGGTTTTGCTAGCAGGAGTTCAACCCCAACGAACACAGCCCGGAGACCCCTGAGGCAAAAACGGCTTCCGACGAACAATAGGTGCTTGCTGTGGAACACCTATCCCAAGTGGGGGTAGCCAGGTCAACAAAATGCCACACACCCAGGTGTAAGAAACAACATTGCCCAGCAATGGTCTAAGCCCCTCACCTCGTCCCTGTGCTTTGGGGAGCCGGAGGGACACCCGAGGCCGATGGCCCTGAGACCCCTTTGCAAAAAGCCGGCTTCCCATGGAAAGAGTTTTCCTGAGGTGCAGACCCTCTCACAAGTGGTTGTGGCAAGGTAAAGCAAATGCCCTCCACTTCTCTGGAAGAAACCACAGTGCCCAGCCATGTTCTAAGCCGTCCCATCCTCCCTGGGCTTCTGGCAGCAGGAGTGAAAAGAGAGGAGCAGAGCACTGGGACCCGTTTGACAGAAACCGGCTTCCCACGGGAAAGTCTTTCTCCACGTGCAGACATGCTCCCAGGTGCCTGTGGCAAGGGGAAGGAAATGCCATACACTGACCTGGAAGAGACCACAGGGCCAGGCAGTCTGAACCCTTCCCTCAACCCGGCGGTTTTGCTAGCAGGAGTTCAACCCCAACGAACACAGCCCGGAGACCCCTGAGGCAAAAACGGCTTCTGACGAACAATAGGCGCTTGCTGTGGAACACTTATCCCAAGTGGGGGTAGCCAGCTCAACAAAATGCCACACACCCAGGTGTAAGAAACAACATTGCCCAGCCATGGTCTAAGCCCCTCACCTCGTCCCTGTGTATTGGGGAGCCGGAGGGACAGCCGAGGCCCACGGCCCTGAGACCCCTTTGCAAAAAGCCGGCTTCCCACGGAAACAGTTTTCCTGAGGTGCAGCCCCTCTCACAAGTGGTTGTGGCAAGGTAAAGCAAATGCCCTCCACTTCTCTGGAAGAAACCACAGTGCCCAGCCATGTTCTAAGCCCTCCCATCCTCCCTGGGCTTCTGGCAGCAGGAGTGAAAAGAGAGGAGCAGAGCACTGGGACCCGTTTGACAAAAACCGGCTTCCCACGGGAAAGTCTTTCTCCACGTGCAGACATGCTCCCAGGTGCCTGTGGCAAGGGGAAGGAAATGCCATACACTGACCTGGAAGAGACCACAGGGCCCAGGCACAGTATGAACCCTTCCCTCACCCCGGCGGTTTTGCTAGCAGGAGTTCAACCCCAACGAACACAGCCCGGAGACCCCTGAGACAAAAACGGCTTCTGACGAAAAATAGGCGCTTGCTGTGGAACACTTATCCCAAGTGGGGGTAGCCAGCTCGAAAAAATGCCACACACCCAGGTGTAAGAAACAACATTGCCCAGCCATGGTCTAAGCCCCTCACCTCGTCCCTGTGTATTGGGGAGCCGGAGGGACAGCCGAGGCCCACGGCCCTGAGACCCCTTTGCAAAAAGCCGGCTTCCCACGGAAACAGTTTTCCTGAGGTGCAGACCCTCTCACAAGGGGTTGTGGCAAGGTAAAGCAAATGCCCTCCACTTCTCTGGAAGAAACCACAGTGCCCAGCCAAGTTCTAAGCCGTCCCAAACTCCCTGGGCTTCTGGCAGCAGGAGTGAAAAGAGAGGAGCAGAGCACTGGGACCCGTTTGACAGAAACCGGCTTCCCACGGGAAAGTCTTTCTCCACGGGCAGACATGCTCCCAGGTGCCTGTGTCAAGGGGAAGGAAATGCCATACACTGACCTGGAAGAGACCACAGGGCCAGGCAGTCTGAACCCTTCCCTCAACCTGGCGGTTTTGCTAGCAGGAGTTCAACCCCAACGAACACAGCCCGGAGACCCTTGAGGCAAAAACGGCTTCTGACGAACAATAGGCGCTTGCTGTGGAACACTTATCCCAAGTGGGGGTAGCCAGCTCAACAAAATGCCACACACCCAGGTGTAAGAAACAACATTGCCCAGCCATGGTCTAAGCCCCTCACCTCGTCCCTGTGCTTTGGGGAACCGGAGGGACAGCCGAGGCCCACGGCCCTGAGACCCCTTTGCAAAAAGCCGGCTTCCCACGGAGACAGTTTTCCTGAGGTGCAGACCATATCCCAAGTGGTTGTGGCAAGGTAAAGCAAATGCCCTCCACTTCTCTGGAAGAAACCACAGTGCCCAGCCATGTTCTAAGCCCTCCCATCCGCCCTGGGCTTCTGGCAGCAGGAGTGAAAAGAGAGGAGCAGAGCACTGGGACCCGTTTGACAAAACCCGGCTTCCCTCGGGAAAGTCTTTCTCCACGGGCAGACATGCTCCCAGGTGCCTGTGGCAAGGGGAAGGAAATGCCATACACTGACCTGGAAGAGACCACAGGGCCCAGGCACAGTCTGAACCCTTCGCTCAACCCGGCGGTTTTGCTAGCAGGAGTTCAACCCCAACGAACACAGCCCGGAGACCCCCTGGGGCAAAAACGGCTTCCGAGGAGAAATATGCCCTTGCTGTGGAAAACCTATCCCAAGTGGGGGTAGCCAGGTCAACAAAATGCCACACACCCAGGTGTAAGAAACAACATTGCCCAGCCATGGTCTAAGCCCCTCACCTCGTCCCTGTGCTTTGGGGAGCCGGAGGGACAGCCGAGGCCGATGGCCCTGAGCCCCCTTTCAAAATGCCGGCTTCCCATGGAAACAGTTTTCCTGAGGTGCAGACCCTCTCACAAGGGGTTGTGGCAAGGTAAAGCAAATGCCCTCCACTTCTCTGGAAGAAACCACAGTGCCCAGCCATGTTCTAAGCCCTCCCATCCTCCCTGGGCTTCTGGCAGCAGGAGTGAAAAGAGAGGAGCAGAGCACTGGGACCCGTTTGACAAAAACCGGCTTCCCACGGGAAAGTCTTTCTCCACGGGCAGACATGCTCCCAGGTGCCTGTGGCAAGGGGAAGGAAATGCCATACACTGACCTGGAAGAGACCACAGGGCCCAGGCACAGTCTGAACCCTTCCCTCAACCTGGCGGTTTTGCTAGCAGGAGTTCAACTCCAAGGAACACAGCCCGGAGACCCCTGAGGCAAAAACGGCTTCTGACGAACAATAGGCGCTTGCTGTGGAACACCTATCCCAAGTGGGGGTAGCCAGCTCAACAAAATGCCACACACCCAGGTGTAAGAAACAACATTGCCCAGCCATGGTCTAAGCCCCTCACCTCGTCCCTGTGCTTTGGGGAGCCAGAGGGACAGCCGAGGCCGACGGACCTGAGACCCCTTTGCAAAAAGCCGGCTTCCCACGGAAACAGTTTTCCTGAGGTGCAGACCCTCTCCCAAGTGTTTGTGGCAAGGTAAAGCAAATGCCCTCCACTTCTCTGGAAGAAACCACAGTGCCCAGCCATGTTCTAAGCCCTCCCATCCTCCCTGGGCTTCTGGCAGCAGGAGTGAAAAGAGAGGAGCAGAGCACTGGGACCCGTTTGACAAAAACCGGCTTCCCACGGGAAAGTCTTTCTCCACGTGCAGACATGCTCCCAGGTGCCTGTGGCAAGGGGAAGGAAATGCCATACACTAACCTGGAAGAGACCACAGGGCCCAGGCACAGTCTGAACCCTTCCCTCACCCCGGCGGTTTTGGTAGTAGGAGTTCAACCCCAACGAACAAAGCCCGGAGACCCCTGAGGCAAAAACGGCTTCTGACGAACAATAGGCGCTTGCTGTGGAACACCTATCCCAAGCGGGGGTAGCCAGGTCAACAAAATGCCACACACCCAGGTGTAAGAAACAACATTGCCCAGCCATGGTCTAAGCCCCTCACCTCGTCCCTGTGCTTTGGGGAGCCGGAGGGACAGCCGAGGCCCACGGCCCTGAGACCCCTTTGCAAAAAGCCGGCTTCCCACGGAAACAGTTTTCCTGAGGTGCAGACCCTCTCACAAGTGGTTGTTGCAAGGTAAAGCAAATGCCCTCCACTTCTCTGGAAGAAACCACAGTGCCCAGCCATGTTCTAAGCCGTCCCATCCTCCCTGGGCTTCTGGCAGCAGGAGTGAAAAGAGAGGAGCAGAGCACTGGGACCCGTTTGACAAAAACCGGCTTCCCACGGGAAAGTCTTTCTCCACGTGCAGACATGCTCCCAGGTGCCTGTGGCAAGGGGAAGGAAATGCCATACACTGACCTGGAAGAGACCACAGGGCCCAGGCACAGTCTGAACCCTTCCATCAACCCGGCGGTTTTGCTAGCAGGAGTTCAACCCCAACGAACACAGCCCGGAGACCCCTGAGGCAAAAACGGCTTCTGACGATCAATAGGCGCTTGCTGTGGAACACCTATCTCAAGTGGGGGTAGCCAGCTCAACAAAATGCCACACACCCAGGTGTAAGAAACAACATTGCCCAGCCATGGTCTAAGCCCCTCACTTCGTCCCTGTGCTTTGGGGAGCCGGAGGGACAGCCGAGGCCCACGGCCCTGAGACCCCTTTGCAAAAAGCCGGCTTCCCACGGAAACAGTTTTCCTGAGGTGCAGACCCTCTCACAAGTGGTTGTGGCAAGGTAAAGCAAATGCACTCCACTTCTCTGGAAGAAACCACAGTGCCCAGCCATGTTCTAAGCTCTCCCATCCTCCCTGAGCTTCTGGCAGCAGGAGTGAAAAGAGAGGAGCAGAGCACTGGGACCCGTTTGACAAAACCCGGCTTCCCACGGGAAAGTCTTCCCCACGCGCAGACATGCTCCCAGGTGCCTGTGGCAAGGGGAAGGAAATGCCATACACTGACCTGGAAGAGACCACAGGGCCCAGGCACAGTCTGAACCCTTCGCTCAACCCGGCGGTTTTGCTAGCAGGAGTTCAACCCCAACGAACACAGCCCGGAGACCCCTGAGGCAAAAACGGCTTCTCAAGAACAATAGGCACTTGCTGTGGAACACCTATCCCAAGTGGGGGTAGCCAGCTCAACAAAATGCCACACACCCAGGTGTAAGAAACAACATTGCCCAGCCATGGTCTAAGCCCCTCACCTCGTCCCTGTGCTTTGGGGCGCCGGAGGGACAGCCGAGGCCGATGGCCCTGAGACCCCTTTGCAAAAAGCCGGCTTCCCATGGAAACAGTTTTCCTGAGGTGCAGCCCCTCTCACAAGTGGTTGTGGCAAGGTAAAGCAAATGCCCTCCACTTCTCTGGAAGAAACCACAGTGCCCAGCCATGTTCTAAGCCCTCCCATCCTCCCTGGGCTTCTGGCAGCAGGAGTGAAAAGAGAGGAGCAGAGCACTGGGACCCGTTTGACAAAAACCGGCTTCCCACGGGAAAGTCTTTCTCCACGTGCAGACATGCTCCCAGGTGCCTGTGGCAAGGGGAAGGAAATGCCATACACTGACCTGGAAGAGACCACAGGGCCCAGGCACAGTATGAACCCTTCCCTCACCCCGGCGGTTTTGCTAGCAGGAGTTCAACCCCAACGAACACAGCCCGGAGACCCCTGAGGCAAAAACGGCTTCTGACGAAAAATAGGCGCTTGCTGTTGAACACTTATCCCAAGTGGGGGTAGCCAGCTCAACAAAATGCCACACACCCAGGTGTAAGAAACAACATTGCCCAGCCATGGTCTAAGCCCCTCACCTCGTCCCTGTGTATTGGGGAGCCGGAGGGACAGCCGAGGCCCACGGCCCTGAGACCCCTTTGCAAAAAGCCGGCTTCCCACGGAAACAGTTTTCCTGAGGTGCAGACCCTCTCACAAGGGGTTGTGGCAAGGTAAAGCAAATACCCTCCACTTCTCTGGAAGAAACCACAGTGCCCAGCCATGTTCTAAGCCCTCCCATCCTCCCTGGGCTTCTGGCAGCAGGAGTGAAAAGAGAGGAGCAGAGCACTGGGACCCGTTTGACAAAAACCGGCTTCCCACGGGAAAGTCTTTCTCCACGGGCAGACATGCTCCCAGGTGCCTGTGGCAAGGGGAAGGAAATGCCATACAATGACCTGGAAGAGAACACAGGGCCCAGGCACAGTCTGAACCCTTCGCTCAACCCGGCGGTTTTGCTAGCAGGAGTTCAACCCCAACAAACACAGCCCGGAGACCCCTGAGGCAAAAACGGCTTCTGACGAACAATAGGCGCTTGCTGTGGAACACCTATCCCAAGTGGGGGTAGCCAGCTCAACAAAATGCCACACACCCAGGTGTAAGAAACAACATTGCCCAGCCATGGTCTAAGCCCCTCACCTCGTCCCTGTGCTTTGGGGAGCCGGAGGGACAGCCGAGGCGCACGGCCCTGAGACCCCTTTGCAAAAAGCCGGCTTCCCACGGAAACAGTTTTCCTGAGGTGCAGACCCTCTCACAAGTGGTTGTGGCAAGGTAAAGCAAATGCCCTCCACTTCTCTGGAAGAAACCACAGTGCCCAGCCATGTTCTAAGCCCTCCCATCCTCCCTGGGCTTCTGGCAGCAGGAGTGAAAAGAGAGGAGCAGAGCACTGGGACCCGTTTGACAGAAACCGGCTTCCCACGGGAAAGTCTTTCTCCACGGGCAGACATGCTCCCAGGTGCCTGTGGCAAGGGGAAGGAAATGCCATACACTGACCTGAAAGATACCACAGGGCCGAGGCACAGTCTGAACCCTTCCCTCACCCCGGCGGTTTTGCTAGCAGGAGTTCAACCCCAACGAACACAGCCCGGAGACCCCTGAGGCAAAAACGGCTTCCGACGAACAATAGGTGCTTGCTGTGGAACACCTATCCCAAGTGGGGGTAGCCAGGTCAACAAAATGCCACACACCCAGGTGTAAGAAACAACATTGCCCAGCAATGGTCTAAGCCCCTCACCTCGTCCCTGTGCTTTGGGGAGCCGGAGGGACACCCGAGGCCGATGGCCCTGAGACCCCTTTGCAAAAAGCCGGCTTCCCATGGAAAGAGTTTTCCTGAGGTGCAGACCCTCAAACAAGTGGTTGTGGCAAGGTAAAGCAAATGCCCTCCACTTCTCTGGAAGAAACCACAGTGCCCAGCCATGTTCTAAGCCGTCCCATCCTCCCTGGGCTTCTGGCAGCAGGAGTGAAAAGAGAGGAGCAGAGCACTGGGACCCGTTTGACAGAAACCGGCTTCCCACGGGAAAGTCTTTCTCCACGTGCAGACATGCTCCCAGGTGCCTGTGGCAACGGAAGGAAATGCCATACACTGACCTGGAAGAGACCACAGGGCCAGGCAGTCTGAACCCTTCCCTCAACCCGGCGGTTTTGCTAGCAGGAGTTCAACCCCAACGAACACAGCCCGGAGACCCCTGAGGCAAAAACGGCTTCTGACGAACAATAGGCGCTTGCTGTGGAACACTTATCCCAAGTGGGGGTAGCCAGCTCAACAAAATGCCACACACCCAGGTGTAAGAAACAACATTGCCCAGCCATGGTCTAAGCCCCTCACCTCGTCCCTGTGTATTGGGGAGCCGGAGGGACAGCCGAGGCCCACGGCCCTGAGACCCCTTTGCAAAAAGCCGGCTTCCCACGGAAACAGTTTTCCTGAGGTGCAGCCCCTCTCACAAGTGGTTGTGGCAAGGTAAAGCAAATGCCCTCCACTTCTCTGGAAGAAACCACAGTGCCCAGCCATGTTCTAAGCCCTCCCATCCTCCCTGGGCTTCTGGCAGCAGGAGTGAAAAGAGAGGAGCAGAGCACTGGGACCCGTTTGACAAAAACCGGCTTCCCACGGGAAAGTCTTTCTCCACGTGCAGACATGCTCCCAGGTGCCTGTGGCAAGGGGAAGGAAATGCCATACACTGACCTGGAAGAGACCACAGGGCCCAGGCACAGTATGAACCCTTCCCTCACCCCGGCGGTTTTGCTAGCAGGAGTTCAACCCCAACGAACACAGCCCGGAGACCCCTGAGACAAAAACGGCTTCTGACGAAAAATAGGCGCTTGCTGTTGAACACTTATCCCAAGTGGGGGTAGCCAGCTCGAAAAAATGCCACACACCCAGGTGTAAGAAACAACATTGCCCAGCCATGGTCTAAGCCCCTCACCTCGTCCCTGTGTATTGGGGAGCCGGAGGGACAGCCGAGGCCCACGGCCCTGAGACCCCTTTGCAAAAAGCCGGCTTCCCACGGAAACAGTTTTCCTGAGGTGCAGACCCTCTCACAAGGGGTTGTGGCAAGGTAAAGCAAATGCCCTCCACTTCTCTGGAAGAAACCACAGTGCCCAGCCAAGTTCTAAGCCGTCCCATCCTCCCTGGGCTTCTGGCAGCAGGAGTGAAAAGAGAGGAGCAGAGCACTGGGACCCGTTTGACAGAAACCGGCTTCCCACGGGAAAGTCTTTCTCCACGTGCAGACATGCTCCCAGGTGCCTGTGGCAAGGGGAAGGAAATGCCATACACTGACCTGGAAGAGACCACAGGGCCAGGCAGTCTGAACCCTTCCCTCAACCTGGCGGTTTTGCTAGCAGGAGTTCAACCCCAACGAACACAGCCCGGAGACCCTTGAGGCAAAAACGGCTTCTGACGAACAATAGGCGCTTGCTGTGGAACACTTATCCCAAGTGGGGGTAGCCAGCTCAACAAAATGCCACACACCCAGGTGTAAGAAACAACATTGCCCAGCCATGGTCTAAGCCCCTCACCTCGTCCCTGTGCTTTGGGGAACCGGAGGGACAGCCGAGGCCCACGGCCCTGAGACCCCTTTGCAAAAAGCCGGCTTCCCACGGAGACAGTTTTCCTGAGGTGCAGACCATATCCCAAGTGGTTGTGGCAAGGTAAAGCAAATGCCCTCCACTTCTCTGGAAGAAACCACAGTGCCCAGCCATGTTCTAAGCCCTCCCATCCGCCCTGGGCTTCTGGCAGCAGGAGTGAAAAGAGAGGAGCAGAGCACTGGGACCCGTTTGACAAAACCCGGCTTCCCTCGGGAAAGTCTTTCTCCACGGGCAGACATGCTCCCAGGTGCCTGTGGCAAGGGGAAGGAAATGCCATACACTGACCTGGAAGAGACCACAGGGCCCAGGCACAGTCTGAACCCTTCGCTCAACCCGGCGGTTTTGCTAGCAGGAGTTCAACCCCAACGAACACAGCCCGGAGACCCCCTGGGGCAAAAACGGCTTCCGAGGAGAAATATGCCCTTGCTGTGGAAAACCTATCCCAAGTGGGGGTAGCCAGGTCAACAAAATGCCACACACCCAGGTGTAAGAAACAACATTGCCCAGCCATGGTCTAAGCCCCTCACCTCGTCCCTGTGCTTTGGGGAGCCGGAGGGACAGCCGAGGCCGATGGCCCTGAGCCCCCTTTCAAAATGCCGGCTTCCCATGGAAACAGTTTTCCTGAGGTGCAGACCCTCTCACAAGGGGTTGTGGCAAGGTAAAGCAAATGCCCTCCACTTCTCTGGAAGAAACCACAGTGCCCAGCCATGTTCTAAGCCCTCCCATCCTCCCTGGGCTTCTGGCAGCAGGAGTGAAAAGAGAGGAGCAGAGCACTGGGACCCGTTTGACAAAAACCGGCTTCCCACGGGAAAGTCTTTCTCCACGGGCAGACATGCTCCCAGGTGCCTGTGGCAAGGGGAAGGAAATGCCATACACTGACCTGGAAGAGACCACAGGGCCCAGGCACAGTCTGAACCCTTCCCTCAACCTGGCGGTTTTGCTAGCAGGAGTTCAACTCCAAGGAACACAGCCCGGAGACCCCTGAGGCAAAAACGGCTTCTGACGAACAATAGGCGCTTGCTGTGGAACACCTATCCCAAGTGGGGGTAGCCAGCTCAACAAAATGCCACACACCCAGGTGTAAGAAACAACATTGCCCAGCCATGGTCTAAGCCCCTCACCTCGTCCCTGTGCTTTGGGGAGCCAGAGGGACAGCCGAGGCCGACGGCCCTGAGACCCCTTTGCAAAAAGCCGGCTTCCCACGGAAACAGTTTTCCTGAGGTGCAGACCCTCTCCCAAGTGTTTGTGGCAAGGTAAAGCAAATGCCCTCCACTTCTCTGGAAGAAACCACAGTGCCCAGCCATGTTCTAAGCCCTCCCATCCTCCCTGGGCTTCTGGCAGCAGGAGTGAAAAGAGAGGAGCAGAGCACTGGGACCCGTTTGACAAAAACCGGCTTCCCACGGGAAAGTCTTTCTCCACGTGCAGACATGCTCCCAGGTGCCTGTGGCAAGGGGAAGGAAATGCCATACACTAACCTGGAAGAGACCACAGGGCCCAGGCACAGTCTGAACCCTTCCCTCACCCCGGCGGTTTTGGTAGTAGGAGTTCAACCCCAACGAACAAAGCCCGGAGACCCCTGAGGCAAAAACGGCTTCTGACGAACAATAGGCGCTTGCTGTGGAACACCTATCCCAAGCGGGGGTAGCCAGGTCAACAAAATGCCACACACCCAGGTGTAAGAAACAACATTGCCCAGCCATGGTCTAAGCCCCTCACCTCGTCCCTGTGCTTTGGGGAGCCGGAGGGACAGCCGAGGCCCACGGCCCTGAGACCCCTTTGCAAAAAGCCGGCTTCCCACGGAAACAGTTTTCCTGAGGTGCAGACCCTCTCACAAGTGGTTGTTGCAAGGTAAAGCAAATGCCCTCCACTTCTCTGGAAGAAACCACAGTGCCCAGCCATGTTCTAAGCCGTCCCATCCTCCCTGGGCTTCTGGCAGCAGGAGTGAAAAGAGAGGAGCAGAGCACTGGGACCCGTTTGACAAAAACCGGCTTCCCACGGGAAAGTCTTTCTCCACGTGCAGACATGCTCCCAGGTGCCTGTGGCAAGGGGAAGGAAATGCCATACACTGACCTGGAAGAGACCACAGGGCCCAGGCACAGTCTGAACCCTTCCATCAACCCGGCGGTTTTGCTAGCAGGAGTTCAACCCCAACGAACACAGCCCGGAGACCCCTGAGGCAAAAACGGCTTCTGACGATCAATAGGCGCTTGCTGTGGAACACCTATCTCAAGTGGGGGTAGCCAGCTCAACAAAATGCCACACACCCAGGTGTAAGAAACAACATTGCCCAGCCATGGTCTAAGCCCCTCACTTCGTCCCTGTGCTTTGGGGAGCCGGAGGGACAGCCGAGGCCCACGGCCCTGAGACCCCTTTGCAAAAAGCCGGCTTCCCACGGAAACAGTTTTCCTGAGGTGCAGACCCTCTCACAAGTGGTTGTGGCAAGGTAAAGCAAATGCACTCCACTTCTCTGGAAGAAACCACAGTGCCCAGCCATGTTCTAAGCTCTCCCATCCTCCCTGAGCTTCTGGCAGCAGGAGTGAAAAGAGAGGAGCAGAGCACTGGGACCCGTTTGACAAAACCCGGCTTCCCACGGGAAAGTCTTCCCCACGCGCAGACATGCTCCCAGGTGCCTGTGGCAAGGGGAAGGAAATGCCATACACTGACCTGGAAGAGACCACAGGGCCCAGGCACAGTCTGAACCCTTCGCTCAACCCGGCGGTTTTGCTAGCAGGAGTTCAACCCCAACGAACACAGCCCGGAGACCCCTGAGGCAAAAACGGCTTCTCAAGAACAATAGGCACTTGCTGTGGAACACCTATCCCAAGTGGGGGTAGCCAGCTCAACAAAATGCCACACACCCAGGTGTAAGAAACAACATTGCCCAGCCATGGTCTAAGCCCCTCACCTCGTCCCTGTGCTTTGGGGCGCCGGAGGGACAGCCGAGGCCGATGGCCCTGAGACCCCTTTGCAAAAAGCCGGCTTCCCATGGAAACAGTTTTCCTGAGGTGCAGCCCCTCTCACAAGTGGTTGTGGCAAGGTAAAGCAAATGCCCTCCACTTCTCTGGAAGAAACCACAGTGCCCAGCCATGTTCTAAGCCCTCCCATCCTCCCTGGGCTTCTGGCAGCAGGAGTGAAAAGAGAGGAGCAGAGCACTGGGACCCGTTTGACAAAAACCGGCTTCCCACGGGAAAGTCTTTCTCCACGTGCAGACATGCTCCCAGGTGCCTGTGGCAAGGGGAAGGAAATGCCATACACTGACCTGGAAGAGACCACAGGGCCCAGGCACAGTATGAACCCTTCCCTCACCCCGGCGGTTTTGCTAGCAGGAGTTCAACCCCAACGAACACAGCCCGGAGACCCCTGAGGCAAAAACGGCTTCTGACGAAAAATAGGCGCTTGCTGTTGAACACTTATCCCAAGTGGGGGTAGCCAGCTCAACAAAATGCCACACACCCAGGTGTAAGAAACAACATTGCCCAGCCATGGTCTAAGCCCCTCACCTCGTCCCTGTGTATTGGGGAGCCGGAGGGACAGCCGAGGCCCACGGCCCTGAGACCCCTTTGCAAAAAGCCGGCTTCCCACGGAAACAGTTTTCCTGAGGTGCAGACCCTCTCACAAGGGGTTGTGGCAAGGTAAAGCAAATACCCTCCACTTCTCTGGAAGAAACCACAGTGCCCAGCCATGTTCTAAGCCCTCCCATCCTCCCTGGGCTTCTGGCAGCAGGAGTGAAAAGAGAGGAGCAGAGCACTGGGACCCGTTTGACAAAAACCGGCTTCCCACGGGAAAGTCTTTCTCCACGGGCAGACATGCTCCCAGGTGCCTGTGGCAAGGGGAAGGAAATGCCATACAATGACCTGGAAGAGAACACAGGGCCCAGGCACAGTCTGAACCCTTCGCTCAACCCGGCGGTTTTGCTAGCAGGAGTTCAACCCCAACAAACACAGCCCGGAGACCCCTGAGGCAAAAACGGCTTCTGACGAACAATAGGCGCTTGCTGTGGAACACCTATCCCAAGTGGGGGTAGCCAGCTCAACAAAATGCCACACACCCAGGTGTAAGAAACAACATTGCCCAGCCATGGTCTAAGCCCCTCACCTCGTCCCTGTGCTTTGGGGAGCCGGAGGGACAGCCGAGGCGCACGGCCCTGAGACCCCTTTGCAAAAAGCCGGCTTCCCACGGAAACAGTTTTCCTGAGGTGCAGACCCTCTCACAAGTGGTTGTGGCAAGGTAAAGCAAATGCCCTCCACTTCTCTGGAAGAAACCACAGTGCCCAGCCAAGTTCTAAGCCGTCCCATCCTCCCTGGGCTTCTGGCAGCAGGAGTGAAAAGAGAGGAGCAGAGCACTGGGACCCGTTTGACAGAAACCGGCTTCCCACGGGAAAGTCTTTCTCCACGGGCAGACATGCTCCCAGGTGCCTGTGGCAAGGGGAAGGAAATGCCATACACTGACCTGGAAGAGACCACAGGGCCAGGCAGTCTGAACCCTTCCCTCAACCTGACGGTTTTGCTAGCAGGAGTTCAACCCCAACGAACACAGCCCGGAGACCCTTGAGGCAAAAACGGCTTCTGACGAACAATAGGCGCTTGCTGTGGAACACTTATCCCAAGTGGGGGTAGCCTGCTCAACAAAATGCCACACACCCAGGTGTAAGAAACAACATTGCCCAGCCATGGTCTAAGCCCCTCACCTCGTCCCTGTGCTTTGGGGAACCGGAGGGACAGCCGAGGCCCACGGCCCTGACCCCTTTGCAAAAAGCCGGCTTCCCACGGAGACAGTTTTCCTGAGGTGTAGAACCTCTCACAAGTGGTTGTGGCAAGGTAAAGCAAATGCCCTCCACTTCTCTGGAAGAAACCACAGTGCCCAGCCATGTTCTAAGCCCTCCCATCCGCCCTGGGCTTCTGGCAGCAGGAGTGAAAAGAGAGGAGCAGAGCACTGGGACCCGTTTGACAAAACCCGGCTTCCCTCGGGAAAGTCTTTCTCCACGGGCAGACATGCTCCCAGGTGCCTGTGGCAAGGGGAAGGAAATGCCATACACTGACCTGGAAGAGACCACAGGGCCCAGGCACAGTCTGAACCCTTCCCTCACCCCGGCGGTTTTGCTAGCAGGAGTTCAACCCCAACGAACACAGCCCGGAGACCCCTGAGGCAAAAACGGCTTCTGACGAACAATAGGTGCTTGTTGTGGAACACCTATCCCAAGTGGGGGTAGCCAGGTAAACAATGCCACACACCCAGGTGTAAGAAACAACATTGCCCAGCCATGGTCTAAGCCCCTCACCTCGTCCCTGTGCTTTGGGGAGCCGGAGGGACAGCCGAGGCCCACGGCCCTGAGACCCCTTTGCAAAAAGCCGGCTTCCCACGGAAACAGTTTTCCTGAGGTGCAGACCCTCTCACAAGGGGTTGTGGCAAGGTAAAGCAAATGCCCTCCACTTCTCTGGAAGAAACCACAGTGCCCAGCCATGTTCTAAGCCCTCCCATCCTCCTTGGGCTTCTGGCAGCAGGAGTGAAAAGAGAGGAGCAGAGCACTGGGACCCGTTTGACAGAAACCGGCTTCCCACGGGAAAGTCTTTCTCCACGGGCAGACATGCTCCCAGGTGCCTGTGGCAAGGGGAAGGAAATGCCATACACTGACCTGGAAGAGACCACAGGGCCCATGCACAGTATGAACCCTTCCCTCAACCCGGCCGTTTTGCTAGCAGGAGTTCAACCCCAACGAACACAGCCCGGAGACCCCTGAGGCAAAAACGGCTTCTGACGAACAATAGGCGCTTGCTGTGGAACACCTATCCCAAGTGGGGGTAGCCAGCTCAACAAAATGCCACACACCCAGGTGTAAGAAACAACATTGCCCAGCCATGGTCTAAGCCCCTCACCTCGTCCCTGTGCTTTGGGGAGCCGGAGGGAAAGCCGAGTCCCACGGCCCTGAGACCCCTTTTGCAAAAAGCCGGCTTCCCACGGAAACAGTTTTCCTGAGGTGCAGACCCTCTCATAAGTGGTTGTGGCAAGGTAAAGCAAATGCCCTCCACTTCTCTGGAAGAAACCACAGTGCCCAGCCATGTTCTAAGCCCTCCCATCCTCCCTGGGCTTCTGGCAGCAGGAGTAAAAAGAGAGGAGCAGAGCACTGGGACCCGTTTGACAAAAACCGGCTTCCCACGGGAAAGTCTTTCTCCACGGGCAGACATGCTCCCAGGTGCCTGTGGCAAGGGGAAGGAAATGCCATACACTGACCTGGAAGAGACCACAGGGCCCAGGCACAGTCTGAACCCTTCGCTCAACCCGGCGGTTTTGCTAGCAGGAGTTCAACCCCAACGAACACAGCCCGGAGACCCCTGAGGCAAAAACGGCTTCTGACGAACAATAGGCGCTTGCTGTGGAACACCTATCCCAAGTGGGGGTAGCCAGCTCAACAAAATGCCACACACCCAGGTGTAAGAAACAACATTGCCCAGCCATGGTCTAAGCCCCTCACCTCGTCCCTGTGCTTTGCGGAGCCGGAGGGACAGCCGAGGCACACGGCCCTGAGACCCCTTTGCAAAAAGCCGGCTTCCCACGGAAACAGTTTTCCTGAGGTGCAGACCCTATCCCAAGTGGTTGTGGCAAGGTAAAGCAAATGCCCTCCACTTCTCTGGAAGAAACCACAGTGCCCAGCCATGTTCTAAGCCCTCCCATCCTCCCTGGGCTTCTGGCGGAAGGAGTGAAAAGAGAGGAGCAGAGCACTGGGACCCGTTTGACAGAAACCGGCTTCCCACGGGAAAGTCTTTCTCCACGGGCAGACATGCTCCCAGGTGCCTGTGGCAAGGGGAAGGAAATGCCATACACTGACCTGGAAGAGACCACAGGGCCCAGGCACAGTCTGAACCCTTCGCTCAACCCGGCGGTTTTGCTAGCAGGAGTTCAACCCCAACGAACACAGCCCGGAGACCCCTGAGGCAAAAACGGCTTCTCACGAACAATAGGCACTTGCTGTGGAACACCTATCCCAAGTGGGGGTAGCCAGCTCAACAAAATGCCACACACCCAGGTGTAAGAAACAACATTGCCCAGCCATGGTCTAAGCCCCTCACCTCGTCCCTGTGCTTTGGGGCGCCGGAGGGACAGCCGAGGCCGATGGCCCTGAGACCCCTTTGCAAAAAGCCGGCTTCCCATGGAAACAGTTTTCCTGAGGTGCAGCCCCTCTCACAAGTGGTTGTGGCAAGGTAAAGCAAATGCCCTCCACTTCTCTGGAAGAAACCACAGTGCCCAGCCATGTTCTAAGCCCTCCCATCCTCCCTGGGCTTCTGGCAGCAGGAGTGAAAAGAGAGGAGCAGAGCACTGGGACCCGTTTGACCAAAACCGTCTTCCCACGGGAAAGTCTTTCTCCACGTGCAGACATGCTCCCAGGTGCCTGTGGCAAGGGGAAGGAAATGCCATACACTGACCTGGAAGAGACCACAGGGCCCAGGCACAGTCTGAACCCTTCCCTCACCCCGGCGGTTTTGCTAGAAGGAGTTCAACCCCAAGGAACACAGCCCGGAGACCCCTGAGGCAAAAACGGCTTCTGACGAACAATAGGCGCTTGCTGTGGAACACCTATCCCAAGTGGGGGTAGCCAGGTCAACAAAATGCCACACACCCAGGTGTAAGAAACAACATTGCCCAGCCATGGTCTAAGCCCCTCACCTCGTCCCTGTGCTTTGGGGAGCCGGAGGGACAGCCGAGGCCGATGGCCCTGAGACCCCTTTGCAAAAAGCCAGCTTCCCATGGAAACAGTTTTCCTGAGGTGCAGACCCTCTCACAAGTGGTTGTGCCAAGGTAAAGCAAATGCCCTCCACTTCTCTGGAAGAAACCACAGTGCCCAGCCATGTTCTAAGCCCTCCCATCCTCCCTGGGCTTCTGGCAGCAGGAGTGAAAAGAGAGGAGCAGAGCACTGGGACCCGTTTGACAAAAACCGGCTTCCCACGGGAAAGTCTTTCTCCACGTGCAGACATGCTCCCAGGTGCCTGTGGCAAGGGGAAGGAAATGCCATACACTGACCTGGAAGAGACCACAGGGCCCAGGCACAGTCTGAACGCTTCACTCAACCCGGCGGTTTTGCTAGCAGGAGTTCAACCCCAACGAACACAGCCCGGAGACCCCTGAGGCAAAAACGGCTTCTGACGTACAATAGGCGCTTGCTGTGGAACACCTATCCCAAGTGGGGGTAGCCAGCTCAACAAAATGCCACACACCCAGGTGTAAGAAACAACATTGCCCAGCCATGGTCTAAGCCCCTCACCTCGTCCCTGTGCTTTGGGGAGCCAGAGGGAAAGCCGAGGCCCACGGCCCTGAGACCCCTTTTCAAAAAGCCGGCTTCCCACAGAAACAGTTTTCCTGAGGTGCAGACCCTCTCATAAGTGGTTGTGGCAAGGTAAAGCAAATGCCCTCCACTTCTCTGGAAGAAACCACAGTGCCCAGCCATGTTCTAAGACCTCCCATCCTCCCTGGGCTTCTGGCAGCAGGAGTGAAAAGAGAGGAGCAGAGCACTGGGACCCGTTTGACAAAAACCGGCTTCCCACGGGAAAGTCTTTCTCCACGGGCAGACATGCTCCCAGGTGCCTGTGGCAAGGGGAAGGAAATGCCATACACTGACCTGGAAGAGACCACAGGGCCCAGGCACAGTCTGAACCCTTCGCTCAACCCGGCGGTTTTGCTAGCAGGAGTTCAACCCCAACGAACACAGCCCGGAGACCCCTGAGGCAAAAACGGCTTCTGACGAACAATAGGCGCTTGCTGTGGAACACCTATCCCAAGTGGGGGTAGCCAGCTCAACAAAATGCCACACACCCAGGTGTAAGAAACAACATTGCCCAGCCATGGTCTAAGCCCCTCACCTCGTCCCTGTGCTTTGGGGAGCCGGAGGGACAGCCGAGGCACACGGCCCTGAGACCCCTTTGCAAAAAGCCGGCTTCCCACGGAAACAGTTTTCCTGAGGTGCAGACCCTATCCCAAGTGGTTGTGGCAAGGTAAAGCAAATGCCCTCCACTTCTCTGGAAGAAACCACAGTGCCCAGCCATGTTCTAAGCCCTCCCATCCTCCCTGGGCTTCTGGCGGAAGGAGTGAAAAGAGAGGAGCAGAGCACTGGGACCCGTTTGACAGAAACCGGCTTCCCACGGGAAAGTCTTTCTCCACGGGCAGACATGCTCCCAGGTGCCTGTGGCAAGGGGAAGGAAATGCCATACACTGACCTGAAAGAGACCACAGGGCCCAGGCACAGTCTGAAACCTTCCCTCACCCCGGCGGTTTTGCTAGCAGGAGTTCAACCCCAACGAACACAGCCCGGAGACCCCTGAGGCAAAAACGGCTTCCGACGAACAATAGGTGCTTGCTGTGGAACACCTATCCCAAGTGGGGGTAGCCAGCTCAACAAAATGCCACACACCCAGGTGTAAGAAACAACATTGCCCAGCAATGGTCTAAGCCCCTCACCTCGTCCCTGTGCTTTGGGGAGCCGGAGGGACACCCGAGGCCTACGGCCCTGATTCCCCTTTGCAAATAGCCGGCTTCCCATGGAAACAGTTTTCCTGAGGTGCAGACCCTCTCACAAGTGGTTGTGGCAAGGTAAAGCAAATGCCCTCCACTTCTCTGAAGAAACCACAGTGCCCAGCCATGTTCTAAGCCCTCCCATCCTCCCTGGGCTTCTGGCAGCAGGAGTGAAAAGAGAGGAGCAGAGCACTGGGACCCGTTTGACCAAAACCGGCTTCCCACGGGAAAGTCTTTCTCCACGTGCAGACATGCTCCCAGGTGCCTGTGGCAAGGGGAAGGAAATGCCATACACTGAACTGGAAGAGACCACAGGGCCCAGGCACAGTCTGAACCCTTCCCTCACCCTGGCGGTTTTGCTAGAAGGAGTTCAACCCCAACGAACACAGCCCGAAGACCCCTGAGGCAAAAACGGCTTCTGACGAACAATAGGCGCTTGCTGTGGAACACCTATCCCAAGTGGGGGTAGCCAGGTCAACAAAATGCCACACACCCAGGTGTAAGAAACAACATTGCCCAGCCATGGTCTAAGCCCCTCACCTCGTCCCTGTGCTTTGGGGAGCCGGAGGGACAGCCGAGGCCGATGGCCCTGAGACCCCTTTGCAAAAAGCCAGCTTCCCATGGAAACAGTTTTCCTGAGGTGCAGACCCTCTCACAAGTGGTTGTGCCAAGGTAAAGCAAATGCCCTCCACTTCTCTGGAAGAAACCACAGTGCCCAGCCATGTTCTAAGCCCTCCCATCCTCCCTGGGCTTCTGGCAGCAGGAGTGAAAAGAGAGGAGCAGAGCACTGGGACCCGTTTGACAAAAACCGGCTTCCCACGGGAAAGTCTTTCTCCACGTGCAGACATGCTCCCAGGTGCCTGTGGCAAGGGGAAGGAAATGCCATACACTGACCTGGAAGAGACCACAGGGCCCAGGCACAGTCTGAACCCTTCGCTCAACCCGGCGGTTTTGCTAGCAGGAGTTCAACCCCAACGAACACAGCCCGGAGACCCCTGAGGCAAAAACGGCTTCTGACGAACAATAGGCGCTTGCTGTGGAACACCTATCCCAAGTGGGGGTAGCCAGCTCAACAAAATGCCACACACCCAGGTGTAAGAAACAACATTGCCCAGCCATGGTCTAAGCCCCTCACCTCGTCCCTGTGCTTTGGGGAGCCAGAGGGAAAGCCGAGGCCCACGGCCCTGAGACCCCTTTTCAAAAAGCCGGCTTCCCACAGAAACAGTTTTCCTGAGGTGCAGACCCTCTCATAAGTGGTTGTGGCAAGGTAAAGCAAATGCCCTCCACTTCTCTGGAAGAAACCACAGTGCCCAGCCATGTTCTAAGCCCTCCCATCCTCCCTGGGCTTCTGGCAGCAGGAGTGAAAAGAGAGGAGCAGAGCACTGGGACCCGTTTGACAAAAACCGGCTTCCCACGGGAAAGTCTTTCTCCACGGGCAGACATGCTCCCAGGTGCCTGTGGCAAGGGGAAGGAAATGCCATACACTGACCTGGAAGAGACCACAGGGACCAGGCACAGTCTGAACCCTTCGCTCAACCCGGCGGTTTTGCTAGCAGGAGTTCAACCCCAACGAACACAGCCCGGAGACCCCTGAGGCAAAAACGGCTTCTGACGAACAATAGGCGCTTGCTGTGGAACACCTATCCCAAGTGGGGGTAGCCAGCTCAACAAAATGCCACACACCCAGGTGTAAGAAACAACATTGCCCAGCCATGGTCTAAGCCCCTCACCTCGTCCCTGTGCTTTGGGGAGCCGGAGGGACAGCCGAGGCACACGGCCCTGAGACCCCTTTGCAAAAAGCCGGCTTCCCACGGAAACAGTTTTCCTGAGGTGCAGACCCTATCCCAAGTGGTTGTGGCAAGGTAAAGCAAATGCCCTCCACTTCTCTGGAAGAAACCACAGTGCCCAGCCATGTTCTAAGCCCTCCCATCCTCCCTGGGCTTCTGGCGGAAGGAGTGAAAAGAGAGGAGCAGAGCACTGGGACCCGTTTGACAGAAACCGGCTTCCCACGGGAAAGTCTTTCTCCACGTGCAGACATGCTCCCAGGTGCCTGTGGCAAGGGGAAGGAAATGCCATACACTGACCTGAAAGAGACCACAGGGCCCAGGCACAGTCTGAAACCTTCCCTCACCCCGGCGGTTTTGCTAGCAGGAGTTCAACCCCAACGAACACAGCCCGGAGACCCCTGAGGCAAAAACGGCTTCCGACGAACAATAGGTGCTTGCTGTGGAACACCTATCCCAAGTGGGGGTAGCCAGCTCAACAAAATGCCACACACCCAGGTGTAAGAAACAACATTGCCCAGCCATGGTCTAAGCCCCTCACCTCGTCCCTGTGCTTTGGGGAGCCGGAGGGACACCCGAGGCCTATGGCCCTGATTCCCCTTTGCAAATAGCCGGCTTCCCATGGAAACAGTTTTCCTGAGGTGCAGACCCTCTCACAAGTGGTTGTGGCAAGGTAAAGCAAATGCCCTCCACTTCTCTGAAGAAACCACAGTGCCCAGCCATGTTCTAAGCCCTCCCATCCTCCCTGGGCTTCTGGCAGCAGGAGTGAAAAGAGAGGAGCAGAGCACTGGGACCCGTTTGACCAAAACCGTCTTCCCACGGGAAAGTCTTTCTCCACGTGCAGACATGCTCCCAGGTGCCTGTGGCAAGGGGAAGGAAATGCCATACACTGACCTGGAAGAGACCACAGGGCCCAGGCACAGTCTGAACCCTTCCCTCACCCCGGCGGTTTTGCTAGAAGGAGTTCAACCCCAAGGAACACAGCCCGGAGACCCCTGAGGCAAAAACGGCTTCTGACGAACAATAGGCGCTTGCTGTGGAACACCTATCCCAAGTGGGGGTAGCCAGGTCAACAAAATGCCACACACCCAGGTGTAAGAAACAACATTGCCCAGCCATGGTCTAAGCCCCTCACCTCGTCCCTGTGCTTTGGGGAGCCGGAGGGACAGCCGAGGCCGATGGCCCTGAGACCCCTTTGCAAAAAGCCAGCTTCCCATGGAAACAGTTTTCCTGAGGTGCAGACCCTCTCACAAGTGGTTGTGCCAAGGTAAAGCAAATGCCCTCCACTTCTCTGGAAGAAACCACAGTGCCCAGCCATGTTCTAAGCCCTCCCATCCTCCCTGGGCTTCTGGCAGCAGGAGTGAAAAGAGAGGAGCAGAGCACTGGGACCCGTTTGACAAAAACCGGCTTCCCACGGGAAAGTCTTTCTCCACGTGCAGACATGCTCCCAGGTGCCTGTGGCAAGGGGAAGGAAATGCCATACACTGACCTGGAAGAGACCACAGGGCCCAGGCACAGTCTGAACGCTTCACTCAACCCGGCGGTTTTGCTAGCAGGAGTTCAACCCCAACGAACACAGCCCGGAGACCCCTGAGGCAAAAACGGCTTCTGACGAACAATAGGCGCTTGCTGTGGAACACCTATCCCAAGTGGGGGTAGCCAGCTCAACAAAATGCCACACACCCAGGTGTAAGAAACAACATTGCCCAGCCATGGTCTAAGCCCCTCACCTCGTCCCTGTGCTTTGGGGAGCCAGAGGGAAAGCCGAGGCCCACGGCCCTGAGACCCCTTTTCAAAAAGCCGGCTTCCCACAGAAACAGTTTCCTGAGGTGCAGACCCTCTCATAAGTGGTTGTGGCAAGGTAAAGCAAATGCCCTCCACTTCTCTGGAAGAAACCACAGTGCCCAGCCATGTTCTAAGCCCTCCCATCCTCCCTGGGCTTCTGGCAGCAGGAGTGAAAAGAGAGGAGCAGAGCACTGGGACCCGTTTGACAAAAACCGGCTTCCCACGGGAAAGTCTTTCTCCACGGGCAGACATGCTCCCAGGTGCCTGTGGCAAGGGGAAGGAAATGCCATACACTGACCTGGAAGAGACCACAGGGCCCAGGCACAGTCTGAACCCTTCGCTCAACCCGGCGGTTTTGCTAGCAGGAGTTCAACCCCAACGAACACAGCCCGGAGACCCCTGAGGCAAAAACGGCTTCTGACGAACAATAGGCGCTTGCTGTGGAACACCTATCCCAAGTGGGGGTAGCCAGCTCAACAAAATGCCACACACCCAGGTGTAAGAAACAACATTGCCCAGCCATGGTCTAAGCCCCTCACCTCGTCCCTGTGCTTTGGGGAGCCAGAGGGAAAGCCGAGGCCCACGGCCCTGAGACCCCTTTTCAAAAAGCCGGCTTCCCACAGAAACAGTTTTCCTGAGGTGCAGACCCTCTCATAAGTGGTTGTGGCAAGGTAAAGCAAATGCCCTCCACTTCTCTGGAAGAAACCACAGTGCCCAGCCATGCTCTAAGACCTCCCATCCTCCCTGGGCTTCTGGCAGCAGGAGTGAAAAGAGAGGAGCAGAGCACTGGGACCCGTTTGACAAAAACCGGCTTCCCACGGGAAAGTCTTTCTCCACGGGCAGACATGCTCCCAGGTGCCTGTGGCAAGGGGAAGGAAATGCCATACACTGACCTGGAAGAGACCACAGGGCCCAGGCACAGTCTGAACCCTTCGCTCAACCCGGCGGTTTTGCTAGCAGGAGTTCAACCCCAACGAACACAGCCCGGAGACCCCTGAGGCAAAAACGGCTTCTGACGAACAATAGGCGCTTGCTGTGGAACACCTATCCCAAGTGGGGGTAGCCAGCTCAACAAAATGCCACACACCCAGGTGTAAGAAACAACATTGCCCAGCCATGGTCTAAGCCCCTCACCTCGTCCCTGTGCTTTGGGGAGCCGGAGGGACAGCCGAGGCACACGGCCCTGAGACCCCTTTGCAAAAAGCCGGCTTCCCACGGAAACAGTTTTCCTGAGGTGCAGACCCTATCCCAAGTGGTTGTGGCAAGGTAAAGCAAATGCCCTCCACTTCTCTGGAAGAAACCACAGTGCCCAGCCATGTTCTAAGCCCTCCCATCCTCCCTGGGCTTCTGGCGGAAGGAGTGAAAAGAGAGGAGCAGAGCACTGGGACCCGTTTGACAGAAACCGGCTTCCCACGGGAAAGTCTTTCTCCACGGGCAGACATGCTCCCAGGTGCCTGTGGCAAGGGGAAGGAAATGCCATACACTGACCTGAAAGAGACCACAGGGCCCAGGCACAGTCTGAAACCTTCCCTCACCCCGGCGGTTTTGCTAGCAGGAGTTCAACCCCAACGAACACAGCCCGGAGACCCCTGAGGCAAAAACGGCTTCCGACGAACAATAGGTGCTTGCTGTGGAACACCTATCCCAAGTGGGGGTAGCCAGCTCAACAAAATGCCACACACCCAGGTGTAAGAAACAACATTGCCCAGCAATGGTCTAAGCCCCTCACCTCGTCCCTGTGCTTTGGGGAGCCGGAGGGACACCCGAGGCCTACGGCCCTGATTCCCCTTTGCAAATAGCCGGCTTCCCATGGAAACAGTTTTCCTGAGGTGCAGACCCTCTCACAAGTGGTTGTGGCAAGGTAAAGCAAATGCCCTCCACTTCTCTGAAGAAACCACAGTGCCCAGCCATGTTCTAAGCCCTCCCATCCTCCCTGGGCTTCTGGCAGCAGGAGTGAAAAGAGAGGAGCAGAGCACTGGGACCCGTTTGACCAAAACCGGCTTCCCACGGGAAAGTCTTTCTCCACGTGCAGACATGCTCCCAGGTGCCTGTGGCAAGGGGAAGGAAATGCCATACACTGAACTGGAAGAGACCACAGGGCCCAGGCACAGTCTGAACCCTTCCCTCACCCTGGCGGTTTTGCTAGAAGGAGTTCAACCCCAACGAACACAGCCCGAAGACCCCTGAGGCAAAAACGGCTTCTGACGAACAATAGGCGCTTGCTGTGGAACACCTATCCCAAGTGGGGGTAGCCAGGTCAACAAAATGCCACACACCCAGGTGTAAGAAACAACATTGCCCAGCCATGGTCTAAGCCCCTCACCTCGTCCCTGTGCTTTGGGGAGCCGGAGGGACAGCCGAGGCCGATGGCCCTGAGACCCCTTTGCAAAAAGCCAGCTTCCCATGGAAACAGTTTTCCTGAGGTGCAGACCCTCTCACAAGTGGTTGTGCCAAGGTAAAGCAAATGCCCTCCACTTCTCTGGAAGAAACCACAGTGCCCAGCCATGTTCTAAGCCCTCCCATCCTCCCTGGGCTTCTGGCAGCAGGAGTGAAAAGAGAGGAGCAGAGCACTGGGACCCGTTTGACAAAAACCGGCTTCCCACGGGAAAGTCTTTCTCCACGTGCAGACATGCTCCCAGGTGCCTGTGGCAAGGGGAAGGAAATGCCATACACTGACCTGGAAGAGACCACAGGGCCCAGGCACAGTCTGAACGCTTCACTCAACCCGGCGGTTTTGCTAGCAGGAGTTCAACCCCAACGAACACAGCCCGGAGACCCCTGAGGCAAAAACGGCTTCTGACGAACAATAGGCGCTTGCTGTGGAACACCTATCCCAAGTGGGGGTAGCCAGCTCAACAAAATGCCACACACCCAGGTGTAAGAAACAACATTGCCCAGCCATGGTCTAAGCCCCTCACCTCGTCCCTGTGCTTTGGGGAGCCAGAGGGAAAGCCGAGGCCCACGGCCCTGAGACCCCTTTTCAAAAAGCCGGCTTCCCACAGAAACAGTTTTCCTGAGGTGCAGACCCTCTCATAAGTGGTTGTGGCAAGGTAAAGCAAATGCCCTCCACTTCTCTGGAAGAAACCACAGTGCCCAGCCATGTTCTAAGCCCTCCCATCCTCCCTGGGCTTCTGGCAGCAGGAGTGAAAAGAGAGGAGCAGAGCACTGGGACCCGTTTGACAAAAACCGGCTTCCCACGGGAAAGTCTTTCTCCACGGGCAGACATGCTCCCAGGTGCCTGTGGCAAGGGGAAGGAAATGCCATACACTGACCTGGAAGAGACCACAGGGACCAGGCACAGTCTGAACCCTTCGCTCAACCCGGCGGTTTTGCTAGCAGGAGTTCAACCCCAACGAACACAGCCCGGAGACCCCTGAGGCAAAAACGGCTTCTGACGAACAATAGGCGCTTGCTGTGGAACACCTATCCCAAGTGGGGGTAGCCAGCTCAACAAAATGCCACACACCCAGGTGTAAGAAACAACATTGCCCAGCCATGGTCTAAGCCCCTCACCTCGTCCCTGTGCTTTGGGGAGCCGGAGGGACAGCCGAGGCACACGGCCCTGAGACCCCTTTGCAAAAAGCCGGCTTCCCACGGAAACAGTTTTCCTGAGGTGCAGACCCTATCCCAAGTGGTTGTGGCAAGGTAAAGCAAATGCCCTCCACTTCTCTGGAAGAAACCACAGTGCCCAGCCATGTTCTAAGCCCTCCCATCCTCCCTGGGCTTCTGGCGGAAGGAGTGAAAAGAGAGGAGCAGAGCACTGGGACCCGTTTGACAGAAACCGGCTTCCCACGGGAAAGTCTTTCTCCACGTGCAGACATGCTCCCAGGTGCCTGTGGCAAGGGGAAGGAAATGCCATACACTGACCTGAAAGAGACCACAGGGCCCAGGCACAGTCTGAAACCTTCCCTCACCCCGGCGGTTTTGCTAGCAGGAGTTCAACCCCAACGAACACAGCCCGGAGACCCCTGAGGCAAAAACGGCTTCCGACGAACAATAGGTGCTTGCTGTGGAACACCTATCCCAAGTGGGGGTAGCCAGCTCAACAAAATGCCACACACCCAGGTGTAAGAAACAACATTGCCCAGCCATGGTCTAAGCCCCTCACCTCGTCCCTGTGCTTTGGGGAGCCGGAGGGACACCCGAGGCCTATGGCCCTGATTCCCCTTTGCAAATAGCCGGCTTCCCATGGAAACAGTTTTCCTGAGGTGCAGACCCTCTCACAAGTGGTTGTGGCAAGGTAAAGCAAATGCCCTCCACTTCTCTGAAGAAACCACAGTGCCCAGCCATGTTCTAAGCCCTTCCATCCTCCCTGGGCTTCTGGCAGCAGGAGTGAAAAGAGAGGAGCAGAGCACTGGGACCCGTTTGACCAAAACCGTCTTCCCACGGGAAAGTCTTTCTCCACGTGCAGACATGCTCCCAGGTGCCTGTGGCAAGGGGAAGGAAATGCCATACACTGACCTGGAAGAGACCACAGGGCCCAGGCACAGTCTGAACCCTTCCCTCACCCCGGCGGTTTTGCTAGAAGGAGTTCAACCCCAAGGAACACAGCCCGGAGACCCCTGAGGCAAAAACGGCTTCTGACGAACAATAGGCGCTTGCTGTGGAACACCTATCCCAAGTGGGGGTAGCCAGGTCAACAAAATGCCACACACCCAGGTGTAAGAAACAACATTGCCCAGCCATGGTCTAAGCCCCTCACCTCGTCCCTGTGCTTTGGGGAGCCGGAGGGACAGCCGAGGCCGATGGCCCTGAGACCCCTTTGCAAAAAGCCAGCTTCCCATGGAAACAGTTTTCCTGAGGTGCAGACCCTCTCACAAGTGGTTGTGCCAAGGTAAAGCAAATGCCCTCCACTTCTCTGGAAGAAACCACAGTGCCCAGCCATGTTCTAAGCCCTCCCATCCTCCCTGGGCTTCTGGCAGCAGGAGTGAAAAGAGAGGAGCAGAGCACTGGGACCCGTTTGACAAAAACCGGCTTCCCACGGGAAAGTCTTTCTCCACGTGCAGACATGCTCCCAGGTGCCTGTGGCAAGGGGAAGGAAATGCCATACACTGACCTGGAAGAGACCACAGGGCCCAGGCACAGTCTGAACGCTTCACTCAACCCGGCGGTTTTGCTAGCAGGAGTTCAACCCCAACGAACACAGCCCGGAGACCCCTGAGGCAAAAACGGCTTCTGACGAACAATAGGCGCTTGCTGTGGAACACCTATCCCAAGTGGGGGTAGCCAGCTCAACAAAATGCCACACACCCAGGTGTAAGAAACAACATTGCCCAGCCATGGTCTAAGCCCCTCACCTCGTCCCTGTGCTTTGGGGAGCCAGAGGGAAAGCCGAGGCCCACGGCCCTGAGACCCCTTTTCAAAAAGCCGGCTTCCCACAGAAACAGTTTCCTGAGGTGCAGACCCTCTCATAAGTGGTTGTGGCAAGGTAAAGCAAATGCCCTCCACTTCTCTGGAAGAAACCACAGTGCCCAGCCATGTTCTAAGACCTCCCATCCTCCCTGGGCTTCTGGCAGCAGGAGTGAAAAGAGAGGAGCAGAGCACTGGGACCCGTTTGACAAAAACCGGCTTCCCACGGGAAAGTCTTTCTCCACGGGCAGACATGCTCCCAGGTGCCTGTGGCAAGGGGAAGGAAATGCCATACACTGACCTGGAAGAGACCACAGGGCCCAGGCACAGTCTGAACCCTTCGCTCAACCCGGCGGTTTTGCTAGCAGGAGTTCAACCCCAACGAACACAGCCCGGAGACCCCTGAGGCAAAAACGGCTTCTGACGAACAATAGGCGCTTGCTGTGGAACACCTATCCCAAGTGGGGGTAGCCAGCTCAACAAAATGCCACACACCCAGGTGTAAGAAACAACATTGCCCAGCCATGGTCTAAGCCCCTCACCTCGTCCCTGTGCTTTGGGGAGCCAGAGGGAAAGCCGAGGCCCACGGCCCTGAGACCCCTTTTCAAAAAGCCGGCTTCCCACAGAAACAGTTTCCTGAGGTGCAGACCCTCTCATAAGTGGTTGTGGCAAGGTAAAGCAAATGCCCTCCACTTCTCTGGAAGAAACCACAGTGCCCAGCCATGTTCTAAGCCCTCCCATCCTCCCTGGGCTTCTGGCAGCAGGAGTGAAAAGAGAGGAGCAGAGCACTGGGACCCGTTTGACAAAAACCGGCTTCCCACGGGAAAGTCTTTCTCCACGGGCAGACATGCTCCCAGGTGCCTGTGGCAAGGGGAAGGAAATGCCATACACTGACCTGGAAGAGACCACAGGGCCCAGGCACAGTCTGAACCCTTCGCTCAACCCGGCGGTTTTGCTAGCAGGAGTTCAACCCCAACGAACACAGCCCGGAGACCCCTGAGGCAAAAACGGCTTCTGACGAACAATAGGCGCTTGCTGTGGAACACCTATCCCAAGTGGGGGTAGCCAGCTCAACAAAATGCCACACACCCAGGTGTAAGAAACAACATTGCCCAGCCATGGTCTAAGCCCCTCACCTCGTCCCTGTGCTTTGGGGAGCCGGAGGGACAGCCGAGGCACACGGCCCTGAGACCCCTTTGCAAAAAGCCGGCTTCCCACGGAAACAGTTTTCCTGAGGTGCAGACCCTATCCCAAGTGGTTGTGGCAAGGTAAAGCAAATGCCCTCCACTTCTCTGGAAGAAACCACAGTGCCCAGCCATGTTCTAAGCCCTCCCATCCTCCCTGGGCTTCTGGCGGAAGGAGTGAAAAGAGAGGAGCAGAGCACTGGGACCCGTTTGACAGAAACCGGCTTCCCACGGGAAAGTCTTTCTCCACGGGCAGACATGCTCCCAGGTGCCTGTGGCAAGGGGAAGGAAATGCCATACACTGACCTGAAAGAGACCACAGGGCCCAGGCACAGTCTGAAACCTTCCCTCACCCCGGCGGTTTTGCTAGCAGGAGTTCAACCCCAACGAACACAGCCCGGAGACCCCTGAGGCAAAAACGGCTTCCGACGAACAATAGGTGCTTGCTGTGGAACACCTATCCCAAGTGGGGGTAGCCAGCTCAACAAAATGCCACACACCCAGGTGTAAGAAACAACATTGCCCAGCAATGGTCTAAGCCCCTCACCTCGTCCCTGTGCTTTGGGGAGCCGGAGGGACACCCGAGGCCTACGGCCCTGATTCCCCTTTGCAAATAGCCGGCTTCCCATGGAAACAGTTTTCCTGAGGTGCAGACCCTCTCACAAGTGGTTGTGGCAAGGTAAAGCAAATGCCCTCCACTTCTCTGAAGAAACCACAGTGCCCAGCCATGTTCTAAGCCCTCCCATCCTCCCTGGGCTTCTGGCAGCAGGAGTGAAAAGAGAGGAGCAGAGCACTGGGACCCGTTTGACCAAAACCGGCTTCCCACGGGAAAGTCTTTCTCCACGTGCAGACATGCTCCCAGGTGCCTGTGGCAAGGGGAAGGAAATGCCATACACTGAACTGGAAGAGACCACAGGGCCCAGGCACAGTCTGAACCCTTCCCTCACCCTGGCGGTTTTGCTAGAAGGAGTTCAACCCCAACGAACACAGCCCGAAGACCCCTGAGGCAAAAACGGCTTCTGACGAACAATAGGCGCTTGCTGTGGAACACCTATCCCAAGTGGGGGTAGCCAGGTAAACAATGCCACACACCCAGGTGTAAGAAACAACATTGCCCAGCCATGGTCTAAGCCCCTCACCTCGTCCCTGTGCTTTGGGGCGCCGGAGGGACAGCCGAGGCCGATGGCCCTGAGACCCCTTTGCAAAAAGCCGGCTTCCCACGGAAACAGTTTTCCTGAGGTGCAGACCCTCTCACAAGGGGTTGTGGCAAGGTAAAGCAAATGCCCTCCACTTCTCTGGAAGAAACCACAGTGCCCAGCCATGTTCTAAGCCCTCCCATCCTCCCTGGGCTTCTGACAGCAGGAGTGAAAAGAGAGGAGCAGAGCACTGGGACCCGTTTGACAAAAACCGGCTTCCCACGGGAAAGTCTTTCTCCACGTGCAGACATGCTCCCAGGTGCCTGTGGCAAGGGGAAGGAAATGCCATACACTGACCTGGAAGAGACCACAGGGCCCAGGCACAGTCTGAACGCTTCACTCAACCCGGCGGTTTTGCTAGCAGGAGTTCAACCCCAACGAACACAGCCCGGAGACCCCTGAGGCAAAAACGGCTTCTGACGAACAATAGGCGCTTGCTGTGGAACACCTATCCCAAGTGGGGGTAGCCAGCTCAACAAAATGCCACACACCCAGGTGTAAGAAACAACATTGCCCAGCCATGGTCTAAGCCCGTCACCTCGTCCCTGTGCTTTGGGGAGCCAGAGGGAAAGCCGAGGCCCACGGCCCTGAGACCCCTTTTCAAAAAGCCGGCTTCCCACAGAAACAGTTTTCCTGAGGTGCAGACCCTCTCATAAGTGGTTGTGGCAAGGTAAAGCAAATGCCCTCCACTTCTCTGGAAGAAACCACAGTGCCCAGCCATGTTCTAAGCCCTCCCATCCTCCCTGGGCTTCTGGCAGCAGGAGTGAAAAGAGAGGAGCAGAGCACTGGGACCCGTTTGACAAAAACCGGCTTCCCACGGGAAAGTCTTTCTCCACGGGCAGACATGCTCCCAGGTGCCTGTGGCAAGGGGAAGGAAATGCCATACACTGACCTGGAAGAGACCACAGGGCCCAGGCACAGTCTGAACCCTTCGCTCAACCCGGCGGTTTTGCTAGCAGGAGTTCAACCCCAACGAACACAGCCCGGAGACCCCTGAGGCAAAAACGGCTTCTGACGAACAATAGGCGCTTGCTGTGGAACACCTATCCCAAGTGGGGGTAGCCAGCTCAACAAAATGCCACACACCCAGGTGTAAGAAACAACATTGCCCAGCCATGGTCTAAGCCCCTCACCTCGTCCCTGTGCTTTGGGGAGCCGGAGGGACAGCCGAGGCACACGGCCCTGAGACCCCTTTGCAAAAAGCCGGCTTCCCACGGAAACAGTTTTCCTGAGGTGCAGACCCTATCCCAAGTGGTTGTGGCAAGGTAAAGCAAATGCCCTCCACTTCTCTGGAAGAAACCACAGTGCCCAGCCATGTTCTAAGCCCTCCCATCCTCCCTGGGCTTCTGGCGGAAGGAGTGAAAAGAGAGGAGCAGAGCACTGGGACCCGTTTGACAGAAACCGGCTTCCCACGGGAAAGTCTTTCTCCACGTGCAGACATGCTCCCAGGTGCCTGTGGCAAGGGGAAGGAAATGCCATACACTGACCTGAAAGAGACCACAGGGCCCAGGCACAGTCTGAAACCTTCCCTCACCCCGGCGGTTTTGCTAGCAGGAGTTCAACCCCAACGAACACAGCCCGGAGACCCCTGAGGCAAAAACGGCTTCCGACGAACAATAGGTGCTTGCTGTGGAACACCTATCCCAAGTGGGGGTAGCCAGCTCAACAAAATGCCACACACCCAGGTGTAAGAAACAACATTGCCCAGCAATGGTCTAAGCCCCTCACCTCGTCCCTGTGCTTTGGGGAGCCGGAGGGACACCCGAGGCCTATGGCCCTGATTCCCCTTTGCAAATAGCCGGCTTCCCATGGAAACAGTTTTCCTGAGGTGCAGACCCTCTCACAAGTGGTTGTGGCAAGGTAAAGCAAATGCCCTCCACTTCTCTGAAGAAACCACAGTGCCCAGCCATGTTCTAAGCCCTCCCATCCTCCCTGGGCTTCTGGCAGCAGGAGTGAAAAGAGAGGAGCAGAGCACTGGGACCCGTTTGACCAAAACCGTCTTCCCACGGGAAAGTCTTTCTCCACGTGCAGACATGCTCCCAGGTGCCTGTGGCAAGGGGAAGGAAATGCCATACACTGACCTGGAAGAGACCACAGGGCCCAGGCACAGTCTGAACCCTTCCCTCACCCCGGCGGTTTTGCTAGAAGGAGTTCAACCCCAAGGAACACAGCCCGGAGACCCCTGAGGCAAAAACGGCTTCTGACGAACAATAGGCGCTTGCTGTGGAACACCTATCCCAAGTGGGGGTAGCCAGGTCAACAAAATGCCACACACCCAGGTGTAAGAAACAACATTGCCCAGCCATGGTCTAAGCCCCTCACCTCGTCCCTGTGCTTTGGGGAGCCGGAGGGACAGCCGAGGCCGATGGCCCTGAGACCCCTTTGCAAAAAGCCAGCTTCCCATGGAAACAGTTTTCCTGAGGTGCAGACCCTCTCACAAGTGGTTGTGCCAAGGTAAAGCAAATGCCCTCCACTTCTCTGGAAGAAACCACAGTGCCCAGCCATGTTCTAAGCCCTCCCATCCTCCCTGGGCTTCTGGCAGCAGGAGTGAAAAGAGAGGAGCAGAGCACTGGGACCCGTTTGACAAAAACCGGCTTCCCACGGGAAAGTCTTTCTCCACGTGCAGACATGCTCCCAGGTGCCTGTGGCAAGGGGAAGGAAATGCCATACACTGACCTGGAAGAGACCACAGGGCCCAGGCACAGTCTGAACGCTTCACTCAACCCGGCGGTTTTGCTAGCAGGAGTTCAACCCCAACGAACACAGCCCGGAGACCCCTGAGGCAAAAACGGCTTCTGACGAACAATAGGCGCTTGCTGTGGAACACCTATCCCAAGTGGGGGTAGCCAGCTCAACAAAATGCCACACACCCAGGTGTAAGAAACAACATTGCCCAGCCATGGTCTAAGCCCCTCACCTCGTCCCTGTGCTTTGGGGAGCCAGAGGGAAAGCCGAGGCCCACGGCCCTGAGACCCCTTTTCAAAAAGCCGGCTTCCCACAGAAACAGTTTTCCTGAGGTGCAGACCCTCTCATAAGTGGTTGTGGCAAGGTAAAGCAAATGCCCTCCACTTCTCTGGAAGAAACCACAGTGCCCAGCCATGTTCTAAGCCCTCCCATCCTCCCTGGGCTTCTGGCAGCAGGAGTGAAAAGAGAGGAGCAGAGCACTGGGACCCGTTTGACAAAAACCGGCTTCCCACGGGAAAGTCTTTCTCCACGGGCAGACATGCTCCCAGGTGCCTGTGGCAAGGGGAAGGAAATGCCATACACTGACCTGGAAGAGACCACAGGGCCCAGGCACAGTCTGAACCCTTCGCTCAACCCGGCGGTTTTGCTAGCAGGAGTTCAACCCCAACGAACACAGCCCGGAGACCCCTGAGGCAAAAACGGCTTCTGACGAACAATAGGCGCTTGCTGTGGAACACCTATCCCAAGTGGGGGTAGCCAGCTCAACAAAATGCCACACACCCAGGTGTAAGAAACAACATTGCCCAGCCATGGTCTAAGCCCCTCACCTCGTCCCTGTGCTTTGGGGAGCCGGAGGGACAGCCGAGGCACACGGCCCTGAGACCCCTTTGCAAAAAGCCGGCTTCCCACGGAAACAGTTTTCCTGAGGTGCAGACCCTCTCACAAGTGGTTGTGGCAAGGTAAAGCAAATGCCCTCCACTTCTCTGGAAGAAACCACAGTGCCCAGCCATGTTCTAAGCCCTCCCATCCGCCCTGGGCTTCTGGCAGCAGGAGTGAAAAGAGAGGAGCAGAGCACTGGGACCCGTTTGACAAAACCCGGCTTCCCTCGGGAAAGTCTTTCTCCACGGGCAGACATGCTCCCAGGTGCCTGTGGCAAGGGGAAGGAAATGCCATACACTGACCTGGAAGAGACCACAGGGCCCAGGCACAGTCTGAACCCTTCCCTCACCCCGGCGGTTTTGCTAGCAGGAGTTCAACCCCAACGAACACAGCCCGGAGACCCCTGAGGCAAAAACGGCTTCTGACGAACAATAGGTGCTTGTTGTGGAACACCTATCCCAAGTGGGGGTAGCCAGGTAAACAATGCCACACACCCAGGTGTAAGAAACAACATTGCCCAGCCATGGTCTAAGCCCCTCACCTCGTCCCTGTGCTTTGGGGCGCCGGAGGGACAGCCGAGGCCGATGGCCCTGAGACCCCTTTGCAAAAAGCCGGCTTCCCACGGAAACAGTTTTCCTGAGGTGCAGACCCTCTCACAAGGGGTTGTGGCAAGGTAAAGCAAATGCCCTCCACTTCTCTGGAAGAAACCACAGTGCCCAGCCATGTTCTAAGCCCTCCCATCCGCCCTGGGCTTCTGGCAGCAGAAGTGAAAAGAGAGGAGCAGAGCACTGGGACCCGTTTGACAGAAACCGGCTTCCCACGGGAAAGTCTTTCTCCACGGGCAGACATGCTCCCAGGTGCCTGTGGCAAGGGGAAGGAAATGCCATACACTGACCTGGAAGAGACCACAGGGCCCAGGCACAGTATGAACCCTTCCCTCAACCCGGCGGTTTTGCTAGCAGGAGTTCAACCCCAACGAACACAGCCCGGAGACCCCTGAGGCAAAAACGGCTTCTGACGAACAATAGGCGCTTGCTGTGGAACACCTATCCCAAGTGGGGGTAGCCAGCTCAACAAAATGCCACACACCCAGGTGTAAGAAACAACATTGCCCAGCCATGGTCTAAGCCCCTCACCTCGTCCCTGTGCATTGGGGAGCCGGAGGGAAAGCCGAGTCCCACGGCCCTGAGACCCCTTTTCAAAAAGCCGGCTTCCCACGGAAACAGTTTTCCTGAGGTGCAGACCCTCTCATAAGTGGTTGTGGCAAGGTAAAGCAAATGCCCTCCACTTCTCTGGAAGAAACCACAGTGCCCAGCCATGTTCTAAGCCCTCCCATCCTCCCTGGGCTTCTGGCAGCAGGAGTGAAAAGAGAGGAGCAGAGCACTGGGACCCGTTTGACAAAAACCGGCTTCCCACGGGAAAGTCTTTCTCCACGGGCAGACATGCTCCCAGGTGCCTGTGGCAAGGGGAAGGAAATGCCATACACTGACCTGGAAGAGACCACAGGGCCCAGGCACAGTCTGAACCCTTCGCTCAACCCGGCGGTTTTGCTAGCAGGAGTTCAACCCCAACGAACACAGCCCGGAGACCCCTGAGGCAAAAACGGCTTCTGACGAACAATAGGCGCTTGCTGTGGAACACCTATCCCAAGTGGGGGTAGCCAGCTCAACAAAATGCCACACACCCAGGTGTAAGAAACAACATTGCCCAGCCATGGTCTAAGCCCCTCACCTCGTCCCTGTGCTTTGGGGAGCCGGAGGGACAGCCGAGGCACACGGCCCTGAGACCCCTTTGCAAAAAGCCGGCTTCCCACGGAAACAGTTTTCCTGAGGTGCAGACCCTATCCCAAGTGGTTGTGGCAAGGTAAAGCAAATGCCCTCCACTTCTCTGGAAGAAACCACAGTGCCCAGCCATGTTCTAAGCCCTCCCATCCTCCCTGGGCTTCTGGCGGAAGGAGTGAAAAGAGAGGAGCAGAGCACTGGGACCCGTTTGACAGAAACCGGCTTCCCACGGGAAAGTCTTTCTCCACGGGCAGACATGCTCCCAGGTGCCTGTGGCAAGGGGAAGGAAATGCCATACACTGACCTGGAAGAGACCACAGGGCCCAGGCACAGTCTGAACCCTTCGCTCAACCCGGCGGTTTTGCTAGCAGGAGTTCAACCCCAACGAACACAGCCCGGAGACCCCTGAGGCAAAAACGGCTTCTCACGAACAATAGGCACTTGCTGTGGAACACCTATCCCAAGTGGGGGTAGCCAGCTCAACAAAATGCCACACACCCAGGTGTAAGAAACAACATTGCCCAGCCATGGTCTAAGCCCCTCACCTCGTCCCTGTGCTTTGGGGCGCCGGAGGGACAGCCGAGGCCGATGGCCCTGAGACCCCTTTGCAAAAAGCCGGCTTCCCATGGAAACAGTTTTCCTGAGGTGCAGCCCCTCTCACAAGTGGTTGTGGCAAGGTAAAGCAAATGCCCTCCACTTCTCTGGAAGAAACCACAGTGCCCAGCCATGTTCTAAGCCCTCCCATCCTCCCTGGGCTTCTGGCAGCAGGAGTGAAAAGAGAGGAGCAGAGCACTGGGACCCGTTTGACAAAAACCGGCTTCCCACGGGAAAGTGTTTCTCCACGTGCAGACATGCTCCCAGGTGCCTGTGGCAAGGGGAAGGAAATGCCATACACTGACCTGGAAGAGACCACAGGGCCCAGGCACAGTATGAACCCTTCCCTCACCCCGGCGGTTTTGCTAGCAGGAGTTCAACCCCAACGAACACAGCCCGGAGACCCCTGAGGCAAAAACGGCTTCTGACGAAAAATAGGCTCTTGCTGTTGAACACTTATCCCAAGTGGGGGTAACCAGCTCAACAAAATGCCACACACCCAGGTGTAAGAAACAACATTGCCCAGCAATGGTCTAAGCCCCTCACCTCGTCCCTGTGCTTTGGGGAGCCGGAGGGACACCCGAGGCCGATGGCCCTGAGACCCCTTTGCAAAAAGCCGGCTTCCCATGGAAACAGTTTTCCTGAGGTGCAGACCCTCTCACAAGTGGTTGTGGCAAGGTAAAGCAAATGCCCTCCACTTCTCTGGAAGAAACCACAGTGCCCAGCCAAGTTCTAAGCCGTCCCATCCTCCCTGGGCTTCTGGCAGCAGGAGTGAAAAGAGAGGAGCAGAGCACTGGGACCCGTTTGACAGAAACGGGCTTCCCACGGGAAAGTCTTTCTCCACGGGCAGACATGCTCCCAGGTGCCTGTGGCAAGGGGAAGGAAATGCCATACACTGACCTGGAAGAGACCACAGGGCCAGGCATTCTGAACCCTTCCCTCAACCTGGCGGTTTTGCTAGCAGGAGTTCAACCCCAACGAACACAGCCCGGAGACCCTTGAGGCAAAAACGGCTTCTGACGAACAATAGGCGCTTGCTGTGGAACACTTATCCCAAGTGGGGGTAGCCAGCTCAACAAAATGCCACACACCCAGGTGTAAGAAACAACATTGCCCAGCCATGGTCTAAGCCCCTCACCTCGTCCCTGTGCTTTGGGGAACCGGAGGGACAGCCGAGGCCCACGGCCCTGAGACCCCTTTGCAAAAAGCCGGCTTCCCACGGAGACAGTTTTCCTGAGGTGTAGAACCTCTCACAAGTGGTTGTGGCAAGGTAAAGCAAATGCCCTCCACTTCTCTGGAAGAAACCACAGTGCCCAGCCATGTTCTAAGCCCTCCCATCCGCCCTGGGCTTCTGGCAGCAGGAGTGAAAAGAGAGGAGCAGAGCACTGGGACCCGTTTGACAAAACCCGGCTTCCCTCGGGAAAGTCTTTCTCCACGGGCAGACATGCTCCCAGGTGCCTGTGGCAAGGGGAAGGAAATGCCATACACTGACCTGGAAGAGACCACAGGGCCCAGGCACAGTCTGAACCCTTCCCTCACCCCGGCGGTTTTGCTAGCAGGAGTTCAACCCCAACGAACACAGCCCGGAGACCCCTGAGGCAAAAACGGCTTCTGACGAACAATAGGTGCTTGTTGTGGAACACCTATCCCAAGTGGGGGTAGCCAGGTAAACAATGCCACACACCCAGGTGTAAGAAACAACATTGCCCAGCCATGGTCTAAGCCCCTCACCTCGTCCCTGTGCTTTGGGGAGCCGGAGGGACAGCCGAGGCCCACGGCCCTGAGACCCCTTTGCAAAAAGCCGGCTTCCCACGGAAACAGTTTTCCTGAGGGTCAGACCCTCTCACAAGGGGTTGTGGCAAGGTAAAGCAAATGCCCTCCACTTCTCTGGAAGAAACCACAGTGCCCAGCCATGTTCTAAGCCCTCCCATCCGCCCTGGGCTTCCGGTAGCAAGAGTGAAAAGAGAGGAGCAGAGCACTGGGACCCGTTTGACAGAAACCGGCTTCCCACGGGAAAGTCTTTCTCCACGGGCAGACATGCTCCCAGGTGCCTGTGGCAAGGGGAAGGAAATGCCATACACTGACCTGGAAGAGACCACAGGGCCCAGGCACAGTATGAACCCTTCCCTCAACCCGGCGGTTTTGCTAGCAGGAGTTCAACCCCAACGAACACAGCCCGGAGACCCCTGAGGCAAAAACGGCTTCTGACGAACAATAGGCGCTTGCTGTGGAACACCTATCCCAAGTGGGGGTAGCCAGCTCAACAAAATGCCACACACCCAGGTGTAAGAAACAACATTGCCCAGCCATGGTCTAAGCCCCTCACCTCGTCCCTGTGCTTTGGGGAGCCGGAGGGAAAGCCGAGTCCCACGGCCCTGAGACCCCTTTTCAAAAAGCCGGCTTCCCACGGAAACAGTTTTCCTGAGGTGCAGACCCTCTCATAAGTGGTTGTGGCAAGGTAAAGCAAATGCCCTCCACTTCTCTGGAAGAAACCACAGTGCCCAGCCATGTTCTAAGCCCTCCCATCCTCCCTGGGCTTCTGGCAGCAGGAGTGAAAAGAGAGGAGCAGAGCACTGGGACCCGTTTGACAAAAACCGGCTTCCCACGGGAAAGTCTTTCTCCACGGGCAGACATGCTCCCAGGTGCCTGTGGCAAGGGGAAGGAAATGCCATACACTGACCTGGAAGAGACCACAGGGCCCAGGCACAGTCTGAACCCTTCGCTCAACCCGGCGGTTTTGCTAGCAGGAGTTCAACCCCAACGAACACAGCCCGGAGACCCCTGAGGCAAAAACGGCTTCTGACGAACAATAGGCGCTTGCTGTGGAACACCTATCCCAAGTGGGGGTAGCCAGCTCAACAAAATGCCACACACCCAGGTGTAAGAAACAACATTGCCCAGCCATGGTCTAAGCCCCTCACCTCGTCCCTGTGCTTTGGGGAGCCGGAGGGACAGCCGAGGCACACGGCCCTGAGACCCCTTTGCAAAAAGCCGGCTTCCCACGGAAACAGTTTTCCTGAGGTGCAGACCCTATCCCAAGTGGTTGTGGCAAGGTAAAGCAAATGCCCTCCACTTCTCTGGAAGAAACCACAGTGCCCAGCCATGTTCTAAGCCCTCCCATCCTCCCTGGGCTTCTGGCGGAAGGAGTGAAAAGAGAGGAGCAGAGCACTGGGACCCGTTTGACAGAAACCGGCTTCCCACGGGAAAGTCTTTCTCCACGGGCAGACATGCTCCCAGGTGCCTGTGGCAAGGGGAAGGAAATGCCATACACTGACCTGAAAGAGACCACACGGCCCAGGCACAGTCTGAACCCTTCCCTCACCCCGGCGGTTTTGCTAGCAGGAGTTCAACCCCAACGAACACAGCCCGGAGACCCCTGAGGCAAAAACGGCTTCCGACGAACAATAGGTGCTTGCTGTGGAACACCTATCCCAAGTGGGGGTAGCCAGCTCAACAAAATGCCACACACCCAGGTGTAAGAAACAACATTGCCCAGCAATGGTCTAAGCCCCTCACCTCGTCCCTGTGCTTTGGGGAGCCGGAGGGACACCCGAGGCCGATGGCCCTGAGACCCCTTTGCAAAAAGCCGGCTTCCCATGGAAACAGTTTTCCTGAGGTGCAGACCCTCTCACAAGTGGTTGTGGCAAGGTAAAGCAAATGCCCTCCACTTCTCTGGAAGAAACCACAGTGCCCAGCCAAGTTCTAAGCCGTCCCATCCTCCCTGGGCTTCTGGCAGCAGGAGTGAAAAGAGAGGAGCAGAGCACTGGGACCCGTTTGACAGAAACCGGCTTCCCACGGGAAAGTCTTTCTCCACGGGCAGACATGCTCCCAGGTGCCTGTGGCAAGGGGAAGGAAATGCCATACACTGACCTGGAAGAGACCACAGGGCCAGGCAGTCTGAACCCTTCCCTCAACCTGGCGGTTTTGCTAGCAGGAGTTCAACCCCAACGAACACAGCCCGGAGACCCTTGAGGCAAAAACGGCTTCTGACGAACAATAGGCGCTTGCTGTGGAACACTTATCCCAAGTGGGGGTAGCCAGCTCAACAAAATGCCACACACCCAGGTGTAAGAAACAACATTGCCCAGCCATGGTCTAAGCCCCTCACCTCGTCCCTGTGCTTTGGGGAACCGGAGGGACAGCCGAGGCCCACGGCCCTGAGACCCCTTTGCAAAAAGCCGGCTTCCCACGGAGACAGTTTTCCTGAGGTGTAGAACCTCTCACAAGTGGTTGTGGCAAGGTAAAGCAAATGCCCTCCACTTCTCTGGAAGAAACCACAGTGCCCAGCCATGTTCTAAGCCCTCCCATCCGCCCTGGGCTTCTGGCAGCAGGAGTGAAAAGAGAGGAGCAGAGCACTGGGACCCGTTTGACAAAACCCGGCTTCCCTCGGGAAAGTCTTTCTCCACGGGCAGACATGCTCCCAGGTGCCTGTGGCAAGGGGAAGGAAATGCCATACACTGACCTGGAAGAGACCACAGGGCCCAGGCACAGTCTGAACCCTTCCCTCACCCCGGCGGTTTTGCTAGCAGGAGTTCAACCCCAACGAACACAGCCCGGAGACCCCTGAGGCAAAAACGGCTTCTGACGAACAATAGGTGCTTGTTGTGGAACACCTATCCCAAGTGGGGGTAGCCAGGTAAACAATGCCACACACCCAGGTGTAAGAAACAACATTGCCCAGCCATGGTCTAAGCCCCTCACCTCGTCCCTGTGCTTTGGGGAGCCGGAGGGACAGCCGAGGCCCACGGCCCTGAGACCCCTTTGAAAAAAGCCGGCTTCCCACGGAAACAGTTTTCCTGAGGTGCAGACCCTCTCACAAGGGGTTGTGGCAAGGTAAAGCAAATGCCCTCCACTTCTCTGGAAGAAACCACAGTGCCCAGCCATGTTCTAAGCCCTCCCATCCGCCCTGGGCTTCTGGCAGCAGGAGTGAAAAGAGAGGAGCAGTGCACTGGGACCCGTTTGACAGAAACCGGCTTCCCACGGGAAAGTCTTTCTCCACGGGCAGACATGCTCCCAGGTGCCTGTGGCAAGGGGAAGGAAATGCCATACACTGACCTGGAAGAGACCACAGGGCCCAGGCACAGTATGAACCCTTCCCTCAACCCGGCGGTTTTGCTAGCAGGAGTTCAACCCCAACGAACACAGCCCGGAGACCCCTGAGGCAAAAACGGCTTCTGACGAACAATAGGCGCTTGCTGTGGAACACCTATCCCAAGTGGGGGTAGCCAGCTCAACAAAATGCCACACACCCAGGTGTAAGAAACAACATTGCCCAGCCATGGTCTAAGCCCCTCACCTCGTCCCTGTGCTTTGGGGAGCCGGAGGGAAAGCCGAGTCCCACGGCCCTGAGACCCCTTTTCAAAAAGCCGGCTTCCCACGGAAACAGTTTTCCTGAGGTGCAGACCCTCTCATAAGTGGTTGTGGCAAGGTAAAGCAAATGCCCTCCACTTCTCTGGAAGAAACCACAGTGCCCAGCCATGTTCTAAGCCCTCCCATCCTCCCTGGGCTTCTGGCAGCAGGAGTGAAAAGAGAGGACCAGAGCACTGGGACCCGTTTGACAAAAACCGGCTTCCCACGGGAAAGTCTTTCTCCACGGGCAGACATGCTCCCAGGTGCCTGTGGCAAGGGGAAGGAAATGCCATACACTGACCTGGAAGAGACCACAGGGCCCAGGCACAGTCTGAACCCTTCGCTCAACCCGGCGGTTTTGCTAGCAGGAGTTCAACCCCAACGAACACAGCCCGGAGACCCCTGAGGCAAAAACGGCTTCTGACGAACAATAGGCGCTTGCTGTGGAACACCTATCCCAAGTGGGGGTAGCCAGCTCAACAAAATGCCACACACCCAGGTGTAAGAAACAACATTGCCCAGCCATGGTCTAAGCCCCTCACCTCGTCCCTGTGCTTTGGGGAGCCGGAGGGACAGCCGAGGCACACGGCCCTGAGACCCCTTTGCAAAAAGCCGGCTTCCCACGGAAACAGTTTTCCTGAGGTGCAGACCCTATCCCAAGTGGTTGTGGCAAGGTAAAGCAAATGCCCTCCACTTCTCTGGAAGAAACCACAGTGCCCAGCCATGTTCTAAGCCCTCCCATCCTCCCTGGGCTTCTGGCGGAAGGAGTGAAAAGAGAGGAGCAGAGCACTGGGACCCGTTTGACAGAAACCGGCTTCCCACGGGAAAGTCTTTCTCCACGGGCAGACATGCTCCCAGGTGCCTGTGGCAAGGGGAAGGAAATGCCATACACTGACCTGGAAGAGACCACAGGGCCCAGGCACAGTCTGAACCCTTCGCTCAACCCGGCGGTTTTGCTAGCAGGAGTTCAACCCCAACGAACACAGCCCGGAGACCCCTGAGGCAAAAACGGCTTCCGACGAACAATAGGCACTTGCTGTGGAACACCTATCCCAAGTGGGGGTAGCCAGCTCAACAAAATGCCACACACCCAGGTGTAAGAAACAACATTGCCCAGCAATGGTCTAAGCCCCTCACCTCGTCCCTGTGCTTTGGGGAGCCGGAGGGACACCCGAGGCCTATGGCCCTGATTCCCCTTTGCAAATAGCCGGCTTCCCATGGAAACAGTTTTCCTGAGGTGCAGACCCTCTCACAAGTGGTTGTGGCAAGGTAAAGCAAATGCCCTCCACTTCTCTGAAGAAACCACAGTGCCCAGCCATATTCTAAGCCCTCCCATCCTCCCTGGGCTTCTGGCAGCAGGAGTGAAAAGAGAGGAGCAGAGCACTGGGACCCGTTTGACCAAAACCGTCTTCCCACGGGAAAGTCTTTCTCCACGTGCAGACATGCTCCCAGGTGCCTGTGGCAAGGGGAAGGAAATGCCATACACTGACCTGGAAGAGACCACAGGGCCCAGGCACAGTCTGAACCCTTCCCTCACCCCGGCGGTTTTTCTAGAAGGAGTTCAACCCCAAGGAACACAGCCCGGAGACCCCTGAGGCAAAAACGGCTTCTGACGAACAATAGGCGCTTGCTGTGGAACACCTATCCCAAGTGGGGGTAGCCAGGTCAACAAAATGCCACACACCCAGGTGTAAGAAACAACATTGCCCAGCCATGGTCTAAACCCCTCACCTCGTCCCTGTGCTTTGGGGAGCCGGAGGGACAGCCGAGGGCGATGGCCCTGAGACCCCTTTGCAAAAAGCCAGCTTCCCATGGAAACAGTTTTCCTGAGGTGCAGACCCTCTCACAAGTGGTTGTGCCAAGGTAAAGCATATGCCCTCCACTTCTCTGGAAGAAACCACAGTGCCCAGCCATGTTCTAAGCCCTCCCATCCTCCCTGGGCTTCTGGCAGCAGGAGTGAAAAGAGAGGAGCAGAGCACTGGGACCCGTTTGACAAAAACCGGCTTCCCACGGGAAAGTCTTTCTCCACGTGCAGACATGCTCCCAGGTGCCTGTGGCAAGGGGAAGGAAATGCCATACACTGACCTGGAAGAGACCACAGGGCCCAGGCACAGTCTGAACGCTTCACTCAACCCGGCGGTTTTGCTAGCAGGAGTTCAACCCCAACGAACACAGCCCGGAGACCCCTGAGGCAAAAACGGCTTCTGACGAACAATAGGCGCTTGCTGTGGAACACCTATCCCAAGTGGGGGTAGCCAGCTCAACAAAATGCCACACACCCAGGTGTAAGAAACAACATTGCCCAGCCATGGTCTAAGCCCCTCACCTCGTCCCTGTGCTTTGGGGAGCCAGAGGGAAAGCCGAGGCCCACGGCCCTGAGACCCCTTTTCAAAAAGCCGGCTTCCCACAGAAACAGTTTTCCTGAGGTGCAGACCCTCTCATAAGTGGTTGTGGCAAGGTAAAGCAAATGCCCTCCACTTCTCTGGAAGAAACCACAGTGCCCAGCCATGTTCTAAGCCCTCCCATCCTCCCTGGGCTTCTGGCAGCAGGAGTGAAAAGAGAGGAGCAGAGCACTGGGACCCGTTTGACAAAAACCGGCTTCCCACGGGAAAGTCTTTCTCCACGGGCAGACATGCTCCCAGGTGCCTGTGGCAAGGGGAAGGAAATGCCATACACTGACCTGGAAGAGACCACAGGGCCCAGGCACAGTCTGAACCCTTCGCTCAACCCGGCGGTTTTGCTAGCAGGAGTTCAACCCCAACGAACACAGCCCGGAGACCCCTGAGGCAAAAACGGCTTCTGACGAACAATAGGCGCTTGCTGTGGAACACCTATCCCAAGTGGGGGTAGCCAGCTCAACAAAATGCCACACACCCAGGTGTAAGAAACAACATTGCCCAGCCATGGTCTAAGCCCCTCACCTCGTCCCTGTGCTTTGGGGAGCCGGAGGGACAGCCGAGGCACACGGCCCTGAGACCCCTTTGCAAAAAGCCGGCTTCCCACGGAAACAGTTTTCCTGAGGTGCAGACCCTATCCCAAGTGGTTGTGGCAAGGTAAAGCAAATGCCCTCCACTTCTCTGGAAGAAACCACAGTGCCCAGCCATGTTCTAAGCCCTCCCATCCTCCCTGGGCTTCTGGCGGAAGGAGTGAAAAGAGAGGAGCAGAGCACTGGGACCCGTTTGACAGAAACCGGCTTCCCACGGGAAAGTCTTTCTCCACGGGCAGACATGCTCCCAGGTGCCTGTGGCAAGGGGAATGAAATGCCATACACTGACCTGGAAGAGACCACAGGGCCAGGCAGTCTGAACCCTTCCCTCAACCTGGCGGTTTTGCTAGCAGGAGTTCAACCCCAACGAACACAGCCCGGAGACCCTTGAGGCAAAAACGGCTTCTGACGAACAATAGGCGCTTGCTGTGGAACACTTATCCCAAGTGGGGGTAGCCAGGTCAACAAAATGCCACACACCCAGGTGTAAGAAACAACATTGCCCAGCCATGGTCTAAGCCCCTCACCTCGTCCCTGTGCTTTGGGGAACCGGAGGGACAGCCGAGGCCCACGGCCCTGAGACCCCTTTGCAAAAAGCCGGCTTCCCACGGAGACAGTTTTCCTGAGGTGTAGAACCTCTCACAAGTGGTTGTGGCAAGGTAAAGCAAATGCCCTCCACTTCTCTGGAAGAAACCACAGTGCCCAGCCATGTTCTAAGCCCTCCCATCCGCCCTGGGCTTCTGGCAGCAGGAGTGAAAAGAGAGGAGCAGAGCACTGGGACCCGTTTGACAAAACCCGGCTTCCCTCGGGAAAGTCTTTCTCCACGGGCAGACATGCTCCCAGGTGCCTGTGGCAAGGGGAAGGAAATGCCATACACTGACCTGGAAGAGACCACAGGGCCCAGGCACAGTCTGAACCCTTCCCTCACCCCGGCGGTTTTGCTAGCAGGAGTTCAACCCCAACGAACACAGCCCGGAGACCCCTGAGGCAAAAACGGCTTCTGACGAACAATAGGTGCTTGTTGTGGAACACCTATCCCAAGTGGGGGTAGCCAGGTAAACAATGCCACACACCCAGGTGTAAGAAACAACATTGCCCAGCCATGGTCTAAGCCCCTCACCTCGTCCCTGTGCTTTGGGGAGCCGGAGGGACAGCCGAGGCCCACGGCCCTGAGACCCCTTTGAAAAAAGCCGGCTTCCCACGGAAACAGTTTTCCTGAGGTGCAGACCCTCTCACAAGGGGTTGTGGCAAGGTAAAGCAAATGCCCTCCACTTCTCTGGAAGAAACCACAGTGCCCAGCCATGTTCTAAGCCCTCCCATCCGCCCTGGGCTTCTGGCAGCAGGAGTGAAAAGAGAGGAGCAGTGCACTGGGACCCGTTTGACAGAAACCGGCTTCCCACGGGAAAGTCTTTCTCCACGGGCAGACATGCTCCCAGGTGCCTGTGGCAAGGGGAAGGAAATGCCATACACTGACCTGGAAGAGACCACAGGGCCCAGGCACAGTATGAACCCTTCCCTCAACCCGGCGGTTTTGCTAGCAGGAGTTCAACCCCAACGAACACAGCCCGGAGACCCCTGAGGCAAAAACGGCTTCTGACGAACAATAGGCGCTTGCTGTGGAACACCTATCCCAAGTGGGGTAGCCAGTTCAACAAAATGCCACACACCCAGGTGTAAGAAACAACATTGCCCAGCCATGGTCTAAGCCCCTCACCTCGTCCCTGTGCTTTGGGGAGCCGGAGGGACAGCCGAGGCCCACGGCCCTGAGACCCCTTTTCAAAAAGCCGGCTTCCCACGGAAACAGTTTTCCTGAGGTGCAGACCCTCTCATAAGTGGTTGTGGCAAGGTAAAGCAAATGCCCTCCACTTCTCTGGAAGAAACCACAGTGCCCAGCCATGTTCTAAGCCCTCCCATCCTCCCTGGGCTTCTGGCAGCAGGAGTGAAAAGAGAGGACCAGAGCACTGGGACCCGTTTGACAAAAACCGGCTTCCCACGGGAAAGTCTTTCTCCACGGGCAGACATGCTCCCAGGTGCCTGTGGCAAGGGGAAGGAAATGCCATACACTGACCTGGAAGAGACCACAGGGCCCAGGCACAGTCTGAACCCTTCGCTCAACCCGGCGGTTTTGCTAGCAGGAGTTCAACCCCAACGAACACAGCCCGGAGACCCCTGAGGCAAAAACGGCTTCTGACGAACAATAGGCGCTTGCTGTGGAACACCTATCCCAAGTGGGGGTAGCCAGCTCAACAAAATGCCACACACCCAGGTGTAAGAAACAACATTGCCCAGCCATGGTCTAAGCCCCTCACCTCGTCCCTGTGCTTTGGGGAGCCGGAGGGACAGCCGAGGCACACGGCCCTGAGACCCCTTTGCAAAAAGCCGGCTTCCCACGGAAACAGTTTTCCTGAGGTGCAGACCCTATCCCAAGGGGTTGTGGCAAGGTAAAGCAAATGCCCTCCACTTCTCTGGAAGAAACCACAGTGCCCAGCCATGTTCTAAGCCCTCCCATCCTCCCTGGGCTTCTGGCGGAAGGAGTGAAAAGAGAGGAGCAGAGCACTGGGACCCGTTTGACAGAAACCGGCTTCCCACGGGAAAGTCTTTCTCCACGGGCAGACATGCTCCCAGGTGCCTGTGGCAAGGGGAAGGAAATGCCATACACTGACCTGGAAGAGACCACAGGGCCCAGGCACAGTCTGAACCCTTCGCTCAACCCGGCGGTTTTGCTAGCAGGAGTTCAACCCCAACGAACACAGCCCGGAGACCCCTGAGGCAAAAACGGCTTCTCACGAACAATAGGCACTTGCTGTGGAACACCTATCCCAAGTGGGGGTAGCCAGCTCAACAAAATGCCACACACCCAGGTGTAAGAAACAACATTGCCCAGCCATGGTCTAAGCCCCTCACCTCGTCCCTGTGCTTTGGGGCGCCGGAGGGACAGCCGAGGCCGATGGCCCTGAGACCCCTTTGCAAAAAGCCGGCTTCCCATGGAAACAGTTTTCCTGAGGTGCAGCCCCTCTCACAAGTGGTTGTGGCAAGGTAAAGCAAATGCCCTCCACTTCTCTGGAAGAAACCACAGTGCCCAGCCATGTTCTAAGCCCTCCCATCCTCCCTGGGCTTCTGGCAGCAGGAGTGAAAAGAGAGGAGCAGAGCACTGGGACCCGTTTGACAAAAACCGGCTTCCCACGGGAAAGTCTTTCTCCACGTGCAGACATGCTCCCAGGTGCCTGTGGCAAGGGGAAGGAAATGCCATACACTGACCTGGAAGAGACCACAGGGCCCAGGCACAGTATGAACCCTTCCCTCACCCCGGCGGTTTTGCTAGCAGGAGTTCAACCCCAACGAACACAGCCCGGAGACCCCTGAGGCAAAAACGGCTTCTGACGAAAAATAGGCGCTTGCTGTTGAACACTTATCCCAAGTGGGGGTAGCCAGCTCAACAAAATGCCACACATCCAGGTGTAAGAAACAACATTGCCCAGGCATGGTCGAAGCCCCTCACCTCGTCCCTGTGTATTGGGGAGCCGGAGGGACAGCCGAGGCCCACGGCCCTGAGACCCCTTTGCAAAAAGCCGGCTTCCCACGGAAACAGTTTTCCTGAGGTGCAGACCCTCTCACAAGGGGTTGTGGCAAGGTAAAGCAAATACCCTCCACTTCTCTGGAAGAAACCACAGTGCCCAGCCATGTTCTAAGCCCTCCCATCCTCCCTGCGCTTCTGGCAGCAGGAGTGAAAAGAGAGGAGCAGAGCACTGGGACCCGTTTGACAGAAACCGGCTTCCCACGGGAAAGTCTTTCTCCACGGGCAGACATGCTCCCAGGTGCCTGTGGCAAGGGGAAGGAAATGGCATACACTGACCTGGAAGAGAACACAGGGCCCAGGCACAGTCTGAACCCTTCGCTCAACCCGGCGGTTTTGCTAGCAGGAGTTCAACCCCAACAAACACAGCCCGGAGACCCCTGAGGCAAAAACGGCTTCAACGAACAATAGGCGCTTGCTGTGGAACACCTATCCGAAGTGGGGGTAGCCAGCTCAACAAAATGCCACACACCCAGGTGTAAGAAACAACATTGCCCAGCCATGGTCTAAGCCCCTCACCTCGTCCCTGTGCTTTGGGGAGCCGGAGGGACAGCCGAGGCGCACGGCCCTGAGACCCCTTTGCAAAAAGCCGGCTTCCCACGGAAACAGTTTTCCTGAGGTGCAAACCCTCTCACAAGTGGTTGTGGCAAGGTAAAGCAAATGCCCTCCACTTCTCTGGAAGAAACCACAGTGCCCAGCCATGTTCTAAGCCCTCCCATCCTCCCTGGGCTTCTGGCAGCAGGAGTGAAAAGAGAGGAGCAGAGCACTGGGACCCGTTTGACAGAAACCGGCTTCCCACGGGAAAGTCTTTCTCCACGGGCAGACATGCTCCCAGGTGCCTGTGGCAAGGGGAAGGAAATGCCATACACTGACCTGAAAGAGACCACAGGGCCCAGGCACAGTCTGAAACCTTCCCTCACCCCGGCGGTTTTGCTAGCAGGAGTTCAACCCCAACGAACACAGCCCGGAGACCCCTGAGGCAAAAACGGCTTCCGACGAACAATAGGTGCTTGCTGTGGAACACCTATCCCAAGTGGGGGTAGCCAGCTCAACAAAATGCCACACACCCAGGTGTAAGAAACAACATTGCCCAGCAATGGTCTAAGCCCCTCACCTCGTCCCTGTGCTTTGGGGAGCCGGAGGGACACCCGAGGCCTACGTCCCTGATTCCCCTTTGCAAATAGCCGGCTTCCCATGGAAACAGTTTTCCTGAGGTGCAGACCCTCTCACAAGTGGTTGTGGCAAGGTAAAGCAAATGCCCTCCACTTCTCTGAAGAAACCACAGTGCCCAGCCATGTTCTAAGCCCTCCCATCCTCCCTGGGCTTCTGGCAGCAGGAGTGAAAAGAGAGGAGCAGAGCACTGGGACCCGTTTGACCAAAACCGGCTTCCCACGGGAAAGTCTTTCTCCACGTGCAGACATGCTCCCAGGTGCCTGGGGCAAGGGGAAGGAAATGCCATACACTGACCTGGAAGAGACCACAGGGCCCAGGCACAGTCTGAACCCTTCCCTCACCCTGGCGGTTTTGATAGAAGGAGTTCAACCCCAACGAACACAGCCCGGAGACCCCTGAGGCAAAAACGGCTTCTGACGAACAATAGGCCCTTGCTGTGGAACACCTATCCCAAGTGGGGGTAGCCAGGTCAACAAAATGCCACACACCCAGGTGTAAGAAACAACATTGCCCAACCATGGTCTAAGCCCCTCACCTCGTCCCTGTGCTTTGGGGAGCCGGAGGGACAGCCGAGGCCGATGGCCCTGAGACCCCTTTGCAAAAAGCCAGCTTCCTATGGAAACAGTTTTCCTGAGGTGCAGACCCTCTCACAAGTGGTTGTGCCAAGGTAAAGCAAATACCCTCCACTTCTCTGGAAGAAACCACAGTGCCCAGCCATGTTCTAAGCCCTCCCATCCTCCCTGGGCTTCTGGCAGCAGGAGTGAAAAGAGAGGAGCAGAGCACTGGGACCCGTTTGACAAAAACCGGCTTCCCACGGGAAAGTCTTTCTCCACGTGCAGACATGCTCCCAGGTGCCTGTGGCAAGGGGAAGGAAATGCCATACACTGACCTGGAAGAGACCACAGGGCCCAGGCACAGTCTGAACGCTTCACTCAACCCGGCGGTTTTGCTAGCAGGAGTTCAACCCCAACGAACACAGCCCGGAGACCCCTGAGGCAAAAACGGCTTCTGACGAACAATAGGCGCTTGCTGTGGAACACCTATCCCAAGTGGGGGTAGCCAGCTCAACAAAATGCCACACACCCACGTGTAAGAAACAACATTGCCCAGCCATGGTCTAAGCCCCTCACCTCGTCCCTGTGCTTTGGGGAGCCAGAGGGAAAGCCGAGGCCCACGGCCCTGAGACCCCTTTTCAAAAAGCCGGCTTCCCACAGAAACAGTTTTCCTGAGGTGCAGACCCTCTCATAAGTGGTTGTGGCAAGGTAAAGCAAATGCCCTCCACTTCTCTGGAAGAAACCACAGTGCCCAGCCATGTTCTAAGACCTCCCATTCTCCCTGGGCTTCTGGCAGCAGGAGTGAAAAGAGAGGAGCAGAGCACTGGGACCCGTTTGACAAAAACCGGCTTCCCACGGGAAAGTCTTTCTCCACGGGCAGACATGCTCCCAGGTGCCTGTGGCAAGGGGAAGGAAATGCCATACACTGACCTGGAAGAGACCACAGGGCCCAGGCACAGTCTGAACCCTTCGCTCAACCCGGCGGTTTTGCTAGCAGGAGTTCAACCCCAACGAACACAGCCCGGAGACCCCTGAGGCAAAAACGGCTTCTGACGAACAATAGGCGCTTGCTGTGGAACACCTATCCCAAGTGGGGGTAGCCAGCTCAACAAAATGCCACACACCCAGGTGTAAGAAACAACATTGCCCAGCCATGGTCTAAGCCCCTCACCTCGTCCCTGTGCTTTGGGGAGCCGGAGGGACAGCCGAGGCACACGGCCCTGAGACCCCTTTGCAAAAAGCCGGCTTCCCACGGAAACAGTTTTCCTGAGGTGCAGACCCTATCCCAAGTGGTTGTGGCAAGGTAAAGCAAATGCCCTCCACTTCTCTGGAAGAAACCACAGTGCCCAGCCATGTTCTAAGCCCTCCCATCCTCCCTGGGCTTCTGGCGGAAGGAGTGAAAAGAGAGGAGCAGAGCACTGGGACCCGTTTGACAGAAACCGGCTTCCCACGGGAAAGTCTTTCTCCACGGGCAGACATGCTCCCAGGTGCCTGTGGCAAGGGGAAGGAAATGCCATACACTGACCTGAAAGAGACCACACGGCCCAGGCACAGTCTGAACCCTTCCCTCACCCCGGCGGTTTTGCTAGCAGGAGTTCAACCCCAACGAACACAGCCCGGAGACCCATGAGGCAAAAACGGCTTCCGACAAATAATAGGTGCTTGCTGTGGAACACCTATCCCAAGTGGGGGTAGCCAGCTCAACAAAATGCCACACACCCAGGTGTAAGAAACAACATTGCCCAGCAATGGTCTAAGCCCCTCACCTCGTCCCTGTGCTTTGGGGAGCCGGAGGGACACCCGAGGCCGATGGCCCTGAGACCCCTTTGCAAAAAGCCGGCTTCCCATGGAAACAGTTTTCCTGAGGTGCAGACCCTCTCACAAGTGGTTGTGGCAAGGTAAAGCAAATGCCCTCCACTTCTCTGGAAGAAACCACAGTGCCCAGCCATGTTCTAAGCCCTCCCATCCGCCCTGGGCTTCTGGCAGCAGGAGTGAAAAGAGAGGAGCAGAGCACTGGGACCCGTTTGACAGAAACCGGCTTCCCACGGGAAAGTCTTTCTCCACGGGCAGACATGCTCCCAGGTGCCTGTGGCAAGGGGAAGGAAATGCCATACACTGACCTGGAAGAGACCACAGGGCCCAGGCACAGTATGAACCCTTCCCTCACCCCGGCGGTTTTGCTAGCAGGAGTTCAACCCCAACGAACACAGCCCGGAGACCCCTGAGGCAAAAACGGCTTCTGACGAAAAATAGGCGCTTGCTGTTGAACACTTATCCCAAGTGGGGGTAGCCAGCTCAACAAAATGCCACACACCCAGGTGTAAGAAACAACATTGCCCAGCCATGGTCTAAGCCCCTCACCTCGTCCCTGTGTATTGGGGAGCCGGAGGGACAGCCGAGGCCCACGGCCCTGAGACCCCTTTGCAAAAAGCCGGCTTCCCACGGAAACAGTTTTCCTGAGGTGCAGACCCTCTCACAAGGGGTTGTGGCAAGGTAAAGCAAATACCCTCCACTTCTCTGGAAGAAACCACAGTGCCCAGCCATGTTCTAAGCCCTCCCATCCTCCCTGGGCTTCTGGCAGCAGGAGTGAAAAGAGAGGAGCAGAGCACTGGGACCCGTTTGACAAAAACCGGCTTCCCACGGGAAAGTCTTTCTCCACGGGCAGACATGCTCCCAGGTGCCTGTGGCAAGGGGAAGGAAATGCCATACACTGACCTGGAAGAGAACACAGGGCCCAGGCACAGTCTGAACCCTTCGCTCACCCCGGCGGTTTTGCTAGCAGGAGTTCAACCCCAACAAACACAGCCCGGAGACCCCTGAGGCAAAAACGGCTTCTGACGAACAATAGGCGCTTGCTGTGGAACACCTATCCCAAGTGGGGGTAGCCAGCTCAACAAAATGCCACACACCCAGGTGTAAGAAACAACATTGCCCAGCCATGGTCTAAGCCCCTCACCTCGTCCCTGTGCTTTGGGGAGCCGGAGGGACAGCCGAGGCCTATGGCCCTGATTCCCCTTTGCAAATAGCCGGCTTCCCATGGAAACAGTTTTCCTGAGGTGCAGACCCTCTCACAAGTGGTTGTGGCAAGGTAAAGCAAATGCCCTCCACTTCTCTGAAGAAACCACAGTGCCCAGCCATGTTCTAAGCCCTCCCATCCTCCCTGGGCTTCTGGCAGCAGGAGTGAAAAGAGAGGAGCAGAGCACTGGGACCCGTTTGACCAAAACCGTCTTCCCACGGGAAAGTCTTTCTCCACGTGCAGACATGCTCCCAGGTGCCTGTGGCAAGGGGAAGGAAATGCCATACACTGACCTGGAAGAGACCACAGGGCCCAGGCACAGTCTGAACCCTTCCCTCACCCCGGCGGTTTTGCTAGAAGGAGTTCAACCCCAAGGAACACAGCCCGGAGACCCCTGAGGCAAAAACGGCTTCTGACGAACAATAGGCGCTTGCTGTGGAACACCTATCCCAAGTGGGGGTAGCCAGGTCAACAAAATGCCACACACCCAGGTGTAAGAAACAACATTGCCCAGCCATGGTCTAAGCCCCTCACCTCGTCCCTGTGCTTTGGGGAGCCGGAGGGACAGCCGAGGCCGATGGCCCTGAGACCCCTTTGCAAAAAGCCAGCTTCCCATGGAAACAGTTTTCCTGAGGTGCAGACCCTCTCACAAGTGGTTGTGCCAAGGTAAAGCAAATGCCCTCCACTTCTCTGGAAGAAACCACAGTGCCCAGCCATGTTCTAAGCCCTCCCATCCTCCCTGGGCTTCTGGCAGCAGGAGTGAAAAGAGAGGAGCAGAGCACTGGGACCCGTTTGACAAAAACCGGCTTCCCACGGGAAAGTCTTTCTCCACGTGCAGACATGCTCCCAGGTGCCTGTGGTAAGGGGAAGGAAATGCCATACACTGACCTGGAAGAGACCACAGGGCCCAGGCACAGTCTGAACGCTTCACTCAACCCGGCGGTTTTGCTAGCAGGAGTTCAACCCCAACGAACACAGCCCGGAGACCCCTGAGGCAAAAACGGCTTCTGACGAACAATAGGCGCTTGCTGTGGAACACCTATCCCAAGTGGGGGTAGCCAGGTCAACAAAATGCCACACACCCAGGTGTAAGAAACAACATTGCCCAGCCATGGTCTAAGCCCCTCACCTCGTCCCTGTGCTTTGGGGAGCCAGAGGGAAAGCCGAGGCCCACGGCCCTGAGACCCCTTTTCAAAAAGCCGGCTTCCCACAGAAACAGTTTTCCTGAGGTGCAGACCCTCTCATAAGTGGTTGTGGCAAGGTAAAGCAAATGCCCTCCACTTCTCTGGAAGAAACCACAGTGCCCAGCCATGTTCTAAGCCCTCCCATCCTCCCTGGGCTTCTGGCAGCAGGAGTGAAAAGAGAGGAGCAGAGCACTGGGACCCGTTTGACAAAAACCGGCTTCCCACGGGAAAGTCTTTCTCCACGGGCAGACATGCTCCCAGGTGCCTGTGGCAAGGGGAAGGAAATGCCATACACTGACATGGAAGAGACCACAGGGCCCAGGCACAGTCTGAACCCTTCCCTCAACCCGGCGGTTTTGCTAGCAGGAGTTCAACCCCAACGAACACAGCCCGGAGACCCCTGAGGCAAAAACGGCTTCTGACGAACAATAGGCGCTTGCTGTGGAACACCTATCCCAAGTGGGGGTAGCCAGCTCAACAAAATGCCACACACCCAGGTGTAAGAAACAACATTGCCCAGCCATGGTCTAAGCCCCTCACCTCGTCCCTGTGCTTTGGGGAGCCGGAGGGACAGCCGAGGCACACGGCCCTGAGACCCCTTTGCAAAAAGCCGGCTTCCCACGGAAACAGTTTTCCTGAGGTGCAGACCCTATCCCAAGTGGTTGTGGCAAGGTAAAGCAAATGCCCTCCACTTCTCTGGAAGAAACCACAGTGCCCAGCCATGTTCTAAGCCCTCCCATCCTCCCTGGGCTTCTGGCGGAAGGAGTGAAAAGAGAGGAGCAGAGCACTGGGACCCGTTTGACAGAAACCGGCTTCCCACGGGAAAGTCTTTCTCCACGGGCAGACATGCTCCCAGGTGCCTGTGGCAAGGGGAAGGAAATGCCATACACTGACCTGAAAGAGACCACAGGGCCGAGGCACAGTCTGAACCCTTCCCTCACCCCGGCGGTTTTGCTAGCAGGAGTTCAACCCCAACGAACACAGCCCGGAGACCCCTGAGGCAAAAACGGCTTCCGACGAACAATAGGTGCTTGCTGTGGAACACCTATCCCAAGTGGGGGTAGCCAGGTCAACAAAATGCCACACACCCAGGTGTAAGAAACAACATTGCCCAGCAATGGTCTAAGCCCCTCACCTCGTCCCTGTGTATTGGGGAGCCGGAGGGACAGCCGAGGCCCACGGCCCTGAGACCCCTTTGCAAAAAGCCGGCTTCCCACGGAAACAGTTTTCCTGAGGTGCAGACCCTCTCACAAGGGGTTGTGGCAAGGTAAAGCAAATACCCTCCACTTCTCTGGAAGAAACCACAGTGCCCAGCCATGTTCTAAGCCCTCCCATCCTCCCTGGGCTTCTGGCAGCAGGAGTGAAAAGAGAGGAGCAGAGCACTGGGACCCGTTTGACAAAAACCGGCTTCCCACGGGAAAGTCTTTCTCCACGGGCAGACATGCTCCCAGGTGCCTGTGGCAAGGGGAAGGAAATGCCATACACTGACCTGGAAGAGAACACAGGGCCCAGGCACAGTCTGAACCCTTCGCTCACCCCGGCGGTTTTGCTAGCAGGAGTTCAACCCCAACAAACACAGCCCGGAGACCCCTGAGGCAAAAACGGCTTCTGACGAACAATAGGCGCTTGCTGTGGAACACCTATCCCAAGTGGGGGTAGCCAGCTCAACAAAATGCCACACACCCAGGTGTAAGAAACAACATTGCCCAGCCATGGTCTAAGCCCCTCACCTCGTCCCTGTGCTTTGGGGAGCCGGAGGGACAGCCGAGGCCTATGGCCCTGATTCCCCTTTGCAAATAGCCGGCTTCCCATGGAAACAGTTTTCCTGAGGTGCAGACCCTCTCACAAGTGGTTGTGGCAAGGTAAAGCAAATGCCCTCCACTTCTCTGAAGAAACCACAGTGCCCAGCCATGTTCTAAGCCCTCCCATCCTCCCTGGGCTTCTGGCAGCAGGAGTGAAAAGAGAGGAGCAGAGCACTGGGACCCGTTTGACCAAAACCGTCTTCCCACGGGAAAGTCTTTCTCCACGTGCAGACATGCTCCCAGGTGCCTGTGGCAAGGGGAAGGAAATGCCATACACTGACCTGGAAGAGACCACAGGGCCCAGGCACAGTCTGAACCCTTCCCTCACCCCGGCGGTTTTGCTAGAAGGAGTTCAACCCCAACGAACACAGCCCGGAGACCCCTGAGGCAAAAACGGCTTCTGACGAACAATAGGCGCTTGCTGTGGAACACCTATCCCAAGTGGGGGTAGCCAGGTCAACAAAATGCCACACACCCAGGTGTAAGAAACAACATTGCCCAGCCATGGTCTAAGCCCCTCACCTCGTCCCTGTGCTTTGGGGAGCCGGAGGGACAGCCGAGGCCGATGGCCCTGAGACCCCTTTGCAAAAAGCCAGCTTCCCATGGAAACAGTTTTCCTGAGGTGCAGACCCTCTCACAAGTGGTTGTGCCAAGGTAAAGCAAATGCCCTCCACTTCTCTGGAAGAAACCACAGTGCCCAGCCATGTTCTAAGCCCTCCCATCCTCCCTGGGCTTCTGGCAGCAGGAGTGAAAAGAGAGGAGCAGAGCACTGGGACCCGTTTGACAAAAACCGGCTTCCCACGGGAAAGTCTTTCTCCACGGGCAGACATGCTCCCAGGTGCCTGTGGCAAGGGGAAGGAAATGCCATACACTGACCTGGAAGAGACCACAGGGCCCAGGCACAGTCTGAACCCTTCGCTCAACCCGGCGGTTTTGCTAGCAGGAGTTCAACCCCAACGAACACAGCCCGGAGACCCCTGAGGCAAAAACGGCTTCTGACGAACAATAGGCGCTTGCTGTGGAACACCTATCCCAAGTGGGGGTAGCCAGCTCAACAAAATGCCACACACCCAGGTGTAAGAAACAACATTGCCCAGCCATGGTCTAAGCCCCTCACCTCGTCCCTGTGCTTTGGGGAGCCGGAGGGACAGCCGAGGCACACGGCCCTGAGACCCCTTTGCAAAAAGCCGGCTTCCCACGGAAACAGTTTTCCTGAGGTGCAGACCCTATCCCAAGTGGTTGTGGCAAGGTAAAGCAAATGCCCTCCACTTCTCTGGAAGAAACCACAGTGCCCAGCCATGTTCTAAGCCCTCCCATCCTCCCTGGGCTTCTGGCGGAAGGAGTGAAAAGAGAGGAGCAGAGCACTGGGACCCGTTTGACAGAAACCGGCTTCCCACGGGAAAGTCTTTCTCCACGGGCAGACATGCTCCCAGGTGCCTGTGGCAAGGGGAAGGAAATGCCATACACTGACCTGAAAGAGACCACAGGGCCGAGGCACAGTCTGAACCCTTCCCTCACCCCGGCGGTTTTGCTAGCAGGAGTTCAACCCCAACGAACACAGCCCGGAGACCCCTGAGGCAAAAACGGCTTCCGACGAACAATAGGTGCTTGCTGTGGAACACCTATCCCAAGTGGGGGTAGCCAGGTCAACAAAATGCCACACACCCAGGTGTAAGAAACAACATTGCCCAGCAATGGTCTAAGCCCCTCACCTCGTCCCTGTGCTTTGGGGAGCCGGAGGGACAGCCGAGGCCGATGGCCCTGAGACCCCTTTGCAAAAAGCCAGCTTCCCATGGAAACAGTTTTCCTGAGGTGCAGACCCTCTCACAAGTGGTTGTGCCAAGGTAAAGCAAATGCCCTCCACTTCTCTGGAAGAAACCACAGTGCCCAGCCATGTTCTAAGCCCTCCCATCCTCCCTGGGCTTCTGGCAGCAGGAGTGAAAAGAGAGAAGCAGAGCACTGGGACCCGTTTGACAAAAACCGGCTTCCCACGGGAAAGTCTTTCTCCACGTGCAGACATGCTCCCAGGTGCCTGTGGCAAGGGGAAGGAAATGCCATACACTGACCTGGAAGAGACCACAGGGCCCAGGCACAGTCTGAACGCTTCACTCAACCCGGCGGTTTTGCTAGCAGGAGTTCAACCCCAACGAACACAGCCCGGAGACCCCTGAGGCAAAAACGGCTTCTGACGAACAATAGGCGCTTGCTGTGGAACACCTATCCCAAGTGGGGGTAGCCAGGTCAACAAAATGCCACACACCCAGGTGTAAGAAACAACATTGCCCAGCCATGGTCTAAGCCCCTCACCTCGTCCCTGTGCTTTGGGGAGCCAGAGGGAAAGCCGAGGCCCACGGCCCTGAGACCCCTTTTCAAAAAGCCGGCTTCCCACAGAAACAGTTTTCCTGAGGTGCAGACCCTCTCATAAGTGGTTGTGGCAAGGTAAAGCAAATGCCCTCCACTTCTCTGGAAGAAACCACAGTGCCCAGCCATGTTCTAAGCCCTCCCATCCTCCCTGGGCTTCTGGCAGCAGGAGTGAAAAGAGAGGAGCAGAGCACTGGGACCCGTTTGACAAAAACCGGCTTCCCACGGGAAAGTCTTTCTCCACGGGCAGACATGCTCCCAGGTGCCTGTGGCAAGGGGAAGGAAATGCCATACACTGACCTGGAAGAGACCACAGGGCCCAGGCACAGTCTGAACCCTTCGCTCAACCCGGCGGTTTTGCTAGCAGGAGTTCAACCCCAACGAACACAGCCCGGAGACCCCTGAGGCAAAAACGGCTTCTGACGAACAATAGGCGCTTGCTGTGGAACACCTATCCCAAGTGGGGGTAGCCAGCTCAACAAAATGCCACACACCCAGGTGTAAGAAACAACATTGCCCAGCCATGGTCTAAGCCCCTCACCTCGTCCCTGTGCTTTGGGGAGCCGGAGGGACAGCCGAGGCACACGGCCCTGAGACCCCTTTGCAAAAAGCCGGCTTCCCACGGAAACAGTTTTCCTGAGGTGCAGACCCTATCCCAAGTGGTTGTGGCAAGGTAAAGCAAATGCCCTCCACTTCTCTGGAAGAAACCACAGTGCCCAGCCATGTTCTAAGCCCTCCCATCCTCCCTGGGCTTCTGGCGGAAGGAGTGAAAAGAGAGGAGCAGAGCACTGGGACCCGTTTGACAGAAACCGGCTTCCCACGGGAAAGTCTTTCTCCACGGGCAGACATGCTCCCAGGTGCCTGTGGCAAGGGGAAGGAAATGCCATACACTGACCTGAAAGAGACCACAGGGCCGAGGCACAGTCTGAACCCTTCCCTCACCCCGGCGGTTTTGCTAGCAGGAGTTCAACCCCAACGAACACAGCCCGGAGACCCCTGAGGCAAAAACGGCTTCCGACGAACAATAGGTGCTTGCTGTGGAACACCTATCCCAAGTGGGGGTAGCCAGGTCAACAAAATGCCACACACCCAGGTGTAAGAAACAACATTGCCCAGCAATGGTCTAAGCCCCTCACCTCGTCCCTGTGCTTTGGGGAGCCGGAGGGACACCCGAGGCCGATGGCCCTGAGACCCCTTTGCAAAAAGCCGGCTTCCCATGGAAAGAGTTTTCCTGAGGTGCAGACCCTCTCACAAGTGGTTGTGGCAAGGTAAAGCAAATGCCCTCCACTTCTCTGGAAGAAACCACAGTGCCCAGCCATGTTCTAAGCCCTCCCATCCGCCCTGGGCTTCTGGCAGCAGGAGTGAAAAGAGAGGAGCAGAGCACTGGGACCCGTTTGACAGAAACCGGCTTCCCACGGGAAAGTCTTTCTCCACGGGCAGACATGCTCCCAGGTGCCTGTGGCAAGGGGAAGGAAATGCCATACACTGACCTGGAAGAGAACACAGGGCCCAGGCACAGTCTGAACCCTTCGCTCACCCCGGCGGTTTTGCTAGCAGGAGTTCAACCCCAACAAACACAGCCCGGAGACCCCTGAGGCAAAAACGGCTTCTGACGAACAATAGGCGCTTGCTGTGGAACACCTATCCCAAGTGGGGGTAGCCAGCTCAACAAAATGCCACACACCCAGGTGTAAGAAACAACATTGCCCAGCCATGGTCTAAGCCCCTCACCTCGTCCCTGTGCTTTGGGGAGCCGGAGGGACAGCCGAGGCCTATGGCCCTGATTCCCCTTTGCAAATAGCCGGCTTCCCATGGAAACAGTTTTCCTGAGGTGCAGACCCTCTCACAAGTGGTTGTGGCAAGGTAAAGCAAATGCCCTCCACTTCTCTGAAGAAACCACAGTGCCCAGCCATGTTCTAAGCCCTCCCATCCGCCCTGGGCTTCTGGCAGCAGGAGTGAAAAGAGAGGAGCAGAGCACTGGGACCCGTTTGACCAAAACCGTCTTCCCACGGGAAAGTCTTTCTCCACGTGCAGACATGCTCCCAGGTGCCTGTGGCAAGGGGAAGGAAATGCCATACACTGACCTGGAAGAGACCACAGGGCCCAGGCACAGTCTGAACCCTTCCCTCACCCCGGCGGTTTTGCTAGAAGGAGTTCAACCCCAACGAACACAGCCCGGAGACCCCTGAGGCAAAAACGGCTTCTGACGAACAATAGGCGCTTGCTGTGGAACACCTATCCCAAGTGGGGGTAGCCAGGTCAACAAAATGCCACACACCCAGGTGTAAGAAACAACATTGCCCAGCCATGGTCTAAGCCCCTCACCTCGTCCCTGTGCTTTGGGGAGCCGGAGGGACAGCCGAGGCCGATGGCCCTGAGACCCCTTTGCAAAAAGCCAGCTTCCCATGGAAACAGTTTTCCTGAGGTGCAGACCCTCTCACAAGTGGTTGTGCCAAGGTAAAGCAAATGCCCTCCACTTCTCTGGAAGAAACCACAGTGCCCAGCCATGTTCTAAGCCCTCCCATCCTCCCTGGGCTTCTGGCAGCAGGAGTGAAAAGAGAGGAGCAGAGCACTGGGACCCGTTTGACAAAAACCGGCTTCCCACGGGAAAGTCTTTCTCCACGGGCAGACATGCTCCCAGGTGCCTGTGGCAAGGGGAAGGAAATGCCATACACTGACCTGGAAGAGACCACAGGGCCCAGGCACAGTCTGAACCCTTCGCTCAACCCGGCGGTTTTGCTAGCAGGAGTTCAACCCCAACGAACACAGCCCGGAGACCCCTGAGGCAAAAACGGCTTCTGACGAACAATAGGCGCTTGCTGTGGAACACCTATCCCAAGTGGGGGTAGCCAGCTCAACAAAATGCCACACACCCAGGTGTAAGAAACAACATTGCCCAGCCATGGTCTAAGCCCCTCACCTCGTCCCTGTGCTTTGGGGAGCCGGAGGGACAGCCGAGGCACACGGCCCTGAGACCCCTTTGCAAAAAGCCGGCTTCCCACGGAAACAGTTTTCCTGAGGTGCAGACCCTATCCCAAGTGGTTGTGGCAAGGTAAAGCAAATGCCCTCCACTTCTCTGGAAGAAACCACAGTGCCCAGCCATGTTCTAAGCCCTCCCATCCTCCCTGGGCTTCTGGCGGAAGGAGTGAAAAGAGAGGAGCAGAGCACTGGGACCCATTTGACAGAAACCGGCTTCCCACGGGAAAGTCTTTCTCCACGGGCAGACATGCTCCCAGGTGCCTGTGGCAAGGGGAAGGAAATGCCATACACTGACCTGAAAGAGACCACAGGGCCGAGGCACAGTCTGAACCCTTCCCTCACCCCGGCGGTTTTGCTAGCAGGAGTTCAACCCCAACGAACACAGCCCGGAGACCCCTGAGGCAAAAACGGCTTCCGACGAACAATAGGTGCTTGCTGTGGAACACCTATCCCAAGTGGGGGTAGCCAGGTCAACAAAATGCCACACACCCAGGTGTAAGAAACAACATTGCCCAGCAATGGTCTAAGCCCCTCACCTCGTCCCTGTGCTTTGGGGAGCCGGAGGGACAGCCGAGGCCGATGGCCCTGAGACCCCTTTGCAAAAAGCCAGCTTCCCATGGAAACAGTTTTCCTGAGGTGCAGACCCTCTCACAAGTGGTTGTGCCAAGGTAAAGCAAATGCCCTCCACTTCTCTGGAAGAAACCACAGTGCCCAGCCATGTTCTAAGCCCTCCCATCCTCCCTGGGCTTCTGGCAGCAGGAGTGAAAAGAGAGAAGCAGAGCACTGGGACCCGTTTGACAAAAACCGGCTTCCCACGGGAAAGTCTTTCTCCACGTGCAGACATGCTCCCAGGTGCCTGTGGCAAGGGGAAGGAAATGCCATACACTGACCTGGAAGAGACCACAGGGCCCAGGCACAGTCTGAACGCTTCACTCAACCCGGCGGTTTTGCTAGCAGGAGTTCAACCCCAACGAACACAGCCCGGAGACCCCTGAGGCAAAAACGGCTTCTGACGAACAATAGGCGCTTGCTGTGGAACACCTATCCCAAGTGGGGGTAGCCAGGTCAACAAAATGCCACACACCCAGGTGTAAGAAACAACATTGCCCAGCCATGGTCTAAGCCCCTCACCTCGTCCCTGTGCTTTGGGGAGCCAGAGGGAAAGCCGAGGCCCACGGCCCTGAGACCCCTTTTCAAAAAGCCGGCTTCCCACAGAAACAGTTTTCCTGAGGTGCAGACCCTCTCATAAGTGGTTGTGGCAAGGTAAAGCAAATGCCCTCCACTTCTCTGGAAGAAACCACAGTGCCCAGCCATGTTCTAAGCCCTCCCATCCTCCCTGGGCTTCTGGCAGCAGGAGTGAAAAGAGAGGAGCAGAGCACTGGGACCCGTTTGACAAAAACCGGCTTCCCACGGGAAAGTCTTTCTCCACGGGCAGACATGCTCCCAGGTGCCTGTGGCAAGGGGAAGGAAATGCCATACACTGACCTGGAAGAGACCACAGGGCCCAGGCACAGTCTGAACCCTTCGCTCAACCCGGCGGTTTTGCTAGCAGGAGTTCAACCCCAACGAACACAGCCCGGAGACCCCTGAGGCAAAAACGGCTTCTGACGAACAATAGGCGCTTGCTGTGGAACACCTATCCCAAGTGGGGGTAGCCAGCTCAACAAAATGCCACACACCCAGGTGTAAGAAACAACATTGCCCAGCCATGGTCTAAGCCCCTCACCTCGTCCCTGTGCTTTGGGGAGCCGGAGGGACAGCCGAGGCACACGGCCCTGAGACCCCTTTGCAAAAAGCCGGCTTCCCACGGAAACAGTTTTCCTGAGGTGCAGACCCTATCCCAAGTGGTTGTGGCAAGGTAAAGCAAATGCCCTCCACTTCTCTGGAAGAAACCACAGTGCCCAGCCATGTTCTAAGCCCTCCCATCCTCCCTGGGCTTCTGGCGGAAGGAGTGAAAAGAGAGGAGCAGAGCACTGGGACCCGTTTGACAGAAACCGGCTTCCCACGGGAAAGTCTTTCTCCACGGGCAGACATGCTCCCAGGTGCCTGTGGCAAGGGGAAGGAAATGCCATACACTGACCTGAAAGAGACCACAGGGCCGAGGCACAGTCTGAACCCTTCCCTCACCCCGGCGGTTTTGCTAGCAGGAGTTCAACCCCAACGAACACAGCCCGGAGACCCCTGAGGCAAAAACGGCTTCCGACGAACAATAGGTGCTTGCTGTGGAACACCTATCCCAAGTGGGGGTAGCCAGGTCAACAAAATGCCACACACCCAGGTGTAAGAAACAACATTGCCCAGCAATGGTCTAAGCCCCTCACCTCGTCCCTGTGCTTTGGGGAGCCGGAGGGACACCCGAGGCCGATGGCCCTGAGACCCCTTTGCAAAAAGCCGGCTTCCCATGGAAAGAGTTTTCCTGAGGTGCAGACCCTCTCACAAGTGGTTGTGGCAAGGTAAAGCAAATGCCCTCCACTTCTCTGGAAGAAACCACAGTGCCCAGCCATGTTCTAAGCCGTCCCATCCTCCCTGGGCTTCTGGCAGCAGGAGTGAAAAGAGAGGAGCAGAGCACTGGGACCCGTTTGACAGAAACCGGCTTCCCACGGGAAAGTCTTTCTCCACGGGCAGACATGCTCCCAGGTGCCTGTGGCAAGGGGAAGGAAATGCCATACACTGACCTGGAAGAGAACACAGGGCCCAGGCACAGTCTGAACACTTCGCTCACCCCGGCGGTTTTGCTAGCAGGAGTTCAACCCCAACAAACACAGCCCGGAGACCCCTGAGGCAAAAACGGCTTCTGACGAACAATAGGCGCTTGCTGTGGAACACCTATCCCAAGTGGGGGTAGCCAGCTCAACAAAATGCCACACACCCAGGTGTAAGAAACAACATTGCCCAGCCATGGTCTAAGCCCCTCACCTCGTCCCTGTGCTTTGGGGAGCCGGAGGGACAGCCGAGGCCTATGGCCCTGATTCCCCTTTGCAAATAGCCGGCTTCCCATGGAAACAGTTTTCCTGAGGTGCAGACCCTCTCACAAGTGGTTGTGGCAAGGTAAAGCAAATGCCCTCCACTTCTCTGAAGAAACCACAGTGCCCAGCCATGTTCTAAGCCCTCCCATCCTCCCTGGGCTTCTGGCAGCAGGAGTGAAAAGAGAGGAGCAGAGCACTGGGACCCGTTTGACCAAAACCGTCTTCCCACGGGAAAGTCTTTCTCCACGTGCAGACATGCTCCCAGGTGCCTGTGGAAAGGGGAAGGAAATGCCATACACTGACCTGGAAGAGACCACAGGGCCCAGGCACAGTCTGAACCCTTCCCTCACCCCGGCGGTTTTGCTAGAAGGAGTTCAACCCCAACGAACACAGCCCGGAGACCCCTGAGGCAAAAACGGCTTCTGACGAACAATAGGCGCTTGCTGTGGAACACCTATCCCAAGTGGGGGTAGCCAGGTCAACAAAATGCCACACACCCAGGTGTAAGAAACAACATTGCCCAGCCATGGTCTAAGCCCCTCACCTCGTCCCTGTGCTTTGGGGAGCCGGAGGGACAGCCGAGGCCGATGGCCCTGAGACCCCTTTGCAAAAAGCCAGCTTCCCATGGAAACAGTTTTCCTGAGGTGCAGACCCTCTCACAAGTGGTTGTGCCAAGGTAAAGCAAATGCCCTCCACTTCTCTGGAAGAAACCACAGTGCCCAGCCATGTTCTAAGCCCTCCCATCCTCCCTGGGCTTCTGGCAGCAGGAGTGAAAAGAGAGAAGCAGAGCACTGGGACCCGTTTGACAAAAACCGGCTTCCCACGGGAAAGTCTTTCTCCACGTGCAGACATGCTCCCAGGTGCCTGTGGCAAGGGGAAGGAAATGCCATACACTGACCTGGAAGAGACCACAGGGCCCAGGCACAGTCTGAACGCTTCACTCAACCCGGCGGTTTTGCTAGCAGGAGTTCAACCCCAACGAACACAGCCCGGAGACCCCTGAGGCAAAAACGGCTTCTGACGAACAATAGGCGCTTGCTGTGGAACACCTATCCCAAGTGGGGGTAGCCAGGTCAACAAAATGCCACACACCCAGGTGTAAGAAACAACATTGCCCAGCCATGGTCTAAGCCCCTCACCTCGTCCCTGTGCTTTGGGGAGCCAGAGGGAAAGCCGAGGCCCACGGCCCTGAGACCCCTTTTCAAAAAGCCGGCTTCCCACAGAAACAGTTTTCCTGAGGTGCAGACCCTCTCATAAGTGGTTGTGGCAAGGTAAAGCAAATGCCCTCCACTTCTCTGGAAGAAACCACAGTGCCCAGCCATGTTCTAAGCCCTCCCATCCTCCCTGGGCTTCTGGCAGCAGGAGTGAAAAGAGAGGAGCAGAGCACTGGGACCCGTTTGACAAAAACCGGCTTCCCACGGGAAAGTCTTTCTCCACGGGCAGACATGCTCCCAGGTGCCTGTGGCAAGGGGAAGGAAATGCCATACACTGACCTGGAAGAGACCACAGGGCCCAGGCACAGTCTGAACCCTTCGCTCAACCCGGCGGTTTTGCTAGCAGGAGTTCAACCCCAACGAACACAGCCCGGAGACCCCTGAGGCAAAAACGGCTTCTGACGAACAATAGGCGCTTGCTGTGGAACACCTATCCCAAGTGGGGGTAGCCAGCTCAACAAAATGCCACACACCCAGGTGTAAGAAACAACATTGCCCAGCCATGGTCTAAGCCCCTCACCTCGTCCCTGTGCTTTGGGGAGCCGGAGGGACAGCCGAGGCACACGGCCCTGAGACCCCTTTGCAAAAAGCCGGCTTCCCACGGAAACAGTTTTCCTGAGGTGCAGACCCTATCCCAAGTGGTTGTGGCAAGGTAAAGCAAATGCCCTCCACTTCTCTGGAAGAAACCACAGTGCCCAGCCATGTTCTAAGCCCTCCCATCCTCCCTGGGCTTCTGGCGGAAGGAGTGAAAAGAGAGGAGCAGAGCACTGGGACCCGTTTGACAGAAACCGGCTTCCCACGGGAAAGTCTTTCTCCACGGGCAGACATGCTCCCAGGTGCCTGTGGCAAGGGGAAGGAAATGCCATACACTGACCTGAAAGAGACCACAGGGCCGAGGCACAGTCTGAACCCTTCCCTCACCCCGGCGGTTTTGCTAGCAGGAGTTCAACCCCAACGAACACAGCCCGGAGACCCCTGAGGCAAAAACGGCTTCCGACGAACAATAGGTGCTTGCTGTGGAACACCTATCCCAAGTGGGGGTAGCCAGGTCAACAAAATGCCACACACCCAGGTGTAAGAAACAACATTGCCCAGCAATGGTCTAAGCCCCTCACCTCGTCCCTGTGCTTTGGGGAGCCGGAGGGACACCCGAGGCCGATGGCCCTGAGACCCCTTTGCAAAAAGCCGGCTTCCCATGGAAAGAGTTTTCCTGAGGTGCAGACCCTCTCACAAGTGGTTGTGGCAAGGTAAAGCAAATGCCCTCCACTTCTCTGGAAGAAACCACAGTGCCCAGCCATGTTCTAAGCCGTCCCATCCTCCCTGGGCTTCTGGCAGCAGGAGTGAAAAGAGAGGAGCAGAGCACTGGGACCCGTTTGACAGAAACCGGCTTCCCACGGGAAAGTCTTTCTCCACGGGCAGACATGCTCCCAGGTGCCTGTGGCAAGGGGAAGGAAATGCCATACACTGACCTGGAAGAGACCACAGGGCCAGGCAGTCTGAACCCTTCCCTCAACCCGGCGGTTTTGCTAGCAGGAGTTCAACCCCAACGAACACAGCCCGGAGACCCCTGAGGCAAAAACGGCTTCTGACGAACAATAGGCGCTTGCTGTGGAACACTTATCCCAAGTGGGGGTAGCCAGCTCAACAAAATGCCACACACCCAGGTGTAAGAAACAACATTGCCCAGCCATGGTCTAAGCCCCTCACCTCGTCCCTGTGTATTGGGGAGCCGGAGGGACAGCCGAGGCCCACGGCCCTGAGACCCCTTTGCAAAAAGCCGGCTTCCCACGGAAACAGTTTTCCTGAGGTGCAGCCCCTCTCACAAGTGGTTGTGGCAAGGTAAAGCAAATGCCCTCCACTTCTCTGGAAGAAACCACAGTGCCCAGCCATGTTCTAAGCCCTCCCATCCTCCCTGGGCTTCTGGCAGCAGGAGTGAAAAGAGAGGAGCAGAGCACTGGGACCCGTTTGACAAAAACCGGCTTCCCACGGGAAAGTCTTTCTCCACGTGCAGACATGCTCCCAGGTGCCTGTGGCAAGGGGAAGGAAATGCCATACACTGACCTGGAAGAGACCACAGGGCCCAGGCACAGTATGAACCCTTCCCTCACCCCGGCGGTTTTGCTAGCAGGAGTTCAACCCCAACGAACACAGCCCGGAGACCCCTGGGGCAAAAACGGCTTCTGACGAAAAATAGGCGCTTGCTGTTGAACACTTATCCCAAGTGGGGGTAGCCAGCTCAACAAAATGCCACACACCCAGGTGTAAGAAACAACATTGCCCAGCCATGGTCTAAGCCCCTCACCTCGTCCCTGTGTATTGGGGAGCCGGAGGGACAGCCGAGGCCCACGGCCCTGAGACCCCTTTGCAAAAAGCCGGCTTCCCACGGAAACAGTTTTCCTGAGGTGCAGACCCTCTCACAAGGGGTTGTGGCAAGGTAAAGCAAATGCCCTCCACTTCTCTGGAAGAAACCACAGTGCCCAGCCATGTTCTAAGCCCTCCCATCCTCCCTGGGCTTCTGGCAGCAGGAGTGAAAAGAGAGGAGCAGAGCACTGGGACCCGTTTGACAAAAACCGGCTTCCCACGGGAAAGTCTTTCTCCACGGGCAGACATGCTCCCAGGTGCCTGTGGCAAGGGGAAGGAAATGCCATACACTGACCTGGAAGAGACCACAGGGCCCAGGCACAGTCTGAACCCTTCGCTCAACCCGGCGGTTTTGCTAGCAGGAGTTCAACCCCAACGAACACAGCCCGGAGACCCCTGAGGCAAAAACGGCTTCTGACGAACAATAGGCGCTTGCTGTGGAACACCTATCCCAAGTGGGGGTAGCCAGCTCAACAAAATGCCACACACCCAGGTGTAAGAAACAACATTGCCCAGCCATGGTCTAAGCCCCTCACCTCGTCCCTGTGCTTTGGGGAGCCGGAGGGACAGCCGAGGCACACGGCCCTGAGACCCCTTTGCAAAAAGCCGGCTTCCCACGGAAACAGTTTTCCTGAGGTGCAGACCCTATCCCAAGTGGTTGTGGCAAGGTAAAGCAAATGCCCTCCACTTCTCTGGAAGAAACCACAGTGCCCAGCCATGTTCTAAGCCCTCCCATCCTCCCTGGGCTTCTGGCGGAAGGAGTGAAAAGAGAGGAGCAGAGCACTGGGACCCGTTTGACAGAAACCGGCTTCCCACGGGAAAGTCTTTCTCCACGGGCAGACATGCTCCCAGGTGCCTGTGGCAAGGGGAAGGAAATGCCATACACTGACCTGAAAGAGACCACAGGGCCGAGGCACAGTCTGAACCCTTCCCTCACCCCGGCGGTTTTGCTAGCAGGAGTTCAACCCCAACGAACACAGCCCGGAGACCCCTGAGGCAAAAACGGCTTCCGACGAACAATAGGTGCTTGCTGTGGAACACCTATCCCAAGTGGGGGTAGCCAGGTCAACAAAATGCCACACACCCAGGTGTAAGAAACAACATTGCCCAGCAATGGTCTAAGCCCCTCACCTCGTCCCTGTGCTTTGGGGAGCCGGAGGGACACCCGAGGCCGATGGCCCTGAGACCCCTTTGCAAAAAGCCGGCTTCCCATGGAAAGAGTTTTCCTGAGGTGCAGACCCTCTCACAAGTGGTTGTGGCAAGGTAAAGCAAATGCCCTCCACTTCTCTGGAAGAAACCACAGTGCCCAGCCATGTTCTAAGCCCTCCCATCCTCCCTGGGCTTCTGGCAGCAGGAGTGAAAAGAGAGGAGCAGAGCACTGGGACCCGTTTGACAGAAACCGGCTTCCCACGGGAAAGTCTTTCTCCACGGGCAGACATGCTCCCAGGTGCCTGTGGCAAGGGGAAGGAAATGCCATACACTGACCTGGAAGAGACCACAGGGCCAGGCAGTCTGAACCCTTCCCTCAACCCGGCGGTTTTGCTAGCAGGAGTTCAACCCCAACGAACACAGCCCGGAGACCCCTGAGGCAAAAACGGCTTCTGACGAACAATAGGCGCTTGCTGTGGAACACTTATCCCAAGTGGGGGTAGCCAGCTCAACAAAATGCCACACACCCAGGTGTAAGAAACAACATTGCCCAGCCATGGTCTAAGCCCCTCACCTCGTCCCTGTGTATTGGGGAGCCGGAGGGACAGCCGAGGCCCACGGCCCTGAGACCCCTTTGCAAAAAGCCGGCTTCCCACGGAAACAGTTTTCCTGAGGTGCAGCCCCTCTCACAAGTGGTTGTGGCAAGGTAAAGCAAATGCCCTCCACTTCTCTGGAAGAAACCACAGTGCCCAGCCATGTTCTAAGCCCTCCCATCCTCCCTGGGCTTCTGGCAGCAGGAGTGAAAAGAGAGGAGCAGAGCACTGGGACCCGTTTGACAAAACCCGGCTTCCCACGGGAAAGTCTTTCTCCACGTGCAGACATGCTCCCAGGTGCCTGTGGCAAGGGGAAGGAAATGCCATACACTGACCTGGAAGAGACCACAGGGCCCAGGCACAGTATGAACCCTTCCCTCACCCCGGCGTTTTTGCTAGCAGGAGTTCAACCCCAGCGAACACAGCCCGGAGACCCCTGAGACAAAAACGGCTTCTGACGAAAAATAGGCGCTTGCTGTTGAACACTTATCCCAAGTGGGGGTAGCCAGCTCGAAAAAATGCCACACACCCAGGTGTAAGAAACAACATTGCCCAGCCATGGTCTAAGCCCCTCACCTCGTCCCTGTGTATTGGGGAGCCGGAGGGACAGCCGAGGCCCACGGCCCTGAGACCCCTTTGCAAAAAGCCGGCTTCCCACGGAAACAGTTTTCCTGAGGTGCAGACCCTCTCACAAGGGGCTGTGGCAAGGTAAAGCAAATACCCTCCACTTCTCTGGAAGAAACCACAGTGCCCAGCCATGTTCTAAGCCCTCCCATCCGCCCTGGGCTTCTGGCAGCAGGAGTGAAAAGAGAGGAGCAGAGCACTGGGACCCGTTTGACAGAAACCGGCTTCCCACGGGAAAGTCTTTCTCCACGGGCAGACATGCTCCCAGGTGCCTGTGGCAAGGGGAAGGAAATGCCATACACTGACCTGGAAGAGACCACAGGGCCCAGGCACAGTCTGAACCCTTCCCTCACCCCGGCGGTTTTGCTAGCAGGAGTTCAACCCCAACGAACACAGCCCGGAGACCCCTGAGGCAAAAACGGCTTCTGACGAAAAATAGGCGCTTGCTGTTGAACACTTATCCCAAGTGGGGGTAGCCAGCTCAACAAAATGCCACACACCCAGGTGTAAGAAACAACATTGCCCAGCCATGGTCTAAGCCCCTCACCTCGTCCCTGTGTATTGGGGAGCCGGAGGGACAGCCGAGGCCCACGGCCCTGAGACCCCTTTGCAAAAAGCCGGCTTCCCACGGAAACAGTTTTCCTGAGGTGCAGACCCTCTCACAAGGGGTTGTGGCAAGGTAAAGCAAATACCCTCCACTTCTCTGGAAGAAACCACAGTGCCCAGCCATGTTCTAAGCCCTCCCATCCTCCCTGGGCTTCTGGCAGCAGGAGTGAAAAGAGAGGAGCAGAGCACTGGGACCCGTTTGACAGAAACCGGCTTCCCACGGGAAAGTCTTTCTCCACGGGCAGACATGCTCCCAGGTGCCTGTGGCAAGGGGAAGGAAATGCCATACACTGACCTGGAAGAGAACACAGGGCCCAGGCACAGTCTGAACACTTCGCTCACCCCGGCGGTTTTGCTAGCAGGAGTTCAACCCCAACAAACACAGCCCGGAGACCCCTGAGGCAAAAACGGCTTCTGACGAACAATAGGCGCTTGCTGTGGAACACCTATCCCAAGTGGGGGTAGCCAGCTCAACAAAATGCCACACACCCAGGTGTAAGAAACAACATTGCCCAGCCATGGTCTAAGCCCCTCACCTCGTCCCTGTGCTTTGGGGAGCCGGAGGGACAGCCGAGGCACACGGCCCTGATTCCCCTTTGCAAATAGCCGGCTTCCCATGGAAACAGTTTTCCTGAGGTGCAGACCCTCTCACAAGTGGTTGTGGCAAGGTAAAGCAAATGCCCTCCACTTCTCTGAAGAAACCACAGTGCCCAGCCATGTTCTAAGCCCTCCCATCCTCCCTGGGCTTCTGGCAGCAGGAGTGAAAAGAGAGGAGCAGAGCACTGGGACCCGTTTGACCAAAACCGTCTTCCCACGGGAAAGTCTTTCTCCACGTGCAGACATGCTCCCAGGTGCCTGTGGAAAGGGGAAGGAAATGCCATACACTGACCTGGAAGAGACCACAGGGCCCAGGCACAGTCTGAACCCTTCCCTCACCCCGGCGGTTTTGCTAGAAGGAGTTCAACCCCAACGAACACAGCCCGGAGACCCCTGAGGCAAAAACGGCTTCTGACGAACAATAGGCGCTTGCTGTGGAACACCTATCCCAAGTGGGGGTAGCCAGGTCAACAAAATGCCACACACCCAGGTGTAAGAAACAACATTGCCCAGCCATGGTCTAAGCCCCTCACCTCGTCCCTGTGCTTTGGGGAGCCGGAGGGACAGCCGAGGCCGATGGCCCTGAGACCCCTTTGCAAAAAGCCAGCTTCCCATGGAAACAGTTTTCCTGAGGTGCAGACCCTCTCACAAGTGGTTGTGCCAAGGTAAAGCAAATGCCCTCCACTTCTCTGGAAGAAACCACAGTGCCCAGCCATGTTCTAAGCCCTCCCATCCTCCCTGGGCTTCTGGCAGCAGGAGTGAAAAGAGAGAAGCAGAGCACTGGGACCCGTTTGACAAAAACCGGCTTCCCACGGGAAAGTCTTTCTCCACGTGCAGACATGCTCCCAGGTGCCTGTGGCAAGGGGAAGGAAATGCCATACACTGACCTGGAAGAGACCACAGGGCCCAGGCACAGTCTGAACGCTTCACTCAACCCGGCGGTTTTGCTAGCAGGAGTTCAACCCCAACGAACACAGCCCGGAGACCCCTGAGGCAAAAACGGCTTCTGACGAACAATAGGCGCTTGCTGTGGAACACCTATCCCAAGTGGGGGTAGCCAGGTCAACAAAATGCCACACACCCAGGTGTAAGAAACAACATTGCCCAGCCATGGTCTAAGCCCCTCACCTCGTCCCTGTGCTTTGGGGAGCCAGAGGGAAAGCCGAGGCCCACGGCCCTGAGACCCCTTTTCAAAAAGCCGGCTTCCCACAGAAACAGTTTTCCTGAGGTGCAGACCCTCTCATAAGTGGTTGTGGCAAGGTAAAGCAAATGCCCTCCACTTCTCTGGAAGAAACCACAGTGCCCAGCCATGTTCTAAGCCCTCCCATCCTCCCTGGGCTTCTGGCAGCAGGAGTGAAAAGAGAGGAGCAGAGCACTGGGACCCGTTTGACAAAAACCGGCTTCCCACGGGAAAGTCTTTCTCCACGGGCAGACATGCTCCCAGGTGCCTGTGGCAAGGGGAAGGAAATGCCATACACTGACCTGGAAGAGACCACAGGGCCCAGGCACAGTCTGAACCCTTCGCTCAACCCGGCGGTTTTGCTAGCAGGAGTTCAACCCCAACGAACACAGCCCGGAGACCCCTGAGGCAAAAACGGCTTCTGACGAACAATAGGCGCTTGCTGTGGAACACCTATCCCAAGTGGGGGTAGCCAGCTCAACAAAATGCCACACACCCAGGTGTAAGAAACAACATTGCCCAGCCATGGTCTAAGCCCCTCACCTCGTCCCTGTGCTTTGGGGAGCCGGAGGGACAGCCGAGGCACACGGCCCTGAGACCCCTTTGCAAAAAGCCGGCTTCCCACGGAAACAGTTTTCCTGAGGTGCAGACCCTATCCCAAGTGGTTGTGGCAAGGTAAAGCAAATGCCCTCCACTTCTCTGGAAGAAACCACAGTGCCCAGCCATGTTCTAAGCCCTCCCATCCTCCCTGGGCTTCTGGCGGAAGGAGTGAAAAGAGAGGAGCAGAGCACTGGGACCCGTTTGACAGAAACCGGCTTCCCACGGGAAAGTCTTTCTCCACGGGCAGACATGCTCCCAGGTGCCTGTGGCAAGGGGAAGGAAATGCCATACACTGACCTGAAAGAGACCACAGGGCCGAGGCACAGTCTGAACCCTTCCCTCACCCCGGCGGTTTTGCTAGCAGGAGTTCAACCCCAACGAACACAGCCCGGAGACCCCTGAGGCAAAAACGGCTTCCGACGAACAATAGGTGCTTGCTGTGGAACACCTATCCCAAGTGGGGGTAGCCAGGTCAACAAAATGCCACACACCCAGGTGTAAGAAACAACATTGCCCAGCAATGGTCTAAGCCCCTCACCTCGTCCCTGTGCTTTGGGGAGCCGGAGGGACACCCGAGGCCGATGGCCCTGAGACCCCTTTGCAAAAAGCCGGCTTCCCATGGAAAGAGTTTTCCTGAGGTGCAGACCCTCTCACAAGTGGTTGTGGCAAGGTAAAGCAAATGCCCTCCACTTCTCTGGAAGAAACCACAGTGCCCAGCCATGTTCTAAGCCGTCCCATCCTCCCTGGGCTTCTGGCAGCAGGAGTGAAAAGAGAGGAGCAGAGCACTGGGACCCGTTTGACAGAAACCGGCTTCCCACGGGAAAGTCTTTCTCCACGGGCAGACATGCTCCCAGGTGCCTGTGGCAAGGGGAAGGAAATGCCATACACTGACCTGGAAGAGACCACAGGGCCAGGCAGTCTGAACCCTTCCCTCAACCCGGCGGTTTTGCTAGCAGGAGTTCAACCCCAACGAACACAGCCCGGAGACCCCTGAGGCAAAAACGGCTTCTGACGAACAATAGGCGCTTGCTGTGGAACACTTATCCCAAGTGGGGGTAGCCAGCTCAACAAAATGCCACACACCCAGGTGTAAGAAACAACATTGCCCAGCCATGGTCTAAGCCCCTCACCTCGTCCCTGTGTATTGGGGAGCCGGAGGGACAGCCGAGGCCCACGGCCCTGAGACCCCTTTGCAAAAAGCCGGCTTCCCACGGAAACAGTTTTCCTGAGGTGCAGCCCCTCTCACAAGTGGTTGTGGCAAGGTAAAGCAAATGCCCTCCACTTCTCTGGAAGAAACCACAGTGCCCAGCCATGTTCTAAGCCCTCCCATCCTCCCTGGGCTTCTGGCAGCAGGAGTGAAAAGAGAGGAGCAGAGCACTGGGACCCGTTTGACAAAAACCGGCTTCCCACGGGAAAGTCTTTCTCCACGTGCAGACATGCTCCCAGGTGCCTGTGGCAAGGGGAAGGAAATGCCATACACTGACCTGGAAGAGACCACAGGGCCCAGGCACAGTATGAACCCTTCCCTCACCCCGGCGGTTTTGCTAGCAGGAGTTCAACCCCAGCGAACACAGCCCGGAGACCCCTGAGACAAAAACGGCTTCTGACGAAAAATAGGCGCTTGCTGTTGAACACTTATCCCAAGTGGGGGTAGCCAGCTCGAAAAAATGCCACACACCCAGGTGTAAGAAACAACATTGCCCAGCCATGGTCTAAGCCCCTCACCTCGTCCCTGTGTATTGGGGAGCCGGAGGGACAGCCGAGGCCCACGGCCCTGAGACCCCTTTGCAAAAAGCCGGCTTCCCACGGAAACAGTTTTCCTGAGGTGCAGACCCTCTCACAAGGGGCTGTGGCAAGGTAAAGCAAATACCCTCCACTTCTCTGGAAGAAACCACAGTGCCCAGCCATGTTCTAAGCCCTCCCATCCGCCCTGGGCTTCTGGCAGCAGGAGTGAAAAGAGAGGAGCAGAGCACTGGGACCCGTTTGACAGAAACCGGCTTCCCACGGGAAAGTCTTTCTCCACGGGCAGACATGCTCCCAGGTGCCTGTGGCAAGGGGAAGGAAATGCCATACACTGACCTGGAAGAGACCACAGGGCCCAGGCACAGTCTGAACCCTTCCCTCACCCCGGCGGTTTTGCTAGCAGGAGTTCAACCCCAACGAACACAGCCCGGAGACCCCTGAGGCAAAAACGGCTTCTGACGAAAAATAGGCGCTTGCTGTTGAACACTTATCCCAAGTGGGGGTAGCCAGCTCAACAAAATGCCACACACCCAGGTGTAAGAAACAACATTGCCCAGCCATGGTCTAAGCCCCTCACCTCGTCCCTGTGTATTGGGGAGCCGGAGGGACAGCCGAGGCCCACGGCCCTGAGACCCCTTTGCAAAAAGCCGGCTTCCCACGGAAACAGTTTTCCTGAGGTGCAGACCCTCTCACAAGGGGTTGTGGCAAGGTAAAGCAAATACCCTCCACTTCTCTGGAAGAAACCACAGTGCCCAGCCATGTTCTAAGCCCTCCCATCCTCCCTGGGCTTCTGGCAGCAGGAGTGAAAAGAGAGGAGCAGAGCACTGGGACCCGTTTGACAAAAACCGGCTTCCCACGGGAAAGTCTTTCTCCACGGGCAGACATGCTCCCAGGTGCCTGTGGCAAGGGGAAGGAAATGCCATACACTGACCTGGAAGAGAACACAGGGCCCAGGCACAGTCTGAACCCTTCGCTCACCCCGGCGGTTTTGCTAGCAGGAGTTCAACCCCAACAAACACAGCCCGGAGACCCCTGAGGCAAAAACGGCTTCTGACGAACAATAGGCGCTTGCTGTGGAACACCTATCCCAAGTGGGGGTAGCCAGCTCAACAAAATGCCACACACCCAGGTGTAAGAAACAACATTGCCCAGCCATGGTCTAAGCCCCTCACCTCGTCCCTGTGCTTTGGGGAGCCGGAGGGACAGCCGAGGCCTATGGCCCTGATTCCCCTTTGCAAATAGCCGGCTTCCCATGGAAACAGTTTTCCTGAGGTGCAGACCCTCTCACAAGTGGTTGTGGCAAGGTAAAGCAAATGCCCTCCACTTCTCTGAAGAAACCACAGTGCCCAGCCATGTTCTAAGCCCTCCCATCCTCCCTGGGCTTCTGGCAGCAGGAGTGAAAAGAGAGGAGCAGAGCACTGGGACCCGTTTGACCAAAACCGTCTTCCCACGGGAAAGTCTTTCTCCACGTGCAGACATGCTCCCAGGTGCCTGTGGCAAGGGGAAGGAAATGCCATACACTGACCTGGAAGAGACCACAGGGCCCAGGCACAGTCTGAACCCTTCCCTCACCCCGGCGGTTTTGCTAGAAGGAGTTCAACCCCAACGAACACAGCCCGGAGACCCCTGAGGCAAAAACGGCTTCTGACGAACAATAGGCGCTTGCTGTGGAACACCTATCCCAAGTGGGGGTAGCCAGGTCAACAAAATGCCACACACCCAGGTGTAAGAAACAACATTGCCCAGCCATGGTCTAAGCCCCTCACCTCGTCCCTGTGCTTTGGGGAGCCGGAGGGACAGCCGAGGCCGATGGCCCTGAGACCCCTTTGCAAAAAGCCAGCTTCCCATGGAAACAGTTTTCCTGAGGTGCAGACCCTCTCACAAGTGGTTGTGCCAAGGTAAAGCAAATGCCCTCCACTTCTCTGGAAGAAACCACAGTGCCCAGCCATGTTCTAAGCCCTCCCATCCTCCCTGGGCTTCTGGCAGCAGGAGTGAAAAGAGAGGAGCAGAGCACTGGGACCCGTTTGACAAAAACCGGCTTCCCACGGGAAAGTCTTTCTCCACGTGCAGACATGCTCCCAGGTGCCTGTGGCAAGGGGAAGGAAATGCCATACACTGACCTGGAAGAGACCACAGGGCCCAGGCACAGTCTGAACGCTTCACTCAACCCGGCGGTTTTGCTAGCAGGAGTTCAACCCCAACGAACACAGCCCGGAGACCCCTGAGGCAAAAACGGCTTCTGACGAACAATAGGCGCTTGCTGTGGAACACCTATCCCAAGTGGGGGTAGCCAGGTCAACAAAATGCCACACACCCAGGTGTAAGAAACAACATTGCCCAGCCATGGTCTAAGCCCCTCACCTCGTCCCTGTGCTTTGGGGAGCCAGAGGGAAAGCCGAGGCCCACGGCCCTGAGACCCCTTTTCAAAAAGCCGGCTTCCCACAGAAACAGTTTTCCTGAGGTGCAGACCCTCTCATAAGTGGTTGTGGCAAGGTAAAGCAAATGCCCTCCACTTCTCTGGAAGAAACCACAGTGCCCAGCCATGTTCTAAGCCCTCCCATCCTCCCTGGGCTTCTGGCAGCAGGAGTGAAAAGAGAGGAGCAGAGCACTGGGACCCGTTTGACAAAAACCGGCTTCCCACGGGAAAGTCTTTCTCCACGGGTAGACATGCTCCCAGGTGCCTGTGGCAAGGGGAAGGAAATGCCATACACTGACCTGGAAGAGACCACAGGGCCCAGGCACAGTCTGAACACTTCGCTCAACCCGGAGGTTTTGCTAGCAGGAGTTCAACCCCAACGAACACAGCCCGGAGACCCCTGAGGCAAAAACGGCTTCTGACGAACAATAGGCGCTTGCTGTGGAACACCTATCCCAAGTGGGGGTAGCCAGCTCAACAAAATGCCACACACCCAGGTGTAAGAAACAACATTGCCCAGCCATGGTCTAAGCCCCTCACCTCGTCCCTGTGCTTTGGGGAGCCGGAGGGACAGCCGAGGCACACGGCCCTGAGACCCCTTTGCAAAAAGCCGGCTTCCCACGGAAACAGTTTTCCTGAGGTGCAGACCCTATCCCAAGTGGTTGTGGCAAGGTAAAGCAAATGCCCTCCACTTCTCTGGAAGAAACCACAGTGCCCAGCCATGTTCTAAGCCCTCCCATCCTCCCTGGGCTTCTGGCGGAAGGAGTGAAAAGAGAGGAGCAGAGCACTGGGACCCGTTTGACAGAAACCGGCTTCCCACGGGAAAGTCTTTCTCCACGGGCAGACATGCTCCCAGGTGCCTGTGGCAAGGGGAAGGAAATGCCATACACTGACCTGAAAGAGACCACAGGGCCGAGGCACAGTCTGAACCCTTCCCTCACCCCGGCGGTTTTGCTAGCAGGAGTTCAACCCCAACGAACACAGCCCGGAGACCCCTGAGGCAAAAACGGCTTCCGACGAACAATAGGTGCTTGCTGTGGAACACCTATCCCAAGTGGGGGTAGCCAGGTCAACAAAATGCCACACACCCAGGTGTAAGAAACAACATTGCCCAGCAATGGTCTAAGCCCCTCACCTCGTCCCTGTGCTTTGGGGAGCCGGAGGGACACCCGAGGCCGATGGCCCTGAGACCCCTTTGCAAAAAGCCGGCTTCCCATGGAAAGAGTTTTCCTGAGGTGCAGACCCTCTCACAAGTGGTTGTGGCAAGGTAAAGCAAATGCCCTCCACTTCTCTGGAAGAAACCACAGTGCCCAGCCATGTTCTAAGCCGTCCCATCCTCCCTGGGCTTCTGGCAGCAGGAGTGAAAAGAGAGGAGCAGAGCACTGGGACCCGTTTGACAGAAACCGGCTTCCCACGGGAAAGTCTTTCTCCACGGGCAGACATGCTCCCAGGTGCCTGTGGCAAGGGGAAGGAAATGCCATACACTGACCTGGAAGAGACCACAGGGCCAGGCAGTCTGAACCCTTCCCTCAACCCGGCGGTTTTGCTAGCAGGAGTTCAACCCCAACGAACACAGCCCGGAGACCCCTGAGGCAAAAACGGCTTCTGACGAACAATAGGCGCTTGCTGTGGAACACTTATCCCAAGTGGGGGTAGCCAGCTCAACAAAATGCCACACACCCAGGTGTAAGAAACAACATTGCCCAGCCATGGTCTAAGCCCCTCACCTCGTCCCTGTGTATTGGGGAGCCGGAGGGACAGCCGAGGCCCACGGCCCTGAGACCCCTTTGCAAAAAGCCGGCTTCCCACGGAAACAGTTTTCCTGAGGTGCAGCCCCTCTCACAAGTGGTTGTGGCAAGGTAAAGCAAATGCCCTCCACTTCTCTGGAAGAAACCACAGTGCCCAGCCATGTTCTAAGCCCTCCCATCCTCCCTGGGCTTCTGGCAGCAGGAGTGAAAAGAGAGGAGCAGAGCACTGGGACCCGTTTGACAAAAACCGGCTTCCCACGGGAAAGTCTTTCTCCACGTGCAGACATGCTCCCAGGTGCCTGTGGCAAGGGGAAGGAAATGCCATACACTGACCTGGAAGAGACCACAGGGCCCAGGCACAGTATGAACCCTTCCCTCACCCCGGCGGTTTTGCTAGCAGGAGTTCAACCCCAGCGAACACAGCCCGGAGACCCCTGAGACAAAAACGGCTTCTGACGAAAAATAGGCGCTTGCTGTTGAACACTTATCCCAAGTGGGGGTAGCCAGCTCGAAAAAATGCCACACACCCAGGTGTAAGAAACAACATTGCCCAGCCATGGTCTAAGCCCCTCACCTCGTCCCTGTGTATTGGGGAGCCGGAGGGACAGCCGAGACCCACGGCCCTGAGACCCCTTTGCAAAAAGCCGGCTTCCCACGGAAACAGTTTTCCTGAGGTGCAGACCCTCTCACAAGGGGTTGTGGCAAGGTAAAGCAAATACCCTCCACTTCTCTGGAAGAAACCACAGTGCCCAGCCATGTTCTAAGCCCTCCCATCCGCCCTGGGCTTCTGGCAGCAGGAGTGAAAAGAGAGGAGCAGAGCACTGGGACCCGTTTGACAGAAACCGGCTTCCCACGGGAAAGTCTTTCTCCACGGGCAGACATGCTCCCAGGTGCCTGTGGCAAGGGGAAGGAAATGCCATACACTGACCTGGAAGAGACCACAGGGCCCAGGCACAGTATGAACCCTTCCCTCACCCCGGCGGTTTTGCTAGCAGGAGTTCAACCCCAACGAACACAGCCCGGAGACCCCTGGGGCAAAAACGGCTTCTGACGAAAAATAGGCGCTTGCTGTTGAACACTTATCCCAAGTGGGGGTAGCCAGCTCAACAAAATGCCACACACCCAGGTGTAAGAAACAACATTGCCCAGCCATGGTCTAAGCCCCTCACCTCGTCCCTGTGTATTGGGGAGCCGGAGGGACAGCCGAGGCCCACGGCCCTGAGACCCCTTTGCAAAAAGCCGGCTTCCCACGGAAACAGTTTTCCTGAGGTGCAGACCCTCTCACAAGGGGTTGTGGCAAGGTAAAGCAAATGCCCTCCACTTCTCTGGAAGAAACCACAGTGCCCAGCCATGTTCTAAGCCCTCCCATCCTCCCTGGGCTTCTGGCAGCAGGAGTGAAAAGAGAGGAGCAGAGCACTGGGACCCGTTTGACAAAAACCGGCTTCCCACGGGAAAGTCTTTCTCCACGGGCAGACATGCTCCCAGGTGCCTGTGGCAAGGGGAAGGAAATGCCATACACTGACCTGAAAGAGACCACAGGGCCGAGGCACAGTCTGAACCCTTCCCTCACCCCGGCGGTTTTGCTAGCAGGAGTTCAACCCCAACGAACACAGCCCGGAGACCCCTGAGGCAAAAACGGCTTCCGACGAACAATAGGTGCTTGCTGTGGAACACCTATCCCAAGTGGGGGTAGCCAGGTCAACAAAATGCCACACACCCAGGTGTAAGAAACAACATTGCCCAGCAATGGTCTAAGCCCCTCACCTCGTCCCTGTGCTTTGGGGAGCCGGAGGGACACCCGAGGCCGATGGCCCTGAGACCCCTTTGCAAAAAGCCGGCTTCCCATGGAAAGAGTTTTCCTGAGGTGCAGACCCTCTCACAAGTGGTTGTGGCAAGGTAAAGCAAATGCCCTCCACTTCTCTGGAAGAAACCACAGTGCCCAGCCATGTTCTAAGCCGTCCCATCCTCCCTGGGCTTCTGGCGGAAGGAGTGAAAAGAGAGGAGCAGAGCACTGGGACCCGTTTGACAGAAACCGGCTTCCCACGGGAAAGTCTTTCTCCACGGGCAGACATGCTCCCAGGTGCCTGTGGCAAGGGGAAGGAAATGCCATACACTGACCTGGAAGAGACCACAGGGCCAGGCAGTCTGAACCCTTCCCTCAACCCGGCGGTTTTGCTAGCAGGAGTTCAACCCCAACGAACACAGCCCGGAGACCCCTGAGGCAAAAACGGCTTCTGACGAACAATAGGCGCTTGCTGTGGAACACTTATCCCAAGTGGGGGTAGCCAGCTCAACAAAATGCCACACAGCCAGGTGTAAGAAACAACATTGCCCAGCCATGGTCTAAGCCCCTCACCTCGTCCCTGTGTATTGGGGAGCCGGAGGGACAGCCGAGGCCCACGGCCCTGAGACCCCTTTGCAAAAAGCCGGCTTCCCACGGAAACAGTTTTCCTGAGGTGCAGCCCCTCTCACAAGTGGTTGTGGCAAGGTAAAGCAAATGCCCTCCACTTCTCTGGAAGAAACCACAGTGCCCAGCCATGTTCTAAGCCCTCCCATCCTCCCTGGGCTTCTGGCAGCAGGAGTGAAAAGAGAGGAGCAGAGCACTGGGACCCGTTTGACAAAAACCGGCTTCCCACGGGAAAGTCTTTCTCCACGTGCAGACATGCTCCCAGGTGCCTGTGGCAAGGGGAAGGAAATGCCATACACTGACCTGGAAGAGACCACAGGGCCCAGGCACAGTATGAACCCTTCCCTCACCCCGGCGGTTTTGCTAGCAGGAGTTCAACCCCAGCGAACACAGCCCGGAGACCCCTGAGACAAAAACGGCTTCTGACGAAAAATAGGCGCTTGCTGTTGAACACTTATCCCAAGTGGGGGTAGCCAGCTCGAAAAAATGCCACACACCCAGGTGTAAGAAACAACATTGCCCAGCCATGGTCTAAGCCCCTCACCTCGTCCCTGTGTATTGGGGAGCCGGAGGGACAGCCGAGACCCACGGCCCTGAGACCCCTTTGCAAAAAGCCGGCTTCCCACGGAAACAGTTTTCCTGAGGTGCAGACCCTCTCACAAGGGGCTGTGGCAAGGTAAAGCAAATACCCTCCACTTCTCTGGAAGAAACCACAGTGCCCAGCCATGTTCTAAGCCCTCCCATCCGCCCTGGGCTTCTGGCAGCAGGAGTGAAAAGAGAGGAGCAGAGCACTGGGACCCGTTTGACAGAAACCGGCTTCCCACGGGAAAGTCTTTCTCCACGGGCAGACATGCTCCCAGGTGCCTGTGGCAAGGGGAAGGAAATGCCATACACTGACCTGGAAGAGACCACAGGGCCCAGGCACAGTATGAACCCTTCCCTCACCCCGGCGGTTTTGCTAGCAGGAGTTCAACCCCAACGAACACAGCCCGGAGACCCCTGGGGCAAAAACGGCTTCTGACGAAAAATAGGCGCTTGCTGTTGAACACTTATCCCAAGTGGGGGTAGCCAGCTCAACAAAATGCCACACACCCAGGTGTAAGAAACAACATTGCCCAGCCATGGTCTAAGCCCCTCACCTCGTCCCTGTGTATTGGGGAGCCGGAGGGACAGCCGAGGCCCACGGCCCTGATTCCCCTTTGCAAATAGCCGGCTTCCCATGGAAACAGTTTTCCTGAGGTGCAGACCCTCTCACAAGGGGTTGTGGCAAGGTAAAGCAAATGCCCTCCACTTCTCTGAAGAAACCACAGTGCCCAGCCATGTTCTAAGCTCTCCCATCCTCCCTGGGCTTCTGGCAGCAGGAGTGAAAAGAGAGGAGCAGAGCACTGGGACCCGTTTGACCAAAACCGTCTTCCCACGGGAAAGTCTTTCTCCACGTGCAGACATGCTCCCAGGTGCCTGTGGCAAGGGGAAGGAAATGCCATACACTGACCTGGAAGAGACCACAGGGCCCAGGCACAGTCTGAACCCTTCCCTCACCCCGGCGGTTTTGCTAGAAGGAGTTCAACCCCAACGAACACAGCCCGGAGACCCCTGAGGCAAAAACGGCTTCTGACGAACAATAGGCGCTTGCTGTGGAACACCTATCCCAAGTGGGGGTAGCCAGGTCAACAAAATGCCACACACCCAGGTGTAAGAAACAACATTGCCCAGCCATGGTCTAAGCCCCTCACCTCGTCCCTGTGCTTTGGGGAGCCGGAGGGACAGCCGAGGCCGATGGCCCTGAGACCCCTTTGCAAAAAGCCAGCTTCCCATGGAAACAGTTTTCCTGAGGTGCAGACCCTCTCACAAGTGGTTGTGCCAAGGTAAAGCAAATGCCCTCCACTTCTCTGGAAGAAACCACAGTGCCCAGCCATGTTCTAAGCCCTCCCATCCTCCCTGGGCTTCTGGCAGCAGGAGTGAAAAGAGAGGAGCAGAGCACTGGGACCCGTTTGACAAAAACCGGCTTCCCACGGGAAAGTCTTTCTCCACGTGCAGACATGCTCCCAGGTGCCTCTGGCAAGGGGAAGGAAATGCCATACACTGACCTGGAAGAGACCACAGGGCCCAGGCACAGTCTGAACGCTTCACTCAACCCGGCGGTTTTGCTAGCAGGAGTTCAACCCCAACGAACACAGCCCGGAGACCCCTGAGGCAAAAACGGCTTCTGACGAACAATAGGCGCTTACTGTGGAACACCTATCCCAAGTGGGGGTAGCCAGGTCAACAAAATGCCACACACCCAGGTGTAAGAAACAACATTGCCCAGCCATGGTCTAAGCCCCTCACCTCGTCCCTGTGCTTTGGGGAGCCAGAGGGAAAGCCGAGGCCCACGGCCCTGAGACCCCTTTTCAAAAAGCCGGCTTCCCACAGAAACAGTTTTCCTGAGGTGCAGACCCTCTCATAAGTGGTTGTGGCAAGGTAAAGCAAATGCCCTCCACTTCTCTGGAAGAAACCACAGTGCCCAGCCATGTTCTAAGCCCTCCCATCCTCCCTGGGCTTCTGGCAGCAGGAGTGAAAAGAGAGGAGCAGAGCACTGGGACCCGTTTGACAAAAACCGGCTTCCCACGGGAAAGTCTTTCTCCACGGGCAGACATGCTCCCAGGTGCCTGTGGCAAGGGGAAGGAAATGCCATACACTGACCTGGAAGAGACCACAGGGCCCAGGCACAGTCTGAACACTTCGCTCAACCCGGCGGTTTTGCTAGCAGGAGTTCAACCCCAACGAACACAGCCCGGAGACCCCTGAGGCAAAAACGGCTTCTGACGAACAATAGGCGCTTGCTGTGGAACACCTATCCCAAGTGGGGGTAGCCAGCTCAACAAAATGCCACACACCCAGGTGTAAGAAACAACATTGCCCAGCCATGGTCTAAGCCCCTCACCTCGTCCCTGTGCTTTGGGGAGCCGGAGGGACAGCCGAGGCACACGGCCCTGAGACCCCTTTGCAAAAAGCCGGCTTCCCACGGAAACAGTTTTCCTGAGGTGCAGACCCTATCCCAAGTGGTTGTGGCAAGGTAAAGCAAATGCCCTCCACTTCTCTGGAAGAAACCACAGTGCCCAGCCATGTTCTAAGCCCTCCCATCCTCCCTGGGCTTCTGGCGGAAGGAGTGAAAAGAGAGGAGCAGAGCACTGGGACCCGTTTGACAGAAACCGGCTTCCCACGGGAAAGTCTTTCTCCACGGGCAGACATGCTCCCAGGTGCCTGTGGCAAGGGGAAGGAAATGCCATACACTGACCTGAAAGAGACCACAGGGCCGAGGCACAGTCTGAACCCTTCCCTCACCCCGGCGGTTTTGCTAGCAGGAGTTCAACCCCAACGAACACAGCCCGGAGACCCCTGAGGCAAAAACGGCTTCCGACGAACAATAGGTGCTTGCTGTGGAACACCTATCCCAAGTGGGGGTAGCCAGGTCAACAAAATGCCACACACCCAGGTGTAAGAAACAACATTGCCCAGCAATGGTCTAAGCCCCTCACCTCGTCCCTGTGCTTTGGGGAGCCGGAGGGACACCCGAGGCCGATGGCCCTGAGACCCCTTTGCAAAAAGCCGGCTTCCCATGGAAAGAGTTTTCCTGAGGTGCAGACCCTCTCACAAGTGGTTGTGGCAAGGTAAAGCAAATGCCCTCCACTTCTCTGGAAGAAACCACAGTGCCCAGCCATGTTCTAAGCCGTCCCATCCTCCCTGGGCTTCTGGCAGCAGGAGTGAAAAGAGAGGAGCAGAGCACTGGGACCCGTTTGACAGAAACCGGCTTCCCACGGGAAAGTCTTTCTCCACGGGCAGACATGCTCCCAGGTGCCTGTGGCAAGGGGAAGGAAATGCCATACACTGACCTGGAAGAGACCACAGGGCCAGGCAGTCTGAACCCTTCCCTCAACCCGGCGGTTTTGCTAGCAGGAGTTCAACCCCAACGAACACAGCCCGGAGACCCCTGAGGCAAAAACGGCTTCTGACGAACAATAGGCGCTTGCTGTGGAACACTTATCCCAAGTGGGGGTAGCCAGCTCAACAAAATGCCACACACCCAGGTGTAAGAAACAACATTGCCCAGCCATGGTCTAAGCCCCTCACCTCGTCCCTGTGTATTGGGGAGCCGGAGGGACAGCCGAGGCCCACGGCCCTGAGACCCCTTTGCAAAAAGCCGGCTTCCCACGGAAACAGTTTTCCTGAGGTGCAGCCCCTCTCACAAGTGGTTGTGGCAAGGTAAAGCAAATGCCCTCCACTTCTCTGGAAGAAACCACAGTGCCCAGCCATGTTCTAAGCCCTCCCATCCTCCCTGGGCTTCTGGCAGCAGGAGTGAAAAGAGAGGAGCAGAGCACTGGGACCCGTTTGACAAAAACCGGCTTCCCACGGGAAAGTCTTTCTCCACGTGCAGACATGCTCCCAGGTGCCTGTGGCAAGGGGAAGGAAATGCCATACACTGACCTGGAAGAGACCACAGGGCCCAGGCACAGTATGAACCCTTCCCTCACCCCGGCGGTTTTGCTAGCAGGAGTTCAACCCCAACGAACACAGCCCGGAGACCCCTGGGGCAAAAACGGCTTCTGACGAAAAATAGGCGCTTGCTGTTGAACACTTATCCCAAGTGGGGGTAGCCAGCTCAACAAAATGCCACACACCCAGGTGTAAGAAACAACATTGCCCAGCCATGGTCTAAGCCCCTCACCTCGTCCCTGTGTATTGGGGAGCCGGAGGGACAGCCGAGGCCCACGGCCCTGAGACCCCTTTGCAAAAAGCCGGCTTCCCACGGAAACAGTTTTCCTGAGGTGCAGACCCTCTCACAAGGGGTTGTGGCAAGGTAAAGCAAATGCCCTCCACTTCTCTGGAAGAAACCACAGTGCCCAGCCATGTTCTAAGCCCTCCCATCCTCCCTGGGCTTCTGGCAGCAGGAGTGAAAAGAGAGGAGCAGAGCACTGGGACCCGTTTGACAAAAACCGGCTTCCCACGGGAAAGTCTTTCTCCACGGGCAGACATGCTCCCAGGTGCCTGTGGCAAGGGGAAGGAAATGCCATACACTGACCTGGAAGAGACCACAGGGCCCAGGCACAGTCTGAACCCTTCGCTCAACCCGGCGGTTTTGCTAGCAGGAGTTCAACCCCAACGAACACAGCCCGGAGACCCCTGAGGCAAAAACGGCTTCTGACGAACAATAGGCGCTTGCTGTGGAACACCTATCCCAAGTGGGGGTAGCCAGCTCAACAAAATGCCACACACCCAGGTGTAAGAAACAACATTGCCCAGCCATGGTCTAAGCCCCTCACCTCGTCCCTGTGCTTTGGGGAGCCGGAGGGACAGCCGAGGCACACGGCCCTGAGACCCCTTTGCAAAAAGCCGGCTTCCCACGGAAACAGTTTTCCTGAGGTGCAGACCCTATCCCAAGTGGTTGTGGCAAGGTAAAGCAAATGCCCTCCACTTCTCTGGAAGAAACCACAGTGCCCAGCCATGTTCTAAGCCCTCCCATCCTCCCTGGGCTTCTGGCGGAAGGAGTGAAAAGAGAGGAGCAGAGCACTGGGACCCGTTTGACAGAAACCGGCTTCCCACGGGAAAGTCTTTCTCCACGGGCAGACATGCTCCCAGGTGCCTGTGGCAAGGGGAAGGAAATGCCATACACTGACCTGAAAGAGACCACAGGGCCGAGGCACAGTCTGAACCCTTCCCTCACCCCGGCGGTTTTGCTAGCAGGAGTTCAACCCCAACGAACACAGCCCGGAGACCCCTGAGGCAAAAACGGCTTCCGACGAACAATAGGTGCTTGCTGTGGAACACCTATCCCAAGTGGGGGTAGCCAGGTCAACAAAATGCCACACACCCAGGTGTAAGAAACAACATTGCCCAGCAATGGTCTAAGCCCCTCACCTCGTCCCTGTGCTTTGGGGAGCCGGAAGGACACCCGAGGCCGATGGCCCTGAGACCCCTTTGCAAAAAGCCGGCTTCCCATGGAAAGAGTTTTCCTGAGGTGCAGACCCTCTCACAAGTGGTTGTGGCAAGGTAAAGCAAATGCCCTCCACTTCTCTGGAAGAAACCACAGTGCCCAGCCATGTTCTAAGCCCTCCCATCCTCCCTGGGCTTCTGGCAGCAGGAGTGAAAAGAGAGGAGCAGAGCACTGGGACCCGTTTGACAGAAACCGGCTTCCCACGGGAAAGTCTTTCTCCACGGGCAGACATGCTCCCAGGTGCCTGTGGCAAGGGGAAGGAAATGCCATACACTGACCTGGAAGAGACCACAGGGCCAGGCAGTCTGAACCCTTCCCTCAACCCGGCGGTTTTGCTAGCAGGAGTTCAACCCCAACGAACACAGCCCGGAGACCCCTGAGGCAAAAACGGCTTCTGACGAACAATAGGCGCTTGCTGTGGAACACTTATCCCAAGTGGGGGTAGCCAGCTCAACAAAATGCCACACACCCAGGTGTAAGAAACAACATTGCCCAGCCATGGTCTAAGCCCCTCACCTCGTCCCTGTGTATTGGGGAGCCGGAGGGACAGCCGAGGCCCACGGCCCTGAGACCCCTTTGCAAAAAGCCGGCTTCCCACGGAAACAGTTTTCCTGAGGTGCAGCCCCTCTCACAAGTGGTTGTGGCAAGGTAAAGCAAATGCCCTCCACTTCTCTGGAAGAAACCACAGTGCCCAGCCATGTTCTAAGCCCTCCCATCCTCCCTGGGCTTCTGGCAGCAGGAGTGAAAAGAGAGGAGCAGAGCACTGGGACCCGTTTGACAAAACCCGGCTTCCCACGGGAAAGTCTTTCTCCACGTGCAGACATGCTCCCAGGTGCCTGTGGCAAGGGGAAGGAAATGCCATACACTGACCTGGAAGAGACCACAGGGCCCAGGCACAGTATGAACCCTTCCCTCACCCCGGCGTTTTTGCTAGCAGGAGTTCAACCCCAGCGAACACAGCCCGGAGACCCCTGAGACAAAAACGGCTTCTGACGAAAAATAGGCGCTTGCTGTTGAACACTTATCCCAAGTGGGGGTAGCCAGCTCGAAAAAATGCCACACACCCAGGTGTAAGAAACAACATTGCCCAGCCATGGTCTAAGCCCCTCACCTCGTCCCTGTGTATTGGGGAGCCGGAGGGACAGCCGAGGCCCACGGCCCTGAGACCCCTTTGCAAAAAGCCGGCTTCCCACGGAAACAGTTTTCCTGAGGTGCAGACCCTCTCACAAGGGGCTGTGGCAAGGTAAAGCAAATACCCTCCACTTCTCTGGAAGAAACCACAGTGCCCAGCCATGTTCTAAGCCCTCCCATCCGCCCTGGGCTTCTGGCAGCAGGAGTGAAAAGAGAGGAGCAGAGCACTGGGACCCGTTTGACAGAAACCGGCTTCCCACGGGAAAGTCTTTCTCCACGGGCAGACATGCTCCCAGGTGCCTGTGGCAAGGGGAAGGAAATGCCATACACTGACCTGAAAGAGACCACACGGCCCAGGCACAGTCTGAACCCTTCCCTCACCCCGGCGGTTTTGCTAGCAGGAGTTCAACCCCAACGAACACAGCCCGGAGACCCCTGAGGCAAAAACGGCTTCCGACGAACAATAGGTGCTTGCTGTGGAACACCTATCCCAAGTGGGGGTAGCCAGCTCAACAAAATGCCACACACCCAGGTGTAAGAAACAACATTGCCCAGCAATGGTCTAAGCCCCTCACCTCGTCCCTGTGCTTTGGGGAGCCGGAGGGACACCCGAGGCCGATGGCCCTGAGACCCCTTTGCAAAAAGCCGGCTTCCCATGGAAACAGTTTTCCTGAGGTGCAGACCCTCTCACAAGTGGTTGTGGCAAGGTAAAGCAAATGCCCTCCACTTCTCTGGAAGAAACCACAGTGCCCAGCCATGTTCTAAGCCGTCCCATCCTCCCTGGGCTTCTGGCAGCAGGAGTGAAAAGAGAGGAGCAGAGCACTGGGACCCGTTTGACAGAAACCGGCTTCCCACGGGAAAGTCTTTCTCCACGGGCAGACATGCTCCCAGGTGCCTGTGACAAGGGGAAGGAAATGCCATACACTGACCTGGAAGAGACCACAGGGCCAGGCACAGTCTGAACCCTTCCCTCAACCTGGCGGTTTTGCTAGCAGGAGTTCAACCCCAACGAACACAGCCCGGAGACCCCTGAGGCAAAAACGGCTTCTGACGAACAATAGGCGCTTGCTGTGGAACACTTATCCCAAGTGGGGGTAGCCAGCTCAACAAAATGCCACACACCCAGGTGTAAGAAACAACATTGCCCAGCCATGGTCTAAGCCCCTCACCTCGTCCCTGTGCTTTGGGGAACCGGAGGGACAGCCGAGGCCCACGGCCCTGAGACCCCTTTGCAAAAAGCCGGCTTCCCACGGAGACAGTTTTCCTGAGGTGTAGAACCTCTCACAAGTGGTTGTGGCAAGGTAAAGCAAATGCCCTCCACTTCTCTGGAAGAAACCACAGTGCCCTGCCATGTTCTAAGCCCTCCCATCCGCCCTGGGCTTCTGGCAGCAGGAGTGAAAAGAGAGGAGCAGAGCACTGGGACCCGTTTGACAAAACCCGGCTTCCCTCGGGAAAGTCTTTCTCCACGGGCAGACATGCTCCCAGGTGCCTGTGGCAAGGGGAAGGAAATGCCATACACTGACCTGGAAGAGACCACAGGGCCCAGGCACAGTCTGAACCCTTCCCTCACCCCGGCGGTTGTGCTAGCAGGAGTTCAACCCCAACGAACACATCCCGGAGACCCCTGAGGCAAAAACGGCTTCTGACGAACAATATGTGCTTGTTGTGGAACACCTATCCCAAGTGGGGGTAGCCAGGTAAACAATGCCACACACCCAGGTGTAAGAAACAACATTGCCCAGCCATGGTCTAAGCCCCTCACCTCGTCCCTGTGTATTGGGGAGCCGGAGGGACAGCCGAGGCCCACGGCCCTGAGACCCCTTTGCAAAAAGCCGGCTTCCCACGGAAACAGTTTTCCTGAGGTGCAGACCCTCTCACAAGGGGTTGTGGCAAGGTAAAGCAAATGCCCTCCACTTCTCTGGAAGAAACCACAGTGCCCAGCCATGTTCTAAGCCCTCCCATCCGCCCTGGGCTTCTGGCAGCAGGAGTGAAAAGAGAGGAGCAGAGCACTGGGACCCGTTTGACAGAAACCGGCTTACCACGGGAAAGTCTTTCTCCACGGGCAGACATGCTCCCAGGTGCCTGTGGCAAGGGGAAGGAAATGCCATACACTGACCTGGAAGAGACCACAGGGCCCAGGCACAGTATGAACCCTTCCCTCACCCCGGCGGTTTTGCTAGCAGGAGTTCAACCCCAACGAACACAGCCCGGAGACCCCTGAGGCAAAAACGGCTTCCGACGAACAATAGGTGCTTGCTGTGGAACACCTATCCCAAGTGGGGGTAGCCAGCTCAACAAAATGCCACACACCCAGGTGTAAGAAACAACATTGCCCAGCAATGGTCTAAGCCCCTCACCTCGTCCCTGTGCTTTGGGGAGCCGGAGGGACACCCGAGGCCGATGGCCCTGAGACCCCTTTGCAAAAAGCCGGCTTCCCATGGAAACAGTTTTCCTGAGGTGCAGACCCTCTCACAAGTGGTTGTGGCAAGGTAAAGCAAATGCCCTCCACTTCTCTGGAAGAAACCACAGTGCCCAGCCATGTTCTAAGCCGTCCCATCCTCCCTGGGCTTCTGGCAGCAGGAGTGAAAAGAGAGGAGCAGAGCACTGGGACCCGTTTGACAGAAACCGGCTTCCCACGGGAAAGTCTTTCTCCACGGGCAGACATGCTCCCAGGTGCCTGTGACAAGGGGAAGGAAATGCCATACACTGACCTGGAAGAGACCACAGGGCCAGGCACAGTCTGAACCCTTCCCTCAACCTGGCGGTTTTGCTAGCAGGAGTTCAACCCCAACGAACACAGCCCGGAGACCCCTGAGGCAAAAACGGCTTCTGACGAACAATAGGCGCTTGCTGTGGAACACTTATCCCAAGTGGGGGTAGCCAGCTCAACAAAATGCCACACACCCAGGTGTAAGAAACAACATTGCCCAGCCATGGTCTAAGCCCCTCACCTCGTCCCTGTGCTTTGGGGAACCGGAGGGACAGCCGAGGCCCACGGCCCTGAGACCCCTTTGCAAAAAGCCGGCTTCCCACGGAGACAGTTTTCCTGAGGTGTAGAACCTCTCACAAGTGGTTGTGGCAAGGTAAAGCAAATGCCCTCCACTTCTCTGGAAGAAACCACAGTGCCCTGCCATGTTCTAAGCCCTCCCATCCGCCCTGGGCTTCTGGCAGCAGGAGTGAAAAGAGAGGAGCAGAGCACTGGGACCCGTTTGACAAAACCCGGCTTCCCTCGGGAAAGTCTTTCTCCACGGGCAGACATGCTCCCAGGTGCCTGTGGCAAGGGGAAGGAAATGCCATACACTGACCTGGAAGAGACCACAGGGCCCAGGCACAGTCTGAACCCTTCCCTCACCCCGGCGGTTGTGCTAGCAGGAGTTCAACCCCAACGAACACATCCCGGAGACCCCTGAGGCAAAAACGGCTTCTGACGAACAATATGTGCTTGTTGTGGAACACCTATCCCAAGTGGGGGTAGCCAGGTAAACAATGCCACACACCCAGGTGTAAGAAACAACATTGCCCAGCCATGGTCTAAGCCCCTCACCTCGTCCCTGTGTATTGGGGAGCCGGAGGGACAGCCGAGGCCCACGGCCCTGAGACCCCTTTGCAAAAAGCCGGCTTCCCACGGAAACAGTTTTCCTGAGGTGCAGACCCTCTCACAAGGGGTTGTGGCAAGGTAAAGCAAATGCCCTCCACTTCTCTGGAAGAAACCACAGTGCCCAGCCATGTTCTAAGCCCTCCCATCCGCCCTGGGCTTCTGGCAGCAGGAGTGAAAAGAGAGGAGCAGAGCACTGGGACCCGTTTGACAGAAACCGGCTTACCACGGGAAAGTCTTTCTCCACGGGCAGACATGCTCCCAGGTGCCTGTGGCAAGGGGAAGGAAATGCCATACACTGACCTGGAAGAGACCACAGGGCCCAGGCACAGTATGAACCCTTCCCTCACCCCGGCGGTTTTGCTAGCAGGAGTTCAACCCCAACGAACACAGCCCGGAGACCCCTGAGGCAAAAACGGCTTCTGACGAAAAATAGGCGCTTGCTGTTGAACACTTATCCCAAGTGGGGGTAGCCAGCTCAACAAAATGCCACACACCCAGGTGTAAGAAACAACATTGCCCAGCCATGGTCTAAGCCCCTCACCTCGTCCCTGTGTATTGGGGAGCCGGAGGGACAGCCGAGGCCCACGGCCCTGAGACCCCTTTGCAAAAAGCCGGCTTCCCACGGAAACAGTTTTCCTGAGGTGCAGACCCTCTCACAAGGGGTTGTGGCAAGGTAAAGCAAATACCCTCCACTTCTCTGGAAGAAACCACAGTGCCCAGCCTTGTTCTAAGCCCTCCCATCCTCCCTGGGCTTCTGGCAGCAGGAGTGAAAAGAGAGGAGCAGAGCACTGGGACCCGTTTGACAAAAACCGGCTTCCCACGGGAAAGTCTTTCTCCACGGGCAGACATGCTCCCAGGTGCCTGTGGCAAGGGGAAGGAAATGCCATACACTGACCTGGAAGAGAACACAGGGCCCAGGCACAGTCTGAACCCTTCGCTCACCCCGGCGGTTTTGCTAGCAGGAGTTCAACCCCAACAAACACAGCCCGGAGACCCCTGAGGCAAAAACGGCTTCTGACGAACAATAGGCGCTTGCTGTGGAACACCTATCCCAAGTGGGGGTAGCCAGCTCAACAAAATGCCACACACCCAGGTGTAAGAAACAACATTGCCCAGCCATGGTCTAAGCCCCTCACCTCGTCCCTGTGCTTTGGGGAGCCGGAGGGACAGCCGAGGCCTATGGCCCTGATTCCCCTTTGCAAATAGCCGGCTTCCCATGGAAACAGTTTTCCTGAGGTGCAGACCCTCTCACAAGTGGTTGTGGCAAGGTAAAGCAAATGCCCTCCACTTCTCTGAAGAAACCACAGTGCCCAGCCATGTTCTAAGCCCTCCCATCCTCCCTGGGCTTCTGGCAGCAGGAGTGAAAAGAGAGGAGCAGAGCACTGGGACCCGTTTGACCAAAACCGTCTTCCCACGGGAAAGTCTTTCTCCACGTGCAGACATGCTCCCAGGTGCCTGTGGCAAGGGGAAGGAAATGCCATACACTGACCTGGAAGAGACCACAGGGCCCAGGCACAGTCTGAACCCTTCCCTCACCCCGGCGGTTTTGCTAGAAGGAGTTCAACCCCAACGAACACAGCCCGGAGACCCCTGAGGCAAAAACGGCTTCTGACGAACAATAGGCGCTTGCTGTGGAACACCTATCCCAAGTGGGGGTAGCCAGGTCAACAAAATGCCACACACCCAGGTGTAAGAAACAACATTGCCCAGCCATGGTCTAAGCCCCTCACCTCGTCCCTGTGCTTTGGGGAGCCGGAGGGACAGCCGAGGCCGATGGCCCTGAGACCCCTTTGCAAAAAGCCAGCTTCCCATGGAAACAGTTTTCCTGAGGTGCAGACCCTCTCACAAGTGGTTGTGCCAAGGTAAAGCAAATGCCCTCCACTTCTCTGGAAGAAACCACAGTGCCCAGCCATGTTCTAAGCCCTCCCATCCTCCCTGGGCTTCTGGCAGCAGGAGTGAAAAGAGAGGAGCAGAGCACTGGGACCCGTTTGACAAAACCCGGCTTCCCACGGGAAAGTCTTTCTCCACGTGCAGACATGCTCCCAGGTGCCTGTGGCAAGGGGAAGGAAATGCCATACACTGACCTGGAAGAGACCACAGGGCCCAGGCACAGTCTGAACGCTTCACTCAACCCGGCGGTTTTGCTAGCAGGAGTTCAACCCCAACGAACACAGCCCGGAGACCCCTGAGGCAAAAACGGCTTCTGACGAACAATAGGCGCTTGCTGTGGAACACCTATCCCAAGTGGGGGTAGCCAGCTCAACAAAATGCCACACACCCAGGTGTAAGAAACAACATTGCCCAGCCATGGTCTAAGCCCCTCACCTCGTCCCTGTGCTTTGGGGAGCCAGAGGGAAAGCCGAGGCCCACGGCCCTGAGACCCCTTTTCAAAAAGCCGGCTTCCCACAGAAACAGTTTTCCTGAGGTGCAGACCCTCTCATAAGTGGTTGTGGCAAGGTAAAGCAAATGCCCTCCACTTCTCTGGAAGAAACCACAGTGCCCAGCCATGTTCTAAGCCCTCCCATCCTCCCTGGGCTTCTGGCAGCAGGAGTGAAAAGAGAGGAGCAGAGCACTGGGACCCGTTTGACAGAAACCGGCTTCCCACGGGAAAGTCTTTCTCCACGGGCAGACATGCTCCCAGGTGCCTGTGGCAAGGGGAAGGAAATGCCATACACTGACCTGAAAGAGACCACACGGCCCAGGCACAGTCTGAACCCTTCCCTCACCCCGGCGGTTTTGCTAGCAGGAGTTCAACCCCAACGAACACAGCCCGGAGACCCCTGAGGCAAAAACGGCTTCCGACGAACAATAGGTGCTTGCTGTGGAACACCTATCCCAAGTGGGGGTAGCCAGGTCAACAAAATGCCACACACCCAGGTGTAAGAAACAACATTGCCCAGCAATGGTCTAAGCCCCTCACCTCGTCCCTGTGCTTTGGGGAGCCGGAGGGACACCCGAGGCCGATGGCCCTGAGACCCCTTTGCAAAAAGCCGGCTTCCCATGGAAACAGTTTTCCTGAGGTGCAGACCCTCTCACAAGTGGTTGTGGCAAGGTAAAGCAAATGCCCTCCACTTCTCTGGAAGAAACCACAGTGCCCAGCCATGTTCTAAGCCGTCCCATCCTCCATGGGCTTCTGGCAGCAGGAGTGAAAAGAGAGGAGCAGAGCACTGGGACCCGTTTGACAGAAACCGGCTTCCCACGGGAAAGTCTTTCTCCACGGGCAGACATGCTCCCAGGTGCCTGTGACAAGGGGAAGGAAATGCCATACACTGACCTGGAAGAGACCACAGGGCCAGGCAGTCTGAACCCTTCCCTCAACCTGGCGGTTTTGCTAGCAGGAGTTCAACCCCAACGAACACAGCCCGGAGACCCCTGAGGCAAAAACGGCTTCTGACGAACAATAGGCGCTTGCTGTGGAACACTTATCCCAAGTGGGGGTAGCCAGCTCAACAAAATGCCACACACCCAGGTGTAAGAAACAACATTGCCCAGCCATGGTCTAAGCCCCTCACCTCGTCCCTGTGCTTTGGGGAACCGGAGGGACAGCCGAGGCCCACGGCCCTGAGACCCCTTTGCAAAAAGCCGGCTTCCCACGGAGACAGTTTTCCTGAGGTGTAGAACCTCTCACAAGTGGTTGTGGCAAGGTAAAGCAAATGCCCTCCACTTCTCTGGAAGAAACCACAGTGCCCTGCCATGTTCTAAGCCCTCCCATCCGCCCTGGGCTTCTGGCAGCAGGAGTGAAAAGAGAGGAGCAGAGCACTGGGACCCGTTTGACAAAACCCGGCTTCCCTCGGGGAAGTCTTTCTCCACGGGCAGACATGCTCCCAGGTGCCTGTGGCAAGGGGAAGGAAATGCCATACACTGACCTGGAAGAGACCACAGGGCCCAGGCACAGTCTGAACCCTTCCCTCACCCCGGCGGTTGTGCTAGCAGGAGTTCAACCCCAACGAACACAGCCCGGAGACCCCTGAGGCAAAAACGGCTTCTGACGAACAATAGGTGCTTGTTGTGGAACACCTATCCCAAGTGGGGGTAGCCAGGTAAACAATGCCACACACCCAGGTGTAAGAAACAACATTGCCCAGCCATGGTCTAAGCCCCTCACCTCGTCCCTGTGTATTGGGGAGCCGGAGGGACAGCCGAGGCCCACGGCCCTGAGACCCCTTTGCAAAAAGCCGGCTTCCCACGGAAACAGTTTTCCTGAGGTGCAGACCCTATCCCAAGTGGTTGTGGCAAGGTAAAGCAAATGCCCTCCACTTCTCTGGAAGAAACCACAGTGCCCAGCCATGTTCTAAGCCCTCCCATCCTCCCTGGGCTTCTGGCGGAAGGAGTGAAAAGAGAGGAGCAGAGCACTGGGACCCGTTTGACAGAAACCGGCTTCCCACGGGAAAGTCTTTCTCCACGGGCAGACATGCTCCCAGGTGCCTGTGGCAAGGGGAAGGAAATGCCATACACTGACCTGAAAGAGACCACACGGCCCAGGCACAGTCTGAACCCTTCCCTCACCCCGGCGGTTTTGCTAGCAGGAGTTCAACCCCAACGAACACAGCCCGGAGACCCCTGAGGCAAAAACGGCTTCCGACGAACAATAGGTGCTTGCTGTGGAACACCTATCCCAAGTGGGGGTAGCCAGGTCAACAAAATGCCACACACCCAGGTGTAAGAAACAACATTGCCCAGCAATGGTCTAAGCCCCTCACCTCGTCCCTGTGCTTTGGGGAGCCGGAGGGACACCCGAGGCCGATGGCCCTGAGACCCCTTTGCAAAAAGCCGGCTTCCCATGGAAACAGTTTTCCTGAGGTGCAGACCCTCTCACAAGTGGTTGTGGCAAGGTAAAGGAAATGCCCTCCACTTCTCTGGAAGAAACCACAGTGCCCAGCCATGTTCTAAGCCGTCCCATCCTCCCTGGGCTTCTGGCAGCAGGAGTGAAAAGAGAGGAGCAGAGCACTGGGACCCGTTTGACAGAAACCGGCTTCCCACGGGAAAGTCTTTCTCCACGGGCAGACATGCTCCCAGGTGCCTGTGACAAGGGGAAGGAAATGCCATACACTGACCTGGAAGAGACCACAGGGCCAGGCAGTCTGAACCCTTCCCTCAACCTGGCGGTTTTGCTAGCAGGAGTTCAACCCCAACGAACACAGCCCGGAGACCCCTGAGGCAAAAACGGCTTCCGACGATCAAAAGGTGCTTGCTGTGGAACACCTATCCCAAGTGGGGGTAGCCAGCTCAACAAAATGCCACACACCCAGGTGTAAGAAACAACATTGCCCAGCCATGGTCTAAGCCCCTCACCTCGTCCCTGTGCTTTGGGGAACCGGAGGGACAGCCGAGGCCCACGGCCCTGAGACCCCTTTGCAAAAAGCCGGCTTCCCACGGAGACAGTTTTCCTGAGGTGTAGAACCTCTCACAAGTGGTTGTGGCAAGGTAAAGCAAATGCCCTCCACTTCTCTGGAAGAAACCACAGTGCCCTGCCATGTTCTAAGCCCTCCCATCCGCCCTGGGCTTCTGGCAGCAGGAGTGAAAAGAGAGGAGCAGAGCACTGGGACCCGTTTGACAAAACCCGGCTTCCCTCGGGAAAGTCTTTCTCCACGGGCAGACATGCTCCCAGGTGCCTGTGGCAAGGGGAAGGAAATGCCATACACTGACCTGGAAGAGACCACAGGGCCCAGGCACAGTCTGAACCCTTCCCTCACCCCGGCGGTTGTGCTAGCAGGAGTTCAACCCCAACGAACACAGCCCGGAGACCCCTGAGGCAAAAACGGCTTCTGACGAACAATAGGTGCTTGTTGTGGAACACCTATCCCAAGTGGGGGTAGCCAGGTAAACAATGCCACACACCCAGGTGTAAGAAACAACATTGCCCAGCCATGGTCTAAGCCCCTCACCTCGTCCCTGTGTATTGGGGAGCCGGAGGGACAGCCGAGGCCCACGGCCCTGAGACCCCTTTGCAAAAAGCCGGCTTCCCACGGAAACAGTTTTCCTGAGGTGCAGACCCTCTCACAAGGGGTTGTGGCAAGGTAAAGCAAATGCCCTCCACTTCTCTGGAAGAAACCACAGTGCCCAGCCATGTTCTAAGCCCTCCCATCCGCCCTGGGCTTCTGGCAGCAGGAGTGAAAAGAGAGGAGCAGAGCACTGGGACCCGTTTGACAGAAACCGGCTTACCACGGGAAAGTCTTTCTCCACGGGCAGACATGCTCCCAGGTGCCTGTGGCAAGGGGAAGGAAATGCCATACACTGACCTGGAAGAGACCACAGGGCCCAGGCACAGTATGAACCCTTCCCTCACCCCGGCGGTTTTGCTAGCAGGAGTTCAACCCCAACGAACACAGCCCGGAGACCCCTGAGGCAAAAACGGCTTCTGACGAAAAATAGGCGCTTGCTGTTGAACACTTATCCCAAGTGGGGGTAGCCAGCTCAACAAAATGCCACACACCCAGGTGTAAGAAACAACATTGCCCAGCCATGGTCTAAGCCCCTCACCTCGTCCCTGTGTATTGGGGAGCCGGAGGGACAGCCGAGGCCCACGGCCCTGAGACCCCTTTGCAAAAAGCCGGCTTCCCACGGAAACAGTTTTCCTGAGGTGCAGACCCTCTCACAAGGGGTTGTGGCAAGGTAAAGCAAATACCCTCCACTTCTCTGGAAGAAACCACAGTGCCCAGCCATGTTCTAAGCCCTCCCATCCTCCCTGGGCTTCTGGCAGCAGGAGTGAAAAGAGAGGAGCAGAGCACTGGGACCCGTTTGACAAAAACCGGCTTCCCACGGGAAAGTCTTTCTCCACGGGCAGACATGCTCCCAGGTGCCTGTGGCAAGGGGAAGGAAATGCCATACACTGACCTGGAAGAGAACACAGGGCCCAGGCACAGTCTGAACCCTTCGCTCACCCCGGCGGTTTTGCTAGCAGGAGTTCAACCCCAACAAACACAGCCCGGAGACCCCAGAGGCAAAAACGGCTTCTGACGAACAATAGGCGCTTGCTGTGGAACACCTATCCCAAGTGGGGGTAGCCAGCTCAACAAAATGCCACACACCCAGGTGTAAGAAACAACATTGCCCAGCCATGGTCTAAGCCCCTCACCTCGTCCCTGTGCTTTGGGGAGCCGGAGGGACAGCCGAGGCCGATGGCCCTGAGCCCCCTTTCAAAATGCCGGCTTCCCATGGAAACAGTTTTCCTGAGGTGCAGACCCTCTCACAAGTGGTTGTGGCAAGGTAAAGCAAATGTCCTCCACTTCTCTGAAGAAACCACAGTGCCCAGCCATGTTCTAAGCCCTCCCATCCTCCCTGGGCTTCTGGCAGCAGGAGTGAAAAGAGAGGAGCAGAGCACTGGGACCCGTTTGACCAAAACCGTCTTCCCACGGGAAAGTCTTTCTCCACGTGCAGACATGCTCCCAGGTGCCTGTGGCAAGGGGAAGGAAATGCCATACACTGACCTGGAAGAGACCACAGGGCCCAGGCACAGTCTGAACCCTTCCCTCACCCCGGCGGTTTTGCTAGAAGGAGTTCAACCCCAACGAACACAGCCCGGAGACCCCTGAGGCAAAAACGGCTTCTGACGAACAATAGGCGCTTGCTGTGGAACACCTATCCCAAGTGGGGGTAGCCAGGTCAACAAAATGCCACACACCCAGGTGTAAGAAACAACATTGCCCAGCCATGGTCTAAGCCCCTCACCTCGTCCCTGTGCTTTGGGGAGCCGGAGGGACAGCCGAGGCCGATGGCCCTGAGACCCCTTTGCAAAAAGCCAGCTTCCCATGGAAACAGTTTTCCTGAGGTGCAGACCCTCTCACAAGTGGTTGTGGCAAGGTAAAGCAAATGCCCTCCACTTCTCTGGAAGAAACCACAGTGCCCAGCCATGTTCTAAGCCGTCCCATCCTCCCTGGGCTTCTGGCAGCAGGAGTGAAAAGAGAGGAGCAGAGCACTGGGACCCGTTTGACAGAAACCGGCTTCCCACGGGAAAGTCTTTCTCCACGTGCAGACATGCTCCCAGGTGCCTGTGGCAAGGGGAAGGAAATGCCATACACTGACCTGGAAGAGACCACAGGGCCAGGCAGTCTGAACCCTTCCCTCAACCCGGCGGTTTTGCTAGCAGGAGTTCAACCCCAACGAACACAGCCCGGAGACCCCTGAGGCAAAAACGGCTTCTGACGAACAATAGGCGCTTGCTGTGGAACACTTATCCCAAGTGGGGGTAGCCAGCTCAACAAAATGCCACACACCCAGGTGTAAGAAACAACATTGCCCAGCCATGGTCTAAGCCCCTCACCTCGTCCCTGTGTATTGGGGAGCCGGAGGGACAGCCGAGGCCCACGGCCCTGAGACCCCTTTGCAAAAAGCCGGCTTCCCACGGAAACAGTTTTCCTGAGGTGCAGCCCCTCTCACAAGTGGTTGTGGCAAGGTAAGGCAAATGCCCTCCACTTCTCTGGAAGAAACCACAGTGCCCAGCCATGTTCTAAGCCCTCCCATCCTCCCTGGGCTTCTGGCAGCAGGAGTGAAAAGAGAGGAGCAGAGCACTGGGACCCGTTTGACAAAAACCGGCTTCCCACGGGAAAGTCTTTCTCCACGTGCAGACATGCTCCCAGGTGCCTGTGGCAAGGGGAAGGAAATGCCATACACTGACCTGGAAGAGACCACAGGGCCCAGGCACAGTATGAACCCTTCCCTCACCCCGGCGGTTTTGCTAGCAGGAGTTCAACCCCAACGAACACAGCCCGGAGACCCCTGAGACAAAAACGGCTTCTGACGAAAAATAGGCGCTTGCTGTTGAACACTTATCCCAAGTGGGGGTAGCCAGCTCGAAAAAATGCCACACACCCAGGTGTAAGAAACAACATTGCCCAGCCATGGTCTAAGCCCCTCACCTCGTCCCTGTGTATTGGGGAGCCGGAGGGACAGCCGAGGCCCACGGCCCTGAGACCCCTTTGCAAAAAGCCGGCTTCCCACGGAAACAGTTTTCCTGAGGTGCAGACCCTCTCACAAGGGGTTGTGGCAAGGTAAAGCAAATGCCCTCCACTTCTCTGGAAGAAACCACAGTGCCCAGCCAAGTTCTAAGCCGTCCCATCCTCCCTGGGCTTCTGGCAGCAGGAGTGAAAAGAGAGGAGCAGAGCACTGGGACCCGTTTGACAGAAACCGGCTTCCCACGGGAAAGTCTTTCTCCACGGGCAGACATGCTCCCAGGTGCCTGTGGCAAGGGGAAGGAAATGCCATACACTGACCTGGAAGAGACCACAGGGCCAGGCAGTCTGAACCCTTCCCTCAACCTGGCGGTTTTGCTAGCAGGAGTTCAACCCCAACGAACACAGCCCGGAGACCCTTGAGGCAAAAACGGCTTCTGACGAACAATAGGCGCTTGCTGTGGAACACTTATCCCAAGTGGGGGTAGCCAGCTCAACAAAATGCCACACACCCAGGTGTAAGAAACAACATTGCCCAGCCATGGTCTAAGCCCCTCACCTCGTCCCTGTGCTTTGGGGAACCGGAGGGACAGCCGAGGCCCACGGCCCTGAGACCCCTTTGCAAAAAGCCGGCTTCCCACGGAGACAGTTTTCCTGAGGTGCAGACCATATCCCAAGTGGTTGTGGCAAGGTAAAGCAAATGCCCTCCACTTCTCTGGAAGAAACCACAGTGCCCAGCCATGTTCTAAGCCCTCCCATCCGCCCTGGGCTTCTGGCAGCAGGAGTGAAAAGAGAGGAGCAGAGCACTGGGACCCGTTTGACAAAACCCGGCTTCCCTCGGGAAAGTCTTTCTCCACGGGCAGACATGCTCCCAGGTGCCTGTGGCAAGGGGAAGGAAATGCCATACACTGACCTGGAAGAGACCACAGGGCCCAGGCACAGTCTGAACCCTTCCCTCACCCCGGCGGTTTTGCTAGCAGGAGTTCAACCCCAACGAACACAGCCCGGAGACCCCTGAGGCAAAAACGGCTTCTGACGAACAATAGGTGCTTGTTGTGGAACACCTATCCCAAGTGGGGGTAGCCAGGTAAACAATGCCACACACCCAGGTGTAAGAAACAACATTGCCCAGCCATGGTCTAAGCCCCTCACCTCGTCCCTGTGCTTTGGGGAGCCGGAGGGACAGCCGAGGCCCACGGCCCTGAGACCCCTTTGCAAAAAGCCGGCTTCCCACGGAAACAGTTTTCCTGAGGTGCAGACCCTCTCACAAGGGGTTGTGGCAAGGTAAAGCAAATGCCCTCCACTTCTCTGGAAGAAACCACAGTGCCCAGCCATGTTCTAAGCCGTCCCATCCGCCCTGGGCTTCTGGCAGCAGGAGTGAAAAGAGAGGAGCAGAGCACTGGGACCCGTTTGACAAAAACCAGCTTCCCACGGGAAAGTCTTTCTCCACGTGCAGACATGCTCCCAGGTGCCTGTGGCAAGGGGAAGGAAATGCCATACACTGACCTGGAAGAGACCACAGGGCCCAGGCACAGTCTGAACCCTTCGCTCAACCCGGCGGTTTTGCTAGCAGGAGTTCAACCCCAACGAACACAGCCCGGAGACCCCCTGGGGCAAAAACGGCTTCCGAGGAGAAATATGCCCTTGCTGTGGAAAACCTATCCCAAGTGGGGGTAGCCAGGTCAACAAAATGCCACACACCCAGGTGTAAGAAACAACATTGCCCAGCCATGGTCTAAGCCCCTCACCTCGTCCCTGTGCTTTGGGGAGCCGGAGGGACAGCCGAGGCCGATGGCCCTGAGCCCCCTTTCAAAATGCCGGCTTCCCATGGAAACAGTTTTCCTGAGGTGCAGACCCTCTCACAAGTGGTTGTGGCAAGGTAAAGCAAATGCCCTCCACTTCTCTGGAAGAAACCACAGTGCCCAGCCATGTTCTAAGCCCTCCCATCCTCCCTGGGCTTCTGGCAGCAGGAGTGAAAAGAGAGGAGCAGAGCACTGGGACCCGTTTGACAAAAACCGGCTTCCCACGGGAAAGTCTTTCTCCACGGGCAGACATGCTCCCAGGTGCCTGTGGCAAGGGGAAGGAAATGCCATACACTGACCTGGAAGAGACCACAGGGCCCAGGCACAGTCTGAACCCTTCCCTCAACCTGGCGGTTTTGCTAGCAGGAGTTCAACTCCAAGGAACACAGCCCGGAGACCCCTGAGGCAAAAACGGCTTCTGACGAACAATAGGCGCTTGCTGTGGAACACCTATCCCAAGTGGGGGTAGCCAGCTCAACAAAATGCCACACACCCAGGTGTAAGAAACAACATTGCCCAGCCATGGTCTAAGCCCCTCACCTCGTCCCTGTGCTTTGGGGAGCCAGAGGGACAGCCGAGGCCGACGGCCCTGAGACCCCTTTGCAAAAAGCCGGCTTCCCACGGAAACAGTTTTCCTGAGGTGCAGACCCTCTCCCAAGTGTTTGTGGCAAGGTAAAGCAAATGCCCTCCACTTCTCTGGAAGAAACCACAGTGCCCAGCCATGTTCTAAGCCCTCCCATCCTCCCTGGGCTTCTGGCAGCAGGAGTGAAAAGAGAGGAGCAGAGCACTGGGACCCGTTTGACAGAAACCGGCTTCCCACGGGAAAGTCTTTCTCCACGGGCAGACATGCTCCCAGGTGCCTGTGGCAAGGGGAAGGAAATGCCATACACTGACCTGGAAGAGACCACAGGGCCAGGCAGTCTGAACCCTTCCCTCAACCCGGCGGTTTTGCTAGCAGGAGTTCAACCCCAACGAACACAGCCCGGAGACCCCTGAGGCAAAAACGGCTTCTGACGAACAATAGGCGCTTGCTGTGGAACACTTATCCCAAGTGGGGGTAGCCAGCTCAACAAAATGCCACACACCCAGGTGTAAGAAACAACATTGCCCAGCCATGGTCTAAGCCCCTCACCTCGTCCCTGTGTATTGGGGAGCCGGAGGGACAGCCGAGGCCCACGGCCCTGAGACCCCTTTGCAAAAAGCCGGCTTCCCACGGAAACAGTTTTCCTGAGGTGCAGCCCCTCTCACAAGTGGTTGTGGCAAGGTAAAGCAAATGCCCTCCACTTCTCTGGAAGAAACCACAGTGCCCAGCCATGTTCTAAGCCCTCCCATCCTCCCTGGGCTTCTGGCAGCAGGAGTGAAAAGAGAGGAGCAGAGCACTGGGACCCGTTTGACAAAAACCGGCTTCCCACGGGAAAGTCTTTCTCCACGGGCAGACATGCTCCCAGGTGCCTGTGGCAAGGGGAAGGAAATGCCATACACTGACCTGGAAGAGACCACAGGGCCCAGGCACAGTCTGAACCCTTCGCTCAACCCGGCGGTTTTGCTAGCAGGAGTTCAACCCCAACGAACACAGCCCGGAGACCCCTGAGGCAAAAACGGCTTCTGACGAACAATAGGCGCTTGCTGTGGAACACCTATCCCAAGTGGGGGTAGCCAGCTCAACAAAATGCCACACACCCAGGTGTAAGAAACAACATTGCCCAGCCATGGTCTAAGCCCCTCACCTCGTCCCTGTGCTTTGGGGAGCCGGAGGGACAGCCGAGGCACACGGCCCTGAGACCCCTTTGCAAAAAGCCGGCTTCCCACGGAAACAGTTTTCCTGAGGTGCAGACCCTATCCCAAGTGGTTGTGGCAAGGTAAAGCAAATGCCCTCCACTTCTCTGGAAGAAACCACAGTGCCCAGCCATGTTCTAAGCCCTCCCATCCTCCCTGGGCTTCTGGCGGAAGGAGTGAAAAGAGAGGAGCAGAGCACTGGGACCCGTTTGACAGAAACCGGCTTCCCACGGGAAAGTCTTTCTCCACGGGCAGACATGCTCCCAGGTGCCTGTGGCAAGGGGAAGGAAATGCCATACACTGACCTGAAAGATACCACAGGGCCGAGGCACAGTCTGAACCCTTCCCTCACCCCGGCGGTTTTGCTAGCAGGAGTTCAACCCCAACGAACACAGCCCGGAGACCCCTGAGGCAAAAACGGCTTCCGACGAACAATAGGTGCTTGCTGTGGAACACCTATCCCAAGTGGGGGTAGCCAGGTCAACAAAATGCCACACACCCAGGTGTAAGAAACAACATTGCCCAGCAATGGTCTAAGCCCCTCACCTCGTCCCTGTGCTTTGGGGAGCCGGAGGGACACCCGAGGCCGATGGCCCTGAGACCCCTTTGCAAAAAGCCGGCTTCCCATGGAAAGAGTTTTCCTGAGGTGCAGACCCTCTCACAAGTGGTTGTGGCAAGGTAAAGCAAATGCCCTCCACTTCTCTGGAAGAAACCACAGTGCCCAGCCATGTTCTAAGCCGTCCCATCCTCCCTGGGCTTCTGGCAGCAGGAGTGAAAAGAGAGGAGCAGAGCACTGGGACCCGTTTGACAGAAACCGGCTTCCCACGGGAAAGTCTTTCTCCACGTGCAGACATGCTCCCAGGTGCCTGTGGCAAGGGGAAGGAAATGCCATACACTGACCTGGAAGAGACCACAGGGCCAGGCAGTCTGAACCCTTCCCTCAACCCGGCGGTTTTGCTAGCAGGAGTTCAACCCCAACGAACACAGCCCGGAGACCCCTGAGGCAAAAACGGCTTCTGACGAACAATAGGCGCTTGCTGTGGAACACTTATCCCATGTGGGGGTAGCCAGCTCAACAAAATGCCACACACCCAGGTGTAAGAAACAACATTGCCCAGCCATGGTCTAAGCCCCTCACCTCGTCCCTGTGTATTGGGGAGCCGGAGGGACAGCCGAGGCCCACGGCCCTGAGACCCCTTTGCAAAAAGCCGGCTTCCCACGGAAACAGTTTTCCTGAGGTGCAGCCCCTCTCACAAGTGGTTGTGGCAAGGTAAAGCAAATGCCCTCCACTTCTCTGGAAGAAACCACAGTGCCCAGCCATGTTCTAAGCCCTCCCATCCTCCCTGGGCTTCTGGCAGCAGGAGTGAAAAGAGAGGAGCAGAGCACTGGGACCCGTTTGACAAAAACCGGCTTCCCACGGGAAAGTCTTTCTCCACGTGCAGACATGCTCCCAGGTGCCTGTGGCAAGGGGAAGGAAATGCCATACACTGACCTGGAAGAGACCACAGGGCCCAGGCACAGTATGAACCCTTCCCTCACCCCGGCGGTTTTGCTAGCAGGAGTTCAACCCCAACGAACACAGCCCGGAGACCCCTGAGACAAAAACGGCTTCTGACGAAAAATAGGCGCTTGCTGTTGAACACTTATCCCAAGTGGGGGTAGCCAGCTCGAAAAAATGCCACACACCCAGGTGTAAGAAACAACATTGCCCAGCCATGGTCTAAGCCCCTCACCTCGTCCCTGTGTATTGGGGAGCCGGAGGGACAGCCGAGGCCCACGGCCCTGAGACCCCTTTGCAAAAAGCCGGCTTCCCACGGAAACAGTTTTCCTGAGGTGCAGACCCTCTCACAAGGGGTTGTGGCAAGGTAAAGCAAATGCCCTCCACTTCTCTGGAAGAAACCACAGTGCCCAGCCAAGTTCTAAGCCGTCCCAAACTCCCTGGGCTTCTGGCAGCAGGAGTGAAAAGAGAGGAGCAGAGCACTGGGACCCGTTTGACAGAAACCGGCTTCCCACGGGAAAGTCTTTCTCCACGGGCAGACATGCTCCCAGGTGCCTGTGGCAAGGGGAAGGAAATGCCATACACTGACCTGGAAGAGACCACAGGGCCAGGCAGTCTGAACCCTTCCCTCAACCTGGCGGTTTTGCTAGCAGGAGTTCAACCCCAACGAACACAGCCCGGAGACCCTTGAGGCAAAAACGGCTTCTGACGAACAATAGGCGCTTGCTGTGGAACACTTATCCCAAGTGGGGGTAGCCAGCTCAACAAAATGCCACACACCCAGGTGTAAGAAACAACATTGCCCAGCCATGGTCTAAGCCCCTCACCTCGTCCCTGTGCTTTGGGGAACCGGAGGGACAGCCGAGGCCCACGGCCCTGAGACCCCTTTGCAAAAAGCCGGCTTCCCACGGAGACAGTTTTCCTGAGGTGCAGACCATATCCCAAGTGGTTGTGGCAAGGTAAAGCAAATGCCCTCCACTTCTCTGGAAGAAACCACAGTGCCCAGCCATGTTCTAAGCCCTCCCATCCGCCCTGGGCTTCTGGCAGCAGGAGTGAAAAGAGAGGAGCAGAGCACTGGGACCCGTTTGACAAAACCCGGCTTCCCTCGGGAAAGTCTTTCTCCACGGGCAGACATGCTCCCAGGTGCCTGTGGCAAGGGGAAGGAAATGCCATACACTGACCTGGAAGAGACCACAGGGCCCAGGCACAGTCTGAACCCTTCGCTCAACCCGGCGGTTTTGCTAGCAGGAGTTCAACCCCAACGAACACAGCCCGGAGACCCCCTGGGGCAAAAACGGCTTCCGAGGAGAAATATGCCCTTGCTGTGGAAAACCTATCCCAAGTGGGGGTAGCCAGGTCAACAAAATGCCACACACCCAGGTGTAAGAAACAACATTGCCCAGCCATGGTCTAAGCCCCTCACCTCGTCCCTGTGCTTTGGGGAGCCGGAGGGACAGCCGAGGCCGATGGCCCTGAGCCCCCTTTCAAAATGCCGGCTTCCCATGGAAACAGTTTTCCTGAGGTGCAGACCCTCTCACAAGGGGTTGTGGCAAGGTAAAGCAAATGCCCTCCACTTCTCTGGAAGAAACCACAGTGCCCAGCCATGTTCTAAGCCCTCCCATCCTCCCTGGGCTTCTGGCAGCAGGAGTGAAAAGAGAGGAGCAGAGCACTGGGACCCGTTTGACAAAAACCGGCTTCCCACGGGAAAGTCTTTCTCCACGGGCAGACATGCTCCCAGGTGCCTGTGGCAAGGGGAAGGAAATGCCATACACTGACCTGGAAGAGACCACAGGGCCCAGGCACAGTCTGAACCCTTCCCTCAACCTGGCGGTTTTGCTAGCAGGAGTTCAACTCCAAGGAACACAGCCCGGAGACCCCTGAGGCAAAAACGGCTTCTGACGAACAATAGGCGCTTGCTGTGGAACACCTATCCCAAGTGGGGGTAGCCAGCTCAACAAAATGCCACACACCCAGGTGTAAGAAACAACATTGCCCAGCCATGGTCTAAGCCCCTCACCTCGTCCCTGTGCTTTGGGGAGCCAGAGGGACAGCCGAGGCCGACGGCCCTGAGACCCCTTTGCAAAAAGCCGGCTTCCCACGGAAACAGTTTTCCTGAGGTGCAGACCCTCTCCCAAGTGTTTGTGGCAAGGTAAAGCAAATGCCCTCCACTTCTCTGGAAGAAACCACAGTGCCCAGCCATGTTCTAAGCCCTCCCATCCTCCCTGGGCTTCTGGCAGCAGGAGTGAAAAGAGAGGAGCAGAGCACTGGGACCCGTTTGACAAAAACCGGCTTCCCACGGGAAAGTCTTTCTCCACGTGCAGACATGCTCCCAGGTGCCTGTGGCAAGGGGAAGGAAATGCCATACACTAACCTGGAAGAGACCACAGGGCCCAGGCACAGTCTGAACCCTTCCCTCACCCCGGCGGTTTTGGTAGTAGGAGTTCAACCCCAACGAACAAAGCCCGGAGACCCCTGAGGCAAAAACGGCTTCTGACGAACAATAGGCGCTTGCTGTGGAACACCTATCCCAAGCGGGGGTAGCCAGGTCAACAAAATGCCACACACCCAGGTGTAAGAAACAACATTGCCCAGCCATGGTCTAAGCCCCTCACCTCGTCCCTGTGCTTTGGGGAGCCGGAGGGACAGCCGAGGCCCACGGCCCTGAGACCCCTTTGCAAAAAGCCGGCTTCCCACGGAAACAGTTTTCCTGAGGTGCAGACCCTCTCACAAGTGGTTGTTGCAAGGTAAAGCAAATGCCCTCCACTTCTCTGGAAGAAACCACAGTGCCCAGCCATGTTCTAAGCCGTCCCATCCTCCCTGGGCTTCTGGCAGCAGGAGTGAAAAGAGAGGAGCAGAGCACTGGGACCCGTTTGACAAAAACCGGCTTCCCACGGGAAAGTCTTTCTCCACGTGCAGACATGCTCCCAGGTGCCTGTGGCAAGGGGAAGGAAATGCCATACACTGACCTGGAAGAGACCACAGGGCCCAGGCACAGTCTGAACCCTTCCATCAACCCGGCGGTTTTGCTAGCAGGAGTTCAACCCCAACGAACACAGCCCGGAGACCCCTGAGGCAAAAACGGCTTCTGACGATCAATAGGCGCTTGCTGTGGAACACCTATCTCAAGTGGGGGTAGCCAGCTCAACAAAATGCCACACACCCAGGTGTAAGAAACAACATTGCCCAGCCATGGTCTAAGCCCCTCACTTCGTCCCTGTGCTTTGGGGAGCCGGAGGGACAGCCGAGGCCCACGGCCCTGAGACCCCTTTGCAAAAAGCCGGCTTCCCACGGAAACAGTTTTCCTGAGGTGCAGACCCTCTCACAAGTGGTTGTGGCAAGGTAAAGCAAATGCACTCCACTTCTCTGGAAGAAACCACAGTGCCCAGCCATGTTCTAAGCTCTCCCATCCTCCCTGAGCTTCTGGCAGCAGGAGTGAAAAGAGAGGAGCAGAGCACTGGGACCCGTTTGACAAAACCCGGCTTCCCACGGGAAAGTCTTCCCCACGCGCAGACATGCTCCCAGGTGCCTGTGGCAAGGGGAAGGAAATGCCATACACTGACCTGGAAGAGACCACAGGGCCCAGGCACAGTCTGAACCCTTCGCTCAACCCGGCGGTTTTGCTAGCAGGAGTTCAACCCCAACGAACACAGCCCGGAGACCCCTGAGGCAAAAACGGCTTCTCAAGAACAATAGGCACTTGCTGTGGAACACCTATCCCAAGTGGGGGTAGCCAGCTCAACAAAATGCCACACACCCAGGTGTAAGAAACAACATTGCCCAGCCATGGTCTAAGCCCCTCACCTCGTCCCTGTGCTTTGGGGCGCCGGAGGGACAGCCGAGGCCGATGGCCCTGAGACCCCTTTGCAAAAAGCCGGCTTCCCATGGAAACAGTTTTCCTGAGGTGCAGCCCCTCTCACAAGTGGTTGTGGCAAGGTAAAGCAAATGCCCTCCACTTCTCTGGAAGAAACCACAGTGCCCAGCCATGTTCTAAGCCCTCCCATCCTCCCTGGGCTTCTGGCAGCAGGAGTGAAAAGAGAGGAGCAGAGCACTGGGACCCGTTTGACAAAAACCGGCTTCCCACGGGAAAGTCTTTCTCCACGTGCAGACATGCTCCCAGGTGCCTGTGGCAAGGGGAAGGAAATGCCATACACTGACCTGGAAGAGACCACAGGGCCCAGGCACAGTATGAACCCTTCCCTCACCCCGGCGGTTTTGCTAGCAGGAGTTCAACCCCAACGAACACAGCCCGGAGACCCCTGAGGCAAAAACGGCTTCTGACGAAAAATAGGCGCTTGCTGTTGAACACTTATCCCAAGTGGGGGTAGCCAGCTCAACAAAATGCCACACACCCAGGTGTAAGAAACAACATTGCCCAGCCATGGTCTAAGCCCCTCACCTCGTCCCTGTGTATTGGGGAGCCGGAGGGACAGCCGAGGCCCACGGCCCTGAGACCCCTTTGCAAAAAGCCGGCTTCCCACGGAAACAGTTTTCCTGAGGTGCAGACCCTCTCACAAGGGGTTGTGGCAAGGTAAAGCAAATACCCTCCACTTCTCTGGAAGAAACCACAGTGCCCAGCCATGTTCTAAGCCCTCCCATCCTCCCTGGGCTTCTGGCAGCAGGAGTGAAAAGAGAGGAGCAGAGCACTGGGACCCGTTTGACAAAAACCGGCTTCCCACGGGAAAGTCTTTCTCCACGGGCAGACATGCTCCCAGGTGCCTGTGGCAAGGGGAAGGAAATGCCATACAATGACCTGGAAGAGAACACAGGGCCCAGGCACAGTCTGAACCCTTCGCTCAACCCGGCGGTTTTGCTAGCAGGAGTTCAACCCCAACAAACACAGCCCGGAGACCCCTGAGGCAAAAACGGCTTCTGACGAACAATAGGCGCTTGCTGTGGAACACCTATCCCAAGTGGGGGTAGCCAGCTCAACAAAATGCCACACACCCAGGTGTAAGAAACAACATTGCCCAGCCATGGTCTAAGCCCCTCACCTCGTCCCTGTGCTTTGGGGAGCCGGAGGGACAGCCGAGGCGCACGGCCCTGAGACCCCTTTGCAAAAAGCCGGCTTCCCACGGAAACAGTTTTCCTGAGGTGCAGACCCTCTCACAAGTGGTTGTGGCAAGGTAAAGCAAATGCCCTCCACTTCTCTGGAAGAAACCACAGTGCCCAGCCATGTTCTAAGCCCTCCCATCCTCCCTGGGCTTCTGGCAGCAGGAGTGAAAAGAGAGGAGCAGAGCACTGGGACCCGTTTGACAGAAACCGGCTTCCCACGGGAAAGTCTTTCTCCACGGGCAGACATGCTCCCAGGTGCCTGTGGCAAGGGGAAGGAAATGCCATACACTGACCTGAAAGATACCACAGGGCCGAGGCACAGTCTGAACCCTTCCCTCACCCCGGCGGTTTTGCTAGCAGGAGTTCAACCCCAACGAACACAGCCCGGAGACCCCTGAGGCAAAAACGGCTTCCGACGAACAATAGGTGCTTGCTGTGGAACACCTATCCCAAGTGGGGGTAGCCAGGTCAACAAAATGCCACACACCCAGGTGTAAGAAACAACATTGCCCAGCAATGGTCTAAGCCCCTCACCTCGTCCCTGTGCTTTGGGGAGCCGGAGGGACACCCGAGGCCGATGGCCCTGAGACCCCTTTGCAAAAAGCCGGCTTCCCATGGAAAGAGTTTTCCTGAGGTGCAGACCCTCTCACAAGTGGTTGTGGCAAGGTAAAGCAAATGCCCTCCACTTCTCTGGAAGAAACCACAGTGCCCAGCCATGTTCTAAGCCGTCCCATCCTCCCTGGGCTTCTGGCAGCAGGAGTGAAAAGAGAGGAGCAGAGCACTGGGACCCGTTTGACAGAAACCGGCTTCCCACGGGAAAGTCTTTCTCCACGTGCAGACATGCTCCCAGGTGCCTGTGGCAAGGGGAAGGAAATGCCATACACTGACCTGGAAGAGACCACAGGGCCAGGCAGTCTGAACCCTTCCCTCAACCCGGCGGTTTTGCTAGCAGGAGTTCAACCCCAACGAACACAGCCCGGAGACCCCTGAGGCAAAAACGGCTTCTGACGAACAATAGGCGCTTGCTGTGGAACACTTATCCCAAGTGGGGGTAGCCAGCTCAACAAAATGCCACACACCCAGGTGTAAGAAACAACATTGCCCAGCCATGGTCTAAGCCCCTCACCTCGTCCCTGTGTATTGGGGAGCCGGAGGGACAGCCGAGGCCCACGGCCCTGAGACCCCTTTGCAAAAAGCCGGCTTCCCACGGAAACAGTTTTCCTGAGGTGCAGCCCCTCTCACAAGTGGTTGTGGCAAGGTAAAGCAAATGCCCTCCACTTCTCTGGAAGAAACCACAGTGCCCAGCCATGTTCTAAGCCCTCCCATCCTCCCTGGGCTTCTGGCAGCAGGAGTGAAAAGAGAGGAGCAGAGCACTGGGACCCGTTTGACAAAAACCGGCTTCCCACGGGAAAGTCTTTCTCCACGTGCAGACATGCTCCCAGGTGCCTGTGGCAAGGGGAAGGAAATGCCATACACTGACCTGGAAGAGACCACAGGGCCCAGGCACAGTATGAACCCTTCCCTCACCCCGGCGGTTTTGCTAGCAGGAGTTCAACCCCAACGAACACAGCCCGGAGACCCCTGAGACAAAAACGGCTTCTGACGAAAAATAGGCGCTTGCTGTTGAACACTTATCCCAAGTGGGGGTAGCCAGCTCGAAAAAATGCCACACACCCAGGTGTAAGAAACAACATTGCCCAGCCATGGTCTAAGCCCCTCACCTCGTCCCTGTGTATTGGGGAGCCGGAGGGACAGCCGAGGCCCACGGCCCTGAGACCCCTTTGCAAAAAGCCGGCTTCCCACGGAAACAGTTTTCCTGAGGTGCAGACCCTCTCACAAGGGGTTGTGGCAAGGTAAAGCAAATGCCCTCCACTTCTCTGGAAGAAACCACAGTGCCCAGCCAAGTTCTAAGCCGTCCCATCCTCCCTGGGCTTCTGGCAGCAGGAGTGAAAAGAGAGGAGCAGAGCACTGGGACCCGTTTGACAGAAACCGGCTTCCCACGGGAAAGTCTTTCTCCACGGGCAGACATGCTCCCAGGTGCCTGTGGCAAGGGGAAGGAAATGCCATACACTGACCTGGAAGAGACCACAGGGCCAGGCAGTCTGAACCCTTCCCTCAACCTGGCGGTTTTGCTAGCAGGAGTTCAACCCCAACGAACACAGCCCGGAGACCCTTGAGGCAAAAACGGCTTCTGACGAACAATAGGCGCTTGCTGTGGAACACTTATCCCAAGTGGGGGTAGCCAGCTCAACAAAATGCCACACACCCAGGTGTAAGAAACAACATTGCCCAGCCATGGTCTAAGCCCCTCACCTCGTCCCTGTGCTTTGGGGAACCGGAGGGACAGCCGAGGCCCACGGCCCTGAGACCCCTTTGCAAAAAGCCGGCTTCCCACGGAGACAGTTTTCCTGAGGTGCAGACCATATCCCAAGTGGTTGTGGCAAGGTAAAGCAAATGCCCTCCACTTCTCTGGAAGAAACCACAGTGCCCAGCCATGTTCTAAGCCCTCCCATCCGCCCTGGGCTTCTGGCAGCAGGAGTGAAAAGAGAGGAGCAGAGCACTGGGACCCGTTTGACAAAACCCGGCTTCCCTCGGGAAAGTCTTTCTCCACGGGCAGACATGCTCCCAGGTGCCTGTGGCAAGGGGAAGGAAATGCCATACACTGACCTGGAAGAGACCACAGGGCCCAGGCACAGTCTGAACCCTTCGCTCAACCCGGCGGTTTTGCTAGCAGGAGTTCAACCCCAACGAACACAGCCCGGAGACCCCCTGGGGCAAAAACGGCTTCCGAGGAGAAATATGCCCTTGCTGTGGAAAACCTATCCCAAGTGGGGGTAGCCAGGTCAACAAAATGCCACACACCCAGGTGTAAGAAACAACATTGCCCAGCCATGGTCTAAGCCCCTCACCTCGTCCCTGTGCTTTGGGGAGCCGGAGGGACAGCCGAGGCCGATGGCCCTGAGCCCCCTTTCAAAATGCCGGCTTCCCATGGAAACAGTTTTCCTGAGGTGCAGACCCTCTCACAAGGGGTTGTGGCAAGGTAAAGCAAATGCCCTCCACTTCTCTGGAAGAAACCACAGTGCCCAGCCATGTTCTAAGCCGTCCCATCCTCCCTGGGCTTCTGGCAGCAGGAGTGAAAAGAGAGGAGCAGAGCACTGGGACCCGTTTGACAAAAACCGGCTTCCCACGGGAAAGTCTTTCTCCACGGGCAGACATGCTCCCAGGTGCCTGTGGCAAGGGGAAGGAAATGCCATACACTGACCTGGAAGAGACCACAGGGCCCAGGCACAGTCTGAACCCTTCCCTCAACCTGGCGGTTTTGCTAGCAGGAGTTCAACTCCAAGGAACACAGCCCGGAGACCCCTGAGGCAAAAACGGCTTCTGACGAACAATAGGCGCTTGCTGTGGAACACCTATCCCAAGTGGGGGTAGCCAGCTCAACAAAATGCCACACACCCAGGTGTAAGAAACAACATTGCCCAGCCATGGTCTAAGCCCCTCACCTCGTCCCTGTGCTTTGGGGCGCCGGAGGGACAGCCGAGGCCGATGGCCCTGAGACCCCTTTGCAAAAAGCCGGCTTCCCATGGAAACAGTTTTCCTGAGGTGCAGCCCCTCTCACAAGTGGTTGTGGCAAGGTAAAGCAAATGCCCTCCACTTCTCTGGAAGAAACCACAGTGCCCAGCCATGTTCTAAGCCCTCCCATCCTCCCTGGGCTTCTGGCAGCAGGAGTGAAAAGAGAGGAGCAGAGCACTGGGACCCGTTTGACAAAAACCGGCTTCCCACGGGAAAGTCTTTCTCCACGTGCAGACATGCTCCCAGGTGCCTGTGGCAAGGGGAAGGAAATGCCATACACTGACCTGGAAGAGACCACAGGGCCCAGGCACAGTATGAACCCTTCCCTCACCCCGGCGGTTTTGCTAGCAGGAGTTCAACCCCAACGAACACAGCCCGGAGACCCCTGAGGCAAAAACGGCTTCTGACGAAAAATAGGCGCTTGCTGTTGAACACTTATCCCAAGTGGGGGTAGCCAGCTCAACAAAATGCCACACACCCAGGTGTAAGAAACAACATTGCCCAGCCATGGTCTAAGCCCCTCACCTCGTCCCTGTGTATTGGGGAGCCGGAGGGACAGCCGAGGCCCACGGCCCTGAGACCCCTTTGCAAAAAGCCGGCTTCCCACGGAAACAGATTTCCTGAGGTGCAGACCCTCTCACAAGGGGTTGTGGCAAGGTAAAGCAAATACCCTCCACTTCTCTGGAAGAAACCACAGTGCCCAGCCATGTTCTAAGCCCTCCCATCCTCCCTGGGCTTCTGGCAGCAGGAGTGAAAAGAGAGGAGCAGAGCACTGGGACCCGTTTGACAAAAACCGGCTTCCCACGGGAAAGTCTTTCTCCACGGGCAGACATGCTCCCAGGTGCCTGTGGCAAGGGGAAGGAAATGCCATACAATGACCTGGAAGAGAACACAGGGCCCAGGCACAGTCTGAACCCTTCGCTCAACCCGGCGGTTTTGCTAGCAGGAGTTCAACCCCAACAAACACAGCCCGGAGACCCCTGAGGCAAAAACGGCTTCTGACGAACAATAGGCGCTTGCTGTGGAACACCTATCCCAAGTGGGGGTAGCCAGCTCAACAAAATGCCACACACCCAGGTGTAAGAAACAACATTGCCCAGCCATGGTCTAAGCCCCTCACCTCGTCCCTGTGTATTGGGGAGCCGGAGGGACAGCCGAGGCCCACGGCCCTGAGACCCCTTTGCAAAAAGCCGGCTTCCCACGGAAACAGTTTTCCTGAGGTGCAGACCCTCTCACAAGGGGTTGTGGCAAGGTAAAGCAAATGCCCTCCACTTCTCTGGAAGAAACCACAGTGCCCAGCCAAGTTCTAAGCCGTCCCATCCTCCCTGGGCTTCTGGCAGCAGGAGTGAAAAGAGAGGAGCAGAGCACTGGGACCCGTTTGACAGAAACCGGCTTCCCACGGGAAAGTCTTTCTCCACGGGCAGACATGCTCCCAGGTGCCTGTGGCAAGGGGAAGGAAATGCCATACACTGACCTGGAAGAGACCACAGGGCCAGGCAGTCTGAACCCTTCCCTCAACCTGGCGGTTTTGCTAGCAGGAGTTCAACCCCAACGAACACAGCCCGGAGACCCTTGAGGCAAAAACGGCTTCTGACGAACAATAGGCGCTTGCTGTGGAACACTTATCCCAAGTGGGGGTAGCCAGCTCAACAAAATGCCACACACCCAGGTGTAAGAAACAACATTGCCCAGCCATGGTCTAAGCCCCTCACCTCGTCCCTGTGCTTTGGGGAACCGGAGGGACAGCCGAGGCCCACGGCCCTGAGACCCCTTTGCAAAAAGCCGGCTTCCCACGGAGACAGTTTTCCTGAGGTGCAGACCATATCCCAAGTGGTTGTGGCAAGGTAAAGCAAATGCCCTCCACTTCTCTGGAAGAAACCACAGTGCCCAGCCATGTTCTAAGCCCTCCCATCCGCCCTGGGCTTCTGGCAGCAGGAGTGAAAAGAGAGGAGCAGAGCACTGGGACCCGTTTGACAAAACCCGGCTTCCCTCGGGAAAGTCTTTCTCCACGGGCAGACATGCTCCCAGGTGCCTGTGGCAAGGGGAAGGAAATGCCATACACTGACCTGGAAGAGACCACAGGGCCCAGGCACAGTCTGAACCCTTCGCTCAACCCGGCGGTTTTGCTAGCAGGAGTTCAACCCCAACGAACACAGCCCGGAGACCCCCTGGGGCAAAAACGGCTTCCGAGGAGAAATATGCCCTTGCTGTGGAAAACCTATCCCAAGTGGGGGTAGCCAGGTCAACAAAATGCCACACACCCAGGTGTAAGAAACAACATTGCCCAGCCATGGTCTAAGCCCCTCACCTCGTCCCTGTGCTTTGGGGAGCCGGAGGGACAGCCGAGGCCGATGGCCCTGAGCCCCCTTTCAAAATGCCGGCTTCCCATGGAAACAGTTTTCCTGAGGTGCAGACCCTCTCACAAGGGGTTGTGGCAAGGTAAAGCAAATGCCCTCCACTTCTCTGGAAGAAACCACAGTGCCCAGCCATGTTCTAAGCCGTCCCATCCTCCCTGGGCTTCTGGCAGCAGGAGTGAAAAGAGAGGAGCAGAGCACTGGGACCCGTTTGACAAAAACCGGCTTCCCACGGGAAAGTCTTTCTCCACGGGCAGACATGCTCCCAGGTGCCTGTGGCAAGGGGAAGGAAATGCCATACACTGACCTGGAAGAGACCACAGGGCCCAGGCACAGTCTGAACCCTTCCCTCAACCTGGCGGTTTTGCTAGCAGGAGTTCAACTCCAAGGAACACAGCCCGGAGACCCCTGAGGCAAAAACGGCTTCTGACGAACAATAGGCGCTTGCTGTGGAACACCTATCCCAAGTGGGGGTAGCCAGCTCAACAAAATGCCACACACCCAGGTGTAAGAAACAACATTGCCCAGCCATGGTCTAAGCCCCTCACCTCGTCCCTGTGCTTTGGGGAGCCAGAGGGACAGCCGAGGCCGACGGCCCTGAGACCCCTTTGCAAAAAGCCGGCTTCCCACGGAAACAGTTTTCCTGAGGTGCAGACCCTCTCCCAAGTGTTTGTGGCAAGGTAAAGCAAATGCCCTCCACTTCTCTGGAAGAAACCACAGTGCCCAGCCATGTTCTAAGCCCTCCCATCCTCCCTGGGCTTCTGGCAGCAGGAGTGAAAAGAGAGGAGCAGAGCACTGGGACCCGTTTGACAAAAACCGGCTTCCCACGGGAAAGTCTTTCTCCACGTGCAGACATGCTCCCAGGTGCCTGTGGCAAGGGGAAGGAAATGCCATACACTAACCTGGAAGAGACCACAGGGCCCAGGCACAGTCTGAACCCTTCCCTCACCCCGGCGGTTTTGGTAGTAGGAGTTCAACCCCAACGAACAAAGCCCGGAGACCCCTGAGGCAAAAACGGCTTCTGACGAACAATAGGCGCTTGCTGTGGAACACCTATCCCAAGCGGGGGTAGCCAGGTCAACAAAATGCCACACACCCAGGTGTAAGAAACAACATTGCCCAGCCATGGTCTAAGCCCCTCACCTCGTCCCTGTGCTTTGGGGAGCCGGAGGGACAGCCGAGGCCCACGGCCCTGAGACCCCTTTGCAAAAAGCCGGCTTCCCACGGAAACAGTTTTCCTGAGGTGCAGACCCTCTCACAAGTGGTTGTTGCAAGGTAAAGCAAATGCCCTCCACTTCTCTGGAAGAAACCACAGTGCCCAGCCATGTTCTAAGCCGTCCCATCCTCCCTGGGCTTCTGGCAGCAGGAGTGAAAAGAGAGGAGCAGAGCACTGGGACCCGTTTGACAAAAACCGGCTTCCCACGGGAAAGTCTTTCTCCACGTGCAGACATGCTCCCAGGTGCCTGTGGCAAGGGGAAGGAAATGCCATACACTGACCTGGAAGAGACCACAGGGCCCAGGCACAGTCTGAACCCTTCCATCAACCCGGCGGTTTTGCTAGCAGGAGTTCAACCCCAACGAACACAGCCCGGAGACCCCTGAGGCAAAAACGGCTTCTGACGATCAATAGGCGCTTGCTGTGGAACACCTATCTCAAGTGGGGGTAGCCAGCTCAACAAAATGCCACACACCCAGGTGTAAGAAACAACATTGCCCAGCCATGGTCTAAGCCCCTCACTTCGTCCCTGTGCTTTGGGGAGCCGGAGGGACAGCCGAGGCCCACGGCCCTGAGACCCCTTTGCAAAAAGCCGGCTTCCCACGGAAACAGTTTTCCTGAGGTGCAGACCCTCTCACAAGTGGTTGTGGCAAGGTAAAGCAAATGCACTCCACTTCTCTGGAAGAAACCACAGTGCCCAGCCATGTTCTAAGCTCTCCCATCCTCCCTGAGCTTCTGGCAGCAGGAGTGAAAAGAGAGGAGCAGAGCACTGGGACCCGTTTGACAAAACCCGGCTTCCCACGGGAAAGTCTTCCCCACGCGCAGACATGCTCCCAGGTGCCTGTGGCAAGGGGAAGGAAATGCCATACACTGACCTGGAAGAGACCACAGGGCCCAGGCACAGTCTGAACCCTTCGCTCAACCCGGCGGTTTTGCTAGCAGGAGTTCAACCCCAACGAACACAGCCCGGAGACCCCTGAGGCAAAAACGGCTTCTCAAGAACAATAGGCACTTGCTGTGGAACACCTATCCCAAGTGGGGGTAGCCAGCTCAACAAAATGCCACACACCCAGGTGTAAGAAACAACATTGCCCAGCCATGGTCTAAGCCCCTCACCTCGTCCCTGTGCTTTGGGGCGCCGGAGGGACAGCCGAGGCCGATGGCCCTGAGACCCCTTTGCAAAAAGCCGGCTTCCCATGGAAACAGTTTTCCTGAGGTGCAGCCCCTCTCACAAGTGGTTGTGGCAAGGTAAAGCAAATGCCCTCCACTTCTCTGGAAGAAACCACAGTGCCCAGCCATGTTCTAAGCCCTCCCATCCTCCCTGGGCTTCTGGCAGCAGGAGTGAAAAGAGAGGAGCAGAGCACTGGGACCCGTTTGACAAAAACCGGCTTCCCACGGGAAAGTCTTTCTCCACGTGCAGACATGCTCCCAGGTGCCTGTGGCAAGGGGAAGGAAATGCCATACACTGACCTGGAAGAGACCACAGGGCCCAGGCACAGTATGAACCCTTCCCTCACCCCGGCGGTTTTGCTAGCAGGAGTTCAACCCCAACGAACACAGCCCGGAGACCCCTGAGGCAAAAACGGCTTCTGACGAAAAATAGGCGCTTGCTGTTGAACACTTATCCCAAGTGGGGGTAGCCAGCTCAACAAAATGCCACACACCCAGGTGTAAGAAACAACATTGCCCAGCCATGGTCTAAGCCCCTCACCTCGTCCCTGTGTATTGGGGAGCCGGAGGGACAGCCGAGGCCCACGGCCCTGAGACCCCTTTGCAAAAAGCCGGCTTCCCACGGAAACAGTTTTCCTGAGGTGCAGACCCTCTCACAAGGGGTTGTGGCAAGGTAAAGCAAATACCCTCCACTTCTCTGGAAGAAACCACAGTGCCCAGCCATGTTCTAAGCCCTCCCATCCTCCCTGGGCTTCTGGCAGCAGGAGTGAAAAGAGAGGAGCAGAGCACTGGGACCCGTTTGACAAAAACCGGCTTCCCACGGGAAAGTCTTTCTCCACGGGCAGACATGCTCCCAGGTGCCTGTGGCAAGGGGAAGGAAATGCCATACAATGACCTGGAAGAGAACACAGGGCCCAGGCACAGTCTGAACCCTTCGCTCAACCCGGCGGTTTTGCTAGCAGGAGTTCAACCCCAACAAACACAGCCCGGAGACCCCTGAGGCAAAAACGGCTTCTGACGAACAATAGGCGCTTGCTGTGGAACACCTATCCCAAGTGGGGGTAGCCAGCTCAACAAAATGCCACACACCCAGGTGTAAGAAACAACATTGCCCAGCCATGGTCTAAGCCCCTCACCTCGTCCCTGTGCTTTGGGGAGCCGGAGGGACAGCCGAGGCGCACGGCCCTGAGACCCCTTTGCAAAAAGCCGGCTTCCCACGGAAACAGTTTTCCTGAGGTGCAGACCCTCTCACAAGTGGTTGTGGCAAGGTAAAGCAAATGCCCTCCACTTCTCTGGAAGAAACCACAGTGCCCAGCCATGTTCTAAGCCCTCCCATCCTCCCTGGGCTTCTGGCAGCAGGAGTGAAAAGAGAGGAGCAGAGCACTGGGACCCGTTTGACAGAAACCGGCTTCCCACGGGAAAGTCTTTCTCCACGTGCAGACATGCTCCCAGGTGCCTGTGGCAAGGGGAAGGAAATGCCATACACTGACCTGAAAGAGACCACAGGGCCCAGGCACAGTCTGAAACCTTCCCTCACCCCGGCGGTTTTGCTAGCAGGAGTTCAACCCCAACGAACACAGCCCGGAGACCCCTGAGGCAAAAACGGCTTCCGACGAACAATAGGTGCTTGCTGTGGAACACCTATCCCAAGTGGGGGTAGCCAGCTCAACAAAATGCCACACACCCAGGTGTAAGAAACAACATTGCCCAGCAATGGTCTAAGCCCCTCACCTCGTCCCTGTGCTTTGGGGAGCAGGAGGGACACCCGAGGCCTATGGCCCTGATTCCCCTTTGCAAATAGCCGGCTTCCCATGGAAACAGTTTTCCTGAGGTGCAGACCCTCTCACAAGTGGTTGTGGCAAGGTAAAGCAAATGCCCTCCACTTCTCTGAAGAAACCACAGTGCCCAGCCATGTTCTAAGCCCTCCCATCCTCCCTGGGCTTCTGGCAGCAGGAGTGAAAAGAGAGGAGCAGAGCACTGGGACCCGTTTGACCAAAACCGTCTTCCCACGGGAAAGTCTTTCTCCACGTGCAGACATGCTCCCAGGTGCCTGTGGCAAGGGGAAGGAAATGCCATACACTGACCTGGAAGAGACCACAGGGCCCAGGCACAGTCTGAACCCTTCCCTCACCCCGGCGGTTTTGCTAGAAGGAGTTCAACCCCAAGGAACACAGCCCGGAGACCCCTGAGGCAAAAACGGCTTCTGACGAACAATAGGCGCTTGCTGTGGAACACCTATCCCAAGTGGGGGTAGCCAGGTCAACAAAATGCCACACACCCAGGTGTAAGAAACAACATTGCCCAGCCATGGTCTAAGCCCCTCACCTCGTCCCTGTGCTTTGGGGAGCCGGAGGGACAGCCGAGGCCGATGGCCCTGAGACCCCTTTGCAAAAAGCCGGCTTCCCATGGAAACAGTTTTCCTGAGGTGCAGACCCTCTCACAAGTGGTTGTGCCAAGGTAAAGCAAATGCCCTCCACTTCTCTGGAAGAAACCACAGTGCCCAGCCATGTTCTAAGCCCTCCCATCCTCCCTGGGCTTCTGGCAGCAGGAGTGAAAAGAGAGGAGCAGAGCACTGGGACCCGTTTGACAGAAACCGGCTTCCCACGGGAAAGTCTTTCTCCACGTGCAGACATGCTCCCAGGTGCCTGTGGCAAGGGGAAGGAAATGCCATACACTGACCTGGAAGAGACCACAGGGCCAGGCAGTCTGAACCCTTCCCTCAACCCGGCGGTTTTGCTAGCAGGAGTTCAACCCCAACGAACACAGCCCGGAGACCCCTGAGGCAAAAACGGCTTCTGACGAACAATAGGCGCTTGCTGTGGAACACTTATCCCAAGTGGGGGTAGCCAGCTCAACAAAATGCCACACACCCAGGTGTAAGAAACAACATTGCCCAGCCATGGTCTAAGCCCCTCACCTCGTCCCTGTGTATTGGGGAGCCGGAGGGACAGCCGAGGCCCACGGCCCTGAGACCCCTTTGCAAAAAGCCGGCTTCCCACGGAAACAGTTTTCCTGAGGTGCAGCCCCTCTCACAAGTGGTTGTGGCAAGGTAAAGCAAATGCCCTCCACTTCTCTGGAAGAAACCACAGTGCCCAGCCATGTTCTAAGCCCTCCCATCCTCCCTGGGCTTCTGGCAGCAGGAGTGAAAAGAGAGGAGCAGAGCACTGGGACCCGTTTGACAAAAACCGGCTTCCCACGGGAAAGTCTTTCTCCACGTGCAGACATGCTCCCAGGTGCCTGTGGCAAGGGGAAGGAAATGCCATACACTGACCTGGAAGAGACCACAGGGCCCAGGCACAGTATGAACCCTTCCCTCACCCCGGCGGTTTTGCTAGCAGGAGTTCAACCCCAACGAACACAGCCCGGAGACCCCTGAGACAAAAACGGCTTCTGACGAAAAATAGGCGCTTGCTGTTGAACACTTATCCCAAGTGGGGGTAGCCAGCTCGAAAAAATGCCACACACCCAGGTGTAAGAAACAACATTGCCCAGCCATGGTCTAAGCCCCTCACCTCGTCCCTGTGTATTGGGGAGCCGGAGGGACAGCCGAGGCCCACGGCCCTGAGACCCCTTTGCAAAAAGCCGGCTTCCCACGGAAACAGTTTTCCTGAGGTGCAGACCCTCTCACAAGGGGTTGTGGCAAGGTAAAGCAAATGCCCTCCACTTCTCTGGAAGAAACCACAGTGCCCAGCCAAGTTCTAAGCCGTCCCATCCTCCCTGGGCTTCTGGCAGCAGGAGTGAAAAGAGAGGAGCAGAGCACTGGGACCCGTTTGACAGAAACCGGCTTCCCACGGGAAAGTCTTTCTCCACGGGCAGACATGCTCCCAGGTGCCTGTGGCAAGGGGAAGGAAATGCCATACACTGACCTGGAAGAGACCACAGGGCCAGGCAGTCTGAACCCTTCCCTCAACCTGGCGGTTTTGCTAGCAGGAGTTCAACCCCAACGAACACAGCCCGGAGACCCTTGAGGCAAAAACGGCTTCTGACGAACAATAGGCGCTTGCTGTGGAACACTTATCCCAAGTGGGGGTAGCCAGCTCAACAAAATGCCACACACCCAGGTGTAAGAAACAACATTGCCCAGCCATGGTCTAAGCCCCTCACCTCGTCCCTGTGCTTTGGGGAACCGGAGGGACAGCCGAGGCCCACGGCCCTGAGACCCCTTTGCAAAAAGCCGGCTTCCCACGGAGACAGTTTTCCTGAGGTGCAGACCATATCCCAAGTGGTTGTGGCAAGGTAAAGCAAATGCCCTCCACTTCTCTGGAAGAAACCACAGTGCCCAGCCATGTTCTAAGCCCTCCCATCCGCCCTGGGCTTCTGGCAGCAGGAGTGAAAAGAGAGGAGCAGAGCACTGGGACCCGTTTGACAAAACCCGGCTTCCCTCGGGAAAGTCTTTCTCCACGGGCAGACATGCTCCCAGGTGCCTGTGGCAAGGGGAAGGAAATGCCATACACTGACCTGGAAGAGACCACAGGGCCCAGGCACAGTCTGAACCCTTCGCTCAACCCGGCGGTTTTGCTAGCAGGAGTTCAACCCCAACGAACACAGCCCGGAGACCCCCTGGGGCAAAAACGGCTTCCGAGGAGAAATATGCCCTTGCTGTGGAAAACCTATCCCAAGTGGGGGTAGCCAGGTCAACAAAATGCCACACACCCAGGTGTAAGAAACAACATTGCCCAGCCATGGTCTAAGCCCCTCACCTCGTCCCTGTGCTTTGGGGAGCCGGAGGGACAGCCGAGGCCGATGGCCCTGAGCCCCCTTTCAAAATGCCGGCTTCCCATGGAAACAGTTTTCCTGAGGTGCAGACCCTCTCACAAGGGGTTGTGGCAAGGTAAAGCAAATGCCCTCCACTTCTCTGGAAGAAACCACAGTGCCCAGCCATGTTCTAAGCCGTCCCATCCTCCCTGGGCTTCTGGCAGCAGGAGTGAAAAGAGAGGAGCAGAGCACTGGGACCCGTTTGACAAAAACCGGCTTCCCACGGGAAAGTCTTTCTCCACGGGCAGACATGCTCCCAGGTGCCTGTGGCAAGGGGAAGGAAATGCCATACACTGACCTGGAAGAGACCACAGGGCCCAGGCACAGTCTGAACCCTTCCCTCAACCTGGCGGTTTTGCTAGCAGGAGTTCAACTCCAAGGAACACAGCCCGGAGACCCCTGAGGCAAAAACGGCTTCTGACGAACAATAGGCGCTTGCTGTGGAACACCTATCCCAAGTGGGGGTAGCCAGCTCAACAAAATGCCACACACCCAGGTGTAAGAAACAACATTGCCCAGCCATGGTCTAAGCCCCTCACCTCGTCCCTGTGCTTTGGGGAGCCAGAGGGACAGCCGAGGCCGACGGCCCTGAGACCCCTTTGCAAAAAGCCGGCTTCCCACGGAAACAGTTTTCCTGAGGTGCAGACCCTCTCCCAAGTGTTTGTGGCAAGGTAAAGCAAATGCCCTCCACTTCTCTGGAAGAAACCACAGTGCCCAGCCATGTTCTAAGCCCTCCCATCCTCCCTGGGCTTCTGGCAGCAGGAGTGAAAAGAGAGGAGCAGAGCACTGGGACCCGTTTGACAAAAACCGGCTTCCCACGGGAAAGTCTTTCTCCACGTGCAGACATGCTCCCAGGTGCCTGTGGCAAGGGGAAGGAAATGCCATACACTAACCTGGAAGAGACCACAGGGCCCAGGCACAGTCTGAACCCTTCCCTCACCCCGGCGGTTTTGGTAGTAGGAGTTCAACCCCAACGAACAAAGCCCGGAGACCCCTGAGGCAAAAACGGCTTCTGACGAACAATAGGCGCTTGCTGTGGAACACCTATCCCAAGCGGGGGTAGCCAGGTCAACAAAATGCCACACACCCAGGTGTAAGAAACAACATTGCCCAGCCATGGTCTAAGCCCCTCACCTCGTCCCTGTGCTTTGGGGAGCCGGAGGGACAGCCGAGGCCCACGGCCCTGAGACCCCTTTGCAAAAAGCCGGCTTCCCACGGAAACAGTTTTCCTGAGGTGCAGACCCTCTCACAAGTGGTTGTTGCAAGGTAAAGCAAATGCCCTCCACTTCTCTGGAAGAAACCACAGTGCCCAGCCATGTTCTAAGCCGTCCCATCCTCCCTGGGCTTCTGGCAGCAGGAGTGAAAAGAGAGGAGCAGAGCACTGGGACCCGTTTGACAAAAACCGGCTTCCCACGGGAAAGTCTTTCTCCACGTGCAGACATGCTCCCAGGTGCCTGTGGCAAGGGGAAGGAAATGCCATACACTGACCTGGAAGAGACCACAGGGCCCAGGCACAGTCTGAACCCTTCCATCAACCCGGCGGTTTTGCTAGCAGGAGTTCAACCCCAACGAACACAGCCCGGAGACCCCTGAGGCAAAAACGGCTTCTGACGATCAATAGGCGCTTGCTGTGGAACACCTATCTCAAGTGGGGGTAGCCAGCTCAACAAAATGCCACACACCCAGGTGTAAGAAACAACATTGCCCAGCCATGGTCTAAGCCCCTCACTTCGTCCCTGTGCTTTGGGGAGCCGGAGGGACAGCCGAGGCCCACGGCCCTGAGACCCCTTTGCAAAAAGCCGGCTTCCCACGGAAACAGTTTTCCTGAGGTGCAGACCCTCTCACAAGTGGTTGTGGCAAGGTAAAGCAAATGCACTCCACTTCTCTGGAAGAAACCACAGTGCCCAGCCATGTTCTAAGCTCTCCCATCCTCCCTGAGCTTCTGGCAGCAGGAGTGAAAAGAGAGGAGCAGAGCACTGGGACCCGTTTGACAAAACCCGGCTTCCCACGGGAAAGTCTTCCCCACGCGCAGACATGCTCCCAGGTGCCTGTGGCAAGGGGAAGGAAATGCCATACACTGACCTGGAAGAGACCACAGGGCCCAGGCACAGTCTGAACCCTTCGCTCAACCCGGCGGTTTTGCTAGCAGGAGTTCAACCCCAACGAACACAGCCCGGAGACCCCTGAGGCAAAAACGGCTTCTCAAGAACAATAGGCACTTGCTGTGGAACACCTATCCCAAGTGGGGGTAGCCAGCTCAACAAAATGCCACACACCCAGGTGTAAGAAACAACATTGCCCAGCCATGGTCTAAGCCCCTCACCTCGTCCCTGTGCTTTGGGGCGCCGGAGGGACAGCCGAGGCCGATGGCCCTGAGACCCCTTTGCAAAAAGCCGGCTTCCCATGGAAACAGTTTTCCTGAGGTGCAGCCCCTCTCACAAGTGGTTGTGGCAAGGTAAAGCAAATGCCCTCCACTTCTCTGGAAGAAACCACAGTGCCCAGCCATGTTCTAAGCCCTCCCATCCTCCCTGGGCTTCTGGCAGCAGGAGTGAAAAGAGAGGAGCAGAGCACTGGGACCCGTTTGACAAAAACCGGCTTCCCACGGGAAAGTCTTTCTCCACGTGCAGACATGCTCCCAGGTGCCTGTGGCAAGGGGAAGGAAATGCCATACACTGACCTGGAAGAGACCACAGGGCCCAGGCACAGTATGAACCCTTCCCTCACCCCGGCGGTTTTGCTAGCAGGAGTTCAACCCCAACGAACACAGCCCGGAGACCCCTGAGGCAAAAACGGCTTCTGACGAAAAATAGGCGCTTGCTGTTGAACACTTATCCCAAGTGGGGGTAGCCAGCTCAACAAAATGCCACACACCCAGGTGTAAGAAACAACATTGCCCAGCCATGGTCTAAGCCCCTCACCTCGTCCCTGTGTATTGGGGAGCCGGAGGGACAGCCGAGGCCCACGGCCCTGAGACCCCTTTGCAAAAAGCCGGCTTCCCACGGAAACAGTTTTCCTGAGGTGCAGACCCTCTCACAAGGGGTTGTGGCAAGGTAAAGCAAATACCCTCCACTTCTCTGGAAGAAACCACAGTGCCCAGCCATGTTCTAAGCCCTCCCATCCTCCCTGGGCTTCTGGCAGCAGGAGTGAAAAGAGAGGAGCAGAGCACTGGGACCCGTTTGACAAAAACCGGCTTCCCACGGGAAAGTCTTTCTCCACGGGCAGACATGCTCCCAGGTGCCTGTGGCAAGGGGAAGGAAATGCCATACAATGACCTGGAAGAGAACACAGGGCCCAGGCACAGTCTGAACCCTTCGCTCAACCCGGCGGTTTTGCTAGCAGGAGTTCAACCCCAACAAACACAGCCCGGAGACCCCTGAGGCAAAAACGGCTTCTGACGAACAATAGGCGCTTGCTGTGGAACACCTATCCCAAGTGGGGGTAGCCAGCTCAACAAAATGCCACACACCCAGGTGTAAGAAACAACATTGCCCAGCCATGGTCTAAGCCCCTCACCTCGTCCCTGTGCTTTGGGGAGCCGGAGGGACAGCCGAGGCGCACGGCCCTGAGACCCCTTTGCAAAAAGCCGGCTTCCCACGGAAACAGTTTTCCTGAGGTGCAGACCCTCTCACAAGTGGTTGTGGCAAGGTAAAGCAAATGCCCTCCACTTCTCTGGAAGAAACCACAGTGCCCAGCCATGTTCTAAGCCCTCCCATCCTCCCTGGGCTTCTGGCAGCAGGAGTGAAAAGAGAGGAGCAGAGCACTGGGACCCGTTTGACAGAAACCGGCTTCCCACGGGAAAGTCTTTCTCCACGTGCAGACATGCTCCCAGGTGCCTGTGGCAAGGGGAAGGAAATGCCATACACTGACCTGAAAGAGACCACAGGGCCCAGGCACAGTCTGAAACCTTCCCTCACCCCGGCGGTTTTGCTAGCAGGAGTTCAACCCCAACGAACACAGCCCGGAGACCCCTGAGGCAAAAACGGCTTCCGACGAACAATAGGTGCTTGCTGTGGAACACCTATCCCAAGTGGGGGTAGCCAGCTCAACAAAATGCCACACACCCAGGTGTAAGAAACAACATTGCCCAGCAATGGTCTAAGCCCCTCACCTCGTCCCTGTGCTTTGGGGAGCAGGAGGGACACCCGAGGCCTATGGCCCTGATTCCCCTTTGCAAATAGCCGGCTTCCCATGGAAACAGTTTTCCTGAGGTGCAGACCCTCTCACAAGTGGTTGTGGCAAGGTAAAGCAAATGCCCTCCACTTCTCTGAAGAAACCACAGTGCCCAGCCATGTTCTAAGCCCTCCCATCCTCCCTGGGCTTCTGGCAGCAGGAGTGAAAAGAGAGGAGCAGAGCACTGGGACCCGTTTGACCAAAACCGTCTTCCCACGGGAAAGTCTTTCTCCACGTGCAGACATGCTCCCAGGTGCCTGTGGCAAGGGGAAGGAAATGCCATACACTGACCTGGAAGAGACCACAGGGCCCAGGCACAGTCTGAACCCTTCCCTCACCCCGGCGGTTTTGCTAGAAGGAGTTCAACCCCAAGGAACACAGCCCGGAGACCCCTGAGGCAAAAACGGCTTCTGACGAACAATAGGCGCTTGCTGTGGAACACCTATCCCAAGTGGGGGTAGCCAGGTCAACAAAATGCCACACACCCAGGTGTAAGAAACAACATTGCCCAGCCATGGTCTAAGCCCCTCACCTCGTCCCTGTGCTTTGGGGAGCCGGAGGGACAGCCGAGGCCGATGGCCCTGAGACCCCTTTGCAAAAAGCCAGCTTCCCATGGAAACAGTTTTCCTGAGGTGCAGACCCTCTCACAAGTGGTTGTGCCAAGGTAAAGCAAATGCCCTCCACTTCTCTGGAAGAAACCACAGTGCCCAGCCATGTTCTAAGCCCTCCCATCCTCCCTGGGCTTCTGGCAGCAGGAGTGAAAAGAGAGGAGCAGAGCACTGGGACCCGTTTGACAGAAACCGGCTTCCCACGGGAAAGTCTTTCTCCACGTGCAGACATGCTCCCAGGTGCCTGTGGCAAGGGGAAGGAAATGCCATACACTGACCTGGAAGAGACCACAGGGCCCAGGCACAGTCTGAACGCTTCACTCAACCCGGCGGTTTTGCTAGCAGGAGTTCAACCCCAACGAACACAGCCCGGAGACCCCTGAGGCAAAAACGGCTTCTGACGAACAATAGGCGCTTGCTGTGGAACACCTATCCCAAGTGGGGGTAGCCAGCTCAACAAAATGCCACACACCCAGGTGTAAGAAACAACATTGCCCAGCCATGGTCTAAGCCCCTCACCTCGTCCCTGTGCTTTGGGGAGCCAGAGGGAAAGCCGAGGCCCACGGCCCTGAGACCCCTTTTCAAAAAGCCGGCTTCCCACAGAAACAGTTTTCCTGAGGTGCAGACCCTCTCATAAGTGGTTGTGGCAAGGTAAAGCAAATGCCCTCCACTTCTCTGGAAGAAACCACAGTGCCCAGCCATGTTCTAAGCCCTCCCATCCTCCCTGGGCTTCTGGCAGCAGGAGTGAAAAGAGAGGAGCAGAGCACTGGGACCCGTTTGACAAAAACCGGCTTCCCTCGGGAAAGTCTTTCTCCACGGGCAGACATGCTCCCAGGTGCCTGTGGCAAGGGGAAGGAAATGCCATACACTGACCTGGAAGAGACCACAGGGCCCAGGCACAGTCTGAACCCTTCGCTCAACCCGGCGGTTTTGCTAGCAGGAGTTCAACCCCAACGAACACAGCCCGGAGACCCCTGAGGCAAAAACGGCTTCTGACGAACAATAGGCGCTTGCTGTGGAACACCTATCCCAAGTGGGGGTAGCCAGCTCAACAAAATGCCACACACCCAGGTGTAAGAAACAACATTGCCCAGCCATGGTCTAAGCCCCTCACCTCGTCCCTGTGCTTTGGGGAGCCGGAGGGACAGCCGAGGCACACGGCCCTGAGACCCCTTTGCAAAAAGCCGGCTTCCCACGGAAACAGTTTTCCTGAGGTGCAGACCCTATCCCAAGTGGTTGTGGCAAGGTAAAGCAAATGCCCTCCACTTCTCTGGAAGAAACCACAGTGCCCAGCCATGTTCTAAGCCCTCCCATCCTCCCTGGGCTTCTGGCGGAAGGAGTGAAAAGAGAGGAGCAGAGCACTGGGACCCGTTTGACAGAAACCGGCTTCCCACGGGAAAGTCTTTCTCCACGGGCAGACATGCTCCCAGGTGCCTGTGGCAAGGGGAAGGAAATGCCATACACTGACCTGAAAGAGACCACACGGCCCAGGCACAGTCTGAACCCTTCCCTCACCCCGGCGGTTTTGCTAGCAGGAGTTCAACCCCAACGAACACAGCCCGGAGACCCCTGAGGCAAAAACGGCTTCCGACGAACAATAGGTGCTTGCTGTGGAACACCTATCCCAAGTGGGGGTAGCCAGCTCAACAAAATGCCACACACCCAGGTGTAAGAAACAACATTGCCCAGCAATGGTCTAAGCCCCTCACATCGTCCCTGTGCTTTGGGGAGCCGGAGGGACACCCGAGGCCGATGGCCCTGAGACCCCTTTGCAAAAAGCCGGCTTCCCATGGAAACAGTTTTCCTGAGGTGCAGACCCTCTCACAAGTGGTTGTGGCAAGGTAAAGCAAATGCCCTCCACTTCTCTGGAAGAAACCACAGTGCCCAGCCAAGTTCTAAGCCGTCCCATCCTCCCTGGGCTTCTGGCAGCAGGAGTGAAAAGAGAGGAGCAGAGCACTGGGACCCGTTTGACAGAAACCGGCTTCCCACGGGAAAGTCTTTCTCCACGGGCAGACATGCTCCCAGGTGCCTGTGGCAAGGGGAAGGAAATGCCATACACTGACCTGGAAGAGACCACAGGGCCAGGCAGTCTGAACCCTTCCCTCAACCTGACGGTTTTGCTAGCAGGAGTTCAACCCCAACGAACACAGCCCGGAGACCCTTGAGGCAAAAACGGCTTCTGACGAACAATAGGCGCTTGCTGTGGAACACTTATCCCAAGTGGGGGTAGCCTGCTCAACAAAATGCCACACACCCAGGTGTAAGAAACAACATTGCCCAGCCATGGTCTAAGCCCCTCACCTCGTCCCTGTGCTTTGGGGAACCGGAGGGACAGCCGAGGCCCACGGCCCTGACCCCTTTGCAAAAAGCCGGCTTCCCACGGAGACAGTTTTCCTGAGGTGTAGAACCTCTCACAAGTGGTTGTGGCAAGGTAAAGCAAATGCCCTCCACTTCTCTGGAAGAAACCACAGTGCCCAGCCATGTTCTAAGCCCTCCCATCCGCCCTGGGCTTCTGGCAGCAGGAGTGAAAAGAGAGGAGCAGAGCACTGGGACCCGTTTGACAAAACCCGGCTTCCCTCGGGAAAGTCTTTCTCCACGGGCAGACATGCTCCCAGGTGCCTGTGGCAAGGGGAAGGAAATGCCATACACTGACCTGGAAGAGACCACAGGGCCCAGGCACAGTCTGAACCCTTCCCTCACCCCGGCGGTTTTGCTAGCAGGAGTTCAACCCCAACGAACACAGCCCGGAGACCCCTGAGGCAAAAACGGCTTCTGACGAACAATAGGTGCTTGTTGTGGAACACCTATCCCAAGTGGGGGTAGCCAGGTAAACAATGCCACACACCCAGGTGTAAGAAACAACATTGCCCAGCCATGGTCTAAGCCCCTCACCTCGTCCCTGTGCTTTGGGGAGCCGGAGGGACAGCCGAGGCCCACGGCCCTGAGACCCCTTTGCAAAAAGCCGGCTTCCCACGGAAACAGTTTTCCTGAGGTGCAGACCCTCTCACAAGGGGTTGTGGCAAGGTAAAGCAAATGCCCTCCACTTCTCTGGAAGAAACCACAGTGCCCAGCCATGTTCTAAGCCCTCCCATCCTCCTTGGGCTTCTGGCAGCAGGAGTGAAAAGAGAGGAGCAGAGCACTGGGACCCGTTTGACAGAAACCGGCTTCCCACGGGAAAGTCTTTCTCCACGGGCAGACATGCTCCCAGGTGCCTGTGGCAAGGGGAAGGAAATGCCATACACTGACCTGGAAGAGACCACAGGGCCCATGCACAGTATGAACCCTTCCCTCAACCCGGCCGTTTTGCTAGCAGGAGTTCAACCCCAACGAACACAGCCCGGAGACCCCTGAGGCAAAAACGGCTTCTGACGAACAATAGGCGCTTGCTGTGGAACACCTATCCCAAGTGGGGGTAGCCAGCTCAACAAAATGCCACACACCCAGGTGTAAGAAACAACATTGCCCAGCCATGGTCTAAGCCCCTCACCTCGTCCCTGTGCTTTGGGGAGCCGGAGGGAAAGCCGAGTCCCACGGCCCTGAGACCCCTTTTCAAAAAGCCGGCTTCCCACGGAAACAGTTTTCCTGAGGTGCAGACCCTCTCATAAGTGGTTGTGGCAAGGTAAAGCAAATGCCCTCCACTTCTCTGGAAGAAACCACAGTGCCCAGCCATGTTCTAAGCCCTCCCATCCTCCCTGGGCTTCTGGCAGCAGGAGTAAAAAGAGAGGAGCAGAGCACTGGGACCCGTTTGACAAAAACCGGCTTCCCACGGGAAAGTCTTTCTCCACGGGCAGACATGCTCCCAGGTGCCTGTGGCAAGGGGAAGGAAATGCCATACACTGACCTGGAAGAGACCACAGGGCCCAGGCACAGTCTGAACCCTTCGCTCAACCCGGCGGTTTTGCTAGCAGGAGTTCAACCCCAACGAACACAGCCCGGAGACCCCTGAGGCAAAAACGGCTTCTGACGAACAATAGGCGCTTGCTGTGGAACACCTATCCCAAGTGGGGGTAGCCAGCTCAACAAAATGCCACACACCCAGGTGTAAGAAACAACATTGCCCAGCCATGGTCTAAGCCCCTCACCTCGTCCCTGTGCTTTGCGGAGCCGGAGGGACAGCCGAGGCACACGGCCCTGAGACCCCTTTGCAAAAAGCCGGCTTCCCACGGAAACAGTTTTCCTGAGGTGCAGACCCTATCCCAAGTGGTTGTGGCAAGGTAAAGCAAATGCCCTCCACTTCTCTGGAAGAAACCACAGTGCCCAGCCATGTTCTAAGCCCTCCCATCCTCCCTGGGCTTCTGGCGGAAGGAGTGAAAAGAGAGGAGCAGAGCACTGGGACCCGTTTGACAGAAACCGGCTTCCCACGGGAAAGTCTTTCTCCACGGGCAGACATGCTCCCAGGTGCCTGTGGCAAGGGGAAGGAAATGCCATACACTGACCTGGAAGAGACCACAGGGCCCAGGCACAGTCTGAACCCTTCGCTCAACCCGGCGGTTTTGCTAGCAGGAGTTCAACCCCAACGAACACAGCCCGGAGACCCCTGAGGCAAAAACGGCTTCTCACGAACAATAGGCACTTGCTGTGGAACACCTATCCCAAGTGGGGGTAGCCAGCTCAACAAAATGCCACACACCCAGGTGTAAGAAACAACATTGCCCAGCCATGGTCTAAGCCCCTCACCTCGTCCCTGTGCTTTGGGGCGCCGGAGGGACAGCCGAGGCCGATGGCCCTGAGACCCCTTTGCAAAAAGCCGGCTTCCCATGGAAACAGTTTTCCTGAGGTGCAGCCCCTCTCACAAGTGGTTGTGGCAAGGTAAAGCAAATGCCCTCCACTTCTCTGGAAGAAACCACAGTGCCCAGCCATGTTCTAAGCCCTCCCATCCTCCCTGGGCTTCTGGCAGCAGGAGTGAAAAGAGAGGAGCAGAGCACTGGGACCCGTTTGACCAAAACCGTCTTCCCACGGGAAAGTCTTTCTCCACGTGCAGACATGCTCCCAGGTGCCTGTGGCAAGGGGAAGGAAATGCCATACACTGACCTGGAAGAGACCACAGGGCCCAGGCACAGTCTGAACCCTTCCCTCACCCCGGCGGTTTTGCTAGAAGGAGTTCAACCCCAAGGAACACAGCCCGGAGACCCCTGAGGCAAAAACGGCTTCTGACGAACAATAGGCGCTTGCTGTGGAACACCTATCCCAAGTGGGGGTAGCCAGGTCAACAAAATGCCACACACCCAGGTGTAAGAAACAACATTGCCCAGCCATGGTCTAAGCCCCTCACCTCGTCCCTGTGCTTTGGGGAGCCGGAGGGACAGCCGAGGCCGATGGCCCTGAGACCCCTTTGCAAAAAGCCAGCTTCCCATGGAAACAGTTTTCCTGAGGTGCAGACCCTCTCACAAGTGGTTGTGCCAAGGTAAAGCAAATGCCCTCCACTTCTCTGGAAGAAACCACAGTGCCCAGCCATGTTCTAAGCCCTCCCATCCTCCCTGGGCTTCTGGCAGCAGGAGTGAAAAGAGAGGAGCAGAGCACTGGGACCCGTTTGACAAAAACCGGCTTCCCACGGGAAAGTCTTTCTCCACGTGCAGACATGCTCCCAGGTGCCTGTGGCAAGGGGAAGGAAATGCCATACACTGACCTGGAAGAGACCACAGGGCCCAGGCACAGTCTGAACGCTTCACTCAACCCGGCGGTTTTGCTAGCAGGAGTTCAACCCCAACGAACACAGCCCGGAGACCCCTGAGGCAAAAACGGCTTCTGACGTACAATAGGCGCTTGCTGTGGAACACCTATCCCAAGTGGGGGTAGCCAGCTCAACAAAATGCCACACACCCAGGTGTAAGAAACAACATTGCCCAGCCATGGTCTAAGCCCCTCACCTCGTCCCTGTGCTTTGGGGAGCCAGAGGGAAAGCCGAGGCCCACGGCCCTGAGACCCCTTTTCAAAAAGCCGGCTTCCCACAGAAACAGTTTTCCTGAGGTGCAGACCCTCTCATAAGTGGTTGTGGCAAGGTAAAGCAAATGCCCTCCACTTCTCTGGAAGAAACCACAGTGCCCAGCCATGTTCTAAGACCTCCCATCCTCCCTGGGCTTCTGGCAGCAGGAGTGAAAAGAGAGGAGCAGAGCACTGGGACCCGTTTGACAAAAACCGGCTTCCCACGGGAAAGTCTTTCTCCACGGGCAGACATGCTCCCAGGTGCCTGTGGCAAGGGGAAGGAAATGCCATACACTGACCTGGAAGAGACCACAGGGCCCAGGCACAGTCTGAACCCTTCGCTCAACCCGGCGGTTTTGCTAGCAGGAGTTCAACCCCAACGAACACAGCCCGGAGACCCCTGAGGCAAAAACGGCTTCTGACGAACAATAGGCGCTTGCTGTGGAACACCTATCCCAAGTGGGGGTAGCCAGCTCAACAAAATGCCACACACCCAGGTGTAAGAAACAACATTGCCCAGCCATGGTCTAAGCCCCTCACCTCGTCCCTGTGCTTTGGGGAGCCGGAGGGACAGCCGAGGCACACGGCCCTGAGACCCCTTTGCAAAAAGCCGGCTTCCCACGGAAACAGTTTTCCTGAGGTGCAGACCCTATCCCAAGTGGTTGTGGCAAGGTAAAGCAAATGCCCTCCACTTCTCTGGAAGAAACCACAGTGCCCAGCCATGTTCTAAGCCCTCCCATCCTCCCTGGGCTTCTGGCGGAAGGAGTGAAAAGAGAGGAGCAGAGCACTGGGACCCGTTTGACAGAAACCGGCTTCCCACGGGAAAGTCTTTCTCCACGGGCAGACATGCTCCCAGGTGCCTGTGGCAAGGGGAAGGAAATGCCATACACTGACCTGAAAGAGACCACAGGGCCCAGGCACAGTCTGAAACCTTCCCTCACCCCGGCGGTTTTGCTAGCAGGAGTTCAACCCCAACGAACACAGCCCGGAGACCCCTGAGGCAAAAACGGCTTCCGACGAACAATAGGTGCTTGCTGTGGAACACCTATCCCAAGTGGGGGTAGCCAGCTCAACAAAATGCCACACACCCAGGTGTAAGAAACAACATTGCCCAGCAATGGTCTAAGCCCCTCACCTCGTCCCTGTGCTTTGGGGAGCCGGAGGGACACCCGAGGCCTACGGCCCTGATTCCCCTTTGCAAATAGCCGGCTTCCCATGGAAACAGTTTTCCTGAGGTGCAGACCCTCTCACAAGTGGTTGTGGCAAGGTAAAGCAAATGCCCTCCACTTCTCTGAAGAAACCACAGTGCCCAGCCATGTTCTAAGCCCTCCCATCCTCCCTGGGCTTCTGGCAGCAGGAGTGAAAAGAGAGGAGCAGAGCACTGGGACCCGTTTGACCAAAACCGGCTTCCCACGGGAAAGTCTTTCTCCACGTGCAGACATGCTCCCAGGTGCCTGTGGCAAGGGGAAGGAAATGCCATACACTGAACTGGAAGAGACCACAGGGCCCAGGCACAGTCTGAACCCTTCCCTCACCCTGGCGGTTTTGCTAGAAGGAGTTCAACCCCAACGAACACAGCCCGAAGACCCCTGAGGCAAAAACGGCTTCTGACGAACAATAGGCGCTTGCTGTGGAACACCTATCCCAAGTGGGGGTAGCCAGGTCAACAAAATGCCACACACCCAGGTGTAAGAAACAACATTGCCCAGCCATGGTCTAAGCCCCTCACCTCGTCCCTGTGCTTTGGGGAGCCGGAGGGACAGCCGAGGCCGATGGCCCTGAGACCCCTTTGCAAAAAGCCAGCTTCCCATGGAAACAGTTTTCCTGAGGTGCAGACCCTCTCACAAGTGGTTGTGCCAAGGTAAAGCAAATGCCCTCCACTTCTCTGGAAGAAACCACAGTGCCCAGCCATGTTCTAAGCCCTCCCATCCTCCCTGGGCTTCTGGCAGCAGGAGTGAAAAGAGAGGAGCAGAGCACTGGGACCCGTTTGACAAAAACCGGCTTCCCACGGGAAAGTCTTTCTCCACGTGCAGACATGCTCCCAGGTGCCTGTGGCAAGGGGAAGGAAATGCCATACACTGACCTGGAAGAGACCACAGGGCCCAGGCACAGTCTGAACCCTTCGCTCAACCCGGCGGTTTTGCTAGCAGGAGTTCAACCCCAACGAACACAGCCCGGAGACCCCTGAGGCAAAAACGGCTTCTGACGAACAATAGGCGCTTGCTGTGGAACACCTATCCCAAGTGGGGGTAGCCAGCTCAACAAAATGCCACACACCCAGGTGTAAGAAACAACATTGCCCAGCCATGGTCTAAGCCCCTCACCTCGTCCCTGTGCTTTGGGGAGCCAGAGGGAAAGCCGAGGCCCACGGCCCTGAGACCCCTTTTCAAAAAGCCGGCTTCCCACAGAAACAGTTTTCCTGAGGTGCAGACCCTCTCATAAGTGGTTGTGGCAAGGTAAAGCAAATGCCCTCCACTTCTCTGGAAGAAACCACAGTGCCCAGCCATGTTCTAAGCCCTCCCATCCTCCCTGGGCTTCTGGCAGCAGGAGTGAAAAGAGAGGAGCAGAGCACTGGGACCCGTTTGACAAAAACCGGCTTCCCACGGGAAAGTCTTTCTCCACGGGCAGACATGCTCCCAGGTGCCTGTGGCAAGGGGAAGGAAATGCCATACACTGACCTGGAAGAGACCACAGGGACCAGGCACAGTCTGAACCCTTCGCTCAACCCGGCGGTTTTGCTAGCAGGAGTTCAACCCCAACGAACACAGCCCGGAGACCCCTGAGGCAAAAACGGCTTCTGACGAACAATAGGCGCTTGCTGTGGAACACCTATCCCAAGTGGGGGTAGCCAGCTCAACAAAATGCCACACACCCAGGTGTAAGAAACAACATTGCCCAGCCATGGTCTAAGCCCCTCACCTCGTCCCTGTGCTTTGGGGAGCCGGAGGGACAGCCGAGGCACACGGCCCTGAGACCCCTTTGCAAAAAGCCGGCTTCCCACGGAAACAGTTTTCCTGAGGTGCAGACCCTATCCCAAGTGGTTGTGGCAAGGTAAAGCAAATGCCCTCCACTTCTCTGGAAGAAACCACAGTGCCCAGCCATGTTCTAAGCCCTCCCATCCTCCCTGGGCTTCTGGCGGAAGGAGTGAAAAGAGAGGAGCAGAGCACTGGGACCCGTTTGACAGAAACCGGCTTCCCACGGGAAAGTCTTTCTCCACGTGCAGACATGCTCCCAGGTGCCTGTGGCAAGGGGAAGGAAATGCCATACACTGACCTGAAAGAGACCACAGGGCCCAGGCACAGTCTGAAACCTTCCCTCACCCCGGCGGTTTTGCTAGCAGGAGTTCAACCCCAACGAACACAGCCCGGAGACCCCTGAGGCAAAAACGGCTTCCGACGAACAATAGGTGCTTGCTGTGGAACACCTATCCCAAGTGGGGGTAGCCAGCTCAACAAAATGCCACACACCCAGGTGTAAGAAACAACATTGCCCAGCCATGGTCTAAGCCCCTCACCTCGTCCCTGTGCTTTGCGGAGCCGGAGGGACAGCCGAGGCACACGGCCCTGAGACCCCTTTGCAAAAAGCCGGCTTCCCACGGAAACAGTTTTCCTGAGGTGCAGACCCTATCCCAAGTGGTTGTGGCAAGGTAAAGCAAATGCCCTCCACTTCTCTGGAAGAAACCACAGTGCCCAGCCATGTTCTAAGCCCTCCCATCCTCCCTGGGCTTCTGGCGGAAGGAGTGAAAAGAGAGGAGCAGAGCACTGGGACCCGTTTGACAGAAACCGGCTTCCCACGGGAAAGTCTTTCTCCACGGGCAGACATGCTCCCAGGTGCCTGTGGCAAGGGGAAGGAAATGCCATACACTGACCTGGAAGAGACCACAGGGCCCAGGCACAGTCTGAACCCTTCGCTCAACCCGGCGGTTTTGCTAGCAGGAGTTCAACCCCAACGAACACAGCCCGGAGACCCCTGAGGCAAAAACGGCTTCTCACGAACAATAGGCACTTGCTGTGGAACACCTATCCCAAGTGGGGGTAGCCAGCTCAACAAAATGCCACACACCCAGGTGTAAGAAACAACATTGCCCAGCCATGGTCTAAGCCCCTCACCTCGTCCCTGTGCTTTGGGGCGCCGGAGGGACAGCCGAGGCCGATGGCCCTGAGACCCCTTTGCAAAAAGCCGGCTTCCCATGGAAACAGTTTTCCTGAGGTGCAGCCCCTCTCACAAGTGGTTGTGGCAAGGTAAAGCAAATGCCCTCCACTTCTCTGGAAGAAACCACAGTGCCCAGCCATGTTCTAAGCCCTCCCATCCTCCCTGGGCTTCTGGCAGCAGGAGTGAAAAGAGAGGAGCAGAGCACTGGGACCCGTTTGACCAAAACCGTCTTCCCACGGGAAAGTCTTTCTCCACGTGCAGACATGCTCCCAGGTGCCTGTGGCAAGGGGAAGGAAATGCCATACACTGACCTGGAAGAGACCACAGGGCCCAGGCACAGTCTGAACCCTTCCCTCACCCCGGCGGTTTTGCTAGAAGGAGTTCAACCCCAAGGAACACAGCCCGGAGACCCCTGAGGCAAAAACGGCTTCTGACGAACAATAGGCGCTTGCTGTGGAACACCTATCCCAAGTGGGGGTAGCCAGGTCAACAAAATGCCACACACCCAGGTGTAAGAAACAACATTGCCCAGCCATGGTCTAAGCCCCTCACCTCGTCCCTGTGCTTTGGGGAGCCGGAGGGACAGCCGAGGCCGATGGCCCTGAGACCCCTTTGCAAAAAGCCAGCTTCCCATGGAAACAGTTTTCCTGAGGTGCAGACCCTCTCACAAGTGGTTGTGCCAAGGTAAAGCAAATGCCCTCCACTTCTCTGGAAGAAACCACAGTGCCCAGCCATGTTCTAAGCCCTCCCATCCTCCCTGGGCTTCTGGCAGCAGGAGTGAAAAGAGAGGAGCAGAGCACTGGGACCCGTTTGACAAAAACCGGCTTCCCACGGGAAAGTCTTTCTCCACGTGCAGACATGCTCCCAGGTGCCTGTGGCAAGGGGAAGGAAATGCCATACACTGACCTGGAAGAGACCACAGGGCCCAGGCACAGTCTGAACGCTTCACTCAACCCGGCGGTTTTGCTAGCAGGAGTTCAACCCCAACGAACACAGCCCGGAGACCCCTGAGGCAAAAACGGCTTCTGACGTACAATAGGCGCTTGCTGTGGAACACCTATCCCAAGTGGGGGTAGCCAGCTCAACAAAATGCCACACACCCAGGTGTAAGAAACAACATTGCCCAGCCATGGTCTAAGCCCCTCACCTCGTCCCTGTGCTTTGGGGAGCCAGAGGGAAAGCCGAGGCCCACGGCCCTGAGACCCCTTTTCAAAAAGCCGGCTTCCCACAGAAACAGTTTTCCTGAGGTGCAGACCCTCTCATAAGTGGTTGTGGCAAGGTAAAGCAAATGCCCTCCACTTCTCTGGAAGAAACCACAGTGCCCAGCCATGTTCTAAGACCTCCCATCCTCCCTGGGCTTCTGGCAGCAGGAGTGAAAAGAGAGGAGCAGAGCACTGGGACCCGTTTGACAAAAACCGGCTTCCCACGGGAAAGTCTTTCTCCACGGGCAGACATGCTCCCAGGTGCCTGTGGCAAGGGGAAGGAAATGCCATACACTGACCTGGAAGAGACCACAGGGCCCAGGCACAGTCTGAACCCTTCGCTCAACCCGGCGGTTTTGCTAGCAGGAGTTCAACCCCAACGAACACAGCCCGGAGACCCCTGAGGCAAAAACGGCTTCTGACGAACAATAGGCGCTTGCTGTGGAACACCTATCCCAAGTGGGGGTAGCCAGCTCAACAAAATGCCACACACCCAGGTGTAAGAAACAACATTGCCCAGCCATGGTCTAAGCCCCTCACCTCGTCCCTGTGCTTTGGGGAGCCGGAGGGACAGCCGAGGCACACGGCCCTGAGACCCCTTTGCAAAAAGCCGGCTTCCCACGGAAACAGTTTTCCTGAGGTGCAGACCCTATCCCAAGTGGTTGTGGCAAGGTAAAGCAAATGCCCTCCACTTCTCTGGAAGAAACCACAGTGCCCAGCCATGTTCTAAGCCCTCCCATCCTCCCTGGGCTTCTGGCGGAAGGAGTGAAAAGAGAGGAGCAGAGCACTGGGACCCGTTTGACAGAAACCGGCTTCCCACGGGAAAGTCTTTCTCCACGGGCAGACATGCTCCCAGGTGCCTGTGGCAAGGGGAAGGAAATGCCATACACTGACCTGAAAGAGACCACAGGGCCCAGGCACAGTCTGAAACCTTCCCTCACCCCGGCGGTTTTGCTAGCAGGAGTTCAACCCCAACGAACACAGCCCGGAGACCCCTGAGGCAAAAACGGCTTCCGACGAACAATAGGTGCTTGCTGTGGAACACCTATCCCAAGTGGGGGTAGCCAGCTCAACAAAATGCCACACACCCAGGTGTAAGAAACAACATTGCCCAGCAATGGTCTAAGCCCCTCACCTCGTCCCTGTGCTTTGGGGAGCCGGAGGGACACCCGAGGCCTACGGCCCTGATTCCCCTTTGCAAATAGCCGGCTTCCCATGGAAACAGTTTTCCTGAGGTGCAGACCCTCTCACAAGTGGTTGTGGCAAGGTAAAGCAAATGCCCTCCACTTCTCTGAAGAAACCACAGTGCCCAGCCATGTTCTAAGCCCTCCCATCCTCCCTGGGCTTCTGGCAGCAGGAGTGAAAAGAGAGGAGCAGAGCACTGGGACCCGTTTGACCAAAACCGGCTTCCCACGGGAAAGTCTTTCTCCACGTGCAGACATGCTCCCAGGTGCCTGTGGCAAGGGGAAGGAAATGCCATACACTGAACTGGAAGAGACCACAGGGCCCAGGCACAGTCTGAACCCTTCCCTCACCCTGGCGGTTTTGCTAGAAGGAGTTCAACCCCAACGAACACAGCCCGAAGACCCCTGAGGCAAAAACGGCTTCTGACGAACAATAGGCGCTTGCTGTGGAACACCTATCCCAAGTGGGGGTAGCCAGGTCAACAAAATGCCACACACCCAGGTGTAAGAAACAACATTGCCCAGCCATGGTCTAAGCCCCTCACCTCGTCCCTGTGCTTTGGGGAGCCGGAGGGACAGCCGAGGCCGATGGCCCTGAGACCCCTTTGCAAAAAGCCAGCTTCCCATGGAAACAGTTTTCCTGAGGTGCAGACCCTCTCACAAGTGGTTGTGCCAAGGTAAAGCAAATGCCCTCCACTTCTCTGGAAGAAACCACAGTGCCCAGCCATGTTCTAAGCCCTCCCATCCTCCCTGGGCTTCTGGCAGCAGGAGTGAAAAGAGAGGAGCAGAGCACTGGGACCCGTTTGACAAAAACCGGCTTCCCACGGGAAAGTCTTTCTCCACGTGCAGACATGCTCCCAGGTGCCTGTGGCAAGGGGAAGGAAATGCCATACACTGACCTGGAAGAGACCACAGGGCCCAGGCACAGTCTGAACCCTTCGCTCAACCCGGCGGTTTTGCTAGCAGGAGTTCAACCCCAACGAACACAGCCCGGAGACCCCTGAGGCAAAAACGGCTTCTGACGAACAATAGGCGCTTGCTGTGGAACACCTATCCCAAGTGGGGGTAGCCAGCTCAACAAAATGCCACACACCCAGGTGTAAGAAACAACATTGCCCAGCCATGGTCTAAGCCCCTCACCTCGTCCCTGTGCTTTGGGGAGCCAGAGGGAAAGCCGAGGCCCACGGCCCTGAGACCCCTTTTCAAAAAGCCGGCTTCCCACAGAAACAGTTTTCCTGAGGTGCAGACCCTCTCATAAGTGGTTGTGGCAAGGTAAAGCAAATGCCCTCCACTTCTCTGGAAGAAACCACAGTGCCCAGCCATGTTCTAAGCCCTCCCATCCTCCCTGGGCTTCTGGCAGCAGGAGTGAAAAGAGAGGAGCAGAGCACTGGGACCCGTTTGACAAAAACCGGCTTCCCACGGGAAAGTCTTTCTCCACGGGCAGACATGCTCCCAGGTGCCTGTGGCAAGGGGAAGGAAATGCCATACACTGACCTGGAAGAGACCACAGGGACCAGGCACAGTCTGAACCCTTCGCTCAACCCGGCGGTTTTGCTAGCAGGAGTTCAACCCCAACGAACACAGCCCGGAGACCCCTGAGGCAAAAACGGCTTCTGACGAACAATAGGCGCTTGCTGTGGAACACCTATCCCAAGTGGGGGTAGCCAGCTCAACAAAATGCCACACACCCAGGTGTAAGAAACAACATTGCCCAGCCATGGTCTAAGCCCCTCACCTCGTCCCTGTGCTTTGGGGAGCCGGAGGGACAGCCGAGGCACACGGCCCTGAGACCCCTTTGCAAAAAGCCGGCTTCCCACGGAAACAGTTTTCCTGAGGTGCAGACCCTATCCCAAGTGGTTGTGGCAAGGTAAAGCAAATGCCCTCCACTTCTCTGGAAGAAACCACAGTGCCCAGCCATGTTCTAAGCCCTCCCATCCTCCCTGGGCTTCTGGCGGAAGGAGTGAAAAGAGAGGAGCAGAGCACTGGGACCCGTTTGACAGAAACCGGCTTCCCACGGGAAAGTCTTTCTCCACGTGCAGACATGCTCCCAGGTGCCTGTGGCAAGGGGAAGGAAATGCCATACACTGACCTGAAAGAGACCACAGGGCCCAGGCACAGTCTGAAACCTTCCCTCACCCCGGCGGTTTTGCTAGCAGGAGTTCAACCCCAACGAACACAGCCCGGAGACCCCTGAGGCAAAAACGGCTTCCGACGAACAATAGGTGCTTGCTGTGGAACACCTATCCCAAGTGGGGGTAGCCAGCTCAACAAAATGCCACACACCCAGGTGTAAGAAACAACATTGCCCAGCCATGGTCTAAGCCCCTCACCTCGTCCCTGTGCTTTGGGGAGCCGGAGGGACACCCGAGGCCTATGGCCCTGATTCCCCTTTGCAAATAGCCGGCTTCCCATGGAAACAGTTTTCCTGAGGTGCAGACCCTCTCACAAGTGGTTGTGGCAAGGTAAAGCAAATGCCCTCCACTTCTCTGAAGAAACCACAGTGCCCAGCCATGTTCTAAGCCCTCCCATCCTCCCTGGGCTTCTGGCAGCAGGAGTGAAAAGAGAGGAGCAGAGCACTGGGACCCGTTTGACCAAAACCGTCTTCCCACGGGAAAGTCTTTCTCCACGTGCAGACATGCTCCCAGGTGCCTGTGGCAAGGGGAAGGAAATGCCATACACTGACCTGGAAGAGACCACAGGGCCCAGGCACAGTCTGAACCCTTCCCTCACCCCGGCGGTTTTGCTAGAAGGAGTTCAACCCCAAGGAACACAGCCCGGAGACCCCTGAGGCAAAAACGGCTTCTGACGAACAATAGGCGCTTGCTGTGGAACACCTATCCCAAGTGGGGGTAGCCAGGTCAACAAAATGCCACACACCCAGGTGTAAGAAACAACATTGCCCAGCCATGGTCTAAGCCCCTCACCTCGTCCCTGTGCTTTGGGGAGCCGGAGGGACAGCCGAGGCCGATGGCCCTGAGACCCCTTTGCAAAAAGCCAGCTTCCCATGGAAACAGTTTTCCTGAGGTGCAGACCCTCTCACAAGTGGTTGTGCCAAGGTAAAGCAAATGCCCTCCACTTCTCTGGAAGAAACCACAGTGCCCAGCCATGTTCTAAGCCCTCCCATCCTCCCTGGGCTTCTGGCAGCAGGAGTGAAAAGAGAGGAGCAGAGCACTGGGACCCGTTTGACAAAAACCGGCTTCCCACGGGAAAGTCTTTCTCCACGTGCAGACATGCTCCCAGGTGCCTGTGGCAAGGGGAAGGAAATGCCATACACTGACCTGGAAGAGACCACAGGGCCCAGGCACAGTCTGAACGCTTCACTCAACCCGGCGGTTTTGCTAGCAGGAGTTCAACCCCAACGAACACAGCCCGGAGACCCCTGAGGCAAAAACGGCTTCTGACGAACAATAGGCGCTTGCTGTGGAACACCTATCCCAAGTGGGGGTAGCCAGCTCAACAAAATGCCACACACCCAGGTGTAAGAAACAACATTGCCCAGCCATGGTCTAAGCCCCTCACCTCGTCCCTGTGCTTTGGGGAGCCAGAGGGAAAGCCGAGGCCCACGGCCCTGAGACCCCTTTTCAAAAAGCCGGCTTCCCACAGAAACAGTTTCCTGAGGTGCAGACCCTCTCATAAGTGGTTGTGGCAAGGTAAAGCAAATGCCCTCCACTTCTCTGGAAGAAACCACAGTGCCCAGCCATGTTCTAAGCCCTCCCATCCTCCCTGGGCTTCTGGCAGCAGGAGTGAAAAGAGAGGAGCAGAGCACTGGGACCCGTTTGACAAAAACCGGCTTCCCACGGGAAAGTCTTTCTCCACGGGCAGACATGCTCCCAGGTGCCTGTGGCAAGGGGAAGGAAATGCCATACACTGACCTGGAAGAGACCACAGGGCCCAGGCACAGTCTGAACCCTTCGCTCAACCCGGCGGTTTTGCTAGCAGGAGTTCAACCCCAACGAACACAGCCCGGAGACCCCTGAGGCAAAAACGGCTTCTGACGAACAATAGGCGCTTGCTGTGGAACACCTATCCCAAGTGGGGGTAGCCAGCTCAACAAAATGCCACACACCCAGGTGTAAGAAACAACATTGCCCAGCCATGGTCTAAGCCCCTCACCTCGTCCCTGTGCTTTGGGGAGCCAGAGGGAAAGCCGAGGCCCACGGCCCTGAGACCCCTTTTCAAAAAGCCGGCTTCCCACAGAAACAGTTTTCCTGAGGTGCAGACCCTCTCATAAGTGGTTGTGGCAAGGTAAAGCAAATGCCCTCCACTTCTCTGGAAGAAACCACAGTGCCCAGCCATGTTCTAAGACCTCCCATCCTCCCTGGGCTTCTGGCAGCAGGAGTGAAAAGAGAGGAGCAGAGCACTGGGACCCGTTTGACAAAAACCGGCTTCCCACGGGAAAGTCTTTCTCCACGGGCAGACATGCTCCCAGGTGCCTGTGGCAAGGGGAAGGAAATGCCATACACTGACCTGGAAGAGACCACAGGGCCCAGGCACAGTCTGAACCCTTCGCTCAACCCGGCGGTTTTGCTAGCAGGAGTTCAACCCCAACGAACACAGCCCGGAGACCCCTGAGGCAAAAACGGCTTCTGACGAACAATAGGCGCTTGCTGTGGAACACCTATCCCAAGTGGGGGTAGCCAGCTCAACAAAATGCCACACACCCAGGTGTAAGAAACAACATTGCCCAGCCATGGTCTAAGCCCCTCACCTCGTCCCTGTGCTTTGGGGAGCCGGAGGGACAGCCGAGGCACACGGCCCTGAGACCCCTTTGCAAAAAGCCGGCTTCCCACGGAAACAGTTTTCCTGAGGTGCAGACCCTATCCCAAGTGGTTGTGGCAAGGTAAAGCAAATGCCCTCCACTTCTCTGGAAGAAACCACAGTGCCCAGCCATGTTCTAAGCCCTCCCATCCTCCCTGGGCTTCTGGCGGAAGGAGTGAAAAGAGAGAAGCAGAGCACTGGGACCCGTTTGACAGAAACCGGCTTCCCACGGGAAAGTCTTTCTCCACGGGCAGACATGCTCCCAGGTGCCTGTGGCAAGGGGAAGGAAATGCCATACACTGACCTGAAAGAGACCACAGGGCCCAGGCACAGTCTGAAACCTTCCCTCACCCCGGCGGTTTTGCTAGCAGGAGTTCAACCCCAACGAACACAGCCCGGAGACCCCTGAGGCAAAAACGGCTTCCGACGAACAATAGGTGCTTGCTGTGGAACACCTATCCCAAGTGGGGGTAGCCAGCTCAACAAAATGCCACACACCCAGGTGTAAGAAACAACATTGCCCAGCAATGGTCTAAGCCCCTCACCTCGTCCCTGTGCTTTGGGGAGCCGGAGGGACACCCGAGGCCTACGGCCCTGATTCCCCTTTGCAAATAGCCGGCTTCCCATGGAAACAGTTTTCCTGAGGTGCAGACCCTCTCACAAGTGGTTGTGGCAAGGTAAAGCAAATGCCCTCCACTTCTCTGAAGAAACCACAGTGCCCAGCCATGTTCTAAGCCCTCCCATCCTCCCTGGGCTTCTGGCAGCAGGAGTGAAAAGAGAGGAGCAGAGCACTGGGACCCGTTTGACCAAAACCGGCTTCCCACGGGAAAGTCTTTCTCCACGTGCAGACATGCTCCCAGGTGCCTGTGGCAAGGGGAAGGAAATGCCATACACTGAACTGGAAGAGACCACAGGGCCCAGGCACAGTCTGAACCCTTCCCTCACCCTGGCGGTTTTGCTAGAAGGAGTTCAACCCCAACGAACACAGCCCGAAGACCCCTGAGGCAAAAACGGCTTCTGACGAACAATAGGCGCTTGCTGTGGAACACCTATCCCAAGTGGGGGTAGCCAGGTCAACAAAATGCCACACACCCAGGTGTAAGAAACAACATTGCCCAGCCATGGTCTAAGCCCCTCACCTCGTCCCTGTGCTTTGGGGAGCCGGAGGGACAGCCGAGGCCGATGGCCCTGAGACCCCTTTGCAAAAAGCCAGCTTCCCATGGAAACAGTTTTCCTGAGGTGCAGACCCTCTCACAAGTGGTTGTGCCAAGGTAAAGCAAATGCCCTCCACTTCTCTGGAAGAAACCACAGTGCCCAGCCATGTTCTAAGCCCTCCCATCCTCCCTGGGCTTCTGGCAGCAGGAGTGAAAAGAGAGGAGCAGAGCACTGGGACCCGTTTGACAAAAACCGGCTTCCCACGGGAAAGTCTTTCTCCACGTGCAGACATGCTCCCAGGTGCCTGTGGCAAGGGGAAGGAAATGCCATACACTGACCTGGAAGAGACCACAGGGCCCAGGCACAGTCTGAACGCTTCACTCAACCCGGCGGTTTTGCTAGCAGGAGTTCAACCCCAACGAACACAGCCCGGAGACCCCTGAGGCAAAAACGGCTTCTGACGAACAATAGGCGCTTGCTGTGGAACACCTATCCCAAGTGGGGGTAGCCAGCTCAACAAAATGCCACACACCCAGGTGTAAGAAACAACATTGCCCAGCCATGGTCTAAGCCCCTCACCTCGTCCCTGTGCTTTGGGGAGCCAGAGGGAAAGCCGAGGCCCACGGCCCTGAGACCCCTTTTCAAAAAGCCGGCTTCCCACAGAAACAGTTTTCCTGAGGTGCAGACCCTCTCATAAGTGGTTGTGGCAAGGTAAAGCAAATGCCCTCCACTTCTCTGGAAGAAACCACAGTGCCCAGCCATGTTCTAAGCCCTCCCATCCTCCCTGGGCTTCTGGCAGCAGGAGTGAAAAGAGAGGAGCAGAGCACTGGGACCCGTTTGACAAAAACCGGCTTCCCACGGGAAAGTCTTTCTCCACGGGCAGACATGCTCCCAGGTGCCTGTGGCAAGGGGAAGGAAATGCCATACACTGACCTGGAAGAGACCACAGGGACCAGGCACAGTCTGAACCCTTCGCTCAACCCGGCGGTTTTGCTAGCAGGAGTTCAACCCCAACGAACACAGCCCGGAGACCCCTGAGGCAAAAACGGCTTCTGACGAACAATAGGCGCTTGCTGTGGAACACCTATCCCAAGTGGGGGTAGCCAGCTCAACAAAATGCCACACACCCAGGTGTAAGAAACAACATTGCCCAGCCATGGTCTAAGCCCCTCACCTCGTCCCTGTGCTTTGGGGAGCCGGAGGGACAGCCGAGGCACACGGCCCTGAGACCCCTTTGCAAAAAGCCGGCTTCCCACGGAAACAGTTTTCCTGAGGTGCAGACCCTATCCCAAGTGGTTGTGGCAAGGTAAAGCAAATGCCCTCCACTTCTCTGGAAGAAACCACAGTGCCCAGCCATGTTCTAAGCCCTCCCATCCTCCCTGGGCTTCTGGCGGAAGGAGTGAAAAGAGAGGAGCAGAGCACTGGGACCCGTTTGACAGAAACCGGCTTCCCACGGGAAAGTCTTTCTCCACGTGCAGACATGCTCCCAGGTGCCTGTGGCAAGGGGAAGGAAATGCCATACACTGACCTGAAAGAGACCACAGGGCCCAGGCACAGTCTGAAACCTTCCCTCACCCCGGCGGTTTTGCTAGCAGGAGTTCAACCCCAACGAACACAGCCCGGAGACCCCTGAGGCAAAAACGGCTTCCGACGAACAATAGGTGCTTGCTGTGGAACACCTATCCCAAGTGGGGGTAGCCAGCTCAACAAAATGCCACACACCCAGGTGTAAGAAACAACATTGCCCAGCCATGGTCTAAGCCCCTCACCTCGTCCCTGTGCTTTGGGGAGCCGGAGGGACACCCGAGGCCTATGGCCCTGATTCCCCTTTGCAAATAGCCGGCTTCCCATGGAAACAGTTTTCCTGAGGTGCAGACCCTCTCACAAGTGGTTGTGGCAAGGTAAAGCAAATGCCCTCCACTTCTCTGAAGAAACCACAGTGCCCAGCCATGTTCTAAGCCCTCCCATCCTCCCTGGGCTTCTGGCAGCAGGAGTGAAAAGAGAGGAGCAGAGCACTGGGACCCGTTTGACCAAAACCGTCTTCCCACGGGAAAGTCTTTCTCCACGTGCAGACATGCTCCCAGGTGCCTGTGGCAAGGGGAAGGAAATGCCATACACTGACCTGGAAGAGACCACAGGGCCCAGGCACAGTCTGAACCCTTCCCTCACCCCGGCGGTTTTGCTAGAAGGAGTTCAACCCCAAGGAACACAGCCCGGAGACCCCTGAGGCAAAAACGGCTTCTGACGAACAATAGGCGCTTGCTGTGGAACACCTATCCCAAGTGGGGGTAGCCAGGTCAACAAAATGCCACACACCCAGGTGTAAGAAACAACATTGCCCAGCCATGGTCTAAGCCCCTCACCTCGTCCCTGTGCTTTGGGGAGCCGGAGGGACAGCCGAGGCCGATGGCCCTGAGACCCCTTTGCAAAAAGCCAGCTTCCCATGGAAACAGTTTTCCTGAGGTGCAGACCCTCTCACAAGTGGTTGTGCCAAGGTAAAGCAAATGCCCTCCACTTCTCTGGAAGAAACCACAGTGCCCAGCCATGTTCTAAGCCCTCCCATCCTCCCTGGGCTTCTGGCAGCAGGAGTGAAAAGAGAGGAGCAGAGCACTGGGACCCGTTTGACAAAAACCGGCTTCCCACGGGAAAGTCTTTCTCCACGTGCAGACATGCTCCCAGGTGCCTGTGGCAAGGGGAAGGAAATGCCATACACTGACCTGGAAGAGACCACAGGGCCCAGGCACAGTCTGAACGCTTCACTCAACCCGGCGGTTTTGCTAGCAGGAGTTCAACCCCAACGAACACAGCCCGGAGACCCCTGAGGCAAAAACGGCTTCTGACGAACAATAGGCGCTTGCTGTGGAACACCTATCCCAAGTGGGGGTAGCCAGCTCAACAAAATGCCACACACCCAGGTGTAAGAAACAACATTGCCCAGCCATGGTCTAAGCCCCTCACCTCGTCCCTGTGCTTTGGGGAGCCAGAGGGAAAGCCGAGGCCCACGGCCCTGAGACCCCTTTTCAAAAAGCCGGCTTCCCACAGAAACAGTTTCCTGAGGTGCAGACCCTCTCATAAGTGGTTGTGGCAAGGTAAAGCAAATGCCCTCCACTTCTCTGGAAGAAACCACAGTGCCCAGCCATGTTCTAAGACCTCCCATCCTCCCTGGGCTTCTGGCAGCAGGAGTGAAAAGAGAGGAGCAGAGCACTGGGACCCGTTTGACAAAAACCGGCTTCCCACGGGAAAGTCTTTCTCCACGGGCAGACATGCTCCCAGGTGCCTGTGGCAAGGGGAAGGAAATGCCATACACTGACCTGGAAGAGACCACAGGGCCCAGGCACAGTCTGAACCCTTCGCTCAACCCGGCGGTTTTGCTAGCAGGAGTTCAACCCCAACGAACACAGCCCGGAGACCCCTGAGGCAAAAACGGCTTCTGACGAACAATAGGCGCTTGCTGTGGAACACCTATCCCAAGTGGGGGTAGCCAGCTCAACAAAATGCCACACACCCAGGTGTAAGAAACAACATTGCCCAGCCATGGTCTAAGCCCCTCACCTCGTCCCTGTGCTTTGGGGAGCCGGAGGGACAGCCGAGGCACACGGCCCTGAGACCCCTTTGCAAAAAGCCGGCTTCCCACGGAAACAGTTTTCCTGAGGTGCAGACCCTATCCCAAGTGGTTGTGGCAAGGTAAAGCAAATGCCCTCCACTTCTCTGGAAGAAACCACAGTGCCCAGCCATGTTCTAAGCCCTCCCATCCTCCCTGGGCTTCTGGCGGAAGGAGTGAAAAGAGAGGAGCAGAGCACTGGGACCCGTTTGACAGAAACCGGCTTCCCACGGGAAAGTCTTTCTCCACGGGCAGACATGCTCCCAGGTGCCTGTGGCAAGGGGAAGGAAATGCCATACACTGACCTGAAAGAGACCACAGGGCCCAGGCACAGTCTGAAACCTTCCCTCACCCCGGCGGTTTTGCTAGCAGGAGTTCAACCCCAACGAACACAGCCCGGAGACCCCTGAGGCAAAAACGGCTTCCGACGAACAATAGGTGCTTGCTGTGGAACACCTATCCCAAGTGGGGGTAGCCAGCTCAACAAAATGCCACACACCCAGGTGTAAGAAACAACATTGCCCAGCAATGGTCTAAGCCCCTCACCTCGTCCCTGTGCTTTGGGGAGCCGGAGGGACACCCGAGGCCTACGGCCCTGATTCCCCTTTGCAAATAGCCGGCTTCCCATGGAAACAGTTTTCCTGAGGTGCAGACCCTCTCACAAGTGGTTGTGGCAAGGTAAAGCAAATGCCCTCCACTTCTCTGAAGAAACCACAGTGCCCAGCCATGTTCTAAGCCCTCCCATCCTCCCTGGGCTTCTGGCAGCAGGAGTGAAAAGAGAGGAGCAGAGCACTGGGACCCGTTTGACCAAAACCGGCTTCCCACGGGAAAGTCTTTCTCCACGTGCAGACATGCTCCCAGGTGCCTGTGGCAAGGGGAAGGAAATGCCATACACTGAACTGGAAGAGACCACAGGGCCCAGGCACAGTCTGAACCCTTCCCTCACCCTGGCGGTTTTGCTAGAAGGAGTTCAACCCCAACGAACACAGCCCGAAAACCCCTGAGGCAAAAACGGCTTCTGACGAACAATAGGCGCTTGCTGTGGAACACCTATCCCAAGTGGGGGTAGCCAGGTCAACAAAATGCCACACACCCAGGTGTAAGAAACAACATTGCCCAGCCATGGTCTAAGCCCCTCACCTCGTCCCTGTGCTTTGGGGAGCCGGAGGGACAGCCGAGGCCGATGGCCCTGAGACCCCTTTGCAAAAAGCCAGCTTCCCATGGAAACAGTTTTCCTGAGGTGCAGACCCTCTCACAAGTGGTTGTGCCAAGGTAAAGCAAATGCCCTCCACTTCTCTGGAAGAAACCACAGTGCCCAGCCATGTTCTAAGCCCTCCCATCCTCCCTGGGCTTCTGGCAGCAGGAGTGAAAAGAGAGGAGCAGAGCACTGGGACCCGTTTGACAAAAACCGGCTTCCCACGGGAAAGTCTTTCTCCACGTGCAGACATGCTCCCAGGTGCCTGTGGCAAGGGGAAGGAAATGCCATACACTGACCTGGAAGAGACCACAGGGCCCAGGCACAGTCTGAACGCTTCACTCAACCCGGCGGTTTTGCTAGCAGGAGTTCAACCCCAACGAACACAGCCCGGAGACCCCTGAGGCAAAAACGGCTTCTGACGAACAATAGGCGCTTGCTGTGGAACACCTATCCCAAGTGGGGGTAGCCAGCTCAACAAAATGCCACACACCCAGGTGTAAGAAACAACATTGCCCAGCCATGGTCTAAGCCCCTCACCTCGTCCCTGTGCTTTGGGGAGCCAGAGGGAAAGCCGAGGCCCACGGCCCTGAGACCCCTTTTCAAAAAGCCGGCTTCCCACAGAAACAGTTTTCCTGAGGTGCAGACCCTCTCATAAGTGGTTGTGGCAAGGTAAAGCAAATGCCCTCCACTTCTCTGGAAGAAACCACAGTGCCCAGCCATGTTCTAAGCCCTCCCATCCTCCCTGGGCTTCTGGCAGCAGGAGTGAAAAGAGAGGAGCAGAGCACTGGGACCCGTTTGACAAAAACCGGCTTCCCACGGGAAAGTCTTTCTCCACGGGGAGACATGCTCCCAGGTGCCTGTGGCAAGGGGAAGGAAATGCCATACACTGACCTGGAAGAGACCACAGGGCCCAGGCACAGTCTGAACCCTTCGCTCAACCCGGCGGTTTTGCTAGCAGGAGTTCAACCCCAACGAACACAGCCCGGAGACCCCTGAGGCAAAAACGGCTTCTGACGAACAATAGGCGCTTGCTGTGGAACACCTATCCCAAGTGGGGGTAGCCAGCTCAACAAAATGCCACACACCCAGGTGTAAGAAACAACATTGCCCAGCCATGGTCTAAGCCCCTCACCTCGTCCCTGTGCTTTGGGGAGCCGGAGGGACAGCCGAGGCACACGGCCCTGAGACCCCTTTGCAAAAAGCCGGCTTCCCACGGAAACAGTTTTCCTGAGGTGCAGACCCTATCCCAAGTGGTTGTGGCAAGGTAAAGCAAATGCCCTCCACTTCTCTGGAAGAAACCACAGTGCCCAGCCATGTTCTAAGCCCTCCCATCCTCCCTGGGCTTCTGGCGGAAGGAGTGAAAAGAGAGGAGCAGAGCACTGGGACCCGTTTGACAGAAACCGGCTTCCCACGGGAAAGTCTTTCTCCACGTGCAGACATGCTCCCAGGTGCCTGTGGCAAGGGGAAGGAAATGCCATACACTGACCTGAAAGAGACCACAGGGCCCAGGCACAGTCTGAAACCTTCCCTCACCCCGGCGGTTTTGCTAGCAGGAGTTCAACCCCAACGAACACAGCCCGGAGACCCCTGAGGCAAAAACGGCTTCCGACGAACAATAGGTGCTTGCTGTGGAACACCTATCCCAAGTGGGGGTAGCCAGCTCAACAAAATGCCACACACCCAGGTGTAAGAAACAACATTGCCCAGCAATGGTCTAAGCCCCTCACCTCGTCCCTGTGCTTTGGGGAGCCGGAGGGACACCCGAGGCCTATGGCCCTGATTCCCCTTTGCAAATAGCCGGCTTCTCATGGAAACAGTTTTCCTGAGGTGCAGACCCTCTCACAAGTGGTTGTGGCAAGGTAAAGCAAATGCCCTCCACTTCTCTGAAGAAACCACAGTGCCCAGCCATGTTCTAAGCCCTCCCATCCTCCCTGGGCTTCTGGCAGCAGGAGTGAAAAGAGAGGAGCAGAGCACTGGGACCCGTTTGACCAAAACCGTCTTCCCACGGGAAAGTCTTTCTCCACGTGCAGACATGCTCCCAGGTGCCTGTGGCAAGGGGAAGGAAATGCCATACACTGACCTGGAAGAGACCACAGGGCCCAGGCACAGTCTGAACCCTTCCCTCACCCCGGCGGTTTTGCTAGAAGGAGTTCAACCCCAAGGAACACAGCCCGGAGACCCCTGAGGCAAAAACGGCTTCTGACGAACAATAGGCGCTTGCTGTGGAACACCTATCCCAAGTGGGGGTAGCCAGGTAAACAATGCCACACACCCAGGTGTAAGAAACAACATTGCCCAGCCATGGTCTAAGCCCCTCACCTCGTCCCTGTGCTTTGGGGCGCCGGAGGGACAGCCGAGGCCGATGGCCCTGAGACCCCTTTGCAAAAAGCCGGCTTCCCACGGAAACAGTTTTCCTGAGGTGCAGACCCTCTCACAAGGGGTTGTGGCAAGGTAAAGCAAATGCCCTCCACTTCTCTGGAAGAAACCACAGTGCCCAGCCATGTTCTAAGCCCTCCCATCCTCCCTGGGCTTCTGACAGCAGGAGTGAAAAGAGAGGAGCAGAGCACTGGGACCCGTTTGACAAAAACCGGCTTCCCACGGGAAAGTCTTTCTCCACGTGCAGACATGCTCCCAGGTGCCTGTGGCAAGGGGAAGGAAATGCCATACACTGACCTGGAAGAGACCACAGGGCCCAGGCACAGTCTGAACGCTTCACTCAACCCGGCGGTTTTGCTAGCAGGAGTTCAACCCCAACGAACACAGCCCGGAGACCCCTGAGGCAAAAACGGCTTCTGACGAACAATAGGCGCTTGCTGTGGAACACCTATCCCAAGTGGGGGTAGCCAGCTCAACAAAATGCCACACACCCAGGTGTAAGAAACAACATTGCCCAGCCATGGTCTAAGCCCGTCACCTCGTCCCTGTGCTTTGGGGAGCCAGAGGGAAAGCCGAGGCCCACGGCCCTGAGACCCCTTTTCAAAAAGCCGGCTTCCCACAGAAACAGTTTTCCTGAGGTGCAGACCCTCTCATAAGTGGTTGTGGCAAGGTAAAGCAAATGCCCTCCACTTCTCTGGAAGAAACCACAGTGCCCAGCCATGTTCTAAGCCCTCCCATCCTCCCTGGGCTTCTGGCAGCAGGAGTGAAAAGAGAGGAGCAGAGCACTGGGACCCGTTTGACAAAAACCGGCTTCCCACGGGAAAGTCTTTCTCCACGGGCAGACATGCTCCCAGGTGCCTGTGGCAAGGGGAAGGAAATGCCATACACTGACCTGGAAGAGACCACAGGGCCCAGGCACAGTCTGAACCCTTCGCTCAACCCGGCGGTTTTGCTAGCAGGAGTTCAACCCCAACGAACACAGCCCGGAGACCCCTGAGGCAAAAACGGCTTCTGACGAACAATAGGCGCTTGCTGTGGAACACCTATCCCAAGTGGGGGTAGCCAGCTCAACAAAATGCCACACACCCAGGTGTAAGAAACAACATTGCCCAGCCATGGTCTAAGCCCCTCACCTCGTCCCTGTGCTTTGGGGAGCCGGAGGGACAGCCGAGGCACACGGCCCTGAGACCCCTTTGCAAAAAGCCGGCTTCCCACGGAAACAGTTTTCCTGAGGTGCAGACCCTATCCCAAGTGGTTGTGGCAAGGTAAAGCAAATGCCCTCCACTTCTCTGGAAGAAACCACAGTGCCCAGCCATGTTCTAAGCCCTCCCATCCTCCCTGGGCTTCTGGCGGAAGGAGTGAAAAGAGAGGAGCAGAGCACTGGGACCCGTTTGACAGAAACCGGCTTCCCACGGGAAAGTCTTTCTCCACGTGCAGACATGCTCCCAGGTGCCTGTGGCAAGGGGAAGGAAATGCCATACACTGACCTGAAAGAGACCACAGGGCCCAGGCACAGTCTGAAACCTTCCCTCACCCCGGCGGTTTTGCTAGCAGGAGTTCAACCCCAACGAACACAGCCCGGAGACCCCTGAGGCAAAAACGGCTTCCGACGAACAATAGGTGCTTGCTGTGGAACACCTATCCCAAGTGGGGGTAGCCAGCTCAACAAAATGCCACACACCCAGGTGTAAGAAACAACATTGCCCAGCAATGGTCTAAGCCCCTCACCTCGTCCCTGTGCTTTGGGGAGCCGGAGGGACACCCGAGGCCTATGGCCCTGATTCCCCTTTGCAAATAGCCGGCTTCCCATGGAAACAGTTTTCCTGAGGTGCAGACCCTCTCACAAGTGGTTGTGGCAAGGTAAAGCAAATGCCCTCCACTTCTCTGAAGAAACCACAGTGCCCAGCCATGTTCTAAGCCCTCCCATCCTCCCTGGGCTTCTGGCAGCAGGAGTGAAAAGAGAGGAGCAGAGCACTGGGACCCGTTTGACCAAAACCGTCTTCCCACGGGAAAGTCTTTCTCCACGTGCAGACATGCTCCCAGGTGCCTGTGGCAAGGGGAAGGAAATGCCATACACTGACCTGGAAGAGACCACAGGGCCCAGGCACAGTCTGAACCCTTCCCTCACCCCGGCGGTTTTGCTAGAAGGAGTTCAACCCCAAGGAACACAGCCCGGAGACCCCTGAGGCAAAAACGGCTTCTGACGAACAATAGGCGCTTGCTGTGGAACACCTATCCCAAGTGGGGGTAGCCAGGTCAACAAAATGCCACACACCCAGGTGTAAGAAACAACATTGCCCAGCCATGGTCTAAGCCCCTCACCTCGTCCCTGTGCTTTGGGGAGCCGGAGGGACAGCCGAGGCCGATGGCCCTGAGACCCCTTTGCAAAAAGCCAGCTTCCCATGGAAACAGTTTTCCTGAGGTGCAGACCCTCTCACAAGTGGTTGTGCCAAGGTAAAGCAAATGCCCTCCACTTCTCTGGAAGAAACCACAGTGCCCAGCCATGTTCTAAGCCCTCCCATCCTCCCTGGGCTTCTGGCAGCAGGAGTGAAAAGAGAGGAGCAGAGCACTGGGACCCGTTTGACAAAAACCGGCTTCCCACGGGAAAGTCTTTCTCCACGTGCAGACATGCTCCCAGGTGCCTGTGGCAAGGGGAAGGAAATGCCATACACTGACCTGGAAGAGACCACAGGGCCCAGGCACAGTCTGAACGCTTCACTCAACCCGGCGGTTTTGCTAGCAGGAGTTCAACCCCAACGAACACAGCCCGGAGACCCCTGAGGCAAAAACGGCTTCTGACGAACAATAGGCGCTTGCTGTGGAACACCTATCCCAAGTGGGGGTAGCCAGCTCAACAAAATGCCACACACCCAGGTGTAAGAAACAACATTGCCCAGCCATGGTCTAAGCCCCTCACCTCGTCCCTGTGCTTTGGGGAGCCAGAGGGAAAGCCGAGGCCCACGGCCCTGAGACCCCTTTTCAAAAAGCCGGCTTCCCACAGAAACAGTTTTCCTGAGGTGCAGACCCTCTCATAAGTGGTTGTGGCAAGGTAAAGCAAATGCCCTCCACTTCTCTGGAAGAAACCACAGTGCCCAGCCATGTTCTAAGCCCTCCCATCCTCCCTGGGCTTCTGGCAGCAGGAGTGAAAAGAGAGGAGCAGAGCACTGGGACCCGTTTGACAAAAACCGGCTTCCCACGGGAAAGTCTTTCTCCACGGGCAGACATGCTCCCAGGTGCCTGTGGCAAGGGGAAGGAAATGCCATACACTGACCTGGAAGAGACCACAGGGCCCAGGCACAGTCTGAACCCTTCGCTCAACCCGGCGGTTTTGCTAGCAGGAGTTCAACCCCAACGAACACAGCCCGGAGACCCCTGAGGCAAAAACGGCTTCTGACGAACAATAGGCGCTTGCTGTGGAACACCTATCCCAAGTGGGGGTAGCCAGCTCAACAAAATGCCACACACCCAGGTGTAAGAAACAACATTGCCCAGCCATGGTCTAAGCCCCTCACCTCGTCCCTGTGCTTTGGGGAGCCGGAGGGACAGCCGAGGCACATGGCCCTGAGACCCCTTTGCAAAAAGCCGGCTTCCCACGGAAACAGTTTTCCTGAGGTGCAGACCCTCTCACAAGTGGTTGTGGCAAGGTAAAGCAAATGCCCTCCACTTCTCTGGAAGAAACCACAGTGCCCAGCCATGTTCTAAGCCCTCCCATCCGCCCTGGGCTTCTGGCAGCAGGAGTGAAAAGAGAGGAGCAGAGCACTGGGACCCGTTTGACAAAACCCGGCTTCCCTCGGGAAAGTCTTTCTCCACGGGCAGACATGCTCCCAGGTGCCTGTGGCAAGGGGAAGGAAATGCCATACACTGACCTGGAAGAGACCACAGGGCCCAGGCACAGTCTGAACCCTTCCCTCACCCCGGCGGTTTTGCTAGCAGGAGTTCAACCCCAACGAACACAGCCCGGAGACCCCTGAGGCAAAAACGGCTTCTGACGAACAATAGGTGCTTGTTGTGGAACACCTATCCCAAGTGGGGGTAGCCAGGTAAACAATGCCACACACCCAGGTGTAAGAAACAACATTGCCCAGCCATGGTCTAAGCCCCTCACCTCGTCCCTGTGCTTTGGGGCGCCGGAGGGACAGCCGAGGCCGATGGCCCTGAGACCCCTTTGAAAAAAGCCGGCTTCCCACGGAAACAGTTTTCCTGAGGTGCAGACCCTCTCACAAGGGGTTGTGGCAAGGTAAAGCAAATGCCCTCCACTTCTCTGGAAGAAACCACAGTGCCCAGCCATGTTCTAAGCCCTCCCATCCGCCCTGGGCTTCTGGCAGCAGAAGTGAAAAGAGAGGAGCAGAGCACTGGGACCCGTTTGACAGAAACCGGCTTCCCACGGGAAAGTCTTTCTCCACGGGCAGACATGCTCCCAGGTGCCTGTGGCAAGGGGAAGGAAATGCCATACACTGACCTGGAAGAGACCACAGGGCCCAGGCACAGTATGAACCCTTCCCTCAACCCGGCGGTTTTGCTAGCAGGAGTTCAACCCCAACGAACACAGCCCGGAGACCCCTGAGGCAAAAACGGCTTCTGACGAACAATAGGCGCTTGCTGTGGAACACCTATCCCAAGTGGGGGTAGCCAGCTCAACAAAATGCCACACACCCAGGTGTAAGAAACAACATTGCCCAGCCATGGTCTAAGCCCCTCACCTCGTCCCTGTGCATTGGGGAGCCGGAGGGAAAGCCGAGTCCCACGGCCCTGAGACCCCTTTTCAAAAAGCCGGCTTCCCACGGAAACAGTTTTCCTGAGGTGCAGACCCTCTCATAAGTGGTTGTGGCAAGGTAAAGCAAATGCCCTCCACTTCTCTGGAAGAAACCACAGTGCCCAGCCATGTTCTAAGCCCTCCCATCCTCCCTGGGCTTCTGGCAGCAGGAGTGAAAAGAGAGGAGCAGAGCACTGGGACCCGTTTGACAAAAACCGGCTTCCCACGGGAAAGTCTTTCTCCACGGGCAGACATGCTCCCAGGTGCCTGTGGCAAGGGGAAGGAAATGCCATACACTGACCTGGAAGAGACCACAGGGCCCAGGCACAGTCTGAACCCTTCGCTCAACCCGGCGGTTTTGCTAGCAGGAGTTCAACCCCAACGAACACAGCCCGGAGACCCCTGAGGCAAAAACGGCTTCTGACGAACAATAGGCGCTTGCTGTGGAACACCTATCCCAAGTGGGGGTAGCCAGCTCAACAAAATGCCACACACCCAGGTGTAAGAAACAACATTGCCCAGCCATGGTCTAAGCCCCTCACCTCGTCCCTGTGCTTTGGGGAGCCGGAGGGACAGCCGAGGCACACGGCCCTGAGACCCCTTTGCAAAAAGCCGGCTTCCCACGGAAACAGTTTTCCTGAGGTGCAGACCCTATCCCAAGTGGTTGTGGCAAGGTAAAGCAAATGCCCTCCACTTCTGTGGAAGAAACCACAGTGCCCAGCCATGTTCTAAGCCCTCCCATCCTCCCTGGGCTTCTGGCGGAAGGAGTGAAAAGAGAGGAGCAGAGCACTGGGACCCGTTTGACAGAAACCGGCTTCCCACGGGAAAGTCTTTCTCCACGGGCAGACATGCTCCCAGGTGCCTGTGGCAAGGGGAAGGAAATGCCATACACTGACCTGGAAGAGACCACAGGGCCCAGGCACAGTCTGAACCCTTCGCTCAACCCGGCGGTTTTGCTAGCAGGAGTTCAACCCCAACGAACACAGCCCGGAGACCCCTGAGGCAAAAACGGCTTCTCACGAACAATAGGCACTTGCTGTGGAACACCTATCCCAAGTGGGGGTAGCCAGCTCAACAAAATGCCACACACCCAGGTGTAAGAAACAACATTGCCCAGCCATGGTCTAAGCCCCTCACCTCGTCCCTGTGCTTTGGGGCGCCGGAGGGACAGCCGAGGCCGATGGCCCTGAGACCCCTTTGCAAAAAGCCGGCTTCCCATGGAAACAGTTTTCCTGAGGTGCAGCCCCTCTCACAAGTGGTTGTGGCAAGGTAAAGCAAATGCCCTCCACTTCTCTGGAAGAAACCACAGTGCCCAGCCATGTTCTAAGCCCTCCCATCCTCCCTGGGCTTCTGGCAGCAGGAGTGAAAAGAGAGGAGCAGAGCACTGGGACCCGTTTGACAAAAACCGGCTTCCCACGGGAAAGTGTTTCTCCACGTGCAGACATGCTCCCAGGTGCCTGTGGCAAGGGGAAGGAAATGCCATACACTGACCTGGAAGAGACCACAGGGCCCAGGCACAGTATGAACCCTTCCCTCACCCCGGCGGTTTTGCTAGCAGGAGTTCAACCCCAACGAACACAGCCCGGAGACCCCTGAGGCAAAAACGGCTTCTGACGAAAAATAGGCTCTTGCTGTTGAACACTTATCCCAAGTGGGGGTAACCAGCTCAACAAAATGCCACACACCCAGGTGTAAGAAACAACATTGCCCAGCAATGGTCTAAGCCCCTCACCTCGTCCCTGTGCTTTGGGGAGCCGGAGGGACACCCGAGGCCGATGGCCCTGAGACCCCTTTGCAAAAAGCCGGCTTCCCATGGAAACAGTTTTCCTGAGGTGCAGACCCTCTCACAAGTGGTTGTGGCAAGGTAAAGCAAATGCCCTCCACTTCTCTGGAAGAAACCACAGTGCCCAGCCAAGTTCTAAGCCGTCCCATCCTCCCTGGGCTTCTGGCAGCAGGAGTGAAAAGAGAGGAGCAGAGCACTGGGACCCGTTTGACAGAAACGGGCTTCCCACGGGAAAGTCTTTCTCCACGGGCAGACATGCTCCCAGGTGCCTGTGGCAAGGGGAAGGAAATGCCATACACTGACCTGGAAGAGACCACAGGGCCAGGCATTCTGAACCCTTCCCTCAACCTGGCGGTTTTGCTAGCAGGAGTTCAACCCCAACGAACACAGCCCGGAGACCCTTGAGGCAAAAACGGCTTCTGACGAACAATAGGCGCTTGCTGTGGAACACTTATCCCAAGTGGGGGTAGCCAGCTCAACAAAATGCCACACACCCAGGTGTAAGAAACAACATTGCCCAGCCATGGTCTAAGCCCCTCACCTCGTCCCTGTGCTTTGGGGAACCGGAGGGACAGCCGAGGCCCACGGCCCTGAGACCCCTTTGCAAAAAGCCGGCTTCCCACGGAGACAGTTTTCCTGAGGTGTAGAACCTCTCACAAGTGGTTGTGGCAAGGTAAAGCAAATGCCCTCCACTTCTCTGGAAGAAACCACAGTGCCCAGCCATGTTCTAAGCCCTCCCATCCGCCCTGGGCTTCTGGCAGCAGGAGTGAAAAGAGAGGAGCAGAGCACTGGGACCCGTTTGACAAAACCCGGCTTCCCTCGGGAAAGTCTTTCTCCACGGGCAGACATGCTCCCAGGTGCCTGTGGCAAGGGGAAGGAAATGCCATACACTGACCTGGAAGAGACCACAGGGCCCAGGCACAGTCTGAACCCTTCCCTCACCCCGGCGGTTTTGCTAGCAGGAGTTCAACCCCAACGAACACAGCCCGGAGACCCCTGAGGCAAAAACGGCTTCTGACGAACAATAGGTGCTTGTTGTGGAACACCTATCCCAAGTGGGGGTAGCCAGGTAAACAATGCCACACACCCAGGTGTAAGAAACAACATTGCCCAGCCATGGTCTAAGCCCCTCACCTCGTCCCTGTGCTTTGGGGAGCCGGAGGGACAGCCGAGGCCCACGGCCCTGAGACCCCTTTGCAAAAAGCCGGCTTCCCACGGAAACAGTTTTCCTGAGGGTCAGACCCTCTCACAAGGGGTTGTGGCAAGGTAAAGCAAATGCCCTCCACTTCTCTGGAAGAAACCACAGTGCCCAGCCATGTTCTAAGCCCTCCCATCCGCCCTGGGCTTCCGGTAGCAGGAGTGAAAAGAGAGGAGCAGAGCACTGGGACCCGTTTGACAGAAACCGGCTTCCCACGGGAAAGTCTTTCTCCACGGGCAGACATGCTCCCAGGTGCCTGTGGCAAGGGGAAGGAAATGCCATACACTGACCTGGAAGAGACCACAGGGCCCAGGCACAGTATGAACCCTTCCCTCAACCCGGCGGTTTTGCTAGCAGGAGTTCAACCCCAACGAACACAGCCCGGAGACCCCTGAGGCAAAAACGGCTTCTGACGAACAATAGGCGCTTGCTGTGGAACACCTATCCCAAGTGGGGGTAGCCAGCTCAACAAAATGCCACACACCCAGGTGTAAGAAACAACATTGCCCAGCCATGGTCTAAGCCCCTCACCTCGTCCCTGTGCTTTGGGGAGCCGGAGGGAAAGCCGAGTCCCACGGCCCTGAGACCCCTTTTCAAAAAGCCGGCTTCCCACGGAAACAGTTTTCCTGAGGTGCAGACCCTCTCATAAGTGGTTGTGGCAAGGTAAAGCAAATGCCCTCCACTTCTCTGGAAGAAACCACAGTGCCCAGCCATGTTCTAAGCCCTCCCATCCTCCCTGGGCTTCTGGCAGCAGGAGTGAAAAGAGAGGAGCAGAGCACTGGGACCCGTTTGACAAAAACCGGCTTCCCACGGGAAAGTCTTTCTCCACGGGCAGACATGCTCCCAGGTGCCTGTGGCAAGGGGAAGGAAATGCCATACACTGACCTGGAAGAGACCACAGGGCCCAGGCACAGTCTGAACCCTTCGCTCAACCCGGCGGTTTTGCTAGCAGGAGTTCAACCCCAACGAACACAGCCCGGAGACCCCTGAGGCAAAAACGGCTTCTGACGAACAATAGGCGCTTGCTGTGGAACACCTATCCCAAGTGGGGGTAGCCAGCTCAACAAAATGCCACACACCCAGGTGTAAGAAACAACATTGCCCAGCCATGGTCTAAGCCCCTCACCTCGTCCCTGTGCTTTGGGGAGCCGGAGGGACAGCCGAGGCACACGGCCCTGAGACCCCTTTGCAAAAAGCCGGCTTCCCACGGAAACAGTTTTCCTGAGGTGCAGACCCTATCCCAAGTGGTTGTGGCAAGGTAAAGCAAATGCCCTCCACTTCTCTGGAAGAAACCACAGTGCCCAGCCATGTTCTAAGCCCTCCCATCCTCCCTGGGCTTCTGGCGGAAGGAGTGAAAAGAGAGGAGCAGAGCACTGGGACCCGTTTGACAGAAACCGGCTTCCCACGGGAAAGTCTTTCTCCACGGGCAGACATGCTCCCAGGTGCCTGTGGCAAGGGGAAGGAAATGCCATACACTGACCTGAAAGAGACCACACGGCCCAGGCACAGTCTGAACCCTTCCCTCACCCCGGCGGTTTTGCTAGCAGGAGTTCAACCCCAACGAACACAGCCCGGAGACCCCTGAGGCAAAAACGGCTTCCGACGAACAATAGGTGCTTGCTGTGGAACACCTATCCCAAGTGGGGGTAGCCAGCTCAACAAAATGCCACACACCCAGGTGTAAGAAACAACATTGCCCAGCAATGGTCTAAGCCCCTCACCTCGTCCCTGTGCTTTGGGGAGCCGGAGGGACACCCGAGGCCGATGGCCCTGAGACCCCTTTGCAAAAAGCCGGCTTCCCATGGAAACAGTTTTCCTGAGGTGCAGACCCTCTCACAAGTGGTTGTGGCAAGGTAAAGCAAATGCCCTCCACTTCTCTGGAAGAAACCACAGTGCCCAGCCAAGTTCTAAGCCGTCCCATCCTCCCTGGGCTTCTGGCAGCAGGAGTGAAAAGAGAGGAGCAGAGCACTGGGACCCGTTTGACAGAAACCGGCTTCCCACGGGAAAGTCTTTCTCCACGGGCAGACATGCTCCCAGGTGCCTGTGGCAAGGGGAAGGAAATGCCATACACTGACCTGGAAGAGACCACAGGGCCAGGCAGTCTGAACCCTTCCCTCAACCTGGCGGTTTTGCTAGCAGGAGTTCAACCCCAACGAACACAGCCCGGAGACCCTTGAGGCAAAAACGGCTTCTGACGAACAATAGGCGCTTGCTGTGGAACACTTATCCCAAGTGGGGGTAGCCAGCTCAACAAAATGCCACACACCCAGGTGTAAGAAACAACATTGCCCAGCCATGGTCTAAGCCCCTCACCTCGTCCCTGTGCTTTGGGGAACCGGAGGGACAGCCGAGGCCCACGGCCCTGAGACCCCTTTGCAAAAAGCCGGCTTCCCACGGAGACAGTTTTCCTGAGGTGTAGAACCTCTCACAAGTGGTTGTGGCAAGGTAAAGCAAATGCCCTCCACTTCTCTGGAAGAAACCACAGTGCCCAGCCATGTTCTAAGCCCTCCCATCCGCCCTGGGCTTCTGGCAGCAGGAGTGAAAAGAGAGGAGCAGAGCACTGGGACCCGTTTGACAAAACCCGGCTTCCCTCGGGAAAGTCTTTCTCCACGGGCAGACATGCTCCCAGGTGCCTGTGGCAAGGGGAAGGAAATGCCATACACTGACCTGGAAGAGACCACAGGGCCCAGGCACAGTCTGAACCCTTCCCTCACCCCGGCGGTTTTGCTAGCAGGAGTTCAACCCCAACGAACACAGCCCGGAGACCCCTGAGGCAAAAACGGCTTCTGACGAACAATAGGTGCTTGTTGTGGAACACCTATCCCAAGTGGGGGTAGCCAGGTAAACAATGCCACACACCCAGGTGTAAGAAACAACATTGCCCAGCCATGGTCTAAGCCCCTCACCTCGTCCCTGTGCTTTGGGGAGCCGGAGGGACAGCCGAGGCCCACGGCCCTGAGACCCCTTTGAAAAAAGCCGGCTTCCCACGGAAACAGTTTTCCTGAGGTGCAGACCCTCTCACAAGGGGTTGTGGCAAGGTAAAGCAAATGCCCTCCACTTCTCTGGAAGAAACCACAGTGCCCAGCCATGTTCTAAGCCCTCCCATCCGCCCTGGGCTTCTGGCAGCAGGAGTGAAAAGAGAGGAGCAGTGCACTGGGACCCGTTTGACAGAAACCGGCTTCCCACGGGAAAGTCTTTCTCCACGGGCAGACATGCTCCCAGGTGCCTGTGGCAAGGGGAAGGAAATGCCATACACTGACCTGGAAGAGACCACAGGGCCCAGGCACAGTATGAACCCTTCCCTCAACCCGGCGGTTTTGCTAGCAGGAGTTCAACCCCAACGAACACAGCCCGGAGACCCCTGAGGCAAAAACGGCTTCTGACGAACAATAGGCGCTTGCTGTGGAACACCTATCCCAAGTGGGGGTAGCCAGCTCAACAAAATGCCACACACCCAGGTGTAAGAAACAACATTGCCCAGCCATGGTCTAAGCCCCTCACCTCGTCCCTGTGCTTTGGGGAGCCGGAGGGAAAGCCGAGTCCCACGGCCCTGAGACCCCTTTTCAAAAAGCCGGCTTCCCACGGAAACAGTTTTCCTGAGGTGCAGACCCTCTCATAAGTGGTTGTGGCAAGGTAAAGCAAATGCCCTCCACTTCTCTGGAAGAAACCACAGTGCCCAGCCATGTTCTAAGCCCTCCCATCCTCCCTGGGCTTCTGGCAGCAGGAGTGAAAAGAGAGGACCAGAGCACTGGGACCCGTTTGACAAAAACCGGCTTCCCACGGGAAAGTCTTTCTCCACGGGCAGACATGCTCCCAGGTGCCTGTGGCAAGGGGAAGGAAATGCCATACACTGACCTGGAAGAGACCACAGGGCCCAGGCACAGTCTGAACCCTTCGCTCAACCCGGCGGTTTTGCTAGCAGGAGTTCAACCCCAACGAACACAGCCCGGAGACCCCTGAGGCAAAAACGGCTTCTGACGAACAATAGGCGCTTGCTGTGGAACACCTATCCCAAGTGGGGGTAGCCAGCTCAACAAAATGCCACACACCCAGGTGTAAGAAACAACATTGCCCAGCCATGGTCTAAGCCCCTCACCTCGTCCCTGTGCTTTGGGGAGCCGGAGGGACAGCCGAGGCACACGGCCCTGAGACCCCTTTGCAAAAAGCCGGCTTCCCACGGAAACAGTTTTCCTGAGGTGCAGACCCTATCCCAAGTGGTTGTGGCAAGGTAAAGCAAATGCCCTCCACTTCTCTGGAAGAAACCACAGTGCCCAGCCATGTTCTAAGCCCTCCCATCCTCCCTGGGCTTCTGGCGGAAGGAGTGAAAAGAGAGGAGCAGAGCACTGGGACCCGTTTGACAGAAACCGGCTTCCCACGGGAAAGTCTTTCTCCACGGGCAGACATGCTCCCAGGTGCCTGTGGCAAGGGGAAGGAAATGCCATACACTGACCTGGAAGAGACCACAGGGCCCAGGCACAGTCTGAACCCTTCGCTCAACCCGGCGGTTTTGCTAGCAGGAGTTCAACCCCAACGAACACAGCCCGGAGACCCCTGAGGCAAAAACGGCTTCCGACGAACAATAGGCACTTGCTGTGGAACACCTATCCCAAGTGGGGGTAGCCAGCTCAACAAAATGCCACACACCCAGGTGTAAGAAACAACATTGCCCAGCAATGGTCTAAGCCCCTCACCTCGTCCCTGTGCTTTGGGGAGCCGGAGGGACACCCGAGGCCTATGGCCCTGATTCCCCTTTGCAAATAGCCGGCTTCCCATGGAAACAGTTTTCCTGAGGTGCAGACCCTCTCACAAGTGGTTGTGGCAAGGTAAAGCAAATGCCCTCCACTTCTCTGAAGAAACCACAGTGCCCAGCCATGTTCTAAGCCCTCCCATCCTCCCTGGGCTTCTGGCAGCAGGAGTGAAAAGAGAGGAGCAGAGCACTGGGACCCGTTTGACCAAAACCGTCTTCCCACGGGAAAGTCTTTCTCCACGTGCAGACATGCTCCCAGGTGCCTGTGGCAAGGGGAAGGAAATGCCATACACTGACCTGGAAGAGACCACAGGGCCCAGGCACAGTCTGAACCCTTCCCTCACCCCGGCGGTTTTTCTAGAAGGAGTTCAACCCCAAGGAACACAGCCCGGAGACCCCTGAGGCAAAAACGGCTTCTGACGAACAATAGGCGCTTGCTGTGGAACACCTATCCCAAGTGGGGGTAGCCAGGTCAACAAAATGCCACACACCCAGGTGTAAGAAACAACATTGCCCAGCCATGGTCTAAACCCCTCACCTCGTCCCTGTGCTTTGGGGAGCCGGAGGGACAGCCGAGGGCGATGGCCCTGAGACCCCTTTGCAAAAAGCCAGCTTCCCATGGAAACAGTTTTCCTGAGGTGCAGACCCTCTCACAAGTGGTTGTGCCAAGGTAAAGCATATGCCCTCCACTTCTCTGGAAGAAACCACAGTGCCCAGCCATGTTCTAAGCCCTCCCATCCTCCCTGGGCTTCTGGCAGCAGGAGTGAAAAGAGAGGAGCAGAGCACTGGGACCCGTTTGACAAAAACCGGCTTCCCACGGGAAAGTCTTTCTCCACGTGCAGACATGCTCCCAGGTGCCTGTGGCAAGGGGAAGGAAATGCCATACACTGACCTGGAAGAGACCACAGGGCCCAGGCACAGTCTGAACGCTTCACTCAACCCGGCGGTTTTGCTAGCAGGAGTTCAACCCCAACGAACACAGCCCGGAGACCCCTGAGGCAAAAACGGCTTCTGACGAACAATAGGCGCTTGCTGTGGAACACCTATCCCAAGTGGGGGTAGCCAGCTCAACAAAATGCCACACACCCAGGTGTAAGAAACAACATTGCCCAGCCATGGTCTAAGCCCCTCACCTCGTCCCTGTGCTTTGGGGAGCCAGAGGGAAAGCCGAGGCCCACGGCCCTGAGACCCCTTTTCAAAAAGCCGGCTTCCCACAGAAACAGTTTTCCTGAGGTGCAGACCCTCTCATAAGTGGTTGTGGCAAGGTAAAGCAAATGCCCTCCACTTCTCTGGAAGAAACCACAGTGCCCAGCCATGTTCTAAGCCCTCCCATCCTCCCTGGGCTTCTGGCAGCAGGAGTGAAAAGAGAGGAGCAGAGCACTGGGACCCGTTTGACAAAAACCGGCTTCCCACGGGAAAGTCTTTCTCCACGGGCAGACATGCTCCCAGGTGCCTGTGGCAAGGGGAAGGAAATGCCATACACTGACCTGGAAGAGACCACAGGGCCCAGGCACAGTCTGAACCCTTCGCTCAACCCGGCGGTTTTGCTAGCAGGAGTTCAACCCCAACGAACACAGCCCGGAGACCCCTGAGGCAAAAACGGCTTCTGACGAACAATAGGCGCTTGCTGTGGAACACCTATCCCAAGTGGGGGTAGCCAGCTCAACAAAATGCCACACACCCAGGTGTAAGAAACAACATTGCCCAGCCATGGTCTAAGCCCCTCACCTCGTCCCTGTGCTTTGGGGAGCCGGAGGGACAGCCGAGGCACACGGCCCTGAGACCCCTTTGCAAAAAGCCGGCTTCCCACGGAAACAGTTTTCCTGAGGTGCAGACCCTATCCCAAGTGGTTGTGGCAAGGTAAAGCAAATGCCCTCCACTTCTCTGGAAGAAACCACAGTGCCCAGCCATGTTCTAAGCCCTCCCATCCTCCCTGGGCTTCTGGCGGAAGGAGTGAAAAGAGAGGAGCAGAGCACTGGGACCCGTTTGACAGAAACCGGCTTCCCACGGGAAAGTCTTTCTCCACGGGCAGACATGCTCCCAGGTGCCTGTGGCAAGGGGAATGAAATGCCATACACTGACCTGGAAGAGACCACAGGGCCAGGCAGTCTGAACCCTTCCCTCAACCTGGCGGTTTTGCTAGCAGGAGTTCAACCCCAACGAACACAGCCCGGAGACCCTTGAGGCAAAAACGGCTTCTGACGAACAATAGGCGCTTGCTGTGGAACACTTATCCCAAGTGGGGGTAGCCAGGTCAACAAAATGCCACACACCCAGGTGTAAGAAACAACATTGCCCAGCCATGGTCTAAGCCCCTCACCTCGTCCCTGTGCTTTGGGGAACCGGAGGGACAGCCGAGGCCCACGGCCCTGAGACCCCTTTGCAAAAAGCCGGCTTCCCACGGAGACAGTTTTCCTGAGGTGTAGAACCTCTCACAAGTGGTTGTGGCAAGGTAAAGCAAATGCCCTCCACTTCTCTGGAAGAAACCACAGTGCCCAGCCATGTTCTAAGCCCTCCCATCCGCCCTGGGCTTCTGGCAGCAGGAGTGAAAAGAGAGGAGCAGAGCACTGGGACCCGTTTGACAAAACCCGGCTTCCCTCGGGAAAGTCTTTCTCCACGGGCAGACATGCTCCCAGGTGCCTGTGGCAAGGGGAAGGAAATGCCATACACTGACCTGGAAGAGACCACAGGGCCCAGGCACAGTCTGAACCCTTCCCTCACCCCGGCGGTTTTGCTAGCAGGAGTTCAACCCCAACGAACACAGCCCGGAGACCCCTGAGGCAAAAACGGCTTCTGACGAACAATAGGTGCTTGTTGTGGAACACCTATCCCAAGTGGGGGTAGCCAGGTAAACAATGCCACACACCCAGGTGTAAGAAACAACATTGCCCAGCCATGGTCTAAGCCCCTCACCTCGTCCCTGTGCTTTGGGGAGCCGGAGGGACAGCCGAGGCCCACGGCCCTGAGACCCCTTTGAAAAAAGCCGGCTTCCCACGGAAACAGTTTTCCTGAGGTGCAGACCCTCTCACAAGGGGTTGTGGCAAGGTAAAGCAAATGCCCTCCACTTCTCTGGAAGAAACCACAGTGCCCAGCCATGTTCTAAGCCCTCCCATCCGCCCTGGGCTTCTGGCAGCAGGAGTGAAAAGAGAGGAGCAGTGCACTGGGACCCGTTTGACAGAAACCGGCTTCCCACGGGAAAGTCTTTCTCCACGGGCAGACATGCTCCCAGGTGCCTGTGGCAAGGGGAAGGAAATGCCATACACTGACCTGGAAGAGACCACAGGGCCCAGGCACAGTATGAACCCTTCCCTCAACCCGGCGGTTTTGCTAGCAGGAGTTCAACCCCAACGAACACAGCCCGGAGACCCCTGAGGCAAAAACGGCTTCTGACGAACAATAGGCGCTTGCTGTGGAACACCTATCCCAAGTGGGGTAGCCAGTTCAACAAAATGCCACACACCCAGGTGTAAGAAACAACATTGCCCAGCCATGGTCTAAGCCCCTCACCTCGTCCCTGTGCTTTGGGGAGCCGGAGGGACAGCCGAGGCCCACGGCCCTGAGACCCCTTTTCAAAAAGCCGGCTTCCCACGGAAACAGTTTTCCTGAGGTGCAGACCCTCTCATAAGTGGTTGTGGCAAGGTAAAGCAAATGCCCTCCACTTCTCTGGAAGAAACCACAGTGCCCAGCCATGTTCTAAGCCCTCCCATCCTCCCTGGGCTTCTGGCAGCAGGAGTGAAAAGAGAGGACCAGAGCACTGGGACCCGTTTGACAAAAACCGGCTTCCCACGGGAAAGTCTTTCTCCACGGGCAGACATGCTCCCAGGTGCCTGTGGCAAGGGGAAGGAAATGCCATACACTGACCTGGAAGAGACCACAGGGCCCAGGCACAGTCTGAACCCTTCGCTCAACCCGGCGGTTTTGCTAGCAGGAGTTCAACCCCAACGAACACAGCCCGGAGACCCCTGAGGCAAAAACGGCTTCTGACGAACAATAGGCGCTTGCTGTGGAACACCTATCCCAAGTGGGGGTAGCCAGCTCAACAAAATGCCACACACCCAGGTGTAAGAAACAACATTGCCCAGCCATGGTCTAAGCCCCTCACCTCGTCCCTGTGCTTTGGGGAGCCGGAGGGACAGCCGAGGCACACGGCCCTGAGACCCCTTTGCAAAAAGCCGGCTTCCCACGGAAACAGTTTTCCTGAGGTGCAGACCCTATCCCAAGTGGTTGTGGCAAGGTAAAGCAAATGCCCTCCACTTCTCTGGAAGAAACCACAGTGCCCAGCCATGTTCTAAGCCCTCCCATCCTCCCTGGGCTTCTGGCGGAAGGAGTGAAAAGAGAGGAGCAGAGCACTGGGACCCGTTTGACAGAAACCGGCTTCCCACGGGAAAGTCTTTCTCCACGGGCAGACATGCTCCCAGGTGCCTGTGGCAAGGGGAAGGAAATGCCATACACTGACCTGGAAGAGACCACAGGGCCCAGGCACAGTCTGAACCCTTCGCTCAACCCGGCGGTTTTGCTAGCAGGAGTTCAACCCCAACGAACACAGCCCGGAGACCCCTGAGGCAAAAACGGCTTCTCACGAACAATAGGCACTTGCTGTGGAACACCTATCCCAAGTGGGGGTAGCCAGCTCAACAAAATGCCACACACCCAGGTGTAAGAAACAACATTGCCCAGCCATGGTCTAAGCCCCTCACCTCGTCCCTGTGCTTTGGGGCGCCGGAGGGACAGCCGAGGCCGATGGCCCTGAGACCCCTTTGCAAAAAGCCGGCTTCCCATGGAAACAGTTTTCCTGAGGTGCAGCCCCTCTCACAAGTGGTTGTGGCAAGGTAAAGCAAATGCCCTCCACTTCTCTGGAAGAAACCACAGTGCCCAGCCATGTTCTAAGCCCTCCCATCCTCCCTGGGCTTCTGGCAGCAGGAGTGAAAAGAGAGGAGCAGAGCACTGGGACCCGTTTGACAAAAACCGGCTTCCCACGGGAAAGTCTTTCTCCACGTGCAGACATGCTCCCAGGTGCCTGTGGCAAGGGGAAGGAAATGCCATACACTGACCTGGAAGAGACCACAGGGCCCAGGCACAGTATGAACCCTTCCCTCACCCCGGCGGTTTTGCTAGCAGGAGTTCAACCCCAACGAACACAGCCCGGAGACCCCTGAGGCAAAAACGGCTTCTGACGAAAAATAGGCGCTTGCTGTTGAACACTTATCCCAAGTGGGGGTAGCCAGCTCAACAAAATGCCACACATCCAGGTGTAAGAAACAACATTGCCCAGGCATGGTCGAAGCCCCTCACCTCGTCCCTGTGTATTGGGGAGCCGGAGGGACAGCCGAGGCCCACGGCCCTGAGACCCCTTTGCAAAAAGCCGGCTTCCCACGGAAACAGTTTTCCTGAGGTGCAGACCCTCTCACAAGGGGTTGTGGCAAGGTAAAGCAAATACCCTCCACTTCTCTGGAAGAAACCACAGTGCCCAGCCATGTTCTAAGCCCTCCCATCCTCCCTGGGCTTCTGGCAGCAGGAGTGAAAAGAGAGGAGCAGAGCACTGGGACCCGTTTGACAGAAACCGGCTTCCCACGGGAAAGTCTTTCTCCACGGGCAGACATGCTCCCAGGTGCCTGTGGCAAGGGGAAGGAAATGGCATACACTGACCTGGAAGAGAACACAGGGCCCAGGCACAGTCTGAACCCTTCGCTCAACCCGGCGGTTTTGCTAGCAGGAGTTCAACCCCAACAAACACAGCCCGGAGACCCCTGAGGCAAAAACGGCTTCTGACGAACAATAGGCGCTTGCTGTGGAACACCTATCCGAAGTGGGGGTAGCCAGCTCAACAAAATGCCACACACCCAGGTGTAAGAAACAACATTGCCCAGCCATGGTCTAAGCCCCTCACCTCGTCCCTGTGCTTTGGGGAGCCGGAGGGACAGCCGAGGCGCACGGCCCTGAGACCCCTTTGCAAAAAGCCGGCTTCCCACGGAAACAGTTTTCCTGAGGTGCAGACCCTCTCACAAGTGGTTGTGGCAAGGTAAAGCAAATGCCCTCCACTTCTCTGGAAGAAACCACAGTGCCCAGCCATGTTCTAAGCCCTCCCATCCTCCCTGGGCTTCTGGCAGCAGGAGTGAAAAGAGAGGAGCAGAGCACTGGGACCCGTTTGACAGAAACCGGCTTCCCACGGGAAAGTCTTTCTCCACGGGCAGACATGCTCCCAGGTGCCTGTGGCAAGGGGAAGGAAATGCCATACACTGACCTGAAAGAGACCACAGGGCCCAGGCACAGTCTGAAACCTTCCCTCACCCCGGCGGTTTTGCTAGCAGGAGTTCAACCCCAACGAACACAGCCCGGAGACCCCTGAGGCAAAAACGGCTTCCGACGAACAATAGGTGCTTGCTGTGGAACACCTATCCCAAGTGGGGGTAGCCAGCTCAACAAAATGCCACACACCCAGGTGTAAGAAACAACATTGCCCAGCAATGGTCTAAGCCCCTCACCTCGTCCCTGTGCTTTGGGGAGCCGGAGGGACACCCGAGGCCTACGTCCCTGATTCCCCTTTGCAAATAGCCGGCTTCCCATGGAAACAGTTTTCCTGAGGTGCAGACCCTCTCACAAGTGGTTGTGGCAAGGTAAAGCAAATGCCCTCCACTTCTCTGAAGAAACCACAGTGCCCAGCCATGTTCTAAGCCCTCCCATCCTCCCTGGGCTTCTGGCAGCAGGAGTGAAAAGAGAGGAGCAGAGCACTGGGACCCGTTTGACCAAAACCGGCTTCCCACGGGAAAGTCTTTCTCCACGTGCAGACATGCTCCCAGGTGCCTGGGGCAAGGGGAAGGAAATGCCATACACTGACCTGGAAGAGACCACAGGGCCCAGGCACAGTCTGAACCCTTCCCTCACCCTGGCGGTTTTGATAGAAGGAGTTCAACCCCAACGAACACAGCCCGGAGACCCCTGAGGCAAAAACGGCTTCTGACGAACAATAGGCCCTTGCTGTGGAACACCTATCCCAAGTGGGGGTAGCCAGGTCAACAAAATGCCACACACCCAGGTGTAAGAAACAACATTGCCCAACCATGGTCTAAGCCCCTCACCTCGTCCCTGTGCTTTGGGGAGCCGGAGGGACAGCCGAGGCCGATGGCCCTGAGACCCCTTTGCAAAAAGCCAGCTTCCCATGGAAACAGTTTTCCTGAGGTGCAGACCCTCTCACAAGTGGTTGTGCCAAGGTAAAGCAAATACCCTCCACTTCTCTGGAAGAAACCACAGTGCCCAGCCATGTTCTAAGCCCTCCCATCCTCCCTGGGCTTCTGGCAGCAGGAGTGAAAAGAGAGGAGCAGAGCACTGGGACCCGTTTGACAAAAACCGGCTTCCCACGGGAAAGTCTTTCTCCACGTGCAGACATGCTCCCAGGTGCCTGTGGCAAGGGGAAGGAAATGCCATACACTGACCTGGAAGAGACCACAGGGCCCAGGCACAGTCTGAACGCTTCACTCAACCCGGCGGTTTTGCTAGCAGGAGTTCAACCCCAACGAACACAGCCCGGAGACCCCTGAGGCAAAAACGGCTTCTGACGAACAATAGGCGCTTGCTGTGGAACACCTATCCCAAGTGGGGGTAGCCAGCTCAACAAAATGCCACACACCCACGTGTAAGAAACAACATTGCCCAGCCATGGTCTAAGCCCCTCACCTCGTCCCTGTGCTTTGGGGAGCCAGAGGGAAAGCCGAGGCCCACGGCCCTGAGACCCCTTTTCAAAAAGCCGGCTTCCCACAGAAACAGTTTTCCTGAGGTGCAGACCCTCTCATAAGTGGTTGTGGCAAGGTAAAGCAAATGCCCTCCACTTCTCTGGAAGAAACCACAGTGCCCAGCCATGTTCTAAGACCTCCCATTCTCCCTGGGCTTCTGGCAGCAGGAGTGAAAAGAGAGGAGCAGAGCACTGGGACCCGTTTGACAAAAACCGGCTTCCCACGGGAAAGTCTTTCTCCACGGGCAGACATGCTCCCAGGTGCCTGTGGCAAGGGGAAGGAAATGCCATACACTGACCTGGAAGAGACCACAGGGCCCAGGCACAGTCTGAACCCTTCGCTCAACCCGGCGGTTTTGCTAGCAGGAGTTCAACCCCAACGAACACAGCCCGGAGACCCCTGAGGCAAAAACGGCTTCTGACGAACAATAGGCGCTTGCTGTGGAACACCTATCCCAAGTGGGGGTAGCCAGCTCAACAAAATGCCACACACCCAGGTGTAAGAAACAACATTGCCCAGCCATGGTCTAAGCCCCTCACCTCGTCCCTGTGCTTTGGGGAGCCGGAGGGACAGCCGAGGCACACGGCCCTGAGACCCCTTTGCAAAAAGCCGGCTTCCCACGGAAACAGTTTTCCTGAGGTGCAGACCCTATCCCAAGTGGTTGTGGCAAGGTAAAGCAAATGCCCTCCACTTCTCTGGAAGAAACCACAGTGCCCAGCCATGTTCTAAGCCCTCCCATCCTCCCTGGGCTTCTGGCGGAAGGAGTGAAAAGAGAGGAGCAGAGCACTGGGACCCGTTTGACAGAAACCGGCTTCCCACGGGAAAGTCTTTCTCCACGGGCAGACATGCTCCCAGGTGCCTGTGGCAAGGGGAAGGAAATGCCATACACTGACCTGAAAGAGACCACACGGCCCAGGCACAGTCTGAACCCTTCCCTCACCCCGGCGGTTTTGCTAGCAGGAGTTCAACCCCAACGAACACAGCCCGGAGACCCATGAGGCAAAAACGGCTTCCGACAAATAATAGGTGCTTGCTGTGGAACACCTATCCCAAGTGGGGGTAGCCAGCTCAACAAAATGCCACACACCCAGGTGTAAGAAACAACATTGCCCAGCAATGGTCTAAGCCCCTCACCTCGTCCCTGTGCTTTGGGGAGCCGGAGGGACACCCGAGGCCGATGGCCCTGAGACCCCTTTGCAAAAAGCCGGCTTCCCATGGAAACAGTTTTCCTGAGGTGCAGACCCTCTCACAAGTGGTTGTGGCAAGGTAAAGCAAATGCCCTCCACTTCTCTGGAAGAAACCACAGTGCCCAGCCATGTTCTAAGCCCTCCCATCCGCCCTGGGCTTCTGGCAGCAGGAGTGAAAAGAGAGGAGCAGAGCACTGGGACCCGTTTGACAAAACCCGGCTTCCCTCGGGAAAGTCTTTCTCCACGGGCAGACATGCTCCCAGGTGCCTGTGGCAAGGGGAAGGAAATGCCATACACTGACCTGGAAGAGACCACAGGGCCCAGGCACAGTCTGAACCCTTCCCTCACCCCGGCGGTTTTGCTAGCAGGAGTTCAACCCCAACGAACACAGCCCGGAGACCCCTGAGGCAAAAACGGCTTCTGACGAACAATAGGTGCTTGTTGTGGAACACCTATCCCAAGTGGGGGTAGCCAGGTAAACAATGCCACACACCCAGGTGTAAGAAACAACATTGCCCAGCCATGGTCTAAGCCCCTCACCTCGTCCCTGTGCTTTGGGGAGCCGGAGGGACAGCCGAGGCCCACGGCCCTGAGACCCCTTTGCAAAAAGCCGGCTTCCCACGGAAACAGTTTTCCTGAGGGTCAGACCCTCTCACAAGGGGTTGTGGCAAGGTAAAGCAAATGCCCTCCACTTCTCTGGAAGAAACCACAGTGCCCAGCCATGTTCTAAGCCCTCCCATCCGCCCTGGGCTTCCGGTAGCAGGAGTGAAAAGAGAGGAGCAGAGCACTGGGACCCGTTTGACAGAAACCGGCTTCCCACGGGAAAGTCTTTCTCCACGGGCAGACATGCTCCCAGGTGCCTGTGGCAAGGGGAAGGAAATGCCATACACTGACCTGGAAGAGACCACAGGGCCCAGGCACAGTATGAACCCTTCCCTCAACCCGGCGGTTTTGCTAGCAGGAGTTCAACCCCAACGAACACAGCCCGGAGACCCCTGAGGCAAAAACGGCTTCTGACGAACAATAGGCGCTTGCTGTGGAACACCTATCCCAAGTGGGGGTAGCCAGCTCAACAAAATGCCACACACCCAGGTGTAAGAAACAACATTGCCCAGCCATGGTCTAAGCCCCTCACCTCGTCCCTGTGCTTTGGGGAGCCGGAGGGAAAGCCGAGTCCCACGGCCCTGAGACCCCTTTTCAAAAAGCCGGCTTCCCACGGAAACAGTTTTCCTGAGGTGCAGACCCTCTCATAAGTGGTTGTGGCAAGGTAAAGCAAATGCCCTCCACTTCTCTGGAAGAAACCACAGTGCCCAGCCATGTTCTAAGCCCTCCCATCCTCCCTGGGCTTCTGGCAGCAGGAGTGAAAAGAGAGGAGCAGAGCACTGGGACCCGTTTGACAAAAACCGGCTTCCCACGGGAAAGTCTTTCTCCACGGGCAGACATGCTCCCAGGTGCCTGTGGCAAGGGGAAGGAAATGCCATACACTGACCTGGAAGAGACCACAGGGCCCAGGCACAGTCTGAACCCTTCGCTCAACCCGGCGGTTTTGCTAGCAGGAGTTCAACCCCAACGAACACAGCCCGGAGACCCCTGAGGCAAAAACGGCTTCTGACGAACAATAGGCGCTTGCTGTGGAACACCTATCCCAAGTGGGGGTAGCCAGCTCAACAAAATGCCACACACCCAGGTGTAAGAAACAACATTGCCCAGCCATGGTCTAAGCCCCTCACCTCGTCCCTGTGCTTTGGGGAGCCGGAGGGACAGCCGAGGCACACGGCCCTGAGACCCCTTTGCAAAAAGCCGGCTTCCCACGGAAACAGTTTTCCTGAGGTGCAGACCCTATCCCAAGTGGTTGTGGCAAGGTAAAGCAAATGCCCTCCACTTCTCTGGAAGAAACCACAGTGCCCAGCCATGTTCTAAGCCCTCCCATCCTCCCTGGGCTTCTGGCGGAAGGAGTGAAAAGAGAGGAGCAGAGCACTGGGACCCGTTTGACAGAAACCGGCTTCCCACGGGAAAGTCTTTCTCCACGGGCAGACATGCTCCCAGGTGCCTGTGGCAAGGGGAAGGAAATGCCATACACTGACCTGAAAGAGACCACACGGCCCAGGCACAGTCTGAACCCTTCCCTCACCCCGGCGGTTTTGCTAGCAGGAGTTCAACCCCAACGAACACAGCCCGGAGACCCCTGAGGCAAAAACGGCTTCCGACGAACAATAGGTGCTTGCTGTGGAACACCTATCCCAAGTGGGGGTAGCCAGCTCAACAAAATGCCACACACCCAGGTGTAAGAAACAACATTGCCCAGCAATGGTCTAAGCCCCTCACCTCGTCCCTGTGCTTTGGGGAGCCGGAGGGACACCCGAGGCCGATGGCCCTGAGACCCCTTTGCAAAAAGCCGGCTTCCCATGGAAACAGTTTTCCTGAGGTGCAGACCCTCTCACAAGTGGTTGTGGCAAGGTAAAGCAAATGCCCTCCACTTCTCTGGAAGAAACCACAGTGCCCAGCCAAGTTCTAAGCCGTCCCATCCTCCCTGGGCTTCTGGCAGCAGGAGTGAAAAGAGAGGAGCAGAGCACTGGGACCCGTTTGACAGAAACCGGCTTCCCACGGGAAAGTCTTTCTCCACGGGCAGACATGCTCCCAGGTGCCTGTGGCAAGGGGAAGGAAATGCCATACACTGACCTGGAAGAGACCACAGGGCCAGGCAGTCTGAACCCTTCCCTCAACCTGGCGGTTTTGCTAGCAGGAGTTCAACCCCAACGAACACAGCCCGGAGACCCTTGAGGCAAAAACGGCTTCTGACGAACAATAGGCGCTTGCTGTGGAACACTTATCCCAAGTGGGGGTAGCCAGCTCAACAAAATGCCACACACCCAGGTGTAAGAAACAACATTGCCCAGCCATGGTCTAAGCCCCTCACCTCGTCCCTGTGCTTTGGGGAACCGGAGGGACAGCCGAGGCCCACGGCCCTGAGACCCCTTTGCAAAAAGCCGGCTTCCCACGGAGACAGTTTTCCTGAGGTGTAGAACCTCTCACAAGTGGTTGTGGCAAGGTAAAGCAAATGCCCTCCACTTCTCTGGAAGAAACCACAGTGCCCAGCCATGTTCTAAGCCCTCCCATCCGCCCTGGGCTTCTGGCAGCAGGAGTGAAAAGAGAGGAGCAGAGCACTGGGACCCGTTTGACAAAACCCGGCTTCCCTCGGGAAAGTCTTTCTCCACGGGCAGACATGCTCCCAGGTGCCTGTGGCAAGGGGAAGGAAATGCCATACACTGACCTGGAAGAGACCACAGGGCCCAGGCACAGTCTGAACCCTTCCCTCACCCCGGCGGTTTTGCTAGCAGGAGTTCAACCCCAACGAACACAGCCCGGAGACCCCTGAGGCAAAAACGGCTTCTGACGAACAATAGGTGCTTGTTGTGGAACACCTATCCCAAGTGGGGGTAGCCAGGTAAACAATGCCACACACCCAGGTGTAAGAAACAACATTGCCCAGCCATGGTCTAAGCCCCTCACCTCGTCCCTGTGCTTTGGGGAGCCGGAGGGACAGCCGAGGCCCACGGCCCTGAGACCCCTTTGAAAAAAGCCGGCTTCCCACGGAAACAGTTTTCCTGAGGTGCAGACCCTCTCACAAGGGGTTGTGGCAAGGTAAAGCAAATGCCCTCCACTTCTCTGGAAGAAACCACAGTGCCCAGCCATGTTCTAAGCCCTCCCATCCGCCCTGGGCTTCTGGCAGCAGGAGTGAAAAGAGAGGAGCAGTGCACTGGGACCCGTTTGACAGAAACCGGCTTCCCACGGGAAAGTCTTTCTCCACGGGCAGACATGCTCCCAGGTGCCTGTGGCAAGGGGAAGGAAATGCCATACACTGACCTGGAAGAGACCACAGGGCCCAGGCACAGTATGAACCCTTCCCTCAACCCGGCGGTTTTGCTAGCAGGAGTTCAACCCCAACGAACACAGCCCGGAGACCCCTGAGGCAAAAACGGCTTCTGACGAACAATAGGCGCTTGCTGTGGAACACCTATCCCAAGTGGGGGTAGCCAGCTCAACAAAATGCCACACACCCAGGTGTAAGAAACAACATTGCCCAGCCATGGTCTAAGCCCCTCACCTCGTCCCTGTGCTTTGGGGAGCCGGAGGGAAAGCCGAGTCCCACGGCCCTGAGACCCCTTTTCAAAAAGCCGGCTTCCCACGGAAACAGTTTTCCTGAGGTGCAGACCCTCTCATAAGTGGTTGTGGCAAGGTAAAGCAAATGCCCTCCACTTCTCTGGAAGAAACCACAGTGCCCAGCCATGTTCTAAGCCCTCCCATCCTCCCTGGGCTTCTGGCAGCAGGAGTGAAAAGAGAGGACCAGAGCACTGGGACCCGTTTGACAAAAACCGGCTTCCCACGGGAAAGTCTTTCTCCACGGGCAGACATGCTCCCAGGTGCCTGTGGCAAGGGGAAGGAAATGCCATACACTGACCTGGAAGAGACCACAGGGCCCAGGCACAGTCTGAACCCTTCGCTCAACCCGGCGGTTTTGCTAGCAGGAGTTCAACCCCAACGAACACAGCCCGGAGACCCCTGAGGCAAAAACGGCTTCTGACGAACAATAGGCGCTTGCTGTGGAACACCTATCCCAAGTGGGGGTAGCCAGCTCAACAAAATGCCACACACCCAGGTGTAAGAAACAACATTGCCCAGCCATGGTCTAAGCCCCTCACCTCGTCCCTGTGCTTTGGGGAGCCGGAGGGACAGCCGAGGCACACGGCCCTGAGACCCCTTTGCAAAAAGCCGGCTTCCCACGGAAACAGTTTTCCTGAGGTGCAGACCCTATCCCAAGTGGTTGTGGCAAGGTAAAGCAAATGCCCTCCACTTCTCTGGAAGAAACCACAGTGCCCAGCCATGTTCTAAGCCCTCCCATCCTCCCTGGGCTTCTGGCGGAAGGAGTGAAAAGAGAGGAGCAGAGCACTGGGACCCGTTTGACAGAAACCGGCTTCCCACGGGAAAGTCTTTCTCCACGGGCAGACATGCTCCCAGGTGCCTGTGGCAAGGGGAAGGAAATGCCATACACTGACCTGGAAGAGACCACAGGGCCCAGGCACAGTCTGAACCCTTCGCTCAACCCGGCGGTTTTGCTAGCAGGAGTTCAACCCCAACGAACACAGCCCGGAGACCCCTGAGGCAAAAACGGCTTCCGACGAACAATAGGCACTTGCTGTGGAACACCTATCCCAAGTGGGGGTAGCCAGCTCAACAAAATGCCACACACCCAGGTGTAAGAAACAACATTGCCCAGCAATGGTCTAAGCCCCTCACCTCGTCCCTGTGCTTTGGGGAGCCGGAGGGACACCCGAGGCCTATGGCCCTGATTCCCCTTTGCAAATAGCCGGCTTCCCATGGAAACAGTTTTCCTGAGGTGCAGACCCTCTCACAAGTGGTTGTGGCAAGGTAAAGCAAATGCCCTCCACTTCTCTGAAGAAACCACAGTGCCCAGCCATGTTCTAAGCCCTCCCATCCTCCCTGGGCTTCTGGCAGCAGGAGTGAAAAGAGAGGAGCAGAGCACTGGGACCCGTTTGACCAAAACCGTCTTCCCACGGGAAAGTCTTTCTCCACGTGCAGACATGCTCCCAGGTGCCTGTGGCAAGGGGAAGGAAATGCCATACACTGACCTGGAAGAGACCACAGGGCCCAGGCACAGTCTGAACCCTTCCCTCACCCCGGCGGTTTTTCTAGAAGGAGTTCAACCCCAAGGAACACAGCCCGGAGACCCCTGAGGCAAAAACGGCTTCTGACGAACAATAGGCGCTTGCTGTGGAACACCTATCCCAAGTGGGGGTAGCCAGGTCAACAAAATGCCACACACCCAGGTGTAAGAAACAACATTGCCCAGCCATGGTCTAAACCCCTCACCTCGTCCCTGTGCTTTGGGGAGCCGGAGGGACAGCCGAGGGCGATGGCCCTGAGACCCCTTTGCAAAAAGCCAGCTTCCCATGGAAACAGTTTTCCTGAGGTGCAGACCCTCTCACAAGTGGTTGTGCCAAGGTAAAGCATATGCCCTCCACTTCTCTGGAAGAAACCACAGTGCCCAGCCATGTTCTAAGCCCTCCCATCCTCCCTGGGCTTCTGGCAGCAGGAGTGAAAAGAGAGGAGCAGAGCACTGGGACCCGTTTGACAAAAACCGGCTTCCCACGGGAAAGTCTTTCTCCACGTGCAGACATGCTCCCAGGTGCCTGTGGCAAGGGGAAGGAAATGCCATACACTGACCTGGAAGAGACCACAGGGCCCAGGCACAGTCTGAACGCTTCACTCAACCCGGCGGTTTTGCTAGCAGGAGTTCAACCCCAACGAACACAGCCCGGAGACCCCTGAGGCAAAAACGGCTTCTGACGAACAATAGGCGCTTGCTGTGGAACACCTATCCCAAGTGGGGGTAGCCAGCTCAACAAAATGCCACACACCCAGGTGTAAGAAACAACATTGCCCAGCCATGGTCTAAGCCCCTCACCTCGTCCCTGTGCTTTGGGGAGCCAGAGGGAAAGCCGAGGCCCACGGCCCTGAGACCCCTTTTCAAAAAGCCGGCTTCCCACAGAAACAGTTTTCCTGAGGTGCAGACCCTCTCATAAGTGGTTGTGGCAAGGTAAAGCAAATGCCCTCCACTTCTCTGGAAGAAACCACAGTGCCCAGCCATGTTCTAAGCCCTCCCATCCTCCCTGGGCTTCTGGCAGCAGGAGTGAAAAGAGAGGAGCAGAGCACTGGGACCCGTTTGACAAAAACCGGCTTCCCACGGGAAAGTCTTTCTCCACGGGCAGACATGCTCCCAGGTGCCTGTGGCAAGGGGAAGGAAATGCCATACACTGACCTGGAAGAGACCACAGGGCCCAGGCACAGTCTGAACCCTTCGCTCAACCCGGCGGTTTTGCTAGCAGGAGTTCAACCCCAACGAACACAGCCCGGAGACCCCTGAGGCAAAAACGGCTTCTGACGAACAATAGGCGCTTGCTGTGGAACACCTATCCCAAGTGGGGGTAGCCAGCTCAACAAAATGCCACACACCCAGGTGTAAGAAACAACATTGCCCAGCCATGGTCTAAGCCCCTCACCTCGTCCCTGTGCTTTGGGGAGCCGGAGGGACAGCCGAGGCACACGGCCCTGAGACCCCTTTGCAAAAAGCCGGCTTCCCACGGAAACAGTTTTCCTGAGGTGCAGACCCTATCCCAAGTGGTTGTGGCAAGGTAAAGCAAATGCCCTCCACTTCTCTGGAAGAAACCACAGTGCCCAGCCATGTTCTAAGCCCTCCCATCCTCCCTGGGCTTCTGGCGGAAGGAGTGAAAAGAGAGGAGCAGAGCACTGGGACCCGTTTGACAGAAACCGGCTTCCCACGGGAAAGTCTTTCTCCACGGGCAGACATGCTCCCAGGTGCCTGTGGCAAGGGGAATGAAATGCCATACACTGACCTGGAAGAGACCACAGGGCCAGGCAGTCTGAACCCTTCCCTCAACCTGGCGGTTTTGCTAGCAGGAGTTCAACCCCAACGAACACAGCCCGGAGACCCTTGAGGCAAAAACGGCTTCTGACGAACAATAGGCGCTTGCTGTGGAACACTTATCCCAAGTGGGGGTAGCCAGGTCAACAAAATGCCACACACCCAGGTGTAAGAAACAACATTGCCCAGCCATGGTCTAAGCCCCTCACCTCGTCCCTGTGCTTTGGGGAACCGGAGGGACAGCCGAGGCCCACGGCCCTGAGACCCCTTTGCAAAAAGCCGGCTTCCCACGGAGACAGTTTTCCTGAGGTGTAGAACCTCTCACAAGTGGTTGTGGCAAGGTAAAGCAAATGCCCTCCACTTCTCTGGAAGAAACCACAGTGCCCAGCCATGTTCTAAGCCCTCCCATCCGCCCTGGGCTTCTGGCAGCAGGAGTGAAAAGAGAGGAGCAGAGCACTGGGACCCGTTTGACAAAACCCGGCTTCCCTCGGGAAAGTCTTTCTCCACGGGCAGACATGCTCCCAGGTGCCTGTGGCAAGGGGAAGGAAATGCCATACACTGACCTGGAAGAGACCACAGGGCCCAGGCACAGTCTGAACCCTTCCCTCACCCCGGCGGTTTTGCTAGCAGGAGTTCAACCCCAACGAACACAGCCCGGAGACCCCTGAGGCAAAAACGGCTTCTGACGAACAATAGGTGCTTGTTGTGGAACACCTATCCCAAGTGGGGGTAGCCAGGTAAACAATGCCACACACCCAGGTGTAAGAAACAACATTGCCCAGCCATGGTCTAAGCCCCTCACCTCGTCCCTGTGCTTTGGGGAGCCGGAGGGACAGCCGAGGCCCACGGCCCTGAGACCCCTTTGAAAAAAGCCGGCTTCCCACGGAAACAGTTTTCCTGAGGTGCAGACCCTCTCACAAGGGGTTGTGGCAAGGTAAAGCAAATGCCCTCCACTTCTCTGGAAGAAACCACAGTGCCCAGCCATGTTCTAAGCCCTCCCATCCGCCCTGGGCTTCTGGCAGCAGGAGTGAAAAGAGAGGAGCAGTGCACTGGGACCCGTTTGACAGAAACCGGCTTCCCACGGGAAAGTCTTTCTCCACGGGCAGACATGCTCCCAGGTGCCTGTGGCAAGGGGAAGGAAATGCCATACACTGACCTGGAAGAGACCACAGGGCCCAGGCACAGTATGAACCCTTCCCTCAACCCGGCGGTTTTGCTAGCAGGAGTTCAACCCCAACGAACACAGCCCGGAGACCCCTGAGGCAAAAACGGCTTCTGACGAACAATAGGCGCTTGCTGTGGAACACCTATCCCAAGTGGGGTAGCCAGTTCAACAAAATGCCACACACCCAGGTGTAAGAAACAACATTGCCCAGCCATGGTCTAAGCCCCTCACCTCGTCCCTGTGCTTTGGGGAGCCGGAGGGACAGCCGAGGCCCACGGCCCTGAGACCCCTTTTCAAAAAGCCGGCTTCCCACGGAAACAGTTTTCCTGAGGTGCAGACCCTCTCATAAGTGGTTGTGGCAAGGTAAAGCAAATGCCCTCCACTTCTCTGGAAGAAACCACAGTGCCCAGCCATGTTCTAAGCCCTCCCATCCTCCCTGGGCTTCTGGCAGCAGGAGTGAAAAGAGAGGACCAGAGCACTGGGACCCGTTTGACAAAAACCGGCTTCCCACGGGAAAGTCTTTCTCCACGGGCAGACATGCTCCCAGGTGCCTGTGGCAAGGGGAAGGAAATGCCATACACTGACCTGGAAGAGACCACAGGGCCCAGGCACAGTCTGAACCCTTCGCTCAACCCGGCGGTTTTGCTAGCAGGAGTTCAACCCCAACGAACACAGCCCGGAGACCCCTGAGGCAAAAACGGCTTCTGACGAACAATAGGCGCTTGCTGTGGAACACCTATCCCAAGTGGGGGTAGCCAGCTCAACAAAATGCCACACACCCAGGTGTAAGAAACAACATTGCCCAGCCATGGTCTAAGCCCCTCACCTCGTCCCTGTGCTTTGGGGAGCCGGAGGGACAGCCGAGGCACACGGCCCTGAGACCCCTTTGCAAAAAGCCGGCTTCCCACGGAAACAGTTTTCCTGAGGTGCAGACCCTATCCCAAGTGGTTGTGGCAAGGTAAAGCAAATGCCCTCCACTTCTCTGGAAGAAACCACAGTGCCCAGCCATGTTCTAAGCCCTCCCATCCTCCCTGGGCTTCTGGCGGAAGGAGTGAAAAGAGAGGAGCAGAGCACTGGGACCCGTTTGACAGAAACCGGCTTCCCACGGGAAAGTCTTTCTCCACGGGCAGACATGCTCCCAGGTGCCTGTGGCAAGGGGAAGGAAATGCCATACACTGACCTGGAAGAGACCACAGGGCCCAGGCACAGTCTGAACCCTTCGCTCAACCCGGCGGTTTTGCTAGCAGGAGTTCAACCCCAACGAACACAGCCCGGAGACCCCTGAGGCAAAAACGGCTTCTCACGAACAATAGGCACTTGCTGTGGAACACCTATCCCAAGTGGGGGTAGCCAGCTCAACAAAATGCCACACACCCAGGTGTAAGAAACAACATTGCCCAGCCATGGTCTAAGCCCCTCACCTCGTCCCTGTGCTTTGGGGCGCCGGAGGGACAGCCGAGGCCGATGGCCCTGAGACCCCTTTGCAAAAAGCCGGCTTCCCATGGAAACAGTTTTCCTGAGGTGCAGCCCCTCTCACAAGTGGTTGTGGCAAGGTAAAGCAAATGCCCTCCACTTCTCTGGAAGAAACCACAGTGCCCAGCCATGTTCTAAGCCCTCCCATCCTCCCTGGGCTTCTGGCAGCAGGAGTGAAAAGAGAGGAGCAGAGCACTGGGACCCGTTTGACAAAAACCGGCTTCCCACGGGAAAGTCTTTCTCCACGTGCAGACATGCTCCCAGGTGCCTGTGGCAAGGGGAAGGAAATGCCATACACTGACCTGGAAGAGACCACAGGGCCCAGGCACAGTATGAACCCTTCCCTCACCCCGGCGGTTTTGCTAGCAGGAGTTCAACCCCAACGAACACAGCCCGGAGACCCCTGAGGCAAAAACGGCTTCTGACGAAAAATAGGCGCTTGCTGTTGAACACTTATCCCAAGTGGGGGTAGCCAGCTCAACAAAATGCCACACATCCAGGTGTAAGAAACAACATTGCCCAGGCATGGTCGAAGCCCCTCACCTCGTCCCTGTGTATTGGGGAGCCGGAGGGACAGCCGAGGCCCACGGCCCTGAGACCCCTTTGCAAAAAGCCGGCTTCCCACGGAAACAGTTTTCCTGAGGTGCAGACCCTCTCACAAGGGGTTGTGGCAAGGTAAAGCAAATACCCTCCACTTCTCTGGAAGAAACCACAGTGCCCAGCCATGTTCTAAGCCCTCCCATCCTCCCTGGGCTTCTGGCAGCAGGAGTGAAAAGAGAGGAGCAGAGCACTGGGACCCGTTTGACAGAAACCGGCTTCCCACGGGAAAGTCTTTCTCCACGGGCAGACATGCTCCCAGGTGCCTGTGGCAAGGGGAAGGAAATGGCATACACTGACCTGGAAGAGAACACAGGGCCCAGGCACAGTCTGAACCCTTCGCTCAACCCGGCGGTTTTGCTAGCAGGAGTTCAACCCCAACAAACACAGCCCGGAGACCCCTGAGGCAAAAACGGCTTCTGACGAACAATAGGCGCTTGCTGTGGAACACCTATCCGAAGTGGGGGTAGCCAGCTCAACAAAATGCCACACACCCAGGTGTAAGAAACAACATTGCCCAGCCATGGTCTAAGCCCCTCACCTCGTCCCTGTGCTTTGGGGAGCCGGAGGGACAGCCGAGGCGCACGGCCCTGAGACCCCTTTGCAAAAAGCCGGCTTCCCACGGAAACAGTTTTCCTGAGGTGCAGACCCTCTCACAAGTGGTTGTGGCAAGGTAAAGCAAATGCCCTCCACTTCTCTGGAAGAAACCACAGTGCCCAGCCATGTTCTAAGCCCTCCCATCCTCCCTGGGCTTCTGGCAGCAGGAGTGAAAAGAGAGGAGCAGAGCACTGGGACCCGTTTGACAGAAACCGGCTTCCCACGGGAAAGTCTTTCTCCACGGGCAGACATGCTCCCAGGTGCCTGTGGCAAGGGGAAGGAAATGCCATACACTGACCTGAAAGAGACCACAGGGCCCAGGCACAGTCTGAAACCTTCCCTCACCCCGGCGGTTTTGCTAGCAGGAGTTCAACCCCAACGAACACAGCCCGGAGACCCCTGAGGCAAAAACGGCTTCCGACGAACAATAGGTGCTTGCTGTGGAACACCTATCCCAAGTGGGGGTAGCCAGCTCAACAAAATGCCACACACCCAGGTGTAAGAAACAACATTGCCCAGCAATGGTCTAAGCCCCTCACCTCGTCCCTGTGCTTTGGGGAGCCGGAGGGACACCCGAGGCCTACGTCCCTGATTCCCCTTTGCAAATAGCCGGCTTCCCATGGAAACAGTTTTCCTGAGGTGCAGACCCTCTCACAAGTGGTTGTGGCAAGGTAAAGCAAATGCCCTCCACTTCTCTGAAGAAACCACAGTGCCCAGCCATGTTCTAAGCCCTCCCATCCTCCCTGGGCTTCTGGCAGCAGGAGTGAAAAGAGAGGAGCAGAGCACTGGGACCCGTTTGACCAAAACCGGCTTCCCACGGGAAAGTCTTTCTCCACGTGCAGACATGCTCCCAGGTGCCTGGGGCAAGGGGAAGGAAATGCCATACACTGACCTGGAAGAGACCACAGGGCCCAGGCACAGTCTGAACCCTTCCCTCACCCTGGCGGTTTTGATAGAAGGAGTTCAACCCCAACGAACACAGCCCGGAGACCCCTGAGGCAAAAACGGCTTCTGACGAACAATAGGCCCTTGCTGTGGAACACCTATCCCAAGTGGGGGTAGCCAGGTCAACAAAATGCCACACACCCAGGTGTAAGAAACAACATTGCCCAACCATGGTCTAAGCCCCTCACCTCGTCCCTGTGCTTTGGGGAGCCGGAGGGACAGCCGAGGCCGATGGCCCTGAGACCCCTTTGCAAAAAGCCAGCTTCCCATGGAAACAGTTTTCCTGAGGTGCAGACCCTCTCACAAGTGGTTGTGCCAAGGTAAAGCAAATACCCTCCACTTCTCTGGAAGAAACCACAGTGCCCAGCCATGTTCTAAGCCCTCCCATCCTCCCTGGGCTTCTGGCAGCAGGAGTGAAAAGAGAGGAGCAGAGCACTGGGACCCGTTTGACAAAAACCGGCTTCCCACGGGAAAGTCTTTCTCCACGTGCAGACATGCTCCCAGGTGCCTGTGGCAAGGGGAAGGAAATGCCATACACTGACCTGGAAGAGACCACAGGGCCCAGGCACAGTCTGAACGCTTCACTCAACCCGGCGGTTTTGCTAGCAGGAGTTCAACCCCAACGAACACAGCCCGGAGACCCCTGAGGCAAAAACGGCTTCTGACGAACAATAGGCGCTTGCTGTGGAACACCTATCCCAAGTGGGGGTAGCCAGCTCAACAAAATGCCACACACCCACGTGTAAGAAACAACATTGCCCAGCCATGGTCTAAGCCCCTCACCTCGTCCCTGTGCTTTGGGGAGCCAGAGGGAAAGCCGAGGCCCACGGCCCTGAGACCCCTTTTCAAAAAGCCGGCTTCCCACAGAAACAGTTTTCCTGAGGTGCAGACCCTCTCATAAGTGGTTGTGGCAAGGTAAAGCAAATGCCCTCCACTTCTCTGGAAGAAACCACAGTGCCCAGCCATGTTCTAAGACCTCCCATTCTCCCTGGGCTTCTGGCAGCAGGAGTGAAAAGAGAGGAGCAGAGCACTGGGACCCGTTTGACAAAAACCGGCTTCCCACGGGAAAGTCTTTCTCCACGGGCAGACATGCTCCCAGGTGCCTGTGGCAAGGGGAAGGAAATGCCATACACTGACCTGGAAGAGACCACAGGGCCCAGGCACAGTCTGAACCCTTCGCTCAACCCGGCGGTTTTGCTAGCAGGAGTTCAACCCCAACGAACACAGCCCGGAGACCCCTGAGGCAAAAACGGCTTCTGACGAACAATAGGCGCTTGCTGTGGAACACCTATCCCAAGTGGGGGTAGCCAGCTCAACAAAATGCCACACACCCAGGTGTAAGAAACAACATTGCCCAGCCATGGTCTAAGCCCCTCACCTCGTCCCTGTGCTTTGGGGAGCCGGAGGGACAGCCGAGGCACACGGCCCTGAGACCCCTTTGCAAAAAGCCGGCTTCCCACGGAAACAGTTTTCCTGAGGTGCAGACCCTATCCCAAGTGGTTGTGGCAAGGTAAAGCAAATGCCCTCCACTTCTCTGGAAGAAACCACAGTGCCCAGCCATGTTCTAAGCCCTCCCATCCTCCCTGGGCTTCTGGCGGAAGGAGTGAAAAGAGAGGAGCAGAGCACTGGGACCCGTTTGACAGAAACCGGCTTCCCACGGGAAAGTCTTTCTCCACGGGCAGACATGCTCCCAGGTGCCTGTGGCAAGGGGAAGGAAATGCCATACACTGACCTGAAAGAGACCACACGGCCCAGGCACAGTCTGAACCCTTCCCTCACCCCGGCGGTTTTGCTAGCAGGAGTTCAACCCCAACGAACACAGCCCGGAGACCCATGAGGCAAAAACGGCTTCCGACAAATAATAGGTGCTTGCTGTGGAACACCTATCCCAAGTGGGGGTAGCCAGCTCAACAAAATGCCACACACCCAGGTGTAAGAAACAACATTGCCCAGCAATGGTCTAAGCCCCTCACCTCGTCCCTGTGCTTTGGGGAGCCGGAGGGACACCCGAGGCCGATGGCCCTGAGACCCCTTTGCAAAAAGCCGGCTTCCCATGGAAACAGTTTTCCTGAGGTGCAGACCCTCTCACAAGTGGTTGTGGCAAGGTAAAGCAAATGCCCTCCACTTCTCTGGAAGAAACCACAGTGCCCAGCCATGTTCTAAGCCCTCCCATCCGCCCTGGGCTTCTGGCAGCAGGAGTGAAAAGAGAGGAGCAGAGCACTGGGACCCGTTTGACAGAAACCGGCTTCCCACGGGAAAGTCTTTCTCCACGGGCAGACATGCTCCCAGGTGCCTGTGGCAAGGGGAAGGAAATGCCATACACTGACCTGGAAGAGACCACAGGGCCCAGGCACAGTATGAACCCTTCCCTCACCCCGGCGGTTTTGCTAGCAGGAGTTCAACCCCAACGAACACAGCCCGGAGACCCCTGAGGCAAAAACGGCTTCTGACGAAAAATAGGCGCTTGCTGTTGAACACTTATCCCAAGTGGGGGTAGCCAGCTCAACAAAATGCCACACACCCAGGTGTAAGAAACAACATTGCCCAGCCATGGTCTAAGCCCCTCACCTCGTCCCTGTGTATTGGGGAGCCGGAGGGACAGCCGAGGCCCACGGCCCTGAGACCCCTTTGCAAAAAGCCGGCTTCCCACGGAAACAGTTTTCCTGAGGTGCAGACCCTCTCACAAGGGGTTGTGGCAAGGTAAAGCAAATACCCTCCACTTCTCTGGAAGAAACCACAGTGCCCAGCCATGTTCTAAGCCCTCCCATCCTCCCTGGGCTTCTGGCAGCAGGAGTGAAAAGAGAGGAGCAGAGCACTGGGACCCGTTTGACAAAAACCGGCTTCCCACGGGAAAGTCTTTCTCCACGGGCAGACATGCTCCCAGGTGCCTGTGGCAAGGGGAAGGAAATGCCATACACTGACCTGGAAGAGAACACAGGGCCCAGGCACAGTCTGAACCCTTCGCTCACCCCGGCGGTTTTGCTAGCAGGAGTTCAACCCCAACAAACACAGCCCGGAGACCCCTGAGGCAAAAACGGCTTCTGACGAACAATAGGCGCTTGCTGTGGAACACCTATCCCAAGTGGGGGTAGCCAGCTCAACAAAATGCCACACACCCAGGTGTAAGAAACAACATTGCCCAGCCATGGTCTAAGCCCCTCACCTCGTCCCTGTGCTTTGGGGAGCCGGAGGGACAGCCGAGGCCTATGGCCCTGATTCCCCTTTGCAAATAGCCGGCTTCCCATGGAAACAGTTTTCCTGAGGTGCAGACCCTCTCACAAGTGGTTGTGGCAAGGTAAAGCAAATGCCCTCCACTTCTCTGAAGAAACCACAGTGCCCAGCCATGTTCTAAGCCCTCCCATCCTCCCTGGGCTTCTGGCAGCAGGAGTGAAAAGAGAGGAGCAGAGCACTGGGACCCGTTTGACCAAAACCGTCTTCCCACGGGAAAGTCTTTCTCCACGTGCAGACATGCTCCCAGGTGCCTGTGGCAAGGGGAAGGAAATGCCATACACTGACCTGGAAGAGACCACAGGGCCCAGGCACAGTCTGAACCCTTCCCTCACCCCGGCGGTTTTGCTAGAAGGAGTTCAACCCCAAGGAACACAGCCCGGAGACCCCTGAGGCAAAAACGGCTTCTGACGAACAATAGGCGCTTGCTGTGGAACACCTATCCCAAGTGGGGGTAGCCAGGTCAACAAAATGCCACACACCCAGGTGTAAGAAACAACATTGCCCAGCCATGGTCTAAGCCCCTCACCTCGTCCCTGTGCTTTGGGGAGCCGGAGGGACAGCCGAGGCCGATGGCCCTGAGACCCCTTTGCAAAAAGCCAGCTTCCCATGGAAACAGTTTTCCTGAGGTGCAGACCCTCTCACAAGTGGTTGTGCCAAGGTAAAGCAAATGCCCTCCACTTCTCTGGAAGAAACCACAGTGCCCAGCCATGTTCTAAGCCCTCCCATCCTCCCTGGGCTTCTGGCAGCAGGAGTGAAAAGAGAGGAGCAGAGCACTGGGACCCGTTTGACAAAAACCGGCTTCCCACGGGAAAGTCTTTCTCCACGTGCAGACATGCTCCCAGGTGCCTGTGGCAAGGGGAAGGAAATGCCATACACTGACCTGGAAGAGACCACAGGGCCCAGGCACAGTCTGAACGCTTCACTCAACCCGGCGGTTTTGCTAGCAGGAGTTCAACCCCAACGAACACAGCCCGGAGACCCCTGAGGCAAAAACGGCTTCTGACGAACAATAGGCGCTTGCTGTGGAACACCTATCCCAAGTGGGGGTAGCCAGGTCAACAAAATGCCACACACCCAGGTGTAAGAAACAACATTGCCCAGCCATGGTCTAAGCCCCTCACCTCGTCCCTGTGCTTTGGGGAGCCAGAGGGAAAGCCGAGGCCCACGGCCCTGAGACCCCTTTTCAAAAAGCCGGCTTCCCACAGAAACAGTTTTCCTGAGGTGCAGACCCTCTCATAAGTGGTTGTGGCAAGGTAAAGCAAATGCCCTCCACTTCTCTGGAAGAAACCACAGTGCCCAGCCATGTTCTAAGCCCTCCCATCCTCCCTGGGCTTCTGGCAGCAGGAGTGAAAAGAGAGGAGCAGAGCACTGGGACCCGTTTGACAAAAACCGGCTTCCCACGGGAAAGTCTTTCTCCACGGGCAGACATGCTCCCAGGTGCCTGTGGCAAGGGGAAGGAAATGCCATACACTGACATGGAAGAGACCACAGGGCCCAGGCACAGTCTGAACCCTTCCCTCAACCCGGCGGTTTTGCTAGCAGGAGTTCAACCCCAACGAACACAGCCCGGAGACCCCTGAGGCAAAAACGGCTTCTGACGAACAATAGGCGCTTGCTGTGGAACACCTATCCCAAGTGGGGGTAGCCAGCTCAACAAAATGCCACACACCCAGGTGTAAGAAACAACATTGCCCAGCCATGGTCTAAGCCCCTCACCTCGTCCCTGTGCTTTGGGGAGCCGGAGGGACAGCCGAGGCACACGGCCCTGAGACCCCTTTGCAAAAAGCCGGCTTCCCACGGAAACAGTTTTCCTGAGGTGCAGACCCTATCCCAAGTGGTTGTGGCAAGGTAAAGCAAATGCCCTCCACTTCTCTGGAAGAAACCACAGTGCCCAGCCATGTTCTAAGCCCTCCCATCCTCCCTGGGCTTCTGGCGGAAGGAGTGAAAAGAGAGGAGCAGAGCACTGGGACCCGTTTGACAGAAACCGGCTTCCCACGGGAAAGTCTTTCTCCACGGGCAGACATGCTCCCAGGTGCCTGTGGCAAGGGGAAGGAAATGCCATACACTGACCTGAAAGAGACCACAGGGCCGAGGCACAGTCTGAACCCTTCCCTCACCCCGGCGGTTTTGCTAGCAGGAGTTCAACCCCAACGAACACAGCCCGGAGACCCCTGAGGCAAAAACGGCTTCCGACGAACAATAGGTGCTTGCTGTGGAACACCTATCCCAAGTGGGGGTAGCCAGGTCAACAAAATGCCACACACCCAGGTGTAAGAAACAACATTGCCCAGCAATGGTCTAAGCCCCTCACCTCGTCCCTGTGTATTGGGGAGCCGGAGGGACAGCCGAGGCCCACGGCCCTGAGACCCCTTTGCAAAAAGCCGGCTTCCCACGGAAACAGTTTTCCTGAGGTGCAGACCCTCTCACAAGGGGTTGTGGCAAGGTAAAGCAAATACCCTCCACTTCTCTGGAAGAAACCACAGTGCCCAGCCATGTTCTAAGCCCTCCCATCCTCCCTGGGCTTCTGGCAGCAGGAGTGAAAAGAGAGGAGCAGAGCACTGGGACCCGTTTGACAAAAACCGGCTTCCCACGGGAAAGTCTTTCTCCACGGGCAGACATGCTCCCAGGTGCCTGTGGCAAGGGGAAGGAAATGCCATACACTGACCTGGAAGAGAACACAGGGCCCAGGCACAGTCTGAACCCTTCGCTCACCCCGGCGGTTTTGCTAGCAGGAGTTCAACCCCAACAAACACAGCCCGGAGACCCCTGAGGCAAAAACGGCTTCTGACGAACAATAGGCGCTTGCTGTGGAACACCTATCCCAAGTGGGGGTAGCCAGCTCAACAAAATGCCACACACCCAGGTGTAAGAAACAACATTGCCCAGCCATGGTCTAAGCCCCTCACCTCGTCCCTGTACTTTGGGGAGCCGGAGGGACAGCCGAGGCCTATGGCCCTGATTCCCCTTTGCAAATAGCCGGCTTCCCATGGAAACAGTTTTCCTGAGGTGCAGACCCTCTCACAAGTGGTTGTGGCAAGGTAAAGCAAATGCCCTCCACTTCTCTGAAGAAACCACAGTGCCCAGCCATGTTCTAAGCCCTCCCATCCTCCCTGGGCTTCTGGCAGCAGGAGTGAAAAGAGAGGAGCAGAGCACTGGGACCCGTTTGACCAAAACCGTCTTCCCACGGGAAAGTCTTTCTCCACGTGCAGACATGCTCCCAGGTGCCTGTGGCAAGGGGAAGGAAATGCCATACACTGACCTGGAAGAGACCACAGGGCCCAGGCACAGTCTGAACCCTTCCCTCACCCCGGCGGTTTTGCTAGAAGGAGTTCAACCCCAACGAACACAGCCCGGAGACCCCTGAGGCAAAAACGGCTTCTGACGAACAATAGGCGCTTGCTGTGGAACACCTATCCCAAGTGGGGGTAGCCAGGTCAACAAAATGCCACACACCCAGGTGTAAGAAACAACATTGCCCAGCCATGGTCTAAGCCCCTCACCTCGTCCCTGTGCTTTGGGGAGCCGGAGGGACAGCCGAGGCCGATGGCCCTGAGACCCCTTTGCAAAAAGCCAGCTTCCCATGGAAACAGTTTTCCTGAGGTGCAGACCCTCTCACAAGTGGTTGTGCCAAGGTAAAGCAAATGCCCTCCACTTCTCTGGAAGAAACCACAGTGCCCAGCCATGTTCTAAGCCCTCCCATCCTCCCTGGGCTTCTGGCAGCAGGAGTGAAAAGAGAGGAGCAGAGCACTGGGACCCGTTTGACAAAAACCGGCTTCCCACGGGAAAGTCTTTCTCCACGGGCAGACATGCTCCCAGGTGCCTGTGGCAAGGGGAAGGAAATGCCATACACTGACCTGGAAGAGACCACAGGGCCCAGGCACAGTCTGAACCCTTCGCTCAACCCGGCGGTTTTGCTAGCAGGAGTTCAACCCCAACGAACACAGCCCGGAGACCCCTGAGGCAAAAACGGCTTCTGACGAACAATAGGCGCTTGCTGTGGAACACCTATCCCAAGTGGGGGTAGCCAGCTCAACAAAATGCCACACACCCAGGTGTAAGAAACAACATTGCCCAGCCATGGTCTAAGCCCCTCACCTCGTCCCTGTGCTTTGGGGAGCCGGAGGGACAGCCGAGGCACACGGCCCTGAGACCCCTTTGCAAAAAGCCGGCTTCCCACGGAAACAGTTTTCCTGAGGTGCAGACCCTATCCCAAGTGGTTGTGGCAAGGTAAAGCAAATGCCCTCCACTTCTCTGGAAGAAACCACAGTGCCCAGCCATGTTCTAAGCCCTCCCATCCTCCCTGGGCTTCTGGCGGAAGGAGTGAAAAGAGAGGAGCAGAGCACTGGGACCCGTTTGACAGAAACCGGCTTCCCACGGGAAAGTCTTTCTCCACGGGCAGACATGCTCCCAGGTGCCTGTGGCAAGGGGAAGGAAATGCCATACACTGACCTGAAAGAGACCACAGGGCCGAGGCACAGTCTGAACCCTTCCCTCACCCCGGCGGTTTTGCTAGCAGGAGTTCAACCCCAACGAACACAGCCCGGAGACCCCTGAGGCAAAAACGGCTTCCGACGAACAATAGGTGCTTGCTGTGGAACACCTATCCCAAGTGGGGGTAGCCAGGTCAACAAAATGCCACACACCCAGGTGTAAGAAACAACATTGCCCAGCAATGGTCTAAGCCCCTCACCTCGTCCCTGTGCTTTGGGGAGCCGGAGGGACAGCCGAGGCCGATGGCCCTGAGACCCCTTTGCAAAAAGCCAGCTTCCCATGGAAACAGTTTTCCTGAGGTGCAGACCCTCTCACAAGTGGTTGTGCCAAGGTAAAGCAAATGCCCTCCACTTCTCTGGAAGAAACCACAGTGCCCAGCCATGTTCTAAGCCCTCCCATCCTCCCTGGGCTTCTGGCAGCAGGAGTGAAAAGAGAGAAGCAGAGCACTGGGACCCGTTTGACAAAAACCGGCTTCCCACGGGAAAGTCTTTCTCCACGTGCAGACATGCTCCCAGGTGCCTGTGGCAAGGGGAAGGAAATGCCATACACTGACCTGGAAGAGACCACAGGGCCCAGGCACAGTCTGAACGCTTCACTCAACCCGGCGGTTTTGCTAGCAGGAGTTCAACCCCAACGAACACAGCCCGGAGACCCCTGAGGCAAAAACGGCTTCTGACGAACAATAGGCGCTTGCTGTGGAACACCTATCCCAAGTGGGGGTAGCCAGGTCAACAAAATGCCACACACCCAGGTGTAAGAAACAACATTGCCCAGCCATGGTCTAAGCCCCTCACCTCGTCCCTGTGCTTTGGGGAGCCAGAGGGAAAGCCGAGGCCCACGGCCCTGAGACCCCTTTTCAAAAAGCCGGCTTCCCACAGAAACAGTTTTCCTGAGGTGCAGACCCTCTCATAAGTGGTTGTGGCAAGGTAAAGCAAATGCCCTCCACTTCTCTGGAAGAAACCACAGTGCCCAGCCATGTTCTAAGCCCTCCCATCCTCCCTGGGCTTCTGGCAGCAGGAGTGAAAAGAGAGGAGCAGAGCACTGGGACCCGTTTGACAAAAACCGGCTTCCCACGGGAAAGTCTTTCTCCACGGGCAGACATGCTCCCAGGTGCCTGTGGCAAGGGGAAGGAAATGCCATACACTGACCTGGAAGAGACCACAGGGCCCAGGCACAGTCTGAACCCTTCGCTCAACCCGGCGGTTTTGCTAGCAGGAGTTCAACCCCAACGAACACAGCCCGGAGACCCCTGAGGCAAAAACGGCTTCTGACGAACAATAGGCGCTTGCTGTGGAACACCTATCCCAAGTGGGGGTAGCCAGCTCAACAAAATGCCACACACCCAGGTGTAAGAAACAACATTGCCCAGCCATGGTCTAAGCCCCTCACCTCGTCCCTGTGCTTTGGGGAGCCGGAGGGACAGCCGAGGCACACGGCCCTGAGACCCCTTTGCAAAAAGCCGGCTTCCCACGGAAACAGTTTTCCTGAGGTGCAGACCCTATCCCAAGTGGTTGTGGCAAGGTAAAGCAAATGCCCTCCACTTCTCTGGAAGAAACCACAGTGCCCAGCCATGTTCTAAGCCCTCCCATCCTCCCTGGGCTTCTGGCGGAAGGAGTGAAAAGAGAGGAGCAGAGCACTGGGACCCGTTTGACAGAAACCGGCTTCCCACGGGAAAGTCTTTCTCCACGGGCAGACATGCTCCCAGGTGCCTGTGGCAAGGGGAAGGAAATGCCATACACTGACCTGAAAGAGACCACAGGGCCGAGGCACAGTCTGAACCCTTCCCTCACCCCGGCGGTTTTGCTAGCAGGAGTTCAACCCCAACGAACACAGCCCGGAGACCCCTGAGGCAAAAACGGCTTCCGACGAACAATAGGTGCTTGCTGTGGAACACCTATCCCAAGTGGGGGTAGCCAGGTCAACAAAATGCCACACACCCAGGTGTAAGAAACAACATTGCCCAGCAATGGTCTAAGCCCCTCACCTCGTCCCTGTGCTTTGGGGAGCCGGAGGGACACCCGAGGCCGATGGCCCTGAGACCCCTTTGCAAAAAGCCGGCTTCCCATGGAAAGAGTTTTCCTGAGGTGCAGACCCTCTCACAAGTGGTTGTGGCAAGGTAAAGCAAATGCCCTCCACTTCTCTGGAAGAAACCACAGTGCCCAGCCATGTTCTAAGCCGTCCCATCCTCCCTGGGCTTCTGGCAGCAGGAGTGAAAAGAGAGGAGCAGAGCACTGGGACCCGTTTGACAGAAACCGGCTTCCCACGGGAAAGTCTTTCTCCACGGGCAGACATGCTCCCAGGTGCCTGTGGCAAGGGGAAGGAAATGCCATACACTGACCTGGAAGAGACCACAGGGCCAGGCAGTCTGAACCCTTCCCTCAACCCGGCGGTTTTGCTAGCAGGAGTTCAACCCCAACGAACACAGCCCGGAGACCCCTGAGGCAAAAACGGCTTCTGACGAACAATAGGCGCTTGCTGTGGAACACTTATCCCAAGTGGGGGTAGCCAGCTCAACAAAATGCCACACACCCAGGTGTAAGAAACAACATTGCCCAGCCATGGTCTAAGCCCCTCACCTCGTCCCTGTGTATTGGGGAGCCGGAGGGACAGCCGAGGCCCACGGCCCTGAGACCCCTTTGCAAAAAGCCGGCTTCCCACGGAAACAGTTTTCCTGAGGTGCAGCCCCTCTCACAAGTGGTTGTGGCAAGGTAAAGCAAATGCCCTCCACTTCTCTGGAAGAAACCACAGTGCCCAGCCATGTTCTAAGCCCTCCCATCCTCCCTGGGCTTCTGGCAGCAGGAGTGAAAAGAGAGGAGCAGAGCACTGGGACCCGTTTGACAAAAACCGGCTTCCCACGGGAAAGTCTTTCTCCACGTGCAGACATGCTCCCAGGTGCCTGTGGCAAGGGGAAGGAAATGCCATACACTGACCTGGAAGAGACCACAGGGCCCAGGCACAGTATGAACCCTTCCCTCACCCCGGCGGTTTTGCTAGCAGGAGTTCAACCCCAACGAACACAGCCCGGAGACCCCTGGGGCAAAAACGGCTTCTGACGAAAAATAGGCGCTTGCTGTTGAACACTTATCCCAAGTGGGGGTAGCCAGCTCAACAAAATGCCACACACCCAGGTGTAAGAAACAACATTGCCCAGCCATGGTCTAAGCCCCTCACCTCGTCCCTGTGTATTGGGGAGCCGGAGGGACAGCCGAGGCCCACGGCCCTGAGACCCCTTTGCAAAAAGCCGGCTTCCCACGGAAACAGTTTTCCTGAGGTGCAGACCCTCTCACAAGGGGTTGTGGCAAGGTAAAGCAAATGCCCTCCACTTCTCTGGAAGAAACCACAGTGCCCAGCCATGTTCTAAGCCCTCCCATCCTCCCTGGGCTTCTGGCAGCAGGAGTGAAAAGAGAGGAGCAGAGCACTGGGACCCGTTTGACAAAAACCGGCTTCCCACGGGAAAGTCTTTCTCCACGGGCAGACATGCTCCCAGGTGCCTGTGGCAAGGGGAAGGAAATGCCATACACTGACCTGGAAGAGACCACAGGGCCCAGGCACAGTCTGAACCCTTCGCTCAACCCGGCGGTTTTGCTAGCAGGAGTTCAACCCCAACGAACACAGCCCGGAGACCCCTGAGGCAAAAACGGCTTCTGACGAACAATAGGCGCTTGCTGTGGAACACCTATCCCAAGTGGGGGTAGCCAGCTCAACAAAATGCCACACACCCAGGTGTAAGAAACAACATTGCCCAGCCATGGTCTAAGCCCCTCACCTCGTCCCTGTGCTTTGGGGAGCCGGAGGGACAGCCGAGGCACACGGCCCTGAGACCCCTTTGCAAAAAGCCGGCTTCCCACGGAAACAGTTTTCCTGAGGTGCAGACCCTATCCCAAGTGGTTGTGGCAAGGTAAAGCAAATGCCCTCCACTTCTCTGGAAGAAACCACAGTGCCCAGCCATGTTCTAAGCCCTCCCATCCTCCCTGGGCTTCTGGCAGCAGGAGTGAAAAGAGAGGAGCAGAGCACTGGGACCCGTTTGACAGAAACCGGCTTCCCACGGGAAAGTCTTTCTCCACGGGCAGACATGCTCCCAGGTGCCTGTGGCAAGGGGAAGGAAATGCCATACACTGACCTGGAAGAGACCACAGGGCCAGGCAGTCTGAACCCTTCCCTCAACCCGGCGGTTTTGCTAGCAGGAGTTCAACCCCAACGAACACAGCCCGGAGACCCCTGAGGCAAAAACGGCTTCTGAGGAACAATAGGCGCTTGCTGTGGAACACTTATCCCAAGTGGGGGTAGCCAGCTCAACAAAATGCCACACACCCAGGTGTAAGAAACAACATTGCCCAGCCATGGTCTAAGCCCCTCACCTCGTCCCTGTGTATTGGGGAGCCGGAGGGACAGCCGAGGCCCACGGCCCTGAGACCCCTTTGCAAAAAGCCGGCTTCCCACGGAAACAGTTTTCCTGAGGTGCAGCCCCTCTCACAAGTGGTTGTGGCAAGGTAAAGCAAATGCCCTCCACTTCTCTGGAAGAAACCACAGTGCCCAGCCATGTTCTAAGCCCTCCCATCCTCCCTGGGCTTCTGGCAGCAGGAGTGAAAAGAGAGGAGCAGAGCACTGGGACCCGTTTGACAAAACCCGGCTTCCCACGGGAAAGTCTTTCTCCACGTGCAGACATGCTCCCAGGTGCCTGTGGCAAGGGGAAGGAAATGCCATACACTGACCTGGAAGAGACCACAGGGCCCAGGCACAGTATGAACCCTTCCCTCACCCCGGCGTTTTTGCTAGCAGGAGTTCAACCCCAGCGAACACAGCCCGGAGACCCCTGAGACAAAAACGGCTTCTGACGAAAAATAGGCGCTTGCTGTTGAACACTTATCCCAAGTGGGGGTAGCCAGCTCGAAAAAATGCCACACACCCAGGTGTAAGAAACAACATTGCCCAGCCATGGTCTAAGCCCCTCACCTCGTCCCTGTGTATTGGGGAGCCGGAGGGACAGCCGAGGCCCACGGCCCTGAGACCCCTTTGCAAAAAGCCGGCTTCCCACGGAAACAGTTTTCCTGAGGTGCAGACCCTCTCACAAGGGGCTGTGGCAAGGTAAAGCAAATACCCTCCACTTCTCTGGAAGAAACCACAGTGCCCAGCCATGTTCTAAGCCCTCCCATCCGCCCTGGGCTTCTGGCAGCAGGAGTGAAAAGAGAGGAGCAGAGCACTGGGACCCGTTTGACAGAAACCGGCTTCCCACGGGAAAGTCTTTCTCCACGGGCAGACATGCTCCCAGGTGCCTGTGGCAAGGGGAAGGAAATGCCATACACTGACCTGGAAGAGACCACAGGGCCCAGGCACAGTCTGAACCCTTCCCTCACCCCGGCGGTTTTGCTAGCAGGAGTTCAACCCCAACGAACACAGCCCGGAGACCCCTGAGGCAAAAACGGCTTCTGACGAAAAATAGGCGCTTGCTGTTGAACACTTATCCCAAGTGGGGGTAGCCAGCTCAACAAAATGCCACACACCCAGGTGTAAGAAACAACATTGCCCAGCCATGGTCTAAGCCCCTCACCTCGTCCCTGTGTATTGGGGAGCCGGAGGGACAGCCGAGGCCCACGGCCCTGAGACCCCTTTGCAAAAAGCCGGCTTCCCACGGAAACAGTTTTCCTGAGGTGCAGACCCTCTCACAAGGGGTTGTGGCAAGGTAAAGCAAATGCCCTCCACTTCTCTGGAAGAAACCACAGTGCCCAGCCATGTTCTAAGCCCTCCCATCCTCCCTGGGCTTCTGGCAGCAGGAGTGAAAAGAGAGGAGCAGAGCACTGGGACCCGTTTGACAAAAACCGGCTTCCCACGGGAAAGTCTTTCTCCACGGGCAGACATGCTCCCAGGTGCCTGTGGCAAGGGGAAGGAAATGCCATACACTGACCTGGAAGAGACCACAGGGCCCAGGCACAGTCTGAACCCTTCGCTCAACCCGGCGGTTTTGCTAGCAGGAGTTCAACCCCAACGAACACAGCCCGGAGACCCCTGAGGCAAAAACGGCTTCTGACGAACAATAGGCGCTTGCTGTGGAACACCTATCCCAAGTGGGGGTAGCCAGCTCAACAAAATGCCACACACCCAGGTGTAAGAAACAACATTGCCCAGCCATGGTCTAAGCCCCTCACCTCGTCCCTGTGCTTTGGGGAGCCGGAGGGACAGCCGAGGCACACGGCCCTGAGACCCCTTTGCAAAAAGCCGGCTTCCCACGGAAACAGTTTTCCTGAGGTGCAGACCCTATCCCAAGTGGTTGTGGCAAGGTAAAGCAAATGCCCTCCACTTCTCTGGAAGAAACCACAGTGCCCAGCCATGTTCTAAGCCCTCCCATCCTCCCTGGGCTTCTGGCGGAAGGAGTGAAAAGAGAGGAGCAGAGCACTGGGACCCGTTTGACAGAAACCGGCTTCCCACGGGAAAGTCTTTCTCCACGGGCAGACATGCTCCCAGGTGCCTGTGGCAAGGGGAAGGAAATGCCATACACTGACCTGAAAGAGACCACAGGGCCGAGGCACAGTCTGAACCCTTCCCTCACCCCGGCGGTTTTGCTAGCAGGAGTTCAACCCCAACGAACACAGCCCGGAGACCCCTGAGGCAAAAACGGCTTCCGACGAACAATAGGTGCTTGCTGTGGAACACCTATCCCAAGTGGGGGTAGCCAGGTCAACAAAATGCCACACACCCAGGTGTAAGAAACAACATTGCCCAGCAATGGTCTAAGCCCCTCACCTCGTCCCTGTGCTTTGGGGAGCCGGAGGGACACCCGAGGCCGATGGCCCTGAGACCCCTTTGCAAAAAGCCGGCTTCCCATGGAAAGAGTTTTCCTGAGGTGCAGACCCTCTCACAAGTGGTTGTGGCAAGGTAAAGCAAATGCCCTCCACTTCTCTGGAAGAAACCACAGTGCCCAGCCATGTTCTAAGCCGTCCCATCCTCCCTGGGCTTCTGGCAGCAGGAGTGAAAAGAGAGGAGCAGAGCACTGGGACCCGTTTGACAGAAACCGGCTTCCCACGGGAAAGTCTTTCTCCACGGGCAGACATGCTCCCAGGTGCCTGTGGCAAGGGGAAGGAAATGCCATACACTGACCTGGAAGAGACCACAGGGCCAGGCAGTCTGAACCCTTCCCTCAACCCGGCGGTTTTGCTAGCAGGAGTTCAACCCCAACGAACACAGCCCGGAGACCCCTGAGGCAAAAACGGCTTCTGACGAACAATAGGCGCTTGCTGTGGAACACTTATCCCAAGTGGGGGTAGCCAGCTCAACAAAATGCCACACACCCAGGTGTAAGAAACAACATTGCCCAGCCATGGTCTAAGCCCCTCACCTCGTCCCTGTGTATTGGGGAGCCGGAGGGACAGCCGAGGCCCACGGCCCTGAGACCCCTTTGCAAAAAGCCGGCTTCCCACGGAAACAGTTTTCCTGAGGTGCAGCCCCTCTCACAAGTGGTTGTGGCAAGGTAAAGCAAATGCCCTCCACTTCTCTGGAAGAAACCACAGTGCCCAGCCATGTTCTAAGCCCTCCCATCCTCCCTGGGCTTCTGGCAGCAGGAGTGAAAAGAGAGGAGCAGAGCACTGGGACCCGTTTGACAAAAACCGGCTTCCCACGGGAAAGTCTTTCTCCACGTGCAGACATGCTCCCAGGTGCCTGTGGCAAGGGGAAGGAAATGCCATACACTGACCTGGAAGAGACCACAGGGCCCAGGCACAGTATGAACCCTTCCCTCACCCCGGCGGTTTTGCTAGCAGGAGTTCAACCCCAGCGAACACAGCCCGGAGACCCCTGAGACAAAAACGGCTTCTGACGAAAAATAGGCGCTTGCTGTTGAACACTTATCCCAAGTGGGGGTAGCCAGCTCGAAAAAATGCCACACACCCAGGTGTAAGAAACAACATTGCCCAGCCATGGTCTAAGCCCCTCACCTCGTCCCTGTGTATTGGGGAGCCGGAGGGACAGCCGAGGCCCACGGCCCTGAGACCCCTTTGCAAAAAGCCGGCTTCCCACGGAAACAGTTTTCCTGAGGTGCAGACCCTCTCACAAGGGGCTGTGGCAAGGTAAAGCAAATACCCTCCACTTCTCTGGAAGAAACCACAGTGCCCAGCCATGTTCTAAGCCCTCCCATCCGCCCTGGGCTTCTGGCAGCAGGAGTGAAAAGAGAGGAGCAGAGCACTGGGACCCGTTTGACAGAAACCGGCTTCCCACGGGAAAGTCTTTCTCCACGGGCAGACATGCTCCCAGGTGCCTGTGGCAAGGGGAAGGAAATGCCATACACTGACCTGGAAGAGACCACAGGGCCCAGGCACAGTCTGAACCCTTCCCTCACCCCGGCGGTTTTGCTAGCAGGAGTTCAACCCCAACGAACACAGCCCGGAGACCCCTGAGGCAAAAACGGCTTCTGACGAAAAATAGGCGCTTGCTGTTGAACACTTATCCCAAGTGGGGGTAGCCAGCTCAACAAAATGCCACACACCCAGGTGTAAGAAACAACATTGCCCAGCCATGGTCTAAGCCCCTCACCTCGTCCCTGTGTATTGGGGAGCCGGAGGGACAGCCGAGGCCCACGGCCCTGAGACCCCTTTGCAAAAAGCCGGCTTCCCACGGAAACAGTTTTCCTGAGGTGCAGACCCTCTCACAAGGGGTTGTGGCAAGGTAAAGCAAATACCCTCCACTTCTCTGGAAGAAACCACAGTGCCCAGCCATGTTCTAAGCCCTCCCATCCTCCCTGGGCTTTTGGCAGCAGGAGTGAAAAGAGAGGAGCAGAGCACTGGGACCCGTTTGACAAAAACCGGCTTCCCACGGGAAAGTCTTTCTCCACGGGCAGACATGCTCCCAGGTGCCTGTGGCAAGGGGAAGGAAATGCCATACACTGACCTGGAAGAGAACACAGGGCCCAGGCACAGTCTGAACCCTTCGCTCACCCCGGCGGTTTTGCTAGCAGGAGTTCAACCCCAACAAACACAGCCCGGAGACCCCTGAGGCAAAAACGGCTTCTGACGAACAATAGGCGCTTGCTGTGGAACACCTATCCCAAGTGGGGGTAGCCAGCTCAACAAAATGCCACACACCCAGGTGTAAGAAACAACATTGCCCAGCCATGGTCTAAGCCCCTCACCTCGTCCCTGTGCTTTGGGGAGCCGGAGGGACAGCCGAGGCCTATGGCCCTGATTCCCCTTTGCAAATAGCCGGCTTCCCATGGAAACAGTTTTCCTGAGGTGCAGACCCTCTCACAAGTGGTTGTGGCAAGGTAAAGCAAATGCCCTCCACTTCTCTGAAGAAACCACAGTGCCCAGCCATGTTCTAAGCCCTCCCATCCTCCCTGGGCTTCTGGCAGCAGGAGTGAAAAGAGAGGAGCAGAGCACTGGGACCCGTTTGACCAAAACCGTCTTCCCACGGGAAAGTCTTTCTCCACGTGCAGACATGCTCCCAGGTGCCTGTGGCAAGGGGAAGGAAATGCCATACACTGACCTGGAAGAGACCACAGGGCCCAGGCACAGTCTGAACCCTTCCCTCACCCCGGCGGTTTTGCTAGAAGGAGTTCAACCCCAACGAACACAGCCCGGAGACCCCTGAGGCAAAAACGGCTTCTGACGAACAATAGGCGCTTGCTGTGGAACACCTATCCCAAGTGGGGGTAGCCAGGTCAACAAAATGCCACACACCCAGGTGTAAGAAACAACATTGCCCAGCCATGGTCTAAGCCCCTCACCTCGTCCCTGTGCTTTGGGGAGCCGGAGGGACAGCCGAGGCCGATGGCCCTGAGACCCCTTTGCAAAAAGCCAGCTTCCCATGGAAACAGTTTTCCTGAGGTGCAGACCCTCTCACAAGTGGTTGTGCCAAGGTAAAGCAAATGCCCTCCACTTCTCTGGAAGAAACCACAGTGCCCAGCCATGTTCTAAGCCCTCCCATCCTCCCTGGGCTTCTGGCAGCAGGAGTGAAAAGAGAGGAGCAGAGCACTGGGACCCGTTTGACAAAAACCGGCTTCCCACGGGAAAGTCTTTCTCCACGTGCAGACATGCTCCCAGGTGCCTGTGGCAAGGGGAAGGAAATGCCATACACTGACCTGGAAGAGACCACAGGGCCCAGGCACAGTCTGAACGCTTCACTCAACCCGGCGGTTTTGCTAGCAGGAGTTCAACCCCAACGAACACAGCCCGGAGACCCCTGAGGCAAAAACGGCTTCTGACGAACAATAGGCGCTTGCTGTGGAACACCTATCCCAAGTGGGGGTAGCCAGGTCAACAAAATGCCACACACCCAGGTGTAAGAAAGAACATTGCCCAGCCATGGTCTAAGCCCCTCACCTCGTCCCTGTGCTTTGGGGAGCCAGAGGGAAAGCCGAGGCCCACGGCCCTGAGACCCCTTTTCAAAAAGCCGGCTTCCCACAGAAACAGTTTTCCTGAGGTGCAGACCCTCTCATAAGTGGTTGTGGCAAGGTAAAGCAAATGCCCTCCACTTCTCTGGAAGAAACCACAGTGCCCAGCCATGTTCTAAGCCCTCCCATCCTCCCTGGGCTTCTGGCAGCAGGAGTGAAAAGAGAGGAGCAGAGCACTGGGACCCGTTTGACAAAAACCGGCTTCCCACGGGAAAGTCTTTCTCCACGGGCAGACATGCTCCCAGGTGCCTGTGGCAAGGGGAAGGAAATGCCATACACTGACCTGGAAGAGACCACAGGGCCCAGGCACAGTCTGAACACTTCGCTCAACCCGGCGGTTTTGCTAGCAGGAGTTCAACCCCAACGAACACAGCCCGGAGACCCCTGAGGCAAAAACGGCTTCTGACGAACAATAGGCGCTTGCTGTGGAACACCTATCCCAAGTGGGGGTAGCCAGCTCAACAAAATGCCACACACCCAGGTGTAAGAAACAACATTGCCCAGCCATGGTCTAAGCCCCTCACCTCGTCCCTGTGCTTTGGGGAGCCGGAGGGACAGCCGAGGCACACGGCCCTGAGACCCCTTTGCAAAAAGCCGGCTTCCCACGGAAACAGTTTTCCTGAGGTGCAGACCCTATCCCAAGTGGTTGTGGCAAGGTAAAGCAAATGCCCTCCACTTCTCTGGAAGAAACCACAGTGCCCAGCCATGTTCTAAGCCCTCCCATCCTCCCTGGGCTTCTGGCGGAAGGAGTGAAAAGAGAGGAGCAGAGCACTGGGACCCGTTTGACAGAAACCGGCTTCCCACGGGAAAGTCTTTCTCCACGGGCAGACATGCTCCCAGGTGCCTGTGGCAAGGGGAAGGAAATGCCATACACTGACCTGGAAGAGACCACAGGGCCGAGGCACAGTCTGAACCCTTCCCTCACCCCGGCGGTTTTGCTAGCAGGAGTTCAACCCCAACGAACACAGCCCGGAGACCCCTGAGGCAAAAACGGCTTCCGACGAACAATAGGTGCTTGCTGTGGAACACCTATCCCAAGTGGGGGTAGCCAGGTCAACAAAATGCCACACACCCAGGTGTAAGAAACAACATTGCCCAGCAATGGTCTAAGCCCCTCACCTCGTCCCTGTGCTTTGGGGAGCCGGAGGGACACCCGAGGCCGATGGCCCTGAGACCCCTTTGCAAAAAGCCGGCTTCCCATGGAAAGAGTTTTCCTGAGGTGCAGACCCTCTCACAAGTGGTTGTGGCAAGGTAAAGCAAATGCCCTCCACTTCTCTGGAAGAAACCACAGTGCCCAGCCATGTTCTAAGCCGTCCCATCCTCCCTGGGCTTCTGGCAGCAGGAGTGAAAAGAGAGGAGCAGAGCACTGGGACCCGTTTGACAGAAACCGGCTTCCCACGGGAAAGTCTTTCTCCACGGGCAGACATGCTCCCAGGTGCCTGTGGCAAGGGGAAGGAAATGCCATACACTGACCTGGAAGAGACCACAGGGCCAGGCAGTCTGAACCCTTCCCTCAACCCGGCGGTTTTGCTAGCAGGAGTTCAACCCCAACGAACACAGCCCGGAGACCCCTGAGGCAAAAACGGCTTCTGACGAACAATAGGCGCTTGCTGTGGAACACTTATCCCAAGTGGGGGTAGCCAGCTCAACAAAATGCCACACACCCAGGTGTAAGAAACAACATTGCCCAGCCATGGTCTAAGCCCCTCACCTCGTCCCTGTGTATTGGGGAGCCGGAGGGACAGCCGAGGCCCACGGCCCTGAGACCCCTTTGCAAAAAGCCGGCTTCCCACGGAAACAGTTTTCCTGAGGTGCAGCCCCTCTCACAAGTGGTTGTGGCAAGGTAAAGCAAATGCCCTCCACTTCTCTGGAAGAAACCACAGTGCCCAGCCATGTTCTAAGCCCTCCCATCCTCCCTGGGCTTCTGGCAGCAGGAGTGAAAAGAGAGGAGCAGAGCACTGGGACCCGTTTGACAAAAACCGGCTTCCCACGGGAAAGTCTTTCTCCACGTGCAGACATGCTCCCAGGTGCCTGTGGCAAGGGGAAGGAAATGCCATACACTGACCTGGAAGAGACCACAGGGCCCAGGCACAGTATGAACCCTTCCCTCACCCCGGCGGTTTTGCTAGCAGGAGTTCAACCCCAGCGAACACAGCCCGGAGACCCCTGAGACAAAAACGGCTTCTGACGAAAAATAGGCGCTTGCTGTTGAACACTTATCCCAAGTGGGGGTAGCCAGCTCGAAAAAATGCCACACACCCAGGTGTAAGAAACAACATTGCCCAGCCATGGTCTAAGCCCCTCACCTCGTCCCTGTGTATTGGGGAGCCGGAGGGACAGCCGAGACCCACGGCCCTGAGACCCCTTTGCAAAAAGCCGGCTTCCCACGGAAACAGTTTTCCTGAGGTGCAGACCCTCTCACAAGGGGTTGTGGCAAGGTAAAGCAAATACCCTCCACTTCTCTGGAAGAAACCACAGTGCCCAGCCATGTTCTAAGCCCTCCCATCCGCCCTGGGCTTCTGGCAGCAGGAGTGAAAAGAGAGGAGCAGAGCACTGGGACCCGTTTGACAGAAACCGGCTTCCCACGGGAAAGTCTTTCTCCACGGGCAGACATGCTCCCAGGTGCCTGTGGCAAGGGGAAGGAAATGCCATACACTGACCTGGAAGAGACCACAGGGCCCAGGCACAGTATGAACCCTTCCCTCACCCCGGCGGTTTTGCTAGCAGGAGTTCAACCCCAACGAACACAGCCCGGAGACCCCTGGGGCAAAAACGGCTTCTGACGAAAAATAGGCGCTTGCTGTTGAACACTTATCCCAAGTGGGGGTAGCCAGCTCAACAAAATGCCACACACCCAGGTGTAAGAAACAACATTGCCCAGCCATGGTCTAAGCCCCTCACCTCGTCCCTGTGTATTGGGGAGCCGGAGGGACAGCCGAGGCCCACGGCCCTGAGACCCCTTTGCAAAAAGCCGGCTTCCCACGGAAACAGTTTTCCTGAGGTGCAGACCCTCTCACAAGGGGTTGTGGCAAGGTAAAGCAAATGCCCTCCACTTCTCTGGAAGAAACCACAGTGCCCAGCCATGTTCTAAGCCCTCCCATCCTCCCTGGGCTTCTGGCAGCAGGAGTGAAAAGAGAGGAGCAGAGCACTGGGACCCGTTTGACAAAAACCGGCTTCCCACGGGAAAGTCTTTCTCCACGGGCAGACATGCTCCCAGGTGCCTGTGGCAAGGGGAAGGAAATGCCATACACTGACCTGAAAGAGACCACAGGGCCGAGGCACAGTCTGAACCCTTCCCTCACCCCGGCGGTTTTGCTAGCAGGAGTTCAACCCCAACGAACACAGCCCGGAGACCCCTGAGGCAAAAACGGCTTCCGACGAACAATAGGTGCTTGCTGTGGAACACCTATCCCAAGTGGGGGTAGCCAGGTCAACAAAATGCCACACACCCAGGTGTAAGAAACAACATTGCCCAGCAATGGTCTAAGCCCCTCACCTCGTCCCTGTGCTTTGGGGAGCCGGAGGGACACCCGAGGCCCACGGCCCTGAGACCCCTTTGCAAAAAGCCGGCTTCCCATGGAAAGAGTTTTCCTGAGGTGCAGACCCTCTCACAAGTGGTTGTGGCAAGGTAAAGCAAATGCCCTCCACTTCTCTGGAAGAAACCACAGTGCCCAGCCATGTTCTAAGCCGTCCCATCCTCCCTGGGCTTCTGGCGGAAGGAGTGAAAAGAGAGGAGCAGAGCACTGGGACCCGTTTGACAGAAACCGGCTTCCCACGGGAAAGTCTTTCTCCACGGGCAGACATGCTCCCAGGTGCCTGTGGCAAGGGGAAGGAAATGCCATACACTGACCTGGAAGAGACCACAGGGCCAGGCAGTCTGAACCCTTCCCTCAACCCGGCGGTTTTGCTAGCAGGAGTTCAACCCCAACGAACACAGCCCGGAGACCCCTGAGGCAAAAACGGCTTCTGACGAACAATAGGCGCTTGCTGTGGAACACTTATCCCAAGTGGGGGTAGCCAGCTCAACAAAATGCCACACAGCCAGGTGTAAGAAACAACATTGCCCAGCCATGGTCTAAGCCCCTCACCTCGTCCCTGTGTATTGGGGAGCCGGAGGGACAGCCGAGGCCCACGGCCCTGAGACCCCTTTGCAAAAAGCCGGCTTCCCACGGAAACAGTTTTCCTGAGGTGCAGCCCCTCTCACAAGTGGTTGTGGCAAGGTAAAGCAAATGCCCTCCACTTCTCTGGAAGAAACCACAGTGCCCAGCCATGTTCTAAGCCCTCCCATCCTCCCTGGGCTTCTGGCAGCAGGAGTGAAAAGAGAGGAGCAGAGCACTGGGACCCGTTTGACAAAAACCGGCTTCCCACGGGAAAGTCTTTCTCCACGTGCAGACATGCTCCCAGGTGCCTGTGGCAAGGGGAAGGAAATGCCATACACTGACCTGGAAGAGACCACAGGGCCCAGGCACAGTATGAACCCTTCCCTCACCCCGGCGGTTTTGCTAGCAGGAGTTCAACCCCAGCGAACACAGCCCGGAGACCCCTGAGACAAAAACGGCTTCTGACGAAAAATAGGCGCTTGCTGTTGAACACTTATCCCAAGTGGGGGTAGCCAGCTCGAAAAAATGCCACACACCCAGGTGTAAGAAACAACATTGCCCAGCCATGGTCTAAGCCCCTCACCTCGTCCCTGTGTATTGGGGAGCCGGAGGGACAGCCGAGACCCACGGCCCTGAGACCCCTTTGCAAAAAGCCGGCTTCCCACGGAAACAGTTTTCCTGAGGTGCAGACCCTCTCACAAGGGGCTGTGGCAAGGTAAAGCAAATACCCTCCACTTCTCTGGAAGAAACCACAGTGCCCAGCCATGTTCTAAGCCCTCCCATCCGCCCTGGGCTTCTGGCAGCAGGAGTGAAAAGAGAGGAGCAGAGCACTGGGACCCGTTTGACAGAAACCGGCTTCCCACGGGAAAGTCTTTCTCCACGGGCAGACATGCTCCCAGGTGCCTGTGGCAAGGGGAAGGAAATGCCATACACTGACCTGGAAGAGACCACAGGGCCCAGGCACAGTATGAACCCTTCCCTCACCCCGGCGGTTTTGCTAGCAGGAGTTCAACCCCAACGAACACAGCCCGGAGACCCCTGGGGCAAAAACGGCTTCTGACGAAAAATAGGCGCTTGCTGTTGAACACTTATCCCAAGTGGGGGTAGCCAGCTCAACAAAATGCCACACACCCAGGTGTAAGAAACAACATTGCCCAGCCATGGTCTAAGCCCCTCACCTCGTCCCTGTGTATTGGGGAGCCGGAGGGACAGCCGAGGCCCACGGCCCTGATTCCCCTTTGCAAATAGCCGGCTTCCCATGGAAACAGTTTTCCTGAGGTGCAGACCCTCTCACAAGGGGTTGTGGCAAGGTAAAGCAAATGCCCTCCACTTCTCTGAAGAAACCACAGTGCCCAGCCATGTTCTAAGCTCTCCCATCCTCCCTGGGCTTCTGGCAGCAGGAGTGAAAAGAGAGGAGCAGAGCACTGGGACCCGTTTGACCAAAACCGTCTTCCCACGGGAAAGTCTTTCTCCACGTGCAGACATGCTCCCAGGTGCCTGTGGCAAGGGGAAGGAAATGCCATACACTGACCTGGAAGAGACCACAGGGCCCAGGCACAGTCTGAACCCTTCCCTCACCCCGGCGGTTTTGCTAGAAGGAGTTCAACCCCAACGAACACAGCCCGGAGACCCCTGAGGCAAAAACGGCTTCTGACGAACAATAGGCGCTTGCTGTGGAACACCTATCCCAAGTGGGGGTAGCCAGGTCAACAAAATGCCACACACCCAGGTGTAAGAAACAACATTGCCCAGCCATGGTCTAAGCCCCTCACCTCGTCCCTGTGCTTTGGGGAGCCGGAGGGACAGCCGAGGCCGATGGCCCTGAGACCCCTTTGCAAAAAGCCAGCTTCCCATGGAAACAGTTTTCCTGAGGTGCAGACCCTCTCACAAGTGGTTGTGCCAAGGTAAAGCAAATGCCCTCCACTTCTCTGGAAGAAACCACAGTGCCCAGCCATGTTCTAAGCCCTCCCATCCTCCCTGGGCTTCTGGCAGCAGGAGTGAAAAGAGAGGAGCAGAGCACTGGGACCCGTTTGACAAAAACCGGCTTCCCACGGGAAAGTCTTTCTCCACGTGCAGACATGCTCCCAGGTGCCTGTGGCAAGGGGAAGGAAATGCCATACACTGACCTGGAAGAGACCACAGGGCCCAGGCACAGTCTGAACGCTTCACTCAACCCGGCGGTTTTGCTAGCAGGAGTTCAACCCCAACGAACACAGCCCGGAGACCCCTGAGGCAAAAACGGCTTCTGACGAACAATAGGCGCTTACTGTGGAACACCTATCCCAAGTGGGGGTAGCCAGGTCAACAAAATGCCACACACCCAGGTGTAAGAAACAACATTGCCCAGCCATGGTCTAAGCCCCTCACCTCGTCCCTGTGCTTTGGGGAGCCAGAGGGAAAGCCGAGGCCCACGGCCCTGAGACCCCTTTTCAAAAAGCCGGCTTCCCACAGAAACAGTTTTCCTGAGGTGCAGACCCTCTCATAAGTGGTTGTGGCAAGGTAAAGCAAATGCCCTCCACTTCTCTGGAAGAAACCACAGTGCCCAGCCATGTTCTAAGCCCTCCCATCCTCCCTGGGCTTCTGGCAGCAGGAGTGAAAAGAGAGGAGCAGAGCACTGGGACCCGTTTGACAAAAACCGGCTTCCCACGGGAAAGTCTTTCTCCACGGGCAGACATGCTCCCAGGTGCCTGTGGCAAGGGGAAGGAAATGCCATACACTGACCTGGAAGAGACCACAGGGCCCAGGCACAGTCTGAACACTTCGCTCAACCCGGCGGTTTTGCTAGCAGGAGTTCAACCCCAACGAACACAGCCCGGAGACCCCTGAGGCAAAAACGGCTTCTGACGAACAATAGGCGCTTGCTGTGGAACACCTATCCCAAGTGGGGGTAGCCAGCTCAACAAAATGCCACACACCCAGGTGTAAGAAACAACATTGCCCAGCCATGGTCTAAGCCCCTCACCTCGTCCCTGTGCTTTGGGGAGCCGGAGGGACAGCCGAGGCACACGGCCCTGAGACCCCTTTGCAAAAAGCCGGCTTCCCACGGAAACAGTTTTCCTGAGGTGCAGACCCTATCCCAAGTGGTTGTGGCAAGGTAAAGCAAATGCCCTCCACTTCTCTGGAAGAAACCACAGTGCCCAGCCATGTTCTAAGCCCTCCCATCCTCCCTGGGCTTCTGGCGGAAGGAGTGAAAAGAGAGGAGCAGAGCACTGGGACCCGTTTGACAGAAACCGGCTTCCCACGGGAAAGTCTTTCTCCACGGGCAGACATGCTCCCAGGTGCCTGTGGCAAGGGGAAGGAAATGCCATACACTGACCTGAAAGAGACCACAGGGCCGAGGCACAGTCTGAACCCTTCCCTCACCCCGGCGGTTTTGCTAGCAGGAGTTCAACCCCAACGAACACAGCCCGGAGACCCCTGAGGCAAAAACGGCTTCCGACGAACAATAGGTGCTTGCTGTGGAACACCTATCCCAAGTGGGGGTAGCCAGGTCAACAAAATGCCACACACCCAGGTGTAAGAAACAACATTGCCCAGCAATGGTCTAAGCCCCTCACCTCGTCCCTGTGCTTTGGGGAGCCGGAGGGACACCCGAGGCCGATGGCCCTGAGACCCCTTTGCAAAAAGCCGGCTTCCCATGGAAAGAGTTTTCCTGAGGTGCAGACCCTCTCACAAGTGGTTGTGGCAAGGTAAAGCAAATGCCCTCCACTTCTCTGGAAGAAACCACAGTGCCCAGCCATGTTCTAAGCCGTCCCATCCTCCCTGGGCTTCTGGCAGCAGGAGTGAAAAGAGAGGAGCAGAGCACTGGGACCCGTTTGACAGAAACCGGCTTCCCACGGGAAAGTCTTTCTCCACGGGCAGACATGCTCCCAGGTGCCTGTGGCAAGGGGAAGGAAATGCCATACACTGACCTGGAAGAGACCACAGGGCCAGGCAGTCTGAACTCTTCCCTCAACCCGGCGGTTTTGCTAGCAGGAGTTCAACCCCAACGAACACAGCCCGGAGACCCCTGAGGCAAAAACGGCTTCTGACGAACAATAGGCGCTTGCTGTGGAACACTTATCCCAAGTGGGGGTAGCCAGCTCAACAAAATGCCACACACCCAGGTGTAAGAAACAACATTGCCCAGCCATGGTCTAAGCCCCTCACCTCGTCCCTGTGTATTGGGGAGCCGGAGGGACAGCCGAGGCCCACGGCCCTGAGACCCCTTTGCAAAAAGCCGGCTTCCCACGGAAACAGTTTTCCTGAGGTGCAGCCCCTCTCACAAGTGGTTGTGGCAAGGTAAAGCAAATGCCCTCCACTTCTCTGGAAGAAACCACAGTGCCCAGCCATGTTCTAAGCCCTCCCATCCTCCCTGGGCTTCTGGCAGCAGGAGTGAAAAGAGAGGAGCAGAGCACTGGGACCCGTTTGACAAAAACCGGCTTCCCACGGGAAAGTCTTTCTCCACGTGCAGACATGCTCCCAGGTGCCTGTGGCAAGGGGAAGGAAATGCCATACACTGACCTGGAAGAGACCACAGGGCCCAGGCACAGTATGAACCCTTCCCTCACCCCGGCGGTTTTGCTAGCAGGAGTTCAACCCCAGCGAACACAGCCCGGAGACCCCTGAGACAAAAACGGCTTCTGACGAAAAATAGGCGCTTGCTGTTGAACACTTATCCCAAGTGGGGGTAGCCAGCTCGAAAAAATGCCACACACCCAGGTGTAAGAAACAACATTGCCCAGCCATGGTCTAAGCCCCTCACCTCGTCCCTGTGTATTGGGGAGCCGGAGGGACAGCCGAGGCCCACGGCCCTGAGACCCCTTTGCAAAAAGCCGGCTTCCCACGGAAACAGTTTTCCTGAGATGCAGACCCTCTCACAAGGGGTTGTGGCAAGGTAAAGCAAATACCCTCCACTTCTCTGGAAGAAACCACAGTGCCCAGCCATGTTCTAAGCCCTCCCATCCGCCCTGGGCTTCTGGCAGCAGGAGTGAAAAGAGAGGAGCAGAGCACTGGGACCCGTTTGACAGAAACCGGCTTCCCACGGGAAAGTCTTTCTCCACGGGCAGACATGCTCCCAGGTGCCTGTGGCAAGGGGAAGGAAATGCCATACACTGACCTGGAAGAGACCACAGGGCCCAGGCACAGTATGAACCCTTCCCTCACCCCGGCGGTTTTGCTAGCAGGAGTTCAACCCCAACGAACACAGCCCGGAGACCCCTGGGGCAAAAACGGCTTCTGACGAAAAATAGGCGCTTGCTGTTGAACACTTATCCCAAGTGGGGGTAGCCAGCTCAACAAAATGCCACACACCCAGGTGTAAGAAACAACATTGCCCAGCCATGGTCTAAGCCCCTCACCTCGTCCCTGTGTATTGGGGAGCCGGAGGGACAGCCGAGGCCCACGGCCCTGAGACCCCTTTGCAAAAAGCCGGCTTCCCACGGAAACAGTTTTCCTGAGGTGCAGACCCTCTCACAAGTGGTTGTGGCAAGGTAAAGCAAATGCCCTCCACTTCTCTGGAAGAAACCACAGTGCCCAGCCATGTTCTAAGCCCTCCCATCCTCCCTGGGCTTCTGGCAGCAGGAGTGAAAAGAGAGGAGCAGAGCACTGGGCCACGTTTGACAGAAACCGGCTTCCCACGGGAAAGTCTTTCTCCACGGGCAGACATGCTCCCAGGTGCCTGTGGCAAGGGGAAGGAAATGCCATACACTGACCTGAAAGAGACCACAGGGCCCAGGCACAGTCTGAAACCTTCCCTCACCCCGGCGGTTTTGCTAGCAGTAGTTCAACCCCAACGAACACAGCCCGGAGACCCCTGAGGCAAAAACGGCTTCCGACGAACAATAGGTGCTTGCTGTGGAACACCTATCCCAAGTGGGGATAGCCAGCTCAACAAAATGCCACACACCCAGGTGTAAGAAACAACATTGCCCAGCAATGGTCTAAGCCCCTCACCTCGTCCCTGTGCTTTGGGGAGCCGGAGGGACACCCGAGGCCTATGGCCCTGATTCCCCTTTGCAAATAGTCGGCTTCCCATGGAAACAGTTTTCCTGAGGTGCAGACCCTCTCAGAAGTGGTTGTGGCAAGGTAAAGCAAATACCCTCCACTTCTCTGGAAGAAACCACAGTGCCCAGCCATGTTCTAAGCCCTCCCATCCGCCCTGGGCTTCTGGCAGCAGGAGTGAAAAGAGAGGAGCAGAGCACTGGGACCCGTTTGACAGAAACCGGCTTCCCACGGGAAAGTCTTTCTCCACGGGCAGACATGCTCCCAGGTGCCTGTGGCAAGGGGAAGGAAATGCCATACACTGACCTGGAAGAGACCACAGGGCCCAGGCACAGTATGAACCCTTCCCTCACCCCGGCGGTTTTGCTAGCAGGAGATCAACCCCAACGAACACAGCCCGGAGACCCCTGAGACAAAAACGGCTTCTGACGAAAAATAGGCGCTTGCTGTTGAACACTTATCCCAAGTGGGGGTAGCCAGCTCAACAAAATGCCACACACCCAGGTGTAAGAAACAACATTGCCCAGCCATGGTCTAAGCCCCTCACCTCGTCCCTGTGTATTGGGGAGCCGGAGGGACAGCCGAGGCCCACGGCCCTGAGACCCCTTTGCAAAAAGCCGGCTTCCCACGGAAACAGTTTTCCTGAGGTGCAGACCCTCTCACAAGGGGTTGTGGCAAGGTAAAGCAAATACCCTCCACTTCTCTGGAAGAAACCACAGTGCCCAGACATGTTCTAAGCCCTCCCATCCTCCCTGGGCTTCTGGCAGCAGGAGTGAAAAGAGAGGAGCAGAGCACTGGGACCCGTTTGACAAAAACCGGCTTCCCACGGGAAAGTCTTTCTCCACGGGCAGACATGCTCCCAGGTGCCTGTGGCAAGGGGAAGGAAATGCCATACACTGACCTGGAAGAGAACACAGGGCCCAGGCACAGTCTGAACCCTTCGCTCAACCCGGCGGTTTTGCTAGCAGGAGTTCAACCCCAACAAACACAGCCCGGAGACCCCTGAGGCAAAAACGGCTTCTGACGAACAATAGGCGCTTGCTGTGGAACACCTATCCCAAGTGGGGGTAGCCAGCTCAACAAAATGCCACACACCCAGGTGTAAGAAACAACATTGCCCAGCCATGGTCTAAGCCCCTCACCTCGTCCCTGTGCTTTGGGGAGCCGGAGGGACAGCCGAGGCGCACGGCCCTGAGACCCCTTTGCAAAAAGCCGGCTTCCCACGGAAACAGTTTTCCTGAGGTGCAGACCCTCTCACAAGTGGTTGTGGCAAGGTAAAGCAAATGCCCTCCACTTCTCTGGAAGAAACCACAGTGCCCAGCCATGTTCTAAGCCCTCCCATCCGCCCTGGGCTTCTGGCAGCAGGAGTGAAAAGAGAGGAGCAGAGCACTGGGACCCGTTTGACAGAAACCGGCTTCCCACGGGAAAGTCTTTCTCCACGGGCAGACATGCTCCCAGGTGCCTGTGGCAAGGGGAAGGAAATGCCATACACTGACCTGGAAGAGACCACAGGGCCCAGGCACAGTATGAACCCTTCCCTCACCCCGGCGGTTTTGCTAGCAGGAGTTCAACCCCAACGAACACAGCCCGGAGACCCCTGAGGCAAAAACGGCTTCTGACGAAAAATAGGCGCTTGCTGTTGAACACTTATCCCAAGTGGGGGTAGCCAGCTCAACAAAATGCCACACACCCAGGTGTAAGAAACAACATTGCCCAGCCATGGTCTAAGCCCCTCACCTCGTCCCTGTGTATTGGGGAGCCGGAGGGACAGCCGAGGCCCACGGCCCTGAGACCCCTTTGCAAAAAGCCGGCTTCCCACGGAAACAGTTTTCCTGAGGTGCAGCCCCTCTCACAAGTGGTTGTGGCAAGGTAAAGCAAATGCCCTCCACTTCTCTGGAAGAAACCACAGTGCCCAGCCATGTTCTAAGCCCTCCCATCCTCCCTGGGCTTCTGGCAGCAGGAGTGAAAAGAGAGGAGCAGAGCACTGGGACCCGTTTGACAAAAACCGGCTTCCCACGGGAAAGTCTTTCTCCACGGGCAGACATGCTCCCAGGTGCCTGTGGCAAGGGGAAGGAAATGCCATACACTGACCTGGAAGAGACCACAGGGCCCAGGCACAGTATGAACCCTTCCCTCACCCCGGCGGTTTTGCTAGCAGGAGTTCAACCCCAGCGAACACAGCCCGGAGACCCCTGAGACAAAAACGGCTTCTGACGAAAAATAGGCGCTTGCTGTTGAACACTTATCCCAAGTGGGGGTAGCCAGCTCGAAAAAATGCCACACACCCAGGTGTAAGAAACAACATTGCCCAGCCATGGTATAAGCCCCTCACCTCGTCCCTGTGTATTGGGGAGCCGGAGGGACAGCCGAGACCCACGGCCCTGAGACCCCTTTGCAAAAAGCCGGCTTCCCACGGAAACAGTTTTCCTGAGGTGCAGACCCTCTCACAAGGGGCTGTGGCAAGGTAAAGCAAATACCCTCCACTTCTCTGGAAGAAACCACAGTGCCCAGCCATGTTCTAAGCCCTCCCATCCGCCCTGGGCTTCTGGCAGCAGGAGTGAAAAGAGAGGAGCAGAGCACTGGGACCCGTTTGACAGAAACCGGCTTCCCACGGGAAAGTCTTTCTCCACGGGCAGACATGCTCCCAGGTGCCTGTGGCAAGGGGAAGGAAATGCCATACACTGACCTGGAAGAGACCACAGGGCCCAGGCACAGTATGAACCCTTCCCTCACCCCGGCGGTTTTGCTAGCAGGAGTTCAACCCCAACGAACACAGCCCGGAGACCCCTGAGGCAAAAACGGCTTCCGACGAACAATAGGTGCTTGCTGTGGAACACCTATCCCAAGTGGGGGTAGCCAGGTCAACAAAATGCCACACACCCAGGTGTAAGAAACAACATTGCCCAGCAATGGTCTAAGCCCCTCACCTCGTCCCTGTGCTTTGGGGAGCCGGAGGGACACCCGAGGCCGATGGCCCTGAGACCCCTTTGCAAAAAGCCGGCTTCCCATGGAAAGAGTTTTCCTGAGGTGCAGACCCTCTCACAAGTGGTTGTGGCAAGGTAAAGCAAATGCCCTCCACTTCTCTGGAAGAAACCACAGTGCCCAGCCATGTTCTAAGCCGTCCCATCCTCCCTGGGCTTCTGGCGGAAGGAGTGAAAAGAGAGGAGCAGAGCACTGGGACCCGTTTGACAGAAACCGGCTTCCCACGGGAAAGTCTTTCTCCACGGGCAGACATGCTCCCAGGTGCCTGTGGCAAGGGGAAGGAAATGCCATACACTGACCTGGAAGAGACCACAGGGCCAGGCAGTCTGAACCCTTCCCTCAACCCGGCGGTTTTGCTAGCAGGAGTTCAACCCCAACGAACACAGCCCGGAGACCCCTGAGGCAAAAACGGCTTCTGACGAACAATAGGCGCTTGCTGTGGAACACTTATCCCAAGTGGGGGTAGCCAGCTCAACAAAATGCCACACAGCCAGGTGTAAGAAACAACATTGCCCAGCCATGGTCTAAGCCCCTCACCTCGTCCCTGTGTATTGGGGAGCCGGAGGGACAGCCGAGGCCCACGGCCCTGAGACCCCTTTGCAAAAAGCCGGCTTCCCACGGAAACAGTTTTCCTGAGGTGCAGCCCCTCTCACAAGTGGTTGTGGCAAGGTAAAGCAAATGCCCTCCACTTCTCTGGAAGAAACCACAGTGCCCAGCCATGTTCTAAGCCCTCCCATCCTCCCTGGGCTTCTGGCAGCAGGAGTGAAAAGAGAGGAGCAGAGCACTGGGACCCGTTTGACAAAAACCGGCTTCCCACGGGAAAGTCTTTCTCCACGTGCAGACATGCTCCCAGGTGCCTGTGGCAAGGGGAAGGAAATGCCATACACTGACCTGGAAGAGACCACAGGGCCCAGGCACAGTATGAACCCTTCCCTCACCCCGGCGGTTTTGCTAGCAGGAGTTCAACCCCAGCGAACACAGCCCGGAGACCCCTGAGACAAAAACGGCTTCTGACGAAAAATAGGCGCTTGCTGTTGAACACTTATCCCAAGTGGGGGTAGCCAGCTCGAAAAAATGCCACACACCCAGGTGTAAGAAACAACATTGCCCAGCCATGGTCTAAGCCCCTCACCTCGTCCCTGTGTATTGGGGAGCCGGAGGGACAGCCGAGACCCACGGCCCTGAGACCCCTTTGCAAAAAGCCGGCTTCCCACGGAAACAGTTTTCCTGAGGTGCAGACCCTCTCACAAGGGGCTGTGGCAAGGTAAAGCAAATACCCTCCACTTCTCTGGAAGAAACCACAGTGCCCAGCCATGTTCTAAGCCCTCCCATCCGCCCTGGGCTTCTGGCAGCAGGAGTGAAAAGAGAGGAGCAGAGCACTGGGACCCGTTTGACAGAAACCGGCTTCCCACGGGAAAGTCTTTCTCCACGGGCAGACATGCTCCCAGGTGCCTGTGGCAAGGGGAAGGAAATGCCATACACTGACCTGGAAGAGACCACAGGGCCCAGGCACAGTATGAACCCTTCCCTCACCCCGGCGGTTTTGCTAGCAGGAGTTCAACCCCAACGAACACAGCCCGGAGACCCCTGGGGCAAAAACGGCTTCTGACGAAAAATAGGCGCTTGCTGTTGAACACTTATCCCAAGTGGGGGTAGCCAGCTCAACAAAATGCCACACACCCAGGTGTAAGAAACAACATTGCCCAGCCATGGTCTAAGCCCCTCACCTCGTCCCTGTGTATTGGGGAGCCGGAGGGACAGCCGAGGCCCACGGCCCTGATTCCCCTTTGCAAATAGCCGGCTTCCCATGGAAACAGTTTCCTGAGGTGCAGACCCTCTCACAAGGGGTTGTGGCAAGGTAAAGCAAATGCCCTCCACTTCTCTGAAGAAACCACAGTGCCCAGCCATGTTCTAAGCTCTCCCATCCTCCCTGGGCTTCTGGCAGCAGGAGTGAAAAGAGAGGAGCAGAGCACTGGGACCCGTTTGACCAAAACCGTCTTCCCACGGGAAAGTCTTTCTCCACGTGCAGACATGCTCCCAGGTGCCTGTGGCAAGGGGAAGGAAATGCCATACACTGACCTGGAAGAGACCACAGGGCCCAGGCACAGTCTGAACCCTTCCCTCACCCCGGCGGTTTTGCTAGAAGGAGTTCAACCCCAACGAACACAGCCCGGAGACCCCTGAGGCAAAAACGGCTTCTGACGAACAATAGGCGCTTGCTGTGGAACACCTATCCCAAGTGGGGGTAGCCAGGTCAACAAAATGCCACACACCCAGGTGTAAGAAACAACATTGCCCAGCCATGGTCTAAGCCCCTCACCTCGTCCCTGTGCTTTGGGGAGCCGGAGGGACAGCCGAGGCCGATGGCCCTGAGACCCCTTTGCAAAAAGCCAGCTTCCCATGGAAACAGTTTTCCTGAGGTGCAGACCCTCTCACAAGTGGTTGTGCCAAGGTAAAGCAAATGCCCTCCACTTCTCTGGAAGAAACCACAGTGCCCAGCCATGTTCTAAGCCCTCCCATCCTCCCTGGGCTTCTGGCAGCAGGAGTGAAAAGAGAGGAGCAGAGCACTGGGACCCGTTTGACAAAAACCGGCTTCCCACGGGAAAGTCTTTCTCCACGTGCAGACATGCTCCCAGGTGCCTGTGGCAAGGGGAAGGAAATGCCATACACTGACCTGGAAGAGACCACAGGGCCCAGGCACAGTCTGAACGCTTCACTCAACCCGGCGGTTTTGCTAGCAGGAGTTCAACCCCAACGAACACAGCCCGGAGACCCCTGAGGCAAAAACGGCTTCTGACGAACAATAGGCGCTTACTGTGGAACACCTATCCCAAGTGGGGGTAGCCAGGTCAACAAAATGCCACACACCCAGGTGTAAGAAACAACATTGCCCAGCCATGGTCTAAGCCCCTCACCTCGTCCCTGTGCTTTGGGGAGCCAGAGGGAAAGCCGAGGCCCACGGCCCTGAGACCCCTTTTCAAAAAGCCGGCTTCCCACAGAAACAGTTTTCCTGAGGTGCAGACCCTCTCATAAGTGGTTGTGGCAAGGTAAAGCAAATGCCCTCCACTTCTCTGGAAGAAACCACAGTGCCCAGCCATGTTCTAAGCCCTCCCATCCTCCCTGGGCTTCTGGCAGCAGGAGTGAAAAGAGAGGAGCAGAGCACTGGGACCCGTTTGACAAAAACCGGCTTCCCACGGGAAAGTCTTTCTCCACGGGCAGACATGCTCCCAGGTGCCTGTGGCAAGGGGAAGGAAATGCCATACACTGACCTGGAAGAGACCACAGGGCCCAGGCACAGTCTGAACACTTCGCTCAACCCGGCGGTTTTGCTAGCAGGAGTTCAACCCCAACGAACACAGCCCGGAGACCCCTGAGGCAAAAACGGCTTCTGACGAACAATAGGCGCTTGCTGTGGAACACCTATCCCAAGTGGGGGTAGCCAGCTCAACAAAATGCCACACACCCAGGTGTAAGAAACAACATTGCCCAGCCATGGTCTAAGCCCCTCACCTCGTCCCTGTGCTTTGGGGAGCCGGAGGGACAGCCGAGGCACACGGCCCTGAGACCCCTTTGCAAAAAGCCGGCTTCCCACGGAAACAGTTTTCCTGAGGTGCAGACCCTATCCCAAGTGGTTGTGGCAAGGTAAAGCAAATGCCCTCCACTTCTCTGGAAGAAACCACAGTGCCCAGCCATGTTCTAAGCCCTCCCATCCTCCCTGGGCTTCTGGCGGAAGGAGTGAAAAGAGAGGAGCAGAGCACTGGGACCCGTTTGACAGAAACCGGCTTCCCACGGGAAAGTCTTTCTCCACGGGCAGACATGCTCCCAGGTGCCTGTGGCAAGGGGAAGGAAATGCCATACACTGACCTGAAAGAGACCACAGGGCCGAGGCACAGTCTGAACCCTTCCCTCACCCCGGCGGTTTTGCTAGCAGGAGTTCAACCCCAACGAACACAGCCCGGAGACCCCTGAGGCAAAAACGGCTTCCGACGAACAATAGGTGCTTGCTGTGGAACACCTATCCCAAGTGGGGGTAGCCAGGTCAACAAAATGCCACACACCCAGGTGTAAGAAACAACATTGCCCAGCAATGGTCTAAGCCCCTCACCTCGTCCCTGTGCTTTGGGGAGCCGGAGGGACACCCGAGGCCGATGGCCCTGAGACCCCTTTGCAAAAAGCCGGCTTCCCATGGAAAGAGTTTTCCTGAGGTGCAGACCCTCTCACAAGTGGTTGTGGCAAGGTAAAGCAAATGCCCTCCACTTCTCTGGAAGAAACCACAGTGCCCAGCCATGTTCTAAGCCGTCCCATCCTCCCTGGGCTTCTGGCGGAAGGAGTGAAAAGAGAGGAGCAGAGCACTGGGACCCGTTTGACAGAAACCGGCTTCCCACGGGAAAGTCTTTCTCCACGGGCAGACATGCTCCCAGGTGCCTGTGGCAAGGGGAAGGAAATGCCATACACTGACCTGGAAGAGACCACAGGGCCAGGCAGTCTGAACCCTTCCCTCAACCCGGCGGTTTTGCTAGCAGGAGTTCAACCCCAACGAACACAGCCCGGAGACCCCTGAGGCAAAAACGGCTTCTGACGAACAATAGGCGCTTGCTGTGGAACACTTATCCCAAGTGGGGGTAGCCAGCTCAACAAAATGCCACACACCCAGGTGTAAGAAACAACATTGCCCAGCCATGGTCTAAGCCCCTCACCTCGTCCCTGTGTATTGGGGAGCCGGAGGGACAGCCGAGGCCCACGGCCCTGAGACCCCTTTGCAAAAAGCCGGCTTCCCACGGAAACAGTTTTCCTGAGGTGCAGCCCCTCTCACAAGTGGTTGTGGCAAGGTAAAGCAAATGCCCTCCAATTCTCTGGAAGAAACCACAGTGCCCAGCCATGTTCTAAGCCCTCCCATCCTCCCTGGGCTTCTGGCAGCAGGAGTGAAAAGAGAGGAGCAGAGCACTGGGACCCGTTTGACAAAAACCGGCTTCCCACGGGAAAGTCTTTCTCCACGTGCAGACATGCTCCCAGGTGCCTGTGGCAAGGGGAAGGAAATGCCATACACTGACCTGGAAGAGACCACAGGGCCCAGGCACAGTATGAACCCTTCCCTCACCCCGGCGGTTTTGCTAGCAGGAGTTCAACCCCAGCGAACACAGCCCGGAGACCCCTGAGACAAAAACGGCTTCTGACGAAAAATAGGCGCTTGCTGTTGAACACTTATCCCAAGTGGGGGTAGCCAGCTCGAAAAAATGCCACACACCCAGGTGTAAGAAACAACATTGCCCAGCCATGGTCTAAGCCCCTCACCTCGTCCCTGTGTATTGGGGAGCCGGAGGGACAGCCGAGGCCCACGGCCCTGAGACCCCTTTGCAAAAAGCCGGCTTCCCACGGAAACAGTTTTCCTGAGGTGCAGACCCTCTCACAAGGGGTTGTGGCAAGGTAAAGCAAATACCCTCCACTTCTCTGGAAGAAACCACAGTGCCCAGCCATGTTCTAAGCCCTCCCATCCGCCCTGGGCTTCTGGCAGCAGGAGTGAAAAGAGAGGAGCAGAGCACTGGGACCCGTTTGACAGAAACCGGCTTCCCACGGGAAAGTCTTTCTCCACGGGCAGACATGCTCCCAGGTGCCTGTGGCAAGGGGAAGGAAATGCCATACACTGACCTGGAAGAGACCACAGGGCCCAGGCACAGTATGAACCCTTCCCTCACCCCGGCGGTTTTGCTAGCAGGAGTTCAACCCCAACGAACACAGCCCGGAGACCCCTGGGGCAAAAACGGCTTCTGACGAAAAATAGGCGCTTGCTGTTGAACACTTATCCCAAGTGGGGGTAGCCAGCTCAACAAAATGCCACACACCCAGGTGTAAGAAACAACATTGCCCAGCCATGGTCTAAGCCCCTCACCTCGTCCCTGTGTATTGGGGAGCCGGAGGGACAGCCGAGGCCCACGGCCCTGAGACCCCTTTGCAAAAAGCCGGCTTCCCACGGAAACAGTTTTCCTGAGGTGCAGACCCTCTCACAAGTGGTTGTGGCAAGGTAAAGCAAATGCCCTCCACTTCTCTGGAAGAAACCACAGTGCCCAGCCATGTTCTAAGCCCTCCCATCCTCCCTGGGCTTCTGGCAGCAGGAGTGAAAAGAGAGGAGCAGAGCACTGGGCCACGTTTGACAGAAACCGGCTTCCCACGGGAAAGTCTTTCTCCACGGGCAGACATGCTCCCAGGTGCCTGTGGCAAGGGGAAGGAAATGCCATACACTGACCTGAAAGAGACCACAGGGCCCAGGCACAGTCTGAAACCTTCCCTCACCCCGGCGGTTTTGCTAGCAGGAGTTCAACCCCAACGAACACAGCCCGGAGACCCCTGAGGCAAAAACGGCTTCCGACGAACAATAGGTGCTTGCTGTGGAACACCTATCCCAAGTGGGGATAGCCAGCTCAACAAAATGCCACACACCCAGGTGTAAGAAACAACATTGCCCAGCAATGGTCTAAGCCCCTCACCTCGTCCCTGTGCTTTGGGGAGCCGGAGGGACACCCGAGGCCTATGGCCCTGTTTCCCCTTTGCAAATAGTCGGCTTCCCATGGAAACAGTTTTCCTGAGGTGCAGACCCTCTCAGAAGTGGTTGTGGCAAGGTAAAGCAAATGCCCTCCACTTCTCTGAAGAAACCACAGTGCCCAGCCATGTTCTAAGCCCTCCCATCCTCCCTGGGCTTCTGGCAGCAGGAGTGAAAAGAGAGGAGCAGAGCACTGGGACCCGTTTGACCAAAACCGTCTTCCCACGGGAAAGTCTTTCTCCACGTGCAGACATGCTCCCAGGTGCCTGTGGCAAGGGGAAGGAAATGCCATACACTGACCTGGAAGAGACCACAGGGCCCAGGCACAGTCTGAACCCTTCCCTCACCCCGGCGGTTTTGCTAGAAGGAGTTCAACCCCAACGAACACAGCCCGGAGACCCCTGAGGCAAAAACGGCTTCTGACGAACAATAGGCGCTTGCTGTGGAACACCTATCCCAAGTGGGGGTAGCCAGGTCAACAAAATGCCACACACCCAGGTGTAAGAAACAACATTGCCCAGCCATGGTCTAAGCCCCTCACCTCGTCCCTGTGCTTTGGGGAGCCGGAGGGACAGCCGAGGCCGATGGCCCTGAGACCCTTTGCAAAAAGCCAGCTTCCCATGGAAACAGTTTTCCTGAGGTGCAGACCCTCTCACAAGTGGTTGTGCCAAGGTAAAGCAAATGCCCTCCACTTCTCTGGAAGAAACCACAGTGCCCAGCCATGTTCTAAGCCCTCCCATCCTCCCTGGGCTTCTGGCAGCAGGAGTGAAAAGAGAGGAGCAGAGCACTGGGACCCGTTTGACAAAAACCGGCTTCCCACGGGAAAGTCTTTCTCCACGTGCAGACATGCTCCCAGGTGCCTGTGGCAAGGGGAAGGAAATGCCATACACTGACCTGGAAGAGACCACAGGGCCCAGGCACAGTCTGAACGCTTCACTCAACCCGGCGGTTTTGCTAGCAGGAGTTCAACCCCAACGAACACAGCCCGGAGACCCCTGAGGCAAAAACGGCTTCTGACGAACAATAGGCGCTTGCTGTGGAACACCTATCCCAAGCGGGGGTAGCCAGCTCAACAAAATGCCACACACCCAGGTGTAAGAAACAACATTGCCCAGCCATGGTCTAAGCCCCTCACCTCGTCCCTGTGCTTTGGGGAGCCAGAGGGAAAGCCGAGGCCCACGGCCCTGAGACCCCTTTTCAAAAAGCCGGCTTCCCACAGAAACAGTTTTCCTGAGGTGCAGACCCTCTCATAAGTGGTTGTGGCAAGGTAAAGCAAATGCCCTCCACTTCTCTGGAAGAAACCACAGTGCCCAGCCATGTTCTAAGCCCTCCCATCCTCCCTGGGCTTCTGGCAGCAGGAGTGAAAAGAGAGGAGCAGAGCACTGGGACCCGTTTGACAAAAACCGGCTTCCCACGGGAAAGTCTTTCTCCACGGGCAGACATGCTCCCAGGTGCCTGTGGCAAGGGGAAGGAAATGCCATACACTGACCTGGAAGAGACCACAGGGCCCAGGCACAGTCTGAACCCTTCGCTCAACCCGGCGGTTTTGCTAGCAGGAGTTCAACCCCAACGAACACAGCCCGGAGACCCCTGAGGCAAAAACGGCTTCTGACGAACAATAGGCGCTTGCTGTGGAACACCTATCCCAAGTGGGGGTAGCCAGCTCAACAAAATGCCACACACCCAGGTGTAAGAAACAACATTGCCCAGCCATGGTCTAAGCCCCTCACCTCGTCCCTGTGCTTTGGGGAGCCGGAGGGACAGCCGAGGCACACGGCCCTGAGACCCCTTTGCAAAAAGCCGGCTTCCCACGGAAACAGTTTTCCTGAGGTGCAGACCCTATCCCAAGTGGTTGTGGCAAGGTAAAGCAAATGCCCTCCACTTCTCTGGAAGAAACCACAGTGCCCAGCCATGTTCTAAGCCCTCCCATCCTCCCTGGGCTTCTGGCGGAAGGAGTGAAAAGAGAGGAGCAGAGCACTGGGACCCGTTTGACAGAAACCGGCTTCCCACGGGAAAGTCTTTCTCCACGGGCAGACATGCTCCCAGGTGCCTGTGGCAAGGGGAAGGAAATGCCATACACTGACCTGAAAGAGACCACAGGGCCCAGGCACAGTCTGAACCCTTCCCTCAACCCGGCGGTTTTGCTAGCAGGAGTTCAACCCCAACGAACACAGCCCGGAGACCCCTGAGGCAAAAACGGCTTCTGACGAACAATAGGCGCTTGCTGTGGAACACTTATCCCAAGTGGGGGTAGCCAGCTCAACAAAATGCCACACACCCAGGTGTAAGAAACAACATTGCCCAGCCATGGTCTAAGCCCCTCACCTCGTCCCTGTGCTTTGGGGAACCGGAGGGACAGCCGAGGCCCACGGCCCTGAGACCCCTTTGCAAAAAGCCGGCTTCCCACGGAGACAGTTTTCCTGAGGTGTAGAACCTCTCACAAGTGGTTGTGGCAAGGTAAAGCAAATGCCCTCCACTTCTCTGGAAGAAACCACAGTGCCCAGCCATGTTCTAAGCCCTCCCATCCTCCCTGGGCTTCTGGCAGCAGGAGTGAAAAGAGAGGAGCAGAGCACTGGGACCCGTTTGACAAAACCCGGCTTCCCTCGGGAAAGTCTTTCTCCACGTGCAGACATGCTCCCAGGTGCCTGTGGCAAGGGGAAGGAAATGCCATACACTGACCTGGAAGAGACCACAGGGCCCAGGCACAGTCTGAACCCTTCCCTCACCCCGGCGGTTTTGCTAGCAGGAGTTCAACCCCAACGAACACAGCCCGGAGACCCCTGAGGCAAAAACGTCTTCTGACGAACAATAGGTGCTTGTTGTGGAACACCTATCCCAAGTGGGGGTAGCCAGGTAAACAATGCCACACACCCAGGTGTAAGAAACAACATTGCCCAGCCATGGTCTAAGCCCCTCACCTCGTCCCTGTGTATTGGGGAGCCGGAGGGACAGCCGAGGCCCACGGCCCTGAGACCCCTTTGCAAAAAGCCGGCTTCCCACGGAAACAGTTTTCCTGAGGTGCAGCCCCTCTCACAAGTGGTTGTGGCAAGGTAAAGCAAATGCCCTCCACTTCTCTGGAAGAAACCACAGTGCCCAGCCATGTTCTAAGCCCTCCCATCCTCCCTGGGCTTCTGGCAGCAGGAGTGAAAAGAGAGGAGCAGAGCACTGGGACCCGTTTGACAAAACCCGGCTTCCCACGGGAAAGTCTTTCTCCACGTGCAGACATGCTCCCAGGTGCCTGTGGCAAGGGGAAGGAAATGCCATACACTGACCTGGAAGAGACCACAGGGCCCAGGCACAGTATGAACCCTTCCCTCACCCCGGCGGTTTTGCTAGCAGGAGTTCAACCCCAACGAACACAGCCCGGAGACCCCTGAGGCAAAAACGGCTTCTGACGAAAAATAGGCGCTTGCTGTTGAACACTTATCCCAAGTGGGGGTAGCCAGCTCAACAAAATGCCACACACCCAGGTGTAAGAAACAACATTGCCCAGCCATGGTCTAAGCCCCTCACCTCGTCCCTGTGTATTGGGGAGCCGGAGGGACAGCCGAGGCCCACGGCCCTGAGACCCCTTTGCAAAAAGCCGGCTTCCCACGGAAACAGTTTTCCTGAGGTGCAGACCCTCTCACAAGGGGTTGTGGCAAGGTAAAGCAAATACCCTCCACTTCTCTGGAAGAAACCACAGTGCCCAGCCATGTTCTAAGCCCTCCCATCCGCCCTGGGCTTCTGGCAGCAGGAGTGAAAAGAGAGGAGCAGAGCACTGGGACCCGTTTGACAGAAACCGGCTTCCCACGGGAAAGTCTTTCTCCACGGGCAGACATGCTCCCAGGTGCCTGTGGCAAGGGGAAGGAAATGCCATACACTGACCTGGAAGAGACCACAGGGCCCAGGCACAGTATGAACCCTTCCCTCACCCCGGCGGTTTTGCTAGCAGGAGATCAACCCCAACGAACACAGCCCGGAGACCCCTGAGACAAAAACGGCTTCTGACGAAAAATAGGCGCTTGCTGTTGAACACTTATCCCAAGTGGGGGTAGCCAGCTCAACAAAATGCCACACACCCAGGTGTAAGAAACAACATTGCCCAGCCATGGTCTAAGCCCCTCACCTCGTCCCTGTGTATTGGGGAGCCGGAGGGACAGCCGAGGCCCACGGCCCTGAGACCCCTTTGCAAAAAGCCGGCTTCCCACGGAAACAGTTTTCCTGAGGTGCAGACCCTCTCACAAGGGGTTGTGGCAAGGTAAAGCAAATACCCTCCACTTCTCTGGAAGAAACCACAGTGCCCAGCCATGTTCTAAGCCCTCCCATCCTCCCTGGGCTTCTGGCAGCAGGAGTGAAAAGAGAGGAGCAGAGCACTGGGACCCGTTTGACAAAAACCGGCTTCCCACGGGAAAGTCTTTCTCCACGGGCAGACATGCTCCCAGGTGCCTGTGGCAAGGGGAAGGAAATGCCATACACTGACCTGGAAGAGAACACAGGGCCCAGGCACAGTCTGAACCCTTCGCTCAACCCGGCGGTTTTGCTAGCAGGAGTTCAACCCCAACAAACACAGCCCGGAGACCCCTGAGGCAAAAACGGCTTCTGACGAACAATAGGCGCTTGCTGTGGAACACCTATCCCAAGTGGGGGTAGCCAGCTCAACAAAATGCCACACACCCAGGTGTAAGAAACAACATTGCCCAGCCATGGTCTAAGCCCCTCACCTCGTCCCTGTGCTTTGGGGAGCCGGAGGGACAGCCGAGGCGCACGGCCCTGAGACCCCTTTGCAAAAAGCCGGCTTCCCACGGAAACAGTTTTCCTGAGGTGCAGACCCTCTCACAAGTGGTTGTGGCAAGGTAAAGCAAATGCCCTCCACTTCTCTGGAAGAAACCACAGTGCCCAGCCATGTTCTAAGCCCTCCCATCCGCCCTGGGCTTCTGGCAGCAGGAGTGAAAAGAGAGGAGCAGAGCACTGGGACCCGTTTGACAGAAACCGGCTTCCCACGGGAAAGTCTTTCTCCACGGGCAGACATGCTCCCAGGTGCCTGTGGCAAGGGGAAGGAAATGCCATACACTGACCTGGAAGAGACCACAGGGCCCAGGCACAGTATGAACCCTTCCCTCACCCCGGCGGTTTTGCTAGCAGGAGATCAACCCCAACGAACACAGCCCGGAGACCCCTGAGACAAAAACGGCTTCTGACGAAAAATAGGCGCTTGCTGTTGAACACTTATCCCAAGTGGGGGTAGCCAGCTCAACAAAATGCCACACACCCAGGTGTAAGAAACAACATTGCCCAGCCATGGTCTAAGCCCCTCACCTCGTCCCTGTGTATTGGGGAGCCGGAGGGACAGCCGAGGCCCACGGCCCTGAGACCCCTTTGCAAAAAGCCGGCTTCCCACGGAAACAGTTTTCCTGAGGTGCAGACCCTCTCACAAGGGGTTGTGGCAAGGTAAAGCAAATACCCTCCACTTCTCTGGAAGAAACCACAGTGCCCAGACATGTTCTAAGCCCTCCCATCCTCCCTGGGCTTCTGGCAGCAGGAGTGAAAAGAGAGGAGCAGAGCACTGGGACCCGTTTGACAAAAACCGGCTTCCCACGGGAAAGTCTTTCTCCACGGGCAGACATGCTCCCAGGTGCCTGTGGCAAGGGGAAGGAAATGCCATACACTGACCTGGAAGAGAACACAGGGCCCAGGCACAGTCTGAACCCTTCGCTCAACCCGGCGGTTTTGCTAGCAGGAGTTCAACCCCAACAAACACAGCCCGGAGACCCCTGAGGCAAAAACGGCTTCTGACGAACAATAGGCGCTTGCTGTGGAACACCTATCCCAAGTGGGGGTAGCCAGCTCAACAAAATGCCACACACCCAGGTGTAAGAAACAACATTGCCCAGCCATGGTCTAAGCCCCTCACCTCGTCCCTGTGCTTTGGGGAGCCGGAGGGACAGCCGAGGCGCACGGCCCTGAGACCCCTTTGCAAAAAGCCGGCTTCCCACGGAAACAGTTTTCCTGAGGTGCAGACCCTCTCACAAGTGGTTGTGGCAAGGTAAAGCAAATGCCCTCCACTTCTCTGGAAGAAACCACAGTGCCCAGCCATGTTCTAAGCCCTCCCATCCGCCCTGGGCTTCTGGCAGCAGGAGTGAAAAGAGAGGAGCAGAGCACTGGGACCCGTTTGACAGAAACCGGCTTCCCACGGGAAAGTCTTTCTCCACGGGCAGACATGCTCCCAGGTGCCTGTGGCAAGGGGAAGGAAATGCCATACACTGACCTGGAAGAGACCACAGGGCCCAGGCACAGTATGAACCCTTCCCTCACCCCGGCGGTTTTGCTAGCAGGAGTTCAACCCCAACGAACACAGCCCGGAGACCCCTGAGGCAAAAACGGCTTCTGACGAAAAATAGGCGCTTGCTGTTGAACACTTATCCCAAGTGGGGGTAGCCAGCTCAACAAAATGCCACACACCCAGGTGTAAGAAACAACATTGCCCAGCCATGGTCTAAGCCCCTCACCTCGTCCCTGTGTATTGGGGAGCCGGAGGGACAGCCGAGGCCCACGGCCCTGAGACCCCTTTGCAAAAAGCCGGCTTCCCACGGAAACAGTTTTCCTGAGGTGCAGCCCCTCTCACAAGTGGTTGTGGCAAGGTAAAGCAAATGCCCTCCACTTCTCTGGAAGAAACCACAGTGCCCAGCCATGTTCTAAGCCCTCCCATCCTCCCTGGGCTTCTGGCAGCAGGAGTGAAAAGAGAGGAGCAGAGCACTGGGACCCGTTTGACAAAAACCGGCTTCCCACGGGAAAGTCTTTCTCCACGGGCAGACATGCTCCCAGGTGCCTGTGGCAAGGGGAAGGAAATGCCATACACTGACCTGGAAGAGACCACAGGGCCCAGGCACAGTATGAACCCTTCCCTCACCCCGGCGGTTTTGCTAGCAGGAGTTCAACCCCAGCGAACACAGCCCGGAGACCCCTGAGACAAAAACGGCTTCTGACGAAAAATAGGCGCTTGCTGTTGAACACTTATCCCAAGTGGGGGTAGCCAGCTCGAAAAAATGCCACACACCCAGGTGTAAGAAACAACATTGCCCAGCCATGGTCTAAGCCCCTCACCTCGTCCCTGTGTATTGGGGAGCCGGAGGGACAGCCGAGGCCCACGGCCCTGAGACCCCTTTGCAAAAAGCCGGCTTCCCACGGAAACAGTTTTCCTGAGGTGCAGACCCTCTCACAAGGGGTTGTGGCAAGGTAAAGCAAATACCCTCCACTTCTCTGGAAGAAACCACAGTGCCCAGCCATGTTCTAAGCCCTCCCATCCGCCCTGGGCTTCTGGCAGCAGGAGTGAAAAGAGAGGAGCAGAGCACTGGGACCCGTTTGACAGAAACCGGCTTCCCACGGGAAAGTCTTTCTCCACGGGCAGACATGCTCCCAGGTGCCTGTGGCAAGGGGAAGGAAATGCCATACACTGACCTGGAAGAGACCACAGGGCCCAGGCACAGTATGAACCCTTCCCTCACCCCGGCGGTTTTGCTAGCAGGAGATCAACCCCAACGAACACAGCCCGGAGACCCCTGAGGCAAAAACGGCTTCTGACGAAAAATAGGCGCTTGCTGTTGAACACTTATCCCAAGTGGGGGTAGCCAGCTCAACAAAATGCCACACACCCAGGTGTAAGAAACAACATTGCCCAGCCATGGTCTAAGCCCCTCACCTCGTCCCTGTGTATTGGGGAGCCGGAGGGACAGCCGAGGCCCACGGCCCTGAGACCCCTTTGCAAAAAGCCGGCTTCCCACGGAAACAGTTTTCCTGAGGTGCAGACCCTCTCACAAGGGGTTGTGGCAAGGTAAAGCAAATACCCTCCACTTCTCTGGAAGAAACCACAGTGCCCAGACATGTTCTAAGCCCTCCCATCCTCCCTGGGCTTCTGGCAGCAGGAGTGAAAAGAGAGGAGCAGAGCACTGGGACCCGTTTGACAAAAACCGGCTTCCCACGGGAAAGTCTTTCTCCACGGGCAGACATGCTCCCAGGTGCCTGTGGCAAGGGGAAGGAAATGCCATACACTGACCTGGAAGAGAACACAGGGCCCAGGCACAGTCTGAACCCTTCGCTCAACCCGGCGGTTTTGCTAGCAGGAGTTCAACCCCAACAAACACAGCCCGGAGACCCCTGAGGCAAAAACGGCTTCTGACGAACAATAGGCGCTTGCTGTGGAACACCTATCCCAAGTGGGGGTAGCCAGCTCAACAAAATGCCACACACCCAGGTGTAAGAAACAACATTGCCCAGCCATGGTCTAAGCCCCTCACCTCGTCCCTGTGCTTTGGGGAGCCGGAGGGACAGCCGAGGCGCACGGCCCTGAGACCCCTTTGCAAAAAGCCGGCTTCCCACGGAAACAGTTTTCCTGAGGTGCAGACCCTCTCACAAGTGGTTGTGGCAAGGTAAAGCAAATGCCCTCCACTTCTCTGGAAGAAACCACAGTGCCCAGCCATGTTCTAAGCCCTCCCATCCGCCCTGGGCTTCTGGCAGCAGGAGTGAAAAGAGAGGAGCAGAGCACTGGGACCCGTTTGACAGAAACCGGCTTCCCACGGGAAAGTCTTTCTCCACGGGCAGACATGCTCCCAGGTGCCTGTGGCAAGGGGAAGGAAATGCCATACACTGACCTGGAAGAGACCACAGGGCCCAGGCACAGTATGAACCCTTCCCTCACCCCGGCGGTTTTGCTAGCAGGAGTTCAACCCCAACGAACACAGCCCGGAGACCCCTGAGGCAAAAACGGCTTCTGACGAAAAATAGGCGCTTGCTGTTGAACACTTATCCCAAGTGGGGGTAGCCAGCTCAACAAAATGCCACACACCCAGGTGTAAGAAACAACATTGCCCAGCCATGGTCTAAGCCCCTCACCTCGTCCCTGTGTATTGGGGAGCCGGAGGGACAGCCGAGGCCCACGGCCCTGAGACCCCTTTGCAAAAAGCCGGCTTCCCACGGAAACAGTTTTCCTGAGGTGCAGCCCCTCTCACAAGTGGTTGTGGCAAGGTAAAGCAAATGCCCTCCACTTCTCTGGAAGAAACCACAGTGCCCAGCCATGTTCTAAGCCCTCCCATCCTCCCTGGGCTTCTGGCAGCAGGAGTGAAAAGAGAGGAGCAGAGCACTGGGACCCGTTTGACAAAAACCGGCTTCCCACGGGAAAGTCTTTCTCCACGGGCAGACATGCTCCCAGGTGCCTGTGGCAAGGGGAAGGAAATGCCATACACTGACCTGGAAGAGACCACAGGGCCCAGGCACAGTATGAACCCTTCCCTCACCCCGGCGGTTTTGCTAGCAGGAGTTCAACCCCAGCGAACACAGCCCGGAGACCCCTGAGACAAAAACGGCTTCTGACGAAAAATAGGCGCTTGCTGTTGAACACTTATCCCAAGTGGGGGTAGCCAGCTCGAAAAAATGCCACACACCCAGGTGTAAGAAACAACATTGCCCAGCCATGGTCTAAGCCCCTCACCTCGTCCCTGTGTATTGGGGAGCCGGAGGGACAGCCGAGGCCCACGGCCCTGAGACCCCTTTGCAAAAAGCCGGCTTCCCACGGAAACAGTTTTCCTGAGGTGCAGACCCTCTCACAAGGGGTTGTGGCAAGGTAAAGCAAATACCCTCCACTTCTCTGGAAGAAACCACAGTGCCCAGCCATGTTCTAAGCCCTCCCATCCGCCCTGGGCTTCTGGCAGCAGGAGTGAAAAGAGAGGAGCAGAGCACTGGGACCCGTTTGACAGAAACCGGCTTCCCACGGGAAAGTCTTTCTCCACGGGCAGACATGCTCCCAGGTGCCTGTGGCAAGGGGAAGGAAATGCCATACACTGACCTGGAAGAGACCACAGGGCCCAGGCACAGTATGAACCCTTCCCTCACCCCGGCGGTTTTGCTAGCAGGAGATCAACCCCAACGAACACAGCCCGGAGACCCCTGAGGCAAAAACGGCTTCTGACGAAAAATAGGCGCTTGCTGTTGAACACTTATCCCAAGTGGGGGTAGCCAGCTCAACAAAATGCCACACACCCAGGTGTAAGAAACAACATTGCCCAGCCATGGTCTAAGCCCCTCACCTCGTCCCTGTGTATTGGGGAGCCGGAGGGACAGCCGAGGCCCACGGCCCTGAGACCCCTTTGCAAAAAGCCGGCTTCCCACGGAAACAGTTTTCCTGAGGTGCAGACCCTCTCACAAGGGGTTGTGGCAAGGTAAAGCAAATACCCTCCACTTCTCTGGAAGAAACCACAGTGCCCAGACATGTTCTAAGCCCTCCCATCCTCCCTGGGCTTCTGGCAGCAGGAGTGAAAAGAGAGGAGCAGAGCACTGGGACCCGTTTGACAAAAACCGGCTTCCCACGGGAAAGTCTTTCTCCACGGGCAGACATGCTCCCAGGTGCCTGTGGCAAGGGGAAGGAAATGCCATACACTGACCTGGAAGAGAACACAGGGCCCAGGCACAGTCTGAACCCTTCGCTCAACCCGGCGGTTTTGCTAGCAGGAGTTCAACCCCAACAAACACAGCCCGGAGACCCCTGAGGCAAAAACGGCTTCTGACGAACAATAGGCGCTTGCTGTGGAACACCTATCCCAAGTGGGGGTAGCCAGCTCAACAAAATGCCACACACCCAGGTGTAAGAAACAACATTGCCCAGCCATGGTCTAAGCCCCTCACCTCGTCCCTGTGCTTTGGGGAGCCGGAGGGACAGCCGAGGCGCACGGCCCTGAGACCCCTTTGCAAAAAGCCGGCTTCCCACGGAAACAGTTTTCCTGAGGTGCAGACCCTCTCACAAGTGGTTGTGGCAAGGTAAAGCAAATGCCCTCCACTTCTCTGGAAGAAACCACAGTGCCCAGCCATGTTCTAAGCCCTCCCATCCGCCCTGGGCTTCTGGCAGCAGGAGTGAAAAGAGAGGAGCAGAGCACTGGGACCCGTTTGACAGAAACCGGCTTCCCACGGGAAAGTCTTTCTCCACGGGCAGACATGCTCCCAGGTGCCTGTGGCAAGGGGAAGGAAATGCCATACACTGACCTGGAAGAGACCACAGGGCCCAGGCACAGTATGAACCCTTCCCTCACCCCGGCGGTTTTGCTAGCAGGAGTTCAACCCCAACGAACACAGCCCGGAGACCCCTGAGGCAAAAACGGCTTCTGACGAAAAATAGGCGCTTGCTGTTGAACACTTATCCCAAGTGGGGGTAGCCAGCTCAACAAAATGCCACACACCCAGGTGTAAGAAACAACATTGCCCAGCCATGGTCTAAGCCCCTCACCTCGTCCCTGTGTATTGGGGAGCCGGAGGGACAGCCGAGGCCCACGGCCCTGAGACCCCTTTGCAAAAAGCCGGCTTCCCACGGAAACAGTTTTCCTGAGGTGCAGCCCCTCTCACAAGTGGTTGTGGCAAGGTAAAGCAAATGCCCTCCACTTCTCTGGAAGAAACCACAGTGCCCAGCCATGTTCTAAGCCCTCCCATCCTCCCTGGGCTTCTGGCAGCAGGAGTGAAAAGAGAGGAGCAGAGCACTGGGACCCGTTTGACAAAAACCGGCTTCCCACGGGAAAGTCTTTCTCCACGGGCAGACATGCTCCCAGGTGCCTGTGGCAAGGGGAAGGAAATGCCATACACTGACCTGGAAGAGACCACAGGGCCCAGGCACAGTATGAACCCTTCCCTCACCCCGGCGGTTTTGCTAGCAGGAGTTCAACCCCAGCGAACACAGCCCGGAGACCCCTGAGACAAAAACGGCTTCTGACGAAAAATAGGCGCTTGCTGTTGAACACTTATCCCAAGTGGGGGTAGCCAGCTCGAAAAAATGCCACACACCCAGGTGTAAGAAACAACATTGCCCAGCCATGGTCTAAGCCCCTCACCTCGTCCCTGTGTATTGGGGAGCCGGAGGGACAGCCGAGGCCCACGGCCCTGAGACCCCTTTGCAAAAAGCCGGCTTCCCACGGAAACAGTTTTCCTGAGGTGCAGACCCTCTCACAAGGGGTTGTGGCAAGGTAAAGCAAATACCCTCCACTTCTCTGGAAGAAACCACAGTGCCCAGCCATGTTCTAAGCCCTCCCATCCGCCCTGGGCTTCTGGCAGCAGGAGTGAAAAGAGAGGAGCAGAGCACTGGGACCCGTTTGACAGAAACCGGCTTCCCACGGGAAAGTCTTTCTCCACGGGCAGACATGCTCCCAGGTGCCTGTGGCAAGGGGAAGGAAATGCCATACACTGACCTGGAAGAGACCACAGGGCCCAGGCACAGTATGAACCCTTCCCTCACCCCGGCGGTTTTGCTAGCAGGAGATCAACCCCAACGAACACAGCCCGGAGACCCCTGAGGCAAAAACGGCTTCTGACGAAAAATAGGCGCTTGCTGTTGAACACTTATCCCAAGTGGGGGTAGCCAGCTCAACAAAATGCCACACACCCAGGTGTAAGAAACAACATTGCCCAGCCATGGTCTAAGCCCCTCACCTCGTCCCTGTGTATTGGGGAGCCGGAGGGACAGCCGAGGCCCACGGCCCTGAGACCCCTTTGCAAAAAGCCGGCTTCCCACGGAAACAGTTTTCCTGAGGTGCAGACCCTCTCACAAGGGGTTGTGGCAAGGTAAAGCAAATACCCTCCACTTCTCTGGAAGAAACCACAGTGCCCAGACATGTTCTAAGCCCTCCCATCCTCCCTGGGCTTCTGGCAGCAGGAGTGAAAAGAGAGGAGCAGAGCACTGGGACCCGTTTGACAAAAACCGGCTTCCCACGGGAAAGTCTTTCTCCACGGGCAGACATGCTCCCAGGTGCCTGTGGCAAGGGGAAGGAAATGCCATACACTGACCTGGAAGAGAACACAGGGCCCAGGCACAGTCTGAACCCTTCGCTCAACCCGGCGGTTTTGCTAGCAGGAGTTCAACCCCAACAAACACAGCCCGGAGACCCCTGAGGCAAAAACGGCTTCTGACGAACAATAGGCGCTTGCTGTGGAACACCTATCCCAAGTGGGGGTAGCCAGCTCAACAAAATGCCACACACCCAGGTGTAAGAAACAACATTGCCCAGCCATGGTCTAAGCCCCTCACCTCGTCCCTGTGCTTTGGGGAGCCGGAGGGACAGCCGAGGCGCACGGCCCTGAGACCCCTTTGCAAAAAGCCGGCTTCCCACGGAAACAGTTTTCCTGAGGTGCAGACCCTCTCACAAGTGGTTGTGGCAAGGTAAAGCAAATGCCCTCCACTTCTCTGGAAGAAACCACAGTGCCCAGCCATGTTCTAAGCCCTCCCATCCGCCCTGGGCTTCTGGCAGCAGGAGTGAAAAGAGAGGAGCAGAGCACTGGGACCCGTTTGACAGAAACCGGCTTCCCACGGGAAAGTCTTTCTCCACGGGCAGACATGCTCCCAGGTGCCTGTGGCAAGGGGAAGGAAATGCCATACACTGACCTGGAAGAGACCACAGGGCCCAGGCACAGTATGAACCCTTCCCTCACCCCGGCGGTTTTGCTAGCAGGAGTTCAACCCCAACGAACACAGCCCGGAGACCCCTGAGGCAAAAACGGCTTCTGACGAAAAATAGGCGCTTGCTGTTGAACACTTATCCCAAGTGGGGGTAGCCAGCTCAACAAAATGCCACACACCCAGGTGTAAGAAACAACATTGCCCAGCCATGGTCTAAGCCCCTCACCTCGTCCCTGTGTATTGGGGAGCCGGAGGGACAGCCGAGGCCCACGGCCCTGAGACCCCTTTGCAAAAAGCCGGCTTCCCACGGAAACAGTTTTCCTGAGGTGCAGCCCCTCTCACAAGTGGTTGTGGCAAGGTAAAGCAAATGCCCTCCACTTCTCTGGAAGAAACCACAGTGCCCAGCCATGTTCTAAGCCCTCCCATCCTCCCTGGGCTTCTGGCAGCAGGAGTGAAAAGAGAGGAGCAGAGCACTGGGACCCGTTTGACAAAAACCGGCTTCCCACGGGAAAGTCTTTCTCCACGGGCAGACATGCTCCCAGGTGCCTGTGGCAAGGGGAAGGAAATGCCATACACTGACCTGGAAGAGACCACAGGGCCCAGGCACAGTATGAACCCTTCCCTCACCCCGGCGGTTTTGCTAGCAGGAGTTCAACCCCAGCGAACACAGCCCGGAGACCCCTGAGACAAAAACGGCTTCTGACGAAAAATAGGCGCTTGCTGTTGAACACTTATCCCAAGTGGGGGTAGCCAGCTCGAAAAAATGCCACACACCCAGGTGTAAGAAACAACATTGCCCAGCCATGGTCTAAGCCCCTCACCTCGTCCCTGTGTATTGGGGAGCCGGAGGGACAGCCGAGGCCCACGGCCCTGAGACCCCTTTGCAAAAAGCCGGCTTCCCACGGAAACAGTTTTCCTGAGGTGCAGACCCTCTCACAAGGGGTTGTGGCAAGGTAAAGCAAATACCCTCCACTTCTCTGGAAGAAACCACAGTGCCCAGCCATGTTCTAAGCCCTCCCATCCGCCCTGGGCTTCTGGCAGCAGGAGTGAAAAGAGAGGAGCAGAGCACTGGGACCCGTTTGACAGAAACCGGCTTCCCACGGGAAAGTCTTTCTCCACGGGCAGACATGCTCCCAGGTGCCTGTGGCAAGGGGAAGGAAATGCCATACACTGACCTGGAAGAGACCACAGGGCCCAGGCACAGTATGAACCCTTCCCTCACCCCGGCGGTTTTGCTAGCAGGAGATCAACCCCAACGAACACAGCCCGGAGACCCCTGAGGCAAAAACGGCTTCTGACGAAAAATAGGCGCTTGCTGTTGAACACTTATCCCAAGTGGGGGTAGCCAGCTCAACAAAATGCCACACACCCAGGTGTAAGAAACAACATTGCCCAGCCATGGTCTAAGCCCCTCACCTCGTCCCTGTGTATTGGGGAGCCGGAGGGACAGCCGAGGCCCACGGCCCTGAGACCCCTTTGCAAAAAGCCGGCTTCCCACGGAAACAGTTTTCCTGAGGTGCAGACCCTCTCACAAGGGGTTGTGGCAAGGTAAAGCAAATACCCTCCACTTCTCTGGAAGAAACCACAGTGCCCAGACATGTTCTAAGCCCTCCCATCCTCCCTGGGCTTCTGGCAGCAGGAGTGAAAAGAGAGGAGCAGAGCACTGGGACCCGTTTGACAAAAACCGGCTTCCCACGGGAAAGTCTTTCTCCACGGGCAGACATGCTCCCAGGTGCCTGTGGCAAGGGGAAGGAAATGCCATACACTGACCTGGAAGAGAACACAGGGCCCAGGCACAGTCTGAACCCTTCGCTCAACCCGGCGGTTTTGCTAGCAGGAGTTCAACCCCAACAAACACAGCCCGGAGACCCCTGAGGCAAAAACGGCTTCTGACGAACAATAGGCGCTTGCTGTGGAACACCTATCCCAAGTGGGGGTAGCCAGCTCAACAAAATGCCACACACCCAGGTGTAAGAAACAACATTGCCCAGCCATGGTCTAAGCCCCTCACCTCGTCCCTGTGCTTTGGGGAGCCGGAGGGACAGCCGAGGCGCACGGCCCTGAGACCCCTTTGCAAAAAGCCGGCTTCCCACGGAAACAGTTTTCCTGAGGTGCAGACCCTCTCACAAGTGGTTGTGGCAAGGTAAAGCAAATGCCCTCCACTTCTCTGGAAGAAACCACAGTGCCCAGCCATGTTCTAAGCCCTCCCATCCGCCCTGGGCTTCTGGCAGCAGGAGTGAAAAGAGAGGAGCAGAGCACTGGGACCCGTTTGACAGAAACCGGCTTCCCACGGGAAAGTCTTTCTCCACGGGCAGACATGCTCCCAGGTGCCTGTGGCAAGGGGAAGGAAATGCCATACACTGACCTGGAAGAGACCACAGGGCCCAGGCACAGTATGAACCCTTCCCTCACCCCGGCGGTTTTGCTAGCAGGAGTTCAACCCCAACGAACACAGCCCGGAGACCCCTGAGGCAAAAACGGCTTCTGACGAAAAATAGGCGCTTGCTGTTGAACACTTATCCCAAGTGGGGGTAGCCAGCTCAACAAAATGCCACACACCCAGGTGTAAGAAACAACATTGCCCAGCCATGGTCTAAGCCCCTCACCTCGTCCCTGTGTATTGGGGAGCCGGAGGGACAGCCGAGGCCCACGGCCCTGAGACCCCTTTGCAAAAAGCCGGCTTCCCACGGAAACAGTTTTCCTGAGGTGCAGCCCCTCTCACAAGTGGTTGTGGCAAGGTAAAGCAAATGCCCTCCACTTCTCTGGAAGAAACCACAGTGCCCAGCCATGTTCTAAGCCCTCCCATCCTCCCTGGGCTTCTGGCAGCAGGAGTGAAAAGAGAGGAGCAGAGCACTGGGACCCGTTTGACAAAAACCGGCTTCCCACGGGAAAGTCTTTCTCCACGGGCAGACATGCTCCCAGGTGCCTGTGGCAAGGGGAAGGAAATGCCATACACTGACCTGGAAGAGACCACAGGGCCCAGGCACAGTATGAACCCTTCCCTCACCCCGGCGGTTTTGCTAGCAGGAGTTCAACCCCAGCGAACACAGCCCGGAGACCCCTGAGACAAAAACGGCTTCTGACGAAAAATAGGCGCTTGCTGTTGAACACTTATCCCAAGTGGGGGTAGCCAGCTCGAAAAAATGCCACACACCCAGGTGTAAGAAACAACATTGCCCAGCCATGGTCTAAGCCCCTCACCTCGTCCCTGTGTATTGGGGAGCCGGAGGGACAGCCGAGGCCCACGGCCCTGAGACCCCTTTGCAAAAAGCCGGCTTCCCACGGAAACAGTTTTCCTGAGGTGCAGACCCTCTCACAAGGGGTTGTGGCAAGGTAAAGCAAATACCCTCCACTTCTCTGGAAGAAACCACAGTGCCCAGCCATGTTCTAAGCCCTCCCATCCGCCCTGGGCTTCTGGCAGCAGGAGTGAAAAGAGAGGAGCAGAGCACTGGGACCCGTTTGACAGAAACCGGCTTCCCACGGGAAAGTCTTTCTCCACGGGCAGACATGCTCCCAGGTGCCTGTGGCAAGGGGAAGGAAATGCCATACACTGACCTGGAAGAGACCACAGGGCCCAGGCACAGTATGAACCCTTCCCTCACCCCGGCGGTTTTGCTAGCAGGAGATCAACCCCAACGAACACAGCCCGGAGACCCCTGAGGCAAAAACGGCTTCTGACGAAAAATAGGCGCTTGCTGTTGAACACTTATCCCAAGTGGGGGTAGCCAGCTCAACAAAATGCCACACACCCAGGTGTAAGAAACAACATTGCCCAGCCATGGTCTAAGCCCCTCACCTCGTCCCTGTGTATTGGGGAGCCGGAGGGACAGCCGAGGCCCACGGCCCTGAGACCCCTTTGCAAAAAGCCGGCTTCCCACGGAAACAGTTTTCCTGAGGTGCAGACCCTCTCACAAGGGGTTGTGGCAAGGTAAAGCAAATACCCTCCACTTCTCTGGAAGAAACCACAGTGCCCAGACATGTTCTAAGCCCTCCCATCCTCCCTGGGCTTCTGGCAGCAGGAGTGAAAAGAGAGGAGCAGAGCACTGGGACCCGTTTGACAAAAACCGGCTTCCCACGGGAAAGTCTTTCTCCACGGGCAGACATGCTCCCAGGTGCCTGTGGCAAGGGGAAGGAAATGCCATACACTGACCTGGAAGAGAACACAGGGCCCAGGCACAGTCTGAACCCTTCGCTCAACCCGGCGGTTTTGCTAGCAGGAGTTCAACCCCAACAAACACAGCCCGGAGACCCCTGAGGCAAAAACGGCTTCTGACGAACAATAGGCGCTTGCTGTGGAACACCTATCCCAAGTGGGGGTAGCCAGCTCAACAAAATGCCACACACCCAGGTGTAAGAAACAACATTGCCCAGCCATGGTCTAAGCCCCTCACCTCGTCCCTGTGCTTTGGGGAGCCGGAGGGACAGCCGAGGCGCACGGCCCTGAGACCCCTTTGCAAAAAGCCGGCTTCCCACGGAAACAGTTTTCCTGAGGTGCAGACCCTCTCACAAGTGGTTGTGGCAAGGTAAAGCAAATGCCCTCCACTTCTCTGGAAGAAACCACAGTGCCCAGCCATGTTCTAAGCCCTCCCATCCGCCCTGGGCTTCTGGCAGCAGGAGTGAAAAGAGAGGAGCAGAGCACTGGGACCCGTTTGACAGAAACCGGCTTCCCACGGGAAAGTCTTTCTCCACGGGCAGACATGCTCCCAGGTGCCTGTGGCAAGGGGAAGGAAATGCCATACACTGACCTGGAAGAGACCACAGGGCCCAGGCACAGTATGAACCCTTCCCTCACCCCGGCGGTTTTGCTAGCAGGAGTTCAACCCCAACGAACACAGCCCGGAGACCCCTGAGGCAAAAACGGCTTCTGACGAAAAATAGGCGCTTGCTGTTGAACACTTATCCCAAGTGGGGGTAGCCAGCTCAACAAAATGCCACACACCCAGGTGTAAGAAACAACATTGCCCAGCCATGGTCTAAGCCCCTCACCTCGTCCCTGTGTATTGGGGAGCCGGAGGGACAGCCGAGGCCCACGGCCCTGAGACCCCTTTGCAAAAAGCCGGCTTCCCACGGAAACAGTTTTCCTGAGGTGCAGCCCCTCTCACAAGTGGTTGTGGCAAGGTAAAGCAAATGCCCTCCACTTCTCTGGAAGAAACCACAGTGCCCAGCCATGTTCTAAGCCCTCCCATCCTCCCTGGGCTTCTGGCAGCAGGAGTGAAAAGAGAGGAGCAGAGCACTGGGACCCGTTTGACAAAAACCGGCTTCCCACGGGAAAGTCTTTCTCCACGGGCAGACATGCTCCCAGGTGCCTGTGGCAAGGGGAAGGAAATGCCATACACTGACCTGGAAGAGACCACAGGGCCCAGGCACAGTATGAACCCTTCCCTCACCCCGGCGGTTTTGCTAGCAGGAGTTCAACCCCAGCGAACACAGCCCGGAGACCCCTGAGGCAAAAACGGCTTCTGACGAAAAATAGGCGCTTGCTGTTGAACACTTATCCCAAGTGGGGGTAGCCAGCTCGAAAAAATGCCACACACCCAGGTGTAAGAAACAACATTGCCCAGCCATGGTCTAAGCCCCTCACCTCGTCCCTGTGTATTGGGGAGCCGGAGGGACAGCCGAGGCCCACGGCCCTGAGACCCCTTTGCAAAAAGCCGGCTTCCCACGGAAACAGTTTTCCTGAGGTGCAGACCCTCTCACAAGGGGTTGTGGCAAGGTAAAGCAAATACCCTCCACTTCTCTGGAAGAAACCACAGTGCCCAGCCATGTTCTAAGCCCTCCCATCCGCCCTGGGCTTCTGGCAGCAGGAGTGAAAAGAGAGGAGCAGAGCACTGGGACCCGTTTGACAAAAACCGGCTTCCCACGGGAAAGTCTTTCTCCACGGGCAGACATGCTCCCAGGTGCCTGTGGCAAGGGGAAGGAAATGCCATACACTGACCTGGAAGAGAACACAGGGCCCAGGCACAGTCTGAACCCTTCGCTCAACCCGGCGGTTTTGCTAGCAGGAGTTCAACCCCAACAAACACAGCCCGGAGACCCCTGAGGCAAAAACGGCTTCTGACGAACAATAGGCGCTTGCTGTGGAACACCTATCCCAAGTGGGGGTAGCCAGCTCAACAAAATGCCACACACCCAGGTGTAAGAAACAACATTGCCCAGCCATGGTCTAAGCCCCTCACCTCGTCCCTGTGCTTTGGGGAGCCGGAGGGACAGCCGAGGCGCACGGCCCTGAGACCCGTTTGCAAAAAGCCGGCTTCCCACGGAAACAGTTTTCCTGAGGTGCAGACCCTCTCACAAGTGGTTGTGGCAAGGTAAAGCAAATGCCCTCCACTTCTCTGGAAGAAACCACAGTGCCCAGCCATGTTCTAAGCCCTCCCATCCGCCCTGGGCTTCTGGCAGCAGGAGTGAAAAGAGAGGAGCAGAGCACTGGGACCCGTTTGACAGAAACCGGCTTCCCACGGGAAAGTCTTTCTCCACGGGCAGACATGCTCCCAGGTGCCTGTGGCAAGGGGAAGGAAATGCCATACACTGACCTGGAAGAGACCACAGGGCCCAGGCACAGTATGAACCCTTCCCTCACCCCGGCGGTTTTGCTAGCAGGAGTTCAACCCCAACGAACACAGCCCGGAGACCCCTGAGGCAAAAACGGCTTCTGACGAAAAATAGGCGCTTGCTGTTGAACACTTATCCCAAGTGGGGGTAGCCAGCTCAACAAAATGCCACACACCCAGGTGTAAGAAACAACATTGCCCAGCCATGGTCTAAGCCCCTCACCTCGTCCCTGTGTATTGGGGAGCCGGAGGGACAGCCGAGGCCCACGGCCCTGAGACCCCTTTGCAAAAAGCCGGCTTCCCACGGAAACAGTTTTCCTGAGGTGCAGCCCCTCTCACAAGTGGTTGTGGCAAGGTAAAGCAAATGCCCTCCACTTCTCTGGAAGAAACCACAGTGCCCAGCCATGTTCTAAGCCCTCCCATCCTCCCTGGGCTTCTGGCAGCAGGAGTGAAAAGAGAGGAGCAGAGCACTGGGACCCGTTTGACAAAAACCGGCTTCCCACGGGAAAGTCTTTCTCCACGGGCAGACATGCTCCCAGGTGCCTGTGGCAAGGGGAAGGAAATGCCATACACTGACCTGGAAGAGACCACAGGGCCCAGGCACAGTATGAACCCTTCCCTCACCCCGGCGGTTTTGCTAGCAGGAGTTCAACCCCAGCGAACACAGCCCGGAGACCCCTGAGACAAAAACGGCTTCTGACGAAAAATAGGCGCTTGCTGTTGAACACTTATCCCAAGTGGGGGTAGCCAGCTCGAAAAAATGCCACACACCCAGGTGTAAGAAACAACATTGCCCAGCCATGGTCTAAGCCCCTCACCTCGTCCCTGTGTATTGGGGAGCCGGAGGGACAGCCGAGGCCCACGGCCCTGAGACCCCTTTGCAAAAAGCCGGCTTCCCACGGAAACAGTTTTCCTGAGGTGCAGACCCTCTCACAAGGGGTTGTGGCAAGGTAAAGCAAATACCCTCCACTTCTCTGGAAGAAACCACAGTGCCCAGCCATGTTCTAAGCCCTCCCATCCGCCCTGGGCTTCTGGCAGCAGGAGTGAAAAGAGAGGAGCAGAGCACTGGGACCCGTTTGACAGAAACCGGCTTCCCACGGGAAAGTCTTTCTCCACGGGCAGACATGCTCCCAGGTGCCTGTGGCAAGGGGAAGGAAATGCCATACACTGACCTGGAAGAGACCACAGGGCCCAGGCACAGTATGAACCCTTCCCTCACCCCGGCGGTTTTGCTAGCAGGAGATCAACCCCAACGAACACAGCCCGGAGACCCCTGAGGCAAAAACGGCTTCTGACGAAAAATAGGCGCTTGCTGTTGAACACTTATCCCAAGTGGGGGTAGCCAGCTCAACAAAATGCCACACACCCAGGTGTAAGAAACAACATTGCCCAGCCATGGTCTAAGCCCCTCACCTCGTCCCTGTGTATTGGGGAGCCGGAGGGACAGCCGAGGCCCACGGCCCTGAGACCCCTTTGCAAAAAGCCGGCTTCCCACGGAAACAGTTTTCCTGAGGTGCAGACCCTCTCACAAGGGGTTGTGGCAAGGTAAAGCAAATACCCTCCACTTCTCTGGAAGAAACCACAGTGCCCAGACATGTTCTAAGCCCTCCCATCCTCCCTGGGCTTCTGGCAGCAGGAGTGAAAAGAGAGGAGCAGAGCACTGGGACCCGTTTGACAAAAACCGGCTTCCCACGGGAAAGTCTTTCTCCACGGGCAGACATGCTCCCAGGTGCCTGTGGCAAGGGGAAGGAAATGCCATACACTGACCTGGAAGAGAACACAGGGCCCAGGCACAGTCTGAACCCTTCGCTCAACCCGGCGGTTTTGCTAGCAGGAGTTCAACCCCAACAAACACAGCCCGGAGACCCCTGAGGCAAAAACGGCTTCTGACGAACAATAGGCGCTTGCTGTGGAACACCTATCCCAAGTGGGGGTAGCCAGCTCAACAAAATGCCACACACCCAGGTGTAAGAAACAACATTGCCCAGCCATGGTCTAAGCCCCTCACCTCGTCCCTGTGCTTTGGGGAGCCGGAGGGACAGCCGAGGCGCACGGCCCTGAGACCCGTTTGCAAAAAGCCGGCTTCCCACGGAAACAGTTTTCCTGAGGTGCAGACCCTCTCACAAGTGGTTGTGGCAAGGTAAAGCAAATGCCCTCCACTTCTCTGGAAGAAACCACAGTGCCCAGCCATGTTCTAAGCCCTCCCATCCGCCCTGGGCTTCTGGCAGCAGGAGTGAAAAGAGAGGAGCAGAGCACTGGGACCCGTTTGACAGAAACCGGCTTCCCACGGGAAAGTCTTTCTCCACGGGCAGACATGCTCCCAGGTGCCTGTGGCAAGGGGAAGGAAATGCCATACACTGACCTGGAAGAGACCACAGGGCCCAGGCACAGTATGAACCCTTCCCTCACCCCGGCGGTTTTGCTAGCAGGAGTTCAACCCCAACGAACACAGCCCGGAGACCCCTGAGGCAAAAACGGCTTCTGACGAAAAATAGGCGCTTGCTGTTGAACACTTATCCCAAGTGGGGGTAGCCAGCTCAACAAAATGCCACACACCCAGGTGTAAGAAACAACATTGCCCAGCCATGGTCTAAGCCCCTCACCTCGTCCCTGTGTATTGGGGAGCCGGAGGGACAGCCGAGGCCCACGGCCCTGAGACCCCTTTGCAAAAAGCCGGCTTCCCACGGAAACAGTTTTCCTGAGGTGCAGCCCCTCTCACAAGTGGTTGTGGCAAGGTAAAGCAAATGCCCTCCACTTCTCTGGAAGAAACCACAGTGCCCAGCCATGTTCTAAGCCCTCCCATCCTCCCTGGGCTTCTGGCAGCAGGAGTGAAAAGAGAGGAGCAGAGCACTGGGACCCGTTTGACAAAAACCGGCTTCCCACGGGAAAGTCTTTCTCCACGGGCAGACATGCTCCCAGGTGCCTGTGGCAAGGGGAAGGAAATGCCATACACTGACCTGGAAGAGACCACAGGGCCCAGGCACAGTATGAACCCTTCCCTCACCCCGGCGGTTTTGCTAGCAGGAGTTCAACCCCAGCGAACACAGCCCGGAGACCCCTGAGACAAAAACGGCTTCTGACGAAAAATAGGCGCTTGCTGTTGAACACTTATCCCAAGTGGGGGTAGCCAGCTCGAAAAAATGCCACACACCCAGGTGTAAGAAACAACATTGCCCAGCCATGGTCTAAGCCCCTCACCTCGTCCCTGTGTATTGGGGAGCCGGAGGGACAGCCGAGGCCCACGGCCCTGAGACCCCTTTGCAAAAAGCCGGCTTCCCACGGAAACAGTTTTCCTGAGGTGCAGACCCTCTCACAAGGGGTTGTGGCAAGGTAAAGCAAATACCCTCCACTTCTCTGGAAGAAACCACAGTGCCCAGCCATGTTCTAAGCCCTCCCATCCGCCCTGGGCTTCTGGCAGCAGGAGTGAAAAGAGAGGAGCAGAGCACTGGGACCCGTTTGACAGAAACCGGCTTCCCACGGGAAAGTCTTTCTCCACGGGCAGACATGCTCCCAGGTGCCTGTGGCAAGGGGAAGGAAATGCCATACACTGACCTGGAAGAGACCACAGGGCCCAGGCACAGTATGAACCCTTCCCTCACCCCGGCGGTTTTGCTAGCAGGAGATCAACCCCAACGAACACAGCCCGGAGACCCCTGAGGCAAAAACGGCTTCTGACGAAAAATAGGCGCTTGCTGTTGAACACTTATCCCAAGTGGGGGTAGCCAGCTCAACAAAATGCCACACACCCAGGTGTAAGAAACAACATTGCCCAGCCATGGTCTAAGCCCCTCACCTCGTCCCTGTGTATTGGGGAGCCGGAGGGACAGCCGAGGCCCACGGCCCTGAGACCCCTTTGCAAAAAGCCGGCTTCCCACGGAAACAGTTTTCCTGAGGTGCAGACCCTCTCACAAGGGGTTGTGGCAAGGTAAAGCAAATACCCTCCACTTCTCTGGAAGAAACCACAGTGCCCAGACATGTTCTAAGCCCTCCCATCCTCCCTGGGCTTCTGGCAGCAGGAGTGAAAAGAGAGGAGCAGAGCACTGGGACCCGTTTGACAAAAACCGGCTTCCCACGGGAAAGTCTTTCTCCACGGGCAGACATGCTCCCAGGTGCCTGTGGCAAGGGGAAGGAAATGCCATACACTGACCTGGAAGAGAACACAGGGCCCAGGCACAGTCTGAACCCTTCGCTCAACCCGGCGGTTTTGCTAGCAGGAGTTCAACCCCAACAAACACAGCCCGGAGACCCCTGAGGCAAAAACGGCTTCTGACGAACAATAGGCGCTTGCTGTGGAACACCTATCCCAAGTGGGGGTAGCCAGCTCAACAAAATGCCACACACCCAGGTGTAAGAAACAACATTGCCCAGCCATGGTCTAAGCCCCTCACCTCGTCCCTGTGCTTTGGGGAGCCGGAGGGACAGCCGAGGCGCACGGCCCTGAGACCCGTTTGCAAAAAGCCGGCTTCCCACGGAAACAGTTTTCCTGAGGTGCAGACCCTCTCACAAGTGGTTGTGGCAAGGTAAAGCAAATGCCCTCCACTTCTCTGGAAGAAACCACAGTGCCCAGCCATGTTCTAAGCCCTCCCATCCGCCCTGGGCTTCTGGCAGCAGGAGTGAAAAGAGAGGAGCAGAGCACTGGGACCCGTTTGACAGAAACCGGCTTCCCACGGGAAAGTCTTTCTCCACGGGCAGACATGCTCCCAGGTGCCTGTGGCAAGGGGAAGGAAATGCCATACACTGACCTGGAAGAGACCACAGGGCCCAGGCACAGTATGAACCCTTCCCTCACCCCGGCGGTTTTGCTAGCAGGAGTTCAACCCCAACGAACACAGCCCGGAGACCCCTGAGGCAAAAACGGCTTCTGACGAAAAATAGGCGCTTGCTGTTGAACACTTATCCCAAGTGGGGGTAGCCAGCTCAACAAAATGCCACACACCCAGGTGTAAGAAACAACATTGCCCAGCCATGGTCTAAGCCCCTCACCTCGTCCCTGTGTATTGGGGAGCCGGAGGGACAGCCGAGGCCCACGGCCCTGAGACCCCTTTGCAAAAAGCCGGCTTCCCACGGAAACAGTTTTCCTGAGGTGCAGCCCCTCTCACAAGTGGTTGTGGCAAGGTAAAGCAAATGCCCTCCACTTCTCTGGAAGAAACCACAGTGCCCAGCCATGTTCTAAGCCCTCCCATCCTCCCTGGGCTTCTGGCAGCAGGAGTGAAAAGAGAGGAGCAGAGCACTGGGACCCGTTTGACAAAAACCGGCTTCCCACGGGAAAGTCTTTCTCCACGGGCAGACATGCTCCCAGGTGCCTGTGGCAAGGGGAAGGAAATGCCATACACTGACCTGGAAGAGACCACAGGGCCCAGGCACAGTATGAACCCTTCCCTCACCCCGGCGGTTTTGCTAGCAGGAGTTCAACCCCAGCGAACACAGCCCGGAGACCCCTGAGACAAAAACGGCTTCTGACGAAAAATAGGCGCTTGCTGTTGAACACTTATCCCAAGTGGGGGTAGCCAGCTCGAAAAAATGCCACACACCCAGGTGTAAGAAACAACATTGCCCAGCCATGGTCTAAGCCCCTCACCTCGTCCCTGTGTATTGGGGAGCCGGAGGGACAGCCGAGGCCCACGGCCCTGAGACCCCTTTGCAAAAAGCCGGCTTCCCACGGAAACAGTTTTCCTGAGGTGCAGACCCTCTCACAAGGGGTTGTGGCAAGGTAAAGCAAATACCCTCCACTTCTCTGGAAGAAACCACAGTGCCCAGCCATGTTCTAAGCCCTCCCATCCGCCCTGGGCTTCTGGCAGCAGGAGTGAAAAGAGAGGAGCAGAGCACTGGGACCCGTTTGACAGAAACCGGCTTCCCACGGGAAAGTCTTTCTCCACGGGCAGACATGCTCCCAGGTGCCTGTGGCAAGGGGAAGGAAATGCCATACACTGACCTGGAAGAGACCACAGGGCCCAGGCACAGTATGAACCCTTCCCTCACCCCGGCGGTTTTGCTAGCAGGAGATCAACCCCAACGAACACAGCCCGGAGACCCCTGAGGCAAAAACGGCTTCTGACGAAAAATAGGCGCTTGCTGTTGAACACTTATCCCAAGTGGGGGTAGCCAGCTCAACAAAATGCCACACACCCAGGTGTAAGAAACAACATTGCCCAGCCATGGTCTAAGCCCCTCACCTCGTCCCTGTGTATTGGGGAGCCGGAGGGACAGCCGAGGCCCACGGCCCTGAGACCCCTTTGCAAAAAGCCGGCTTCCCACGGAAACAGTTTTCCTGAGGTGCAGACCCTCTCACAAGGGGTTGTGGCAAGGTAAAGCAAATACCCTCCACTTCTCTGGAAGAAACCACAGTGCCCAGACATGTTCTAAGCCCTCCCATCCTCCCTGGGCTTCTGGCAGCAGGAGTGAAAAGAGAGGAGCAGAGCACTGGGACCCGTTTGACAAAAACCGGCTTCCCACGGGAAAGTCTTTCTCCACGGGCAGACATGCTCCCAGGTGCCTGTGGCAAGGGGAAGGAAATGCCATACACTGACCTGGAAGAGAACACAGGGCCCAGGCACAGTCTGAACCCTTCGCTCAACCCGGCGGTTTTGCTAGCAGGAGTTCAACCCCAACAAACACAGCCCGGAGACCCCTGAGGCAAAAACGGCTTCTGACGAACAATAGGCGCTTGCTGTGGAACACCTATCCCAAGTGGGGGTAGCCAGCTCAACAAAATGCCACACACCCAGGTGTAAGAAACAACATTGCCCAGCCATGGTCTAAGCCCCTCACCTCGTCCCTGTGCTTTGGGGAGCCGGAGGGACAGCCGAGGCGCACGGCCCTGAGACCCCTTTGCAAAAAGCCGGCTTCCCACGGAAACAGTTTTCCTGAGGTGCAGACCCTCTCACAAGTGGTTGTGGCAAGGTAAAGCAAATGCCCTCCACTTCTCTGGAAGAAACCACAGTGCCCAGCCATGTTCTAAGCCCTCCCATCCGCCCTGGGCTTCTGGCAGCAGGAGTGAAAAGAGAGGAGCAGAGCACTGGGACCCGTTTGACAGAAACCGGCTTCCCACGGGAAAGTCTTTCTCCACGGGCAGACATGCTCCCAGGTGCCTGTGGCAAGGGGAAGGAAATGCCATACACTGACCTGGAAGAGACCACAGGGCCCAGGCACAGTATGAACCCTTCCCTCACCCCGGCGGTTTTGCTAGCAGGAGTTCAACCCCAACGAACACAGCCCGGAGACCCCTGAGGCAAAAACGGCTTCTGACGAAAAATAGGCGCTTGCTGTTGAACACTTATCCCAAGTGGGGGTAGCCAGCTCAACAAAATGCCACACACCCAGGTGTAAGAAACAACATTGCCCAGCCATGGTCTAAGCCCCTCACCTCGTCCCTGTGTATTGGGGAGCCGGAGGGACAGCCGAGGCCCACGGCCCTGAGACCCCTTTGCAAAAAGCCGGCTTCCCACGGAAACAGTTTTCCTGAGGTGCAGCCCCTCTCACAAGTGGTTGTGGCAAGGTAAAGCAAATGCCCTCCACTTCTCTGGAAGAAACCACAGTGCCCAGCCATGTTCTAAGCCCTCCCATCCTCCCTGGGCTTCTGGCAGCAGGAGTGAAAAGAGAGGAGCAGAGCACTGGGACCCGTTTGACAAAAACCGGCTTCCCACGGGAAAGTCTTTCTCCACGGGCAGACATGCTCCCAGGTGCCTGTGGCAAGGGGAAGGAAATGCCATACACTGACCTGGAAGAGACCACAGGGCCCAGGCACAGTATGAACCCTTCCCTCACCCCGGCGGTTTTGCTAGCAGGAGTTCAACCCCAGCGAACACAGCCCGGAGACCCCTGAGACAAAAACGGCTTCTGACGAAAAATAGGCGCTTGCTGTTGAACACTTATCCCAAGTGGGGGTAGCCAGCTCGAAAAAATGCCACACACCCAGGTGTAAGAAACAACATTGCCCAGCCATGGTCTAAGCCCCTCACCTCGTCCCTGTGTATTGGGGAGCCGGAGGGACAGCCGAGGCCCACGGCCCTGAGACCCCTTTGCAAAAAGCCGGCTTCCCACGGAAACAGTTTTCCTGAGGTGCAGACCCTCTCACAAGGGGTTGTGGCAAGGTAAAGCAAATACCCTCCACTTCTCTGGAAGAAACCACAGTGCCCAGCCATGTTCTAAGCCCTCCCATCCGCCCTGGGCTTCTGGCAGCAGGAGTGAAAAGAGAGGAGCAGAGCACTGGGACCCGTTTGACAGAAACCGGCTTCCCACGGGAAAGTCTTTCTCCACGGGCAGACATGCTCCCAGGTGCCTGTGGCAAGGGGAAGGAAATGCCATACACTGACCTGGAAGAGACCACAGGGCCCAGGCACAGTATGAACCCTTCCCTCACCCCGGCGGTTTTGCTAGCAGGAGATCAACCCCAACGAACACAGCCCGGAGACCCCTGAGGCAAAAACGGCTTCTGACGAAAAATAGGCGCTTGCTGTTGAACACTTATCCCAAGTGGGGGTAGCCAGCTCAACAAAATGCCACACACCCAGGTGTAAGAAACAACATTGCCCAGCCATGGTCTAAGCCCCTCACCTCGTCCCTGTGTATTGGGGAGCCGGAGGGACAGCCGAGGCCCACGGCCCTGAGACCCCTTTGCAAAAAGCCGGCTTCCCACGGAAACAGTTTTCCTGAGGTGCAGACCCTCTCACAAGGGGTTGTGGCAAGGTAAAGCAAATACCCTCCACTTCTCTGGAAGAAACCACAGTGCCCAGACATGTTCTAAGCCCTCCCATCCTCCCTGGGCTTCTGGCAGCAGGAGTGAAAAGAGAGGAGCAGAGCACTGGGACCCGTTTGACAAAAACCGGCTTCCCACGGGAAAGTCTTTCTCCACGGGCAGACATGCTCCCAGGTGCCTGTGGCAAGGGGAAGGAAATGCCATACACTGACCTGGAAGAGAACACAGGGCCCAGGCACAGTCTGAACCCTTCGCTCAACCCGGCGGTTTTGCTAGCAGGAGTTCAACCCCAACAAACACAGCCCGGAGACCCCTGAGGCAAAAACGGCTTCTGACGAACAATAGGCGCTTGCTGTGGAACACCTATCCCAAGTGGGGGTAGCCAGCTCAACAAAATGCCACACACCCAGGTGTAAGAAACAACATTGCCCAGCCATGGTCTAAGCCCCTCACCTCGTCCCTGTGCTTTGGGGAGCCGGAGGGACAGCCGAGGCGCACGGCCCTGAGACCCCTTTGCAAAAAGCCGGCTTCCCACGGAAACAGTTTTCCTGAGGTGCAGACCCTCTCACAAGTGGTTGTGGCAAGGTAAAGCAAATGCCCTCCACTTCTCTGGAAGAAACCACAGTGCCCAGCCATGTTCTAAGCCCTCCCATCCGCCCTGGGCTTCTGGCAGCAGGAGTGAAAAGAGAGGAGCAGAGCACTGGGACCCGTTTGACAGAAACCGGCTTCCCACGGGAAAGTCTTTCTCCACGGGCAGACATGCTCCCAGGTGCCTGTGGCAAGGGGAAGGAAATGCCATACACTGACCTGGAAGAGACCACAGGGCCCAGGCACAGTATGAACCCTTCCCTCACCCCGGCGGTTTTGCTAGCAGGAGTTCAACCCCAACGAACACAGCCCGGAGACCCCTGAGGCAAAAACGGCTTCTGACGAAAAATAGGCGCTTGCTGTTGAACACTTATCCCAAGTGGGGGTAGCCAGCTCAACAAAATGCCACACACCCAGGTGTAAGAAACAACATTGCCCAGCCATGGTCTAAGCCCCTCACCTCGTCCCTGTGTATTGGGGAGCCGGAGGGACAGCCGAGGCCCACGGCCCTGAGACCCCTTTGCAAAAAGCCGGCTTCCCACGGAAACAGTTTTCCTGAGGTGCAGCCCCTCTCACAAGTGGTTGTGGCAAGGTAAAGCAAATGCCCTCCACTTCTCTGGAAGAAACCACAGTGCCCAGCCATGTTCTAAGCCCTCCCATCCTCCCTGGGCTTCTGGCAGCAGGAGTGAAAAGAGAGGAGCAGAGCACTGGGACCCGTTTGACAAAAACCGGCTTCCCACGGGAAAGTCTTTCTCCACGGGCAGACATGCTCCCAGGTGCCTGTGGCAAGGGGAAGGAAATGCCATACACTGACCTGGAAGAGACCACAGGGCCCAGGCACAGTATGAACCCTTCCCTCACCCCGGCGGTTTTGCTAGCAGGAGTTCAACCCCAGCGAACACAGCCCGGAGACCCCTGAGACAAAAACGGCTTCTGACGAAAAATAGGCGCTTGCTGTTGAACACTTATCCCAAGTGGGGGTAGCCAGCTCGAAAAAATGCCACACACCCAGGTGTAAGAAACAACATTGCCCAGCCATGGTCTAAGCCCCTCACCTCGTCCCTGTGTATTGGGGAGCCGGAGGGACAGCCGAGGCCCACGGCCCTGAGACCCCTTTGCAAAAAGCCGGCTTCCCACGGAAACAGTTTTCCTGAGGTGCAGACCCTCTCACAAGGGGTTGTGGCAAGGTAAAGCAAATACCCTCCACTTCTCTGGAAGAAACCACAGTGCCCAGCCATGTTCTAAGCCCTCCCATCCGCCCTGGGCTTCTGGCAGCAGGAGTGAAAAGAGAGGAGCAGAGCACTGGGACCCGTTTGACAGAAACCGGCTTCCCACGGGAAAGTCTTTCTCCACGGGCAGACATGCTCCCAGGTGCCTGTGGCAAGGGGAAGGAAATGCCATACACTGACCTGGAAGAGACCACAGGGCCCAGGCACAGTATGAACCCTTCCCTCACCCCGGCGGTTTTGCTAGCAGGAGATCAACCCCAACGAACACAGCCCGGAGACCCCTGAGGCAAAAACGGCTTCTGACGAAAAATAGGCGCTTGCTGTTGAACACTTATCCCAAGTGGGGGTAGCCAGCTCAACAAAATGCCACACACCCAGGTGTAAGAAACAACATTGCCCAGCCATGGTCTAAGCCCCTCACCTCGTCCCTGTGTATTGGGGAGCCGGAGGGACAGCCGAGGCCCACGGCCCTGAGACCCCTTTGCAAAAAGCCGGCTTCCCACGGAAACAGTTTTCCTGAGGTGCAGACCCTCTCACAAGGGGTTGTGGCAAGGTAAAGCAAATACCCTCCACTTCTCTGGAAGAAACCACAGTGCCCAGACATGTTCTAAGCCCTCCCATCCTCCCTGGGCTTCTGGCAGCAGGAGTGAAAAGAGAGGAGCAGAGCACTGGGACCCGTTTGACAAAAACCGGCTTCCCACGGGAAAGTCTTTCTCCACGGGCAGACATGCTCCCAGGTGCCTGTGGCAAGGGGAAGGAAATGCCATACACTGACCTGGAAGAGAACACAGGGCCCAGGCACAGTCTGAACCCTTCGCTCAACCCGGCGGTTTTGCTAGCAGGAGTTCAACCCCAACAAACACAGCCCGGAGACCCCTGAGGCAAAAACGGCTTCTGACGAACAATAGGCGCTTGCTGTGGAACACCTATCCCAAGTGGGGGTAGCCAGCTCAACAAAATGCCACACACCCAGGTGTAAGAAACAACATTGCCCAGCCATGGTCTAAGCCCCTCACCTCGTCCCTGTGCTTTGGGGAGCCGGAGGGACAGCCGAGGCGCACGGCCCTGAGACCCCTTTGCAAAAAGCCGGCTTCCCACGGAAACAGTTTTCCTGAGGTGCAGACCCTATCCCAAGTGGTTGTGGCAAGGTAAAGCAAATGCCCTCCACTTCTCTGGAAGAAACCACAGTGCCCAGCCATGTTCTAAGCCCTCCCATCCGCCCTGGGCTTCTGGCAGCAGGAGTGAAAAGAGAGGAGCAGAGCACTGGGACCCGTTTGACAGAAACCGGCTTCCCACGGGAAAGTCTTTCTCCACGGGCAGACATGCTCCCAGGTGCCTGTGGCAAGGGGAAGGAAATGCCATACACTGACCTGGAAGAGACCACAGGGCCCAGGCACAGTATGAACCCTTCCCTCACCCCGGCGGTTTTGCTAGCAGGAGTTCAACCCCAACGAACACAGCCCGGAGACCCCTGAGGCAAAAACGGCTTCTGACGAAAAATAGGCGCTTGCTGTTGAACACTTATCCCAAGTGGGGGTAGCCAGCTCAACAAAATGCCACACACCCAGGTGTAAGAAACAACATTGCCCAGCCATGGTCTAAGCCCCTCACCTCGTCCCTGTGTATTGGGGAGCCGGAGGGACAGCCGAGGCCCACGGCCCTGAGACCCCTTTGCAAAAAGCCGGCTTCCCACGGAAACAGTTTTCCTGAGGTGCAGCCCCTCTCACAAGTGGTTGTGGCAAGGTAAAGCAAATGCCCTCCACTTCTCTGGAAGAAACCACAGTGCCCAGCCATGTTCTAAGCCCTCCCATCCTCCCTGGGCTTCTGGCAGCAGGAGTGAAAAGAGAGGAGCAGAGCACTGGGACCCGTTTGACAAAAACCGGCTTCCCACGGGAAAGTCTTTCTCCACGGGCAGACATGCTCCCAGGTGCCTGTGGCAAGGGGAAGGAAATGCCATACACTGACCTGGAAGAGACCACAGGGCCCAGGCACAGTATGAACCCTTCCCTCACCCCGGCGGTTTTGCTAGCAGGAGTTCAACCCCAGCGAACACAGCCCGGAGACCCCTGAGACAAAAACGGCTTCTGACGAAAAATAGGCGCTTGCTGTTGAACACTTATCCCAAGTGGGGGTAGCCAGCTCGAAAAAATGCCACACACCCAGGTGTAAGAAACAACATTGCCCAGCCATGGTCTAAGCCCCTCACCTCGTCCCTGTGTATTGGGGAGCCGGAGGGACAGCCGAGGCCCACGGCCCTGAGACCCCTTTGCAAAAAGCCGGCTTCCCACGGAAACAGTTTTCCTGAGGTGCAGACCCTCTCACAAGGGGTTGTGGCAAGGTAAAGCAAATACCCTCCACTTCTCTGGAAGAAACCACAGTGCCCAGCCATGTTCTAAGCCCTCCCATCCGCCCTGGGCTTCTGGCAGCAGGAGTGAAAAGAGAGGAGCAGAGCACTGGGACCCGTTTGACAGAAACCGGCTTCCCACGGGAAAGTCTTTCTCCACGGGCAGACATGCTCCCAGGTGCCTGTGGCAAGGGGAAGGAAATGCCATACACTGACCTGGAAGAGACCACAGGGCCCAGGCACAGTATGAACCCTTCCCTCACCCCGGCGGTTTTGCTAGCAGGAGATCAACCCCAACGAACACAGCCCGGAGACCCCTGAGGCAAAAACGGCTTCTGACGAAAAATAGGCGCTTGCTGTTGAACACTTATCCCAAGTGGGGGTAGCCAGCTCAACAAAATGCCACACACCCAGGTGTAAGAAACAACATTGCCCAGCCATGGTCTAAGCCCCTCACCTCGTCCCTGTGTATTGGGGAGCCGGAGGGACAGCCGAGGCCCACGGCCCTGAGACCCCTTTGCAAAAAGCCGGCTTCCCACGGAAACAGTTTTCCTGAGGTGCAGACCCTCTCACAAGGGGTTGTGGCAAGGTAAAGCAAATACCCTCCACTTCTCTGGAAGAAACCACAGTGCCCAGACATGTTCTAAGCCCTCACATCCTCCCTGGGCTTCTGGCAGCAGGAGTGAAAAGAGAGGAGCAGAGCACTGGGACCCGTTTGACAAAAACCGGCTTCCCACGGGAAAGTCTTTCTCCACGGGCAGACATGCTCCCAGGTGCCTGTGGCAAGGGGAAGGAAATGCCATACACTGACCTGGAAGAGAACACAGGGCCCAGGCACAGTCTGAACCCTTCGCTCAACCCGGCGGTTTTGCTAGCAGGAGTTCAACCCCAACAAACACAGCCCGGAGACCCCTGAGGCAAAAACGGCTTCTGACGAACAATAGGCGCTTGCTGTGGAACACCTATCCCAAGTGGGGGTAGCCAGCTCAACAAAATGCCACACACCCAGGTGTAAGAAACAACATTGCCCAGCCATGGTCTAAGCCCCTCACCTCGTCCCTGTGCTTTGGGGAGCCGGAGGGACAGCCGAGGCGCACGGCCCTGAGACCCCTTTGCAAAAAGCCGGCTTCCCACGGAAACAGTTTTCCTGAGGTGCAGACCCTCTCACAAGTGGTTGTGGCAAGGTAAAGCAAATGCCCTCCACTTCTCTGGAAGAAACCACAGTGCCCAGCCATGTTCTAAGCCCTCCCATCCGCCCTGGGCTTCTGGCAGCAGGAGTGAAAAGAGAGGAGCAGAGCACTGGGACCCGTTTGACAGAAACCGGCTTCCCACGGGAAAGTCTTTCTCCACGGGCAGACATGCTCCCAGGTGCCTGTGGCAAGGGGAAGGAAATGCCATACACTGACCTGGAAGAGACCACAGGGCCCAGGCACAGTATGAACCCTTCCCTCACCCCGGCGGTTTTGCTAGCAGGAGTTCAACCCCAACGAACACAGCCCGGAGACCCCTGAGGCAAAAACGGCTTCTGACGAAAAATAGGCGCTTGCTGTTGAACACTTATCCCAAGTGGGGGTAGCCAGCTCAACAAAATGCCACACACCCAGGTGTAAGAAACAACATTGCCCAGCCATGGTCTAAGCCCCTCACCTCGTCCCTGTGTATTGGGGAGCCGGAGGGACAGCCGAGGCCCACGGCCCTGAGACCCCTTTGCAAAAAGCCGGCTTCCCACGGAAACAGTTTTCCTGAGGTGCAGCCCCTCTCACAAGTGGTTGTGGCAAGGTAAAGCAAATGCCCTCCACTTCTCTGGAAGAAACCACAGTGCCCAGCCATGTTCTAAGCCCTCCCATCCTCCCTGGGCTTCTGGCAGCAGGAGTGAAAAGAGAGGAGCAGAGCACTGGGACCCGTTTGACAAAAACCGGCTTCCCACGGGAAAGTCTTTCTCCACGGGCAGACATGCTCCCAGGTGCCTGTGGCAAGGGGAAGGAAATGCCATACACTGACCTGGAAGAGACCACAGGGCCCAGGCACAGTATGAACCCTTCCCTCACCCCGGCGGTTTTGCTAGCAGGAGTTCAACCCCAGCGAACACAGCCCGGAGACCCCTGAGACAAAAACGGCTTCTGACGAAAAATAGGCGCTTGCTGTTGAACACTTATCCCAAGTGGGGGTAGCCAGCTCGAAAAAATGCCACACACCCAGGTGTAAGAAACAACATTGCCCAGCCATGGTCTAAGCCCCTCACCTCGTCCCTGTGTATTGGGGAGCCGGAGGGACAGCCGAGGCCCACGGCCCTGAGACCCCTTTGCAAAAAGCCGGCTTCCCACGGAAACAGTTTTCCTGAGGTGCAGACCCTCTCACAAGGGGTTGTGGCAAGGTAAAGCAAATACCCTCCACTTCTCTGGAAGAAACCACAGTGCCCAGCCATGTTCTAAGCCCTCCCATCCGCCCTGGGCTTCTGGCAGCAGGAGTGAAAAGAGAGGAGCAGAGCACTGGGACCCGTTTGACAGAAACCGGCTTCCCACGGGAAAGTCTTTCTCCACGGGCAGACATGCTCCCAGGTGCCTGTGGCAAGGGGAAGGAAATGCCATACACTGACCTGGAAGAGACCACAGGGCCCAGGCACAGTATGAACCCTTCCCTCACCCCGGCGGTTTTGCTAGCAGGAGATCAACCCCAACGAACACAGCCCGGAGACCCCTGAGGCAAAAACGGCTTCTGACGAAAAATAGGCGCTTGCTGTTGAACACTTATCCCAAGTGGGGGTAGCCAGCTCAACAAAATGCCACACACCCAGGTGTAAGAAACAACATTGCCCAGCCATGGTCTAAGCCCCTCACCTCGTCCCTGTGTATTGGGGAGCCGGAGGGACAGCCGAGGCCCACGGCCCTGAGACCCCTTTGCAAAAAGCCGGCTTCCCACGGAAACAGTTTTCCTGAGGTGCAGACCCTCTCACAAGGGGTTGTGGCAAGGTAAAGCAAATACCCTCCACTTCTCTGGAAGAAACCACAGTGCCCAGACATGTTCTAAGCCCTCCCATCCTCCCTGGGCTTCTGGCAGCAGGAGTGAAAAGAGAGGAGCAGAGCACTGGGACCCGTTTGACAAAAACCGGCTTCCCACGGGAAAGTCTTTCTCCACGGGCAGACATGCTCCCAGGTGCCTGTGGCAAGGGGAAGGAAATGCCATACACTGACCTGGAAGAGAACACAGGGCCCAGGCACAGTCTGAACCCTTCGCTCAACCCGGCGGTTTTGCTAGCAGGAGTTCAACCCCAACAAACACAGCCCGGAGACCCCTGAGGCAAAAACGGCTTCTGACGAACAATAGGCGCTTGCTGTGGAACACCTATCCCAAGTGGGGGTAGCCAGCTCAACAAAATGCCACACACCCAGGTGTAAGAAACAACATTGCCCAGCCATGGTCTAAGCCCCTCACCTCGTCCCTGTGCTTTGGGGAGCCGGAGGGACAGCCGAGGCGCACGGCCCTGAGACCCCTTTGCAAAAAGCCGGCTTCCCACGGAAACAGTTTTCCTGAGGTGCAGACCCTCTCACAAGTGGTTGTGGCAAGGTAAAGCAAATGCCCTCCACTTCTCTGGAAGAAACCACAGTGCCCAGCCATGTTCTAAGCCCTCCCATCCGCCCTGGGCTTCTGGCAGCAGGAGTGAAAAGAGAGGAGCAGAGCACTGGGACCCGTTTGACAGAAACCGGCTTCCCACGGGAAAGTCTTTCTCCACGGGCAGACATGCTCCCAGGTGCCTGTGGCAAGGGGAAGGAAATGCCATACACTGACCTGGAAGAGACCACAGGGCCCAGGCACAGTATGAACCCTTCCCTCACCCCGGCGGTTTTGCTAGCAGGAGTTCAACCCCAACGAACACAGCCCGGAGACCCCTGAGGCAAAAACGGCTTCTGACGAAAAATAGGCGCTTGCTGTTGAACACTTATCCCAAGTGGGGGTAGCCAGCTCAACAAAATGCCACACACCCAGGTGTAAGAAACAACATTGCCCAGCCATGGTCTAAGCCCCTCACCTCGTCCCTGTGTATTGGGGAGCCGGAGGGACAGCCGAGGCCCACGGCCCTGAGACCCCTTTGCAAAAAGCCGGCTTCCCACGGAAACAGTTTTCCTGAGGTGCAGCCCCTCTCACAAGTGGTTGTGGCAAGGTAAAGCAAATGCCCTCCACTTCTCTGGAAGAAACCACAGTGCCCAGCCATGTTCTAAGCCCTCCCATCCTCCCTGGGCTTCTGGCAGCAGGAGTGAAAAGAGAGGAGCAGAGCACTGGGACCCGTTTGACAAAAACCGGCTTCCCACGGGAAAGTCTTTCTCCACGGGCAGACATGCTCCCAGGTGCCTGTGGCAAGGGGAAGGAAATGCCATACACTGACCTGGAAGAGACCACAGGGCCCAGGCACAGTATGAACCCTTCCCTCACCCCGGCGGTTTTGCTAGCAGGAGTTCAACCCCAGCGAACACAGCCCGGAGACCCCTGAGACAAAAACGGCTTCTGACGAAAAATAGGCGCTTGCTGTTGAACACTTATCCCAAGTGGGGGTAGCCAGCTCGAAAAAATGCCACACACCCAGGTGTAAGAAACAACATTGCCCAGCCATGGTCTAAGCCCCTCACCTCGTCCCTGTGTATTGGGGAGCCGGAGGGACAGCCGAGGCCCACGGCCCTGAGACCCCTTTGCAAAAAGCCGGCTTCCCACGGAAACAGTTTTCCTGAGGTGCAGACCCTCTCACAAGGGGTTGTGGCAAGGTAAAGCAAATACCCTCCACTTCTCTGGAAGAAACCACAGTGCCCAGCCATGTTCTAAGCCCTCCCATCCGCCCTGGGCTTCTGGCAGCAGGAGTGAAAAGAGAGGAGCAGAGCACTGGGACCCGTTTGACAGAAACCGGCTTCCCACGGGAAAGTCTTTCTCCACGGGCAGACATGCTCCCAGGTGCCTGTGGCAAGGGGAAGGAAATGCCATACACTGACCTGGAAGAGACCACAGGGCCCAGGCACAGTATGAACCCTTCCCTCACCCCGGCGGTTTTGCTAGCAGGAGATCAACCCCAACGAACACAGCCCGGAGACCCCTGAGGCAAAAACGGCTTCTGACGAAAAATAGGCGCTTGCTGTTGAACACTTATCCCAAGTGGGGGTAGCCAGCTCAACAAAATGCCACACACCCAGGTGTAAGAAACAACATTGCCCAGCCATGGTCTAAGCCCCTCACCTCGTCCCTGTGTATTGGGGAGCCGGAGGGACAGCCGAGGCCCACGGCCCTGAGACCCCTTTGCAAAAAGCCGGCTTCCCACGGAAACAGTTTTCCTGAGGTGCAGACCCTCTCACAAGGGGTTGTGGCAAGGTAAAGCAAATACCCTCCACTTCTCTGGAAGAAACCACAGTGCCCAGACATGTTCTAAGCCCTCCCATCCTCCCTGGGCTTCTGGCAGCAGGAGTGAAAAGAGAGGAGCAGAGCACTGGGACCCGTTTGACAAAAACCGGCTTCCCACGGGAAAGTCTTTCTCCACGGGCAGACATGCTCCCAGGTGCCTGTGGCAAGGGGAAGGAAATGCCATACACTGACCTGGAAGAGAACACAGGGCCCAGGCACAGTCTGAACCCTTCGCTCAACCCGGCGGTTTTGCTAGCAGGAGTTCAACCCCAACAAACACAGCCCGGAGACCCCTGAGGCAAAAACGGCTTCTGACGAACAATAGGCGCTTGCTGTGGAACACCTATCCCAAGTGGGGGTAGCCAGCTCAACAAAATGCCACACACCCAGGTGTAAGAAACAACATTGCCCAGCCATGGTCTAAGCCCCTCACCTCGTCCCTGTGCTTTGGGGAGCCGGAGGGACAGCCGAGGCGCACGGCCCTGAGACCCCTTTGCAAAAAGCCGGCTTCCCACGGAAACAGTTTTCCTGAGGTGCAGACCCTCTCACAAGTGGTTGTGGCAAGGTAAAGCAAATGCCCTCCACTTCTCTGGAAGAAACCACAGTGCCCAGCCATGTTCTAAGCCCTCCCATCCGCCCTGGGCTTCTGGCAGCAGGAGTGAAAAGAGAGGAGCAGAGCACTGGGACCCGTTTGACAGAAACCGGCTTCCCACGGGAAAGTCTTTCTCCACGGGCAGACATGCTCCCAGGTGCCTGTGGCAAGGGGAAGGAAATGCCATACACTGACCTGGAAGAGACCACAGGGCCCAGGCACAGTATGAACCCTTCCCTCACCCCGGCGGTTTTGCTAGCAGGAGTTCAACCCCAACGAACACAGCCCGGAGACCCCTGAGGCAAAAACGGCTTCTGACGAAAAATAGGCGCTTGCTGTTGAACACTTATCCCAAGTGGGGGTAGCCAGCTCAACAAAATGCCACACACCCAGGTGTAAGAAACAACATTGCCCAGCCATGGTCTAAGCCCCTCACCTCGTCCCTGTGTATTGGGGAGCCGGAGGGACAGCCGAGGCCCACGGCCCTGAGACCCCTTTGCAAAAAGCCGGCTTCCCACGGAAACAGTTTTCCTGAGGTGCAGCCCCTCTCACAAGTGGTTGTGGCAAGGTAAAGCAAATGCCCTCCACTTCTCTGGAAGAAACCACAGTGCCCAGCCATGTTCTAAGCCCTCCCATCCTCCCTGGGCTTCTGGCAGCAGGAGTGAAAAGAGAGGAGCAGAGCACTGGGACCCGTTTGACAAAAACCGGCTTCCCACGGGAAAGTCTTTCTCCACGGGCAGACATGCTCCCAGGTGCCTGTGGCAAGGGGAAGGAAATGCCATACACTGACCTGGAAGAGACCACAGGGCCCAGGCACAGTATGAACCCTTCCCTCACCCCGGCGGTTTTGCTAGCAGGAGTTCAACCCCAGCGAACACAGCCCGGAGACCCCTGAGACAAAAACGGCTTCTGACGAAAAATAGGCGCTTGCTGTTGAACACTTATCCCAAGTGGGGGTAGCCAGCTCGAAAAAATGCCACACACCCAGGTGTAAGAAACAACATTGCCCAGCCATGGTCTAAGCCCCTCACCTCGTCCCTGTGTATTGGGGAGCCGGAGGGACAGCCGAGGCCCACGGCCCTGAGACCCCTTTGCAAAAAGCCGGCTTCCCACGGAAACAGTTTTCCTGAGGTGCAGACCCTCTCACAAGGGGTTGTGGCAAGGTAAAGCAAATACCCTCCACTTCTCTGGAAGAAACCACAGTGCCCAGCCATGTTCTAAGCCCTCCCATCCGCCCTGGGCTTCTGGCAGCAGGAGTGAAAAGAGAGGAGCAGAGCACTGGGACCCGTTTGACAGAAACCGGCTTCCCACGGGAAAGTCTTTCTCCACGGGCAGACATGCTCCCAGGTGCCTGTGGCAAGGGGAAGGAAATGCCATACACTGACCTGGAAGAGACCACAGGGCCCAGGCACAGTATGAACCCTTCCCTCACCCCGGCGGTTTTGCTAGCAGGAGATCAACCCCAACGAACACAGCCCGGAGACCCCTGAGGCAAAAACGGCTTCTGACGAAAAATAGGCGCTTGCTGTTGAACACTTATCCCAAGTGGGGGTAGCCAGCTCAACAAAATGCCACACACCCAGGTGTAAGAAACAACATTGCCCAGCCATGGTCTAAGCCCCTCACCTCGTCCCTGTGTATTGGGGAGCCGGAGGGACAGCCGAGGCCCACGGCCCTGAGACCCCTTTGCAAAAAGCCGGCTTCCCACGGAAACAGTTTTCCTGAGGTGCAGACCCTCTCACAAGGGGTTGTGGCAAGGTAAAGCAAATACCCTCCACTTCTCTGGAAGAAACCACAGTGCCCAGACATGTTCTAAGCCCTCCCATCCTCCCTGGGCTTCTGGCAGCAGGAGTGAAAAGAGAGGAGCAGAGCACTGGGACCCGTTTGACAAAAACCGGCTTCCCACGGGAAAGTCTTTCTCCACGGGCAGACATGCTCCCAGGTGCCTGTGGCAAGGGGAAGGAAATGCCATACACTGACCTGGAAGAGAACACAGGGCCCAGGCACAGTCTGAACCCTTCGCTCAACCCGGCGGTTTTGCTAGCAGGAGTTCAACCCCAACAAACACAGCCCGGAGACCCCTGAGGCAAAAACGGCTTCTGACGAACAATAGGCGCTTGCTGTGGAACACCTATCCCAAGTGGGGGTAGCCAGCTCAACAAAATGCCACACACCCAGGTGTAAGAAACAACATTGCCCAGCCATGGTCTAAGCCCCTCACCTCGTCCCTGTGCTTTGGGGAGCCGGAGGGACAGCCGAGGCGCACGGCCCTGAGACCCCTTTGCAAAAAGCCGGCTTCCCACGGAAACAGTTTTCCTGAGGTGCAGACCCTCTCACAAGTGGTTGTGGCAAGGTAAAGCAAATGCCCTCCACTTCTCTGGAAGAAACCACAGTGCCCAGCCATGTTCTAAGCCCTCCCATCCGCCCTGGGCTTCTGGCAGCAGGAGTGAAAAGAGAGGAGCAGAGCACTGGGACCCGTTTGACAGAAACCGGCTTCCCACGGGAAAGTCTTTCTCCACGGGCAGACATGCTCCCAGGTGCCTGTGGCAAGGGGAAGGAAATGCCATACACTGACCTGGAAGAGACCACAGGGCCCAGGCACAGTATGAACCCTTCCCTCACCCCGGCGGTTTTGCTAGCAGGAGTTCAACCCCAACGAACACAGCCCGGAGACCCCTGAGGCAAAAACGGCTTCTGACGAAAAATAGGCGCTTGCTGTTGAACACTTATCCCAAGTGGGGGTAGCCAGCTCAACAAAATGCCACACACCCAGGTGTAAGAAACAACATTGCCCAGCCATGGTCTAAGCCCCTCACCTCGTCCCTGTGTATTGGGGAGCCGGAGGGACAGCCGAGGCCCACGGCCCTGAGACCCCTTTGCAAAAAGCCGGCTTCCCACGGAAACAGTTTTCCTGAGGTGCAGCCCCTCTCACAAGTGGTTGTGGCAAGGTAAAGCAAATGCCCTCCACTTCTCTGGAAGAAACCACAGTGCCCAGCCATGTTCTAAGCCCTCCCATCCTCCCTGGGCTTCTGGCAGCAGGAGTGAAAAGAGAGGAGCAGAGCACTGGGACCCGTTTGACAAAAACCGGCTTCCCACGGGAAAGTCTTTCTCCACGGGCAGACATGCTCCCAGGTGCCTGTGGCAAGGGGAAGGAAATGCCATACACTGACCTGGAAGAGACCACAGGGCCCAGGCACAGTATGAACCCTTCCCTCACCCCGGCGGTTTTGCTAGCAGGAGTTCAACCCCAGCGAACACAGCCCGGAGACCCCTGAGACAAAAACGGCTTCTGACGAAAAATAGGCGCTTGCTGTTGAACACTTATCCCAAGTGGGGGTAGCCAGCTCGAAAAAATGCCACACACCCAGGTGTAAGAAACAACATTGCCCAGCCATGGTCTAAGCCCCTCACCTCGTCCCTGTGTATTGGGGAGCCGGAGGGACAGCCGAGGCCCACGGCCCTGAGACCCCTTTGCAAAAAGCCGGCTTCCCACGGAAACAGTTTTCCTGAGGTGCAGACCCTCTCACAAGGGGTTGTGGCAAGGTAAAGCAAATACCCTCCACTTCTCTGGAAGAAACCACAGTGCCCAGCCATGTTCTAAGCCCTCCCATCCGCCCTGGGCTTCTGGCAGCAGGAGTGAAAAGAGAGGAGCAGAGCACTGGGACCCGTTTGACAGAAACCGGCTTCCCACGGGAAAGTCTTTCTCCACGGGCAGACATGCTCCCAGGTGCCTGTGGCAAGGGGAAGGAAATGCCATACACTGACCTGGAAGAGACCACAGGGCCCAGGCACAGTATGAACCCTTCCCTCACCCCGGCGGTTTTGCTAGCAGGAGATCAACCCCAACGAACACAGCCCGGAGACCCCTGAGGCAAAAACGGCTTCTGACGAAAAATAGGCGCTTGCTGTTGAACACTTATCCCAAGTGGGGGTAGCCAGCTCAACAAAATGCCACACACCCAGGTGTAAGAAACAACATTGCCCAGCCATGGTCTAAGCCCCTCACCTCGTCCCTGTGTATTGGGGAGCCGGAGGGACAGCCGAGGCCCACGGCCCTGAGACCCCTTTGCAAAAAGCCGGCTTCCCACGGAAACAGTTTTCCTGAGGTGCAGACCCTCTCACAAGGGGTTGTGGCAAGGTAAAGCAAATACCCTCCACTTCTCTGGAAGAAACCACAGTGCCCAGACATGTTCTAAGCCCTCCCATCCTCCCTGGGCTTCTGGCAGCAGGAGTGAAAAGAGAGGAGCAGAGCACTGGGACCCGTTTGACAAAAACCGGCTTCCCACGGGAAAGTCTTTCTCCACGGGCAGACATGCTCCCAGGTGCCTGTGGCAAGGGGAAGGAAATGCCATACACTGACCTGGAAGAGAACACAGGGCCCAGGCACAGTCTGAACCCTTCGCTCAACCCGGCGGTTTTGCTAGCAGGAGTTCAACCCCAACAAACACAGCCCGGAGACCCCTGAGGCAAAAACGGCTTCTGACGAACAATAGGCGCTTGCTGTGGAACACCTATCCCAAGTGGGGGTAGCCAGCTCAACAAAATGCCACACACCCAGGTGTAAGAAACAACATTGCCCAGCCATGGTCTAAGCCCCTCACCTCGTCCCTGTGCTTTGGGGAGCCGGAGGGACAGCCGAGGCGCACGGCCCTGAGACCCGTTTGCAAAAAGCCGGCTTCCCACGGAAACAGTTTTCCTGAGGTGCAGACCCTCTCACAAGTGGTTGTGGCAAGGTAAAGCAAATGCCCTCCACTTCTCTGGAAGAAACCACAGTGCCCAGCCATGTTCTAAGCCCTCCCATCCGCCCTGGGCTTCTGGCAGCAGGAGTGAAAAGAGAGGAGCAGAGCACTGGGACCCGTTTGACAGAAACCGGCTTCCCACGGGAAAGTCTTTCTCCACGGGCAGACATGCTCCCAGGTGCCTGTGGCAAGGGGAAGGAAATGCCATACACTGACCTGGAAGAGACCACAGGGCCCAGGCACAGTATGAACCCTTCCCTCACCCCGGCGGTTTTGCTAGCAGGAGTTCAACCCCAACGAACACAGCCCGGAGACCCCTGAGGCAAAAACGGCTTCTGACGAAAAATAGGCGCTTGCTGTTGAACACTTATCCCAAGTGGGGGTAGCCAGCTCAACAAAATGCCACACACCCAGGTGTAAGAAACAACATTGCCCAGCCATGGTCTAAGCCCCTCACCTCGTCCCTGTGTATTGGGGAGCCGGAGGGACAGCCGAGGCCCACGGCCCTGAGACCCCTTTGCAAAAAGCCGGCTTCCCACGGAAACAGTTTTCCTGAGGTGCAGCCCCTCTCACAAGTGGTTGTGGCAAGGTAAAGCAAATGCCCTCCACTTCTCTGGAAGAAACCACAGTGCCCAGCCATGTTCTAAGCCCTCCCATCCTCCCTGGGCTTCTGGCAGCAGGAGTGAAAAGAGAGGAGCAGAGCACTGGGACCCGTTTGACAAAAACCGGCTTCCCACGGGAAAGTCTTTCTCCACGGGCAGACATGCTCCCAGGTGCCTGTGGCAAGGGGAAGGAAATGCCATACACTGACCTGGAAGAGACCACAGGGCCCAGGCACAGTATGAACCCTTCCCTCACCCCGGCGGTTTTGCTAGCAGGAGTTCAACCCCAGCGAACACAGCCCGGAGACCCCTGAGACAAAAACGGCTTCTGACGAAAAATAGGCGCTTGCTGTTGAACACTTATCCCAAGTGGGGGTAGCCAGCTCGAAAAAATGCCACACACCCAGGTGTAAGAAACAACATTGCCCAGCCATGGTCTAAGCCCCTCACCTCGTCCCTGTGTATTGGGGAGCCGGAGGGACAGCCGAGGCCCACGGCCCTGAGACCCCTTTGCAAAAAGCCGGCTTCCCACGGAAACAGTTTTCCTGAGGTGCAGACCCTCTCACAAGGGGTTGTGGCAAGGTAAAGCAAATACCCTCCACTTCTCTGGAAGAAACCACAGTGCCCAGCCATGTTCTAAGCCCTCCCATCCGCCCTGGGCTTCTGGCAGCAGGAGTGAAAAGAGAGGAGCAGAGCACTGGGACCCGTTTGACAGAAACCGGCTTCCCACGGGAAAGTCTTTCTCCACGGGCAGACATGCTCCCAGGTGCCTGTGGCAAGGGGAAGGAAATGCCATACACTGACCTGGAAGAGACCACAGGGCCCAGGCACAGTATGAACCCTTCCCTCACCCCGGCGGTTTTGCTAGCAGGAGATCAACCCCAACGAACACAGCCCGGAGACCCCTGAGGCAAAAACGGCTTCTGACGAAAAATAGGCGCTTGCTGTTGAACACTTATCCCAAGTGGGGGTAGCCAGCTCAACAAAATGCCACACACCCAGGTGTAAGAAACAACATTGCCCAGCCATGGTCTAAGCCCCTCACCTCGTCCCTGTGTATTGGGGAGCCGGAGGGACAGCCGAGGCCCACGGCCCTGAGACCCCTTTGCAAAAAGCCGGCTTCCCACGGAAACAGTTTTCCTGAGGTGCAGACCCTCTCACAAGGGGTTGTGGCAAGGTAAAGCAAATACCCTCCACTTCTCTGGAAGAAACCACAGTGCCCAGACATGTTCTAAGCCCTCCCATCCTCCCTGGGCTTCTGGCAGCAGGAGTGAAAAGAGAGGAGCAGAGCACTGGGACCCGTTTGACAAAAACCGGCTTCCCACGGGAAAGTCTTTCTCCACGGGCAGACATGCTCCCAGGTGCCTGTGGCAAGGGGAAGGAAATGCCATACACTGACCTGGAAGAGAACACAGGGCCCAGGCACAGTCTGAACCCTTCGCTCAACCCGGCGGTTTTGCTAGCAGGAGTTCAACCCCAACAAACACAGCCCGGAGACCCCTGAGGCAAAAACGGCTTCTGACGAACAATAGGCGCTTGCTGTGGAACACCTATCCCAAGTGGGGGTAGCCAGCTCAACAAAATGCCACACACCCAGGTGTAAGAAACAACATTGCCCAGCCATGGTCTAAGCCCCTCACCTCGTCCCTGTGCTTTGGGGAGCCGGAGGGACAGCCGAGGCGCACGGCCCTGAGACCCCTTTGCAAAAAGCCGGCTTCCCACGGAAACAGTTTTCCTGAGGTGCAGACCCTCTCACAAGTGGTTGTGGCAAGGTAAAGCAAATGCCCTCCACTTCTCTGGAAGAAACCACAGTGCCCAGCCATGTTCTAAGCCCTCCCATCCGCCCTGGGCTTCTGGCAGCAGGAGTGAAAAGAGAGGAGCAGAGCACTGGGACCCGTTTGACAGAAACCGGCTTCCCACGGGAAAGTCTTTCTCCACGGGCAGACATGCTCCCAGGTGCCTGTGGCAAGGGGAAGGAAATGCCATACACTGACCTGGAAGAGACCACAGGGCCCAGGCACAGTATGAACCCTTCCCTCACCCCGGCGGTTTTGCTAGCAGGAGTTCAACCCCAACGAACACAGCCCGGAGACCCCTGAGGCAAAAACGGCTTCTGACGAAAAATAGGCGCTTGCTGTTGAACACTTATCCCAAGTGGGGGTAGCCAGCTCAACAAAATGCCACACACCCAGGTGTAAGAAACAACATTGCCCAGCCATGGTCTAAGCCCCTCACCTCGTCCCTGTGTATTGGGGAGCCGGAGGGACAGCCGAGGCCCACGGCCCTGAGACCCCTTTGCAAAAAGCCGGCTTCCCACGGAAACAGTTTTCCTGAGGTGCAGCCCCTCTCACAAGTGGTTGTGGCAAGGTAAAGCAAATGCCCTCCACTTCTCTGGAAGAAACCACAGTGCCCAGCCATGTTCTAAGCCCTCCCATCCTCCCTGGGCTTCTGGCAGCAGGAGTGAAAAGAGAGGAGCAGAGCACTGGGACCCGTTTGACAAAAACCGGCTTCCCACGGGAAAGTCTTTCTCCACGGGCAGACATGCTCCCAGGTGCCTGTGGCAAGGGGAAGGAAATGCCATACACTGACCTGGAAGAGACCACAGGGCCCAGGCACAGTATGAACCCTTCCCTCACCCCGGCGGTTTTGCTAGCAGGAGTTCAACCCCAGCGAACACAGCCCGGAGACCCCTGAGACAAAAACGGCTTCTGACGAAAAATAGGCGCTTGCTGTTGAACACTTATCCCAAGTGGGGGTAGCCAGCTCGAAAAAATGCCACACACCCAGGTGTAAGAAACAACATTGCCCAGCCATGGTCTAAGCCCCTCACCTCGTCCCTGTGTATTGGGGAGCCGGAGGGACAGCCGAGGCCCACGGCCCTGAGACCCCTTTGCAAAAAGCCGGCTTCCCACGGAAACAGTTTTCCTGAGGTGCAGACCCTCTCACAAGGGGTTGTGGCAAGGTAAAGCAAATACCCTCCACTTCTCTGGAAGAAACCACAGTGCCCAGCCATGTTCTAAGCCCTCCCATCCGCCCTGGGCTTCTGGCAGCAGGAGTGAAAAGAGAGGAGCAGAGCACTGGGACCCGTTTGACAGAAACCGGCTTCCCACGGGAAAGTCTTTCTCCACGGGCAGACATGCTCCCAGGTGCCTGTGGCAAGGGGAAGGAAATGCCATACACTGACCTGGAAGAGACCACAGGGCCCAGGCACAGTATGAACCCTTCCCTCACCCCGGCGGTTTTGCTAGCAGGAGATCAACCCCAACGAACACAGCCCGGAGACCCCTGAGGCAAAAACGGCTTCTGACGAAAAATAGGCGCTTGCTGTTGAACACTTATCCCAAGTGGGGGTAGCCAGCTCAACAAAATGCCACACACCCAGGTGTAAGAAACAACATTGCCCAGCCATGGTCTAAGCCCCTCACCTCGTCCCTGTGTATTGGGGAGCCGGAGGGACAGCCGAGGCCCACGGCCCTGAGACCCCTTTGCAAAAAGCCGGCTTCCCACGGAAACAGTTTTCCTGAGGTGCAGACCCTCTCACAAGGGGTTGTGGCAAGGTAAAGCAAATACCCTCCACTTCTCTGGAAGAAACCACAGTGCCCAGACATGTTCTAAGCCCTCCCATCCTCCCTGGGCTTCTGGCAGCAGGAGTGAAAAGAGAGGAGCAGAGCACTGGGACCCGTTTGACAAAAACCGGCTTCCCACGGGAAAGTCTTTCTCCACGGGCAGACATGCTCCCAGGTGCCTGTGGCAAGGGGAAGGAAATGCCATACACTGACCTGGAAGAGAACACAGGGCCCAGGCACAGTCTGAACCCTTCGCTCAACCCGGCGGTTTTGCTAGCAGGAGTTCAACCCCAACAAACACAGCCCGGAGACCCCTGAGGCAAAAACGGCTTCTGACGAACAATAGGCGCTTGCTGTGGAACACCTATCCCAAGTGGGGGTAGCCAGCTCAACAAAATGCCACACACCCAGGTGTAAGAAACAACATTGCCCAGCCATGGTCTAAGCCCCTCACCTCGTCCCTGTGCTTTGGGGAGCCGGAGGGACAGCCGAGGCGCACGGCCCTGAGACCCCTTTGCAAAAAGCCGGCTTCCCACGGAAACAGTTTTCCTGAGGTGCAGACCCTCTCACAAGTGGTTGTGGCAAGGTAAAGCAAATGCCCTCCACTTCTCTGGAAGAAACCACAGTGCCCAGCCATGTTCTAAGCCCTCCCATCCGCCCTGGGCTTCTGGCAGCAGGAGTGAAAAGAGAGGAGCAGAGCACTGGGACCCGTTTGACAGAAACCGGCTTCCCACGGGAAAGTCTTTCTCCACGGGCAGACATGCTCCCAGGTGCCTGTGGCAAGGGGAAGGAAATGCCATACACTGACCTGGAAGAGACCACAGGGCCCAGGCACAGTATGAACCCTTCCCTCACCCCGGCGGTTTTGCTAGCAGGAGTTCAACCCCAACGAACACAGCCCGGAGACCCCTGAGGCAAAAACGGCTTCTGACGAAAAATAGGCGCTTGCTGTTGAACACTTATCCCAAGTGGGGGTAGCCAGCTCAACAAAATGCCACACACCCAGGTGTAAGAAACAACATTGCCCAGCCATGGTCTAAGCCCCTCACCTCGTCCCTGTGTATTGGGGAGCCGGAGGGACAGCCGAGGCCCACGGCCCTGAGACCCCTTTGCAAAAAGCCGGCTTCCCACGGAAACAGTTTTCCTGAGGTGCAGCCCCTCTCACAAGTGGTTGTGGCAAGGTAAAGCAAATGCCCTCCACTTCTCTGGAAGAAACCACAGTGCCCAGCCATGTTCTAAGCCCTCCCATCCTCCCTGGGCTTCTGGCAGCAGGAGTGAAAAGAGAGGAGCAGAGCACTGGGACCCGTTTGACAAAAACCGGCTTCCCACGGGAAAGTCTTTCTCCACGGGCAGACATGCTCCCAGGTGCCTGTGGCAAGGGGAAGGAAATGCCATACACTGACCTGGAAGAGACCACAGGGCCCAGGCACAGTATGAACCCTTCCCTCACCCCGGCGGTTTTGCTAGCAGGAGTTCAACCCCAGCGAACACAGCCCGGAGACCCCTGAGACAAAAACGGCTTCTGACGAAAAATAGGCGCTTGCTGTTGAACACTTATCCCAAGTGGGGGTAGCCAGCTCGAAAAAATGCCACACACCCAGGTGTAAGAAACAACATTGCCCAGCCATGGTCTAAGCCCCTCACCTCGTCCCTGTGTATTGGGGAGCCGGAGGGACAGCCGAGGCCCACGGCCCTGAGACCCCTTTGCAAAAAGCCGGCTTCCCACGGAAACAGTTTTCCTGAGGTGCAGACCCTCTCACAAGGGGTTGTGGCAAGGTAAAGCAAATACCCTCCACTTCTCTGGAAGAAACCACAGTGCCCAGCCATGTTCTAAGCCCTCCCATCCGCCCTGGGCTTCTGGCAGCAGGAGTGAAAAGAGAGGAGCAGAGCACTGGGACCCGTTTGACAGAAACCGGCTTCCCACGGGAAAGTCTTTCTCCACGGGCAGACATGCTCCCAGGTGCCTGTGGCAAGGGGAAGGAAATGCCATACACTGACCTGGAAGAGACCACAGGGCCCAGGCACAGTATGAACCCTTCCCTCACCCCGGCGGTTTTGCTAGCAGGAGATCAACCCCAACGAACACAGCCCGGAGACCCCTGAGGCAAAAACGGCTTCTGACGAAAAATAGGCGCTTGCTGTTGAACACTTATCCCAAGTGGGGGTAGCCAGCTCAACAAAATGCCACACACCCAGGTGTAAGAAACAACATTGCCCAGCCATGGTCTAAGCCCCTCACCTCGTCCCTGTGTATTGGGGAGCCGGAGGGACAGCCGAGGCCCACGGCCCTGAGACCCCTTTGCAAAAAGCCGGCTTCCCACGGAAACAGTTTTCCTGAGGTGCAGACCCTCTCACAAGGGGTTGTGGCAAGGTAAAGCAAATACCCTCCACTTCTCTGGAAGAAACCACAGTGCCCAGACATGTTCTAAGCCCTCCCATCCTCCCTGGGCTTCTGGCAGCAGGAGTGAAAAGAGAGGAGCAGAGCACTGGGACCCGTTTGACAAAAACCGGCTTCCCACGGGAAAGTCTTTCTCCACGGGCAGACATGCTCCCAGGTGCCTGTGGCAAGGGGAAGGAAATGCCATACACTGACCTGGAAGAGAACACAGGGCCCAGGCACAGTCTGAACCCTTCGCTCAACCCGGCGGTTTTGCTAGCAGGAGTTCAACCCCAACAAACACAGCCCGGAGACCCCTGAGGCAAAAACGGCTTCTGACGAACAATAGGCGCTTGCTGTGGAACACCTATCCCAAGTGGGGGTAGCCAGCTCAACAAAATGCCACACACCCAGGTGTAAGAAACAACATTGCCCAGCCATGGTCTAAGCCCCTCACCTCGTCCCTGTGCTTTGGGGAGCCGGAGGGACAGCCGAGGCGCACGGCCCTGAGACCCCTTTGCAAAAAGCCGGCTTCCCACGGAAACAGTTTTCCTGAGGTGCAGACCCTCTCACAAGTGGTTGTGGCAAGGTAAAGCAAATGCCCTCCACTTCTCTGGAAGAAACCACAGTGCCCAGCCATGTTCTAAGCCCTCCCATCCGCCCTGGGCTTCTGGCAGCAGGAGTGAAAAGAGAGGAGCAGAGCACTGGGACCCGTTTGACAGAAACCGGCTTCCCACGGGAAAGTCTTTCTCCACGGGCAGACATGCTCCCAGGTGCCTGTGGCAAGGGGAAGGAAATGCCATACACTGACCTGGAAGAGACCACAGGGCCCAGGCACAGTATGAACCCTTCCCTCACCCCGGCGGTTTTGCTAGCAGGAGTTCAACCCCAACGAACACAGCCCGGAGACCCCTGAGGCAAAAACGGCTTCTGACGAAAAATAGGCGCTTGCTGTTGAACACTTATCCCAAGTGGGGGTAGCCAGCTCAACAAAATGCCACACACCCAGGTGTAAGAAACAACATTGCCCAGCCATGGTCTAAGCCCCTCACCTCGTCCCTGTGTATTGGGGAGCCGGAGGGACAGCCGAGGCCCACGGCCCTGAGACCCCTTTGCAAAAAGCCGGCTTCCCACGGAAACAGTTTTCCTGAGGTGCAGCCCCTCTCACAAGTGGTTGTGGCAAGGTAAAGCAAATGCCCTCCACTTCTCTGGAAGAAACCACAGTGCCCAGCCATGTTCTAAGCCCTCCCATCCTCCCTGGGCTTCTGGCAGCAGGAGTGAAAAGAGAGGAGCAGAGCACTGGGACCCGTTTGACAAAAACCGGCTTCCCACGGGAAAGTCTTTCTCCACGGGCAGACATGCTCCCAGGTGCCTGTGGCAAGGGGAAGGAAATGCCATACACTGACCTGGAAGAGACCACAGGGCCCAGGCACAGTATGAACCCTTCCCTCACCCCGGCGGTTTTGCTAGCAGGAGTTCAACCCCAGCGAACACAGCCCGGAGACCCCTGAGACAAAAACGGCTTCTGACGAAAAATAGGCGCTTGCTGTTGAACACTTATCCCAAGTGGGGGTAGCCAGCTCGAAAAAATGCCACACACCCAGGTGTAAGAAACAACATTGCCCAGCCATGGTCTAAGCCCCTCACCTCGTCCCTGTGTATTGGGGAGCCGGAGGGACAGCCGAGGCCCACGGCCCTGAGACCCCTTTGCAAAAAGCCGGCTTCCCACGGAAACAGTTTTCCTGAGGTGCAGACCCTCTCACAAGGGGTTGTGGCAAGGTAAAGCAAATACCCTCCACTTCTCTGGAAGAAACCACAGTGCCCAGCCATGTTCTAAGCCCTCCCATCCGCCCTGGGCTTCTGGCAGCAGGAGTGAAAAGAGAGGAGCAGAGCACTGGGACCCGTTTGACAGAAACCGGCTTCCCACGGGAAAGTCTTTCTCCACGGGCAGACATGCTCCCAGGTGCCTGTGGCAAGGGGAAGGAAATGCCATACACTGACCTGGAAGAGACCACAGGGCCCAGGCACAGTATGAACCCTTCCCTCACCCCGGCGGTTTTGCTAGCAGGAGATCAACCCCAACGAACACAGCCCGGAGACCCCTGAGGCAAAAACGGCTTCTGACGAAAAATAGGCGCTTGCTGTTGAACACTTATCCCAAGTGGGGGTAGCCAGCTCAACAAAATGCCACACACCCAGGTGTAAGAAACAACATTGCCCAGCCATGGTCTAAGCCCCTCACCTCGTCCCTGTGTATTGGGGAGCCGGAGGGACAGCCGAGGCCCACGGCCCTGAGACCCCTTTGCAAAAAGCCGGCTTCCCACGGAAACAGTTTTCCTGAGGTGCAGACCCTCTCACAAGGGGTTGTGGCAAGGTAAAGCAAATACCCTCCACTTCTCTGGAAGAAACCACAGTGCCCAGACATGTTCTAAGCCCTCCCATCCTCCCTGGGCTTCTGGCAGCAGGAGTGAAAAGAGAGGAGCAGAGCACTGGGACCCGTTTGACAAAAACCGGCTTCCCACGGGAAAGTCTTTCTCCACGGGCAGACATGCTCCCAGGTGCCTGTGGCAAGGGGAAGGAAATGCCATACACTGACCTGGAAGAGAACACAGGGCCCAGGCACAGTCTGAACCCTTCGCTCAACCCGGCGGTTTTGCTAGCAGGAGTTCAACCCCAACAAACACAGCCCGGAGACCCCTGAGGCAAAAACGGCTTCTGACGAACAATAGGCGCTTGCTGTGGAACACCTATCCCAAGTGGGGGTAGCCAGCTCAACAAAATGCCACACACCCAGGTGTAAGAAACAACATTGCCCAGCCATGGTCTAAGCCCCTCACCTCGTCCCTGTGCTTTGGGGAGCCGGAGGGACAGCCGAGGCGCACGGCCCTGAGACCCCTTTGCAAAAAGCCGGCTTCCCACGGAAACAGTTTTCCTGAGGTGCAGACCCTCTCACAAGTGGTTGTGGCAAGGTAAAGCAAATGCCCTCCACTTCTCTGGAAGAAACCACAGTGCCCAGCCATGTTCTAAGCCCTCCCATCCGCCCTGGGCTTCTGGCAGCAGGAGTGAAAAGAGAGGAGCAGAGCACTGGGACCCGTTTGACAGAAACCGGCTTCCCACGGGAAAGTCTTTCTCCACGGGCAGACATGCTCCCAGGTGCCTGTGGCAAGGGGAAGGAAATGCCATACACTGACCTGGAAGAGACCACAGGGCCCAGGCACAGTATGAACCCTTCCCTCACCCCGGCGGTTTTGCTAGCAGGAGTTCAACCCCAACGAACACAGCCCGGAGACCCCTGAGGCAAAAACGGCTTCTGACGAAAAATAGGCGCTTGCTGTTGAACACTTATCCCAAGTGGGGGTAGCCAGCTCAACAAAATGCCACACACCCAGGTGTAAGAAACAACATTGCCCAGCCATGGTCTAAGCCCCTCACCTCGTCCCTGTGTATTGGGGAGCCGGAGGGACAGCCGAGGCCCACGGCCCTGAGACCCCTTTGCAAAAAGCCGGCTTCCCACGGAAACAGTTTTCCTGAGGTGCAGCCCCTCTCACAAGTGGTTGTGGCAAGGTAAAGCAAATGCCCTCCACTTCTCTGGAAGAAACCACAGTGCCCAGCCATGTTCTAAGCCCTCCCATCCTCCCTGGGCTTCTGGCAGCAGGAGTGAAAAGAGAGGAGCAGAGCACTGGGACCCGTTTGACAAAAACCGGCTTCCCACGGGAAAGTCTTTCTCCACGGGCAGACATGCTCCCAGGTGCCTGTGGCAAGGGGAAGGAAATGCCATACACTGACCTGGAAGAGACCACAGGGCCCAGGCACAGTATGAACCCTTCCCTCACCCCGGCGGTTTTGCTAGCAGGAGTTCAACCCCAGCGAACACAGCCCGGAGACCCCTGAGACAAAAACGGCTTCTGACGAAAAATAGGCGCTTGCTGTTGAACACTTATCCCAAGTGGGGGTAGCCAGCTCGAAAAAATGCCACACACCCAGGTGTAAGAAACAACATTGCCCAGCCATGGTCTAAGCCCCTCACCTCGTCCCTGTGTATTGGGGAGCCGGAGGGACAGCCGAGGCCCACGGCCCTGAGACCCCTTTGCAAAAAGCCGGCTTCCCACGGAAACAGTTTTCCTGAGGTGCAGACCCTCTCACAAGGGGTTGTGGCAAGGTAAAGCAAATACCCTCCACTTCTCTGGAAGAAACCACAGTGCCCAGCCATGTTCTAAGCCCTCCCATCCGCCCTGGGCTTCTGGCAGCAGGAGTGAAAAGAGAGGAGCAGAGCACTGGGACCCGTTTGACAGAAACCGGCTTCCCACGGGAAAGTCTTTCTCCACGGGCAGACATGCTCCCAGGTGCCTGTGGCAAGGGGAAGGAAATGCCATACACTGACCTGGAAGAGACCACAGGGCCCAGGCACAGTATGAACCCTTCCCTCACCCCGGCGGTTTTGCTAGCAGGAGATCAACCCCAACGAACACAGCCCGGAGACCCCTGAGGCAAAAACGGCTTCTGACGAAAAATAGGCGCTTGCTGTTGAACACTTATCCCAAGTGGGGGTAGCCAGCTCAACAAAATGCCACACACCCAGGTGTAAGAAACAACATTGCCCAGCCATGGTCTAAGCCCCTCACCTCGTCCCTGTGTATTGGGGAGCCGGAGGGACAGCCGAGGCCCACGGCCCTGAGACCCCTTTGCAAAAAGCCGGCTTCCCACGGAAACAGTTTTCCTGAGGTGCAGACCCTCTCACAAGGGGTTGTGGCAAGGTAAAGCAAATACCCTCCACTTCTCTGGAAGAAACCACAGTGCCCAGACATGTTCTAAGCCCTCCCATCCTCCCTGGGCTTCTGGCAGCAGGAGTGAAAAGAGAGGAGCAGAGCACTGGGACCCGTTTGACAAAAACCGGCTTCCCACGGGAAAGTCTTTCTCCACGGGCAGACATGCTCCCAGGTGCCTGTGGCAAGGGGAAGGAAATGCCATACACTGACCTGGAAGAGAACACAGGGCCCAGGCACAGTCTGAACCCTTCGCTCAACCCGGCGGTTTTGCTAGCAGGAGTTCAACCCCAACAAACACAGCCCGGAGACCCCTGAGGCAAAAACGGCTTCTGACGAACAATAGGCGCTTGCTGTGGAACACCTATCCCAAGTGGGGGTAGCCAGCTCAACAAAATGCCACACACCCAGGTGTAAGAAACAACATTGCCCAGCCATGGTCTAAGCCCCTCACCTCGTCCCTGTGCTTTGGGGAGCCGGAGGGACAGCCGAGGCGCACGGCCCTGAGACCCCTTTGCAAAAAGCCGGCTTCCCACGGAAACAGTTTTCCTGAGGTGCAGACCCTCTCACAAGTGGTTGTGGCAAGGTAAAGCAAATGCCCTCCACTTCTCTGGAAGAAACCACAGTGCCCAGCCATGTTCTAAGCCCTCCCATCCGCCCTGGGCTTCTGGCAGCAGGAGTGAAAAGAGAGGAGCAGAGCACTGGGACCCGTTTGACAGAAACCGGCTTCCCACGGGAAAGTCTTTCTCCACGGGCAGACATGCTCCCAGGTGCCTGTGGCAAGGGGAAGGAAATGCCATACACTGACCTGGAAGAGACCACAGGGCCCAGGCACAGTATGAACCCTTCCCTCACCCCGGCGGTTTTGCTAGCAGGAGTTCAACCCCAACGAACACAGCCCGGAGACCCCTGAGGCAAAAACGGCTTCTGACGAAAAATAGGCGCTTGCTGTTGAACACTTATCCCAAGTGGGGGTAGCCAGCTCAACAAAATGCCACACACCCAGGTGTAAGAAACAACATTGCCCAGCCATGGTCTAAGCCCCTCACCTCGTCCCTGTGTATTGGGGAGCCGGAGGGACAGCCGAGGCCCACGGCCCTGAGACCCCTTTGCAAAAAGCCGGCTTCCCACGGAAACAGTTTTCCTGAGGTGCAGCCCCTCTCACAAGTGGTTGTGGCAAGGTAAAGCAAATGCCCTCCACTTCTCTGGAAGAAACCACAGTGCCCAGCCATGTTCTAAGCCCTCCCATCCTCCCTGGGCTTCTGGCAGCAGGAGTGAAAAGAGAGGAGCAGAGCACTGGGACCCGTTTGACAAAAACCGGCTTCCCACGGGAAAGTCTTTCTCCACGGGCAGACATGCTCCCAGGTGCCTGTGGCAAGGGGAAGGAAATGCCATACACTGACCTGGAAGAGACCACAGGGCCCAGGCACAGTATGAACCCTTCCCTCACCCCGGCGGTTTTGCTAGCAGGAGTTCAACCCCAGCGAACACAGCCCGGAGACCCCTGAGACAAAAACGGCTTCTGACGAAAAATAGGCGCTTGCTGTTGAACACTTATCCCAAGTGGGGGTAGCCAGCTCGAAAAAATGCCACACACCCAGGTGTAAGAAACAACATTGCCCAGCCATGGTCTAAGCCCCTCACCTCGTCCCTGTGTATTGGGGAGCCGGAGGGACAGCCGAGGCCCACGGCCCTGAGACCCCTTTGCAAAAAGCCGGCTTCCCACGGAAACAGTTTTCCTGAGGTGCAGACCCTCTCACAAGGGGTTGTGGCAAGGTAAAGCAAATACCCTCCACTTCTCTGGAAGAAACCACAGTGCCCAGCCATGTTCTAAGCCCTCCCATCCGCCCTGGGCTTCTGGCAGCAGGAGTGAAAAGAGAGGAGCAGAGCACTGGGACCCGTTTGACAGAAACCGGCTTCCCACGGGAAAGTCTTTCTCCACGGGCAGACATGCTCCCAGGTGCCTGTGGCAAGGGGAAGGAAATGCCATACACTGACCTGGAAGAGACCACAGGGCCCAGGCACAGTATGAACCCTTCCCTCACCCCGGCGGTTTTGCTAGCAGGAGATCAACCCCAACGAACACAGCCCGGAGACCCCTGAGGCAAAAACGGCTTCTGACGAAAAATAGGCGCTTGCTGTTGAACACTTATCCCAAGTGGGGGTAGCCAGCTCAACAAAATGCCACACACCCAGGTGTAAGAAACAACATTGCCCAGCCATGGTCTAAGCCCCTCACCTCGTCCCTGTGTATTGGGGAGCCGGAGGGACAGCCGAGGCCCACGGCCCTGAGACCCCTTTGCAAAAAGCCGGCTTCCCACGGAAACAGTTTTCCTGAGGTGCAGACCCTCTCACAAGGGGTTGTGGCAAGGTAAAGCAAATACCCTCCACTTCTCTGGAAGAAACCACAGTGCCCAGACATGTTCTAAGCCCTCCCATCCTCCCTGGGCTTCTGGCAGCAGGAGTGAAAAGAGAGGAGCAGAGCACTGGGACCCGTTTGACAAAAACCGGCTTCCCACGGGAAAGTCTTTCTCCACGGGCAGACATGCTCCCAGGTGCCTGTGGCAAGGGGAAGGAAATGCCATACACTGACCTGGAAGAGAACACAGGGCCCAGGCACAGTCTGAACCCTTCGCTCAACCCGGCGGTTTTGCTAGCAGGAGTTCAACCCCAACAAACACAGCCCGGAGACCCCTGAGGCAAAAACGGCTTCTGACGAACAATAGGCGCTTGCTGTGGAACACCTATCCCAAGTGGGGGTAGCCAGCTCAACAAAATGCCACACACCCAGGTGTAAGAAACAACATTGCCCAGCCATGGTCTAAGCCCCTCACCTCGTCCCTGTGCTTTGGGGAGCCGGAGGGACAGCCGAGGCGCACGGCCCTGAGACCCCTTTGCAAAAAGCCGGCTTCCCACGGAAACAGTTTTCCTGAGGTGCAGACCCTCTCACAAGTGGTTGTGGCAAGGTAAAGCAAATGCCCTCCACTTCTCTGGAAGAAACCACAGTGCCCAGCCATGTTCTAAGCCCTCCCATCCGCCCTGGGCTTCTGGCAGCAGGAGTGAAAAGAGAGGAGCAGAGCACTGGGACCCGTTTGACAGAAACCGGCTTCCCACGGGAAAGTCTTTCTCCACGGGCAGACATGCTCCCAGGTGCCTGTGGCAAGGGGAAGGAAATGCCATACACTGACCTGGAAGAGACCACAGGGCCCAGGCACAGTATGAACCCTTCCCTCACCCCGGCGGTTTTGCTAGCAGGAGTTCAACCCCAACGAACACAGCCCGGAGACCCCTGAGGCAAAAACGGCTTCTGACGAAAAATAGGCGCTTGCTGTTGAACACTTATCCCAAGTGGGGGTAGCCAGCTCAACAAAATGCCACACACCCAGGTGTAAGAAACAACATTGCCCAGCCATGGTCTAAGCCCCTCACCTCGTCCCTGTGTATTGGGGAGCCGGAGGGACAGCCGAGGCCCACGGCCCTGAGACCCCTTTGCAAAAAGCCGGCTTCCCACGGAAACAGTTTTCCTGAGGTGCAGCCCCTCTCACAAGTGGTTGTGGCAAGGTAAAGCAAATGCCCTCCACTTCTCTGGAAGAAACCACAGTGCCCAGCCATGTTCTAAGCCCTCCCATCCTCCCTGGGCTTCTGGCAGCAGGAGTGAAAAGAGAGGAGCAGAGCACTGGGACCCGTTTGACAAAAACCGGCTTCCCACGGGAAAGTCTTTCTCCACGGGCAGACATGCTCCCAGGTGCCTGTGGCAAGGGGAAGGAAATGCCATACACTGACCTGGAAGAGACCACAGGGCCCAGGCACAGTATGAACCCTTCCCTCACCCCGGCGGTTTTGCTAGCAGGAGTTCAACCCCAGCGAACACAGCCCGGAGACCCCTGAGACAAAAACGGCTTCTGACGAAAAATAGGCGCTTGCTGTTGAACACTTATCCCAAGTGGGGGTAGCCAGCTCGAAAAAATGCCACACACCCAGGTGTAAGAAACAACATTGCCCAGCCATGGTCTAAGCCCCTCACCTCGTCCCTGTGTATTGGGGAGCCGGAGGGACAGCCGAGGCCCACGGCCCTGAGACCCCTTTGCAAAAAGCCGGCTTCCCACGGAAACAGTTTTCCTGAGGTGCAGACCCTCTCACAAGGGGTTGTGGCAAGGTAAAGCAAATACCCTCCACTTCTCTGGAAGAAACCACAGTGCCCAGCCATGTTCTAAGCCCTCCCATCCGCCCTGGGCTTCTGGCAGCAGGAGTGAAAAGAGAGGAGCAGAGCACTGGGACCCGTTTGACAGAAACCGGCTTCCCACGGGAAAGTCTTTCTCCACGGGCAGACATGCTCCCAGGTGCCTGTGGCAAGGGGAAGGAAATGCCATACACTGACCTGGAAGAGACCACAGGGCCCAGGCACAGTATGAACCCTTCCCTCACCCCGGCGGTTTTGCTAGCAGGAGATCAACCCCAACGAACACAGCCCGGAGACCCCTGAGGCAAAAACGGCTTCTGACGAAAAATAGGCGCTTGCTGTTGAACACTTATCCCAAGTGGGGGTAGCCAGCTCAACAAAATGCCACACACCCAGGTGTAAGAAACAACATTGCCCAGCCATGGTCTAAGCCCCTCACCTCGTCCCTGTGTATTGGGGAGCCGGAGGGACAGCCGAGGCCCACGGCCCTGAGACCCCTTTGCAAAAAGCCGGCTTCCCACGGAAACAGTTTTCCTGAGGTGCAGACCCTCTCACAAGGGGTTGTGGCAAGGTAAAGCAAATACCCTCCACTTCTCTGGAAGAAACCACAGTGCCCAGACATGTTCTAAGCCCTCCCATCCTCCCTGGGCTTCTGGCAGCAGGAGTGAAAAGAGAGGAGCAGAGCACTGGGACCCGTTTGACAAAAACCGGCTTCCCACGGGAAAGTCTTTCTCCACGGGCAGACATGCTCCCAGGTGCCTGTGGCAAGGGGAAGGAAATGCCATACACTGACCTGGAAGAGAACACAGGGCCCAGGCACAGTCTGAACCCTTCGCTCAACCCGGCGGTTTTGCTAGCAGGAGTTCAACCCCAACAAACACAGCCCGGAGACCCCTGAGGCAAAAACGGCTTCTGACGAACAATAGGCGCTTGCTGTGGAACACCTATCCCAAGTGGGGGTAGCCAGCTCAACAAAATGCCACACACCCAGGTGTAAGAAACAACATTGCCCAGCCATGGTCTAAGCCCCTCACCTCGTCCCTGTGCTTTGGGGAGCCGGAGGGACAGCCGAGGCGCACGGCCCTGAGACCCCTTTGCAAAAAGCCGGCTTCCCACGGAAACAGTTTTCCTGAGGTGCAGACCCTCTCACAAGTGGTTGTGGCAAGGTAAAGCAAATGCCCTCCACTTCTCTGGAAGAAACCACAGTGCCCAGCCATGTTCTAAGCCCTCCCATCCGCCCTGGGCTTCTGGCAGCAGGAGTGAAAAGAGAGGAGCAGAGCACTGGGACCCGTTTGACAGAAACCGGCTTCCCACGGGAAAGTCTTTCTCCACGGGCAGACATGCTCCCAGGTGCCTGTGGCAAGGGGAAGGAAATGCCATACACTGACCTGGAAGAGACCACAGGGCCCAGGCACAGTATGAACCCTTCCCTCACCCCGGCGGTTTTGCTAGCAGGAGTTCAACCCCAACGAACACAGCCCGGAGACCCCTGAGGCAAAAACGGCTTCTGACGAAAAATAGGCGCTTGCTGTTGAACACTTATCCCAAGTGGGGGTAGCCAGCTCAACAAAATGCCACACACCCAGGTGTAAGAAACAACATTGCCCAGCCATGGTCTAAGCCCCTCACCTCGTCCCTGTGTATTGGGGAGCCGGAGGGACAGCCGAGGCCCACGGCCCTGAGACCCCTTTGCAAAAAGCCGGCTTCCCACGGAAACAGTTTTCCTGAGGTGCAGCCCCTCTCACAAGTGGTTGTGGCAAGGTAAAGCAAATGCCCTCCACTTCTCTGGAAGAAACCACAGTGCCCAGCCATGTTCTAAGCCCTCCCATCCTCCCTGGGCTTCTGGCAGCAGGAGTGAAAAGAGAGGAGCAGAGCACTGGGACCCGTTTGACAAAAACCGGCTTCCCACGGGAAAGTCTTTCTCCACGGGCAGACATGCTCCCAGGTGCCTGTGGCAAGGGGAAGGAAATGCCATACACTGACCTGGAAGAGACCACAGGGCCCAGGCACAGTATGAACCCTTCCCTCACCCCGGCGGTTTTGCTAGCAGGAGTTCAACCCCAGCGAACACAGCCCGGAGACCCCTGAGACAAAAACGGCTTCTGACGAAAAATAGGCGCTTGCTGTTGAACACTTATCCCAAGTGGGGGTAGCCAGCTCGAAAAAATGCCACACACCCAGGTGTAAGAAACAACATTGCCCAGCCATGGTCTAAGCCCCTCACCTCGTCCCTGTGTATTGGGGAGCCGGAGGGACAGCCGAGGCCCACGGCCCTGAGACCCCTTTGCAAAAAGCCGGCTTCCCACGGAAACAGTTTTCCTGAGGTGCAGACCCTCTCACAAGGGGTTGTGGCAAGGTAAAGCAAATACCCTCCACTTCTCTGGAAGAAACCACAGTGCCCAGCCATGTTCTAAGCCCTCCCATCCGCCCTGGGCTTCTGGCAGCAGGAGTGAAAAGAGAGGAGCAGAGCACTGGGACCCGTTTGACAGAAACCGGCTTCCCACGGGAAAGTCTTTCTCCACGGGCAGACATGCTCCCAGGTGCCTGTGGCAAGGGGAAGGAAATGCCATACACTGACCTGGAAGAGACCACAGGGCCCAGGCACAGTATGAACCCTTCCCTCACCCCGGCGGTTTTGCTAGCAGGAGATCAACCCCAACGAACACAGCCCGGAGACCCCTGAGGCAAAAACGGCTTCTGACGAAAAATAGGCGCTTGCTGTTGAACACTTATCCCAAGTGGGGGTAGCCAGCTCAACAAAATGCCACACACCCAGGTGTAAGAAACAACATTGCCCAGCCATGGTCTAAGCCCCTCACCTCGTCCCTGTGTATTGGGGAGCCGGAGGGACAGCCGAGGCCCACGGCCCTGAGACCCCTTTGCAAAAAGCCGGCTTCCCACGGAAACAGTTTTCCTGAGGTGCAGACCCTCTCACAAGGGGTTGTGGCAAGGTAAAGCAAATACCCTCCACTTCTCTGGAAGAAACCACAGTGCCCAGACATGTTCTAAGCCCTCCCATCCTCCCTGGGCTTCTGGCAGCAGGAGTGAAAAGAGAGGAGCAGAGCACTGGGACCCGTTTGACAAAAACCGGCTTCCCACGGGAAAGTCTTTCTCCACGGGCAGACATGCTCCCAGGTGCCTGTGGCAAGGGGAAGGAAATGCCATACACTGACCTGGAAGAGAACACAGGGCCCAGGCACAGTCTGAACCCTTCGCTCAACCCGGCGGTTTTGCTAGCAGGAGTTCAACCCCAACAAACACAGCCCGGAGACCCCTGAGGCAAAAACGGCTTCTGACGAACAATAGGCGCTTGCTGTGGAACACCTATCCCAAGTGGGGGTAGCCAGCTCAACAAAATGCCACACACCCAGGTGTAAGAAACAACATTGCCCAGCCATGGTCTAAGCCCCTCACCTCGTCCCTGTGCTTTGGGGAGCCGGAGGGACAGCCGAGGCGCACGGCCCTGAGACCCCTTTGCAAAAAGCCGGCTTCCCACGGAAACAGTTTTCCTGAGGTGCAGACCCTCTCACAAGTGGTTGTGGCAAGGTAAAGCAAATGCCCTCCACTTCTCTGGAAGAAACCACAGTGCCCAGCCATGTTCTAAGCCCTCCCATCCGCCCTGGGCTTCTGGCAGCAGGAGTGAAAAGAGAGGAGCAGAGCACTGGGACCCGTTTGACAGAAACCGGCTTCCCACGGGAAAGTCTTTCTCCACGGGCAGACATGCTCCCAGGTGCCTGTGGCAAGGGGAAGGAAATGCCATACACTGACCTGGAAGAGACCACAGGGCCCAGGCACAGTATGAACCCTTCCCTCACCCCGGCGGTTTTGCTAGCAGGAGTTCAACCCCAACGAACACAGCCCGGAGACCCCTGAGGCAAAAACGGCTTCTGACGAAAAATAGGCGCTTGCTGTTGAACACTTATCCCAAGTGGGGGTAGCCAGCTCAACAAAATGCCACACACCCAGGTGTAAGAAACAACATTGCCCAGCCATGGTCTAAGCCCCTCACCTCGTCCCTGTGTATTGGGGAGCCGGAGGGACAGCCGAGGCCCACGGCCCTGAGACCCCTTTGCAAAAAGCCGGCTTCCCACGGAAACAGTTTTCCTGAGGTGCAGCCCCTCTCACAAGTGGTTGTGGCAAGGTAAAGCAAATGCCCTCCACTTCTCTGGAAGAAACCACAGTGCCCAGCCATGTTCTAAGCCCTCCCATCCTCCCTGGGCTTCTGGCAGCAGGAGTGAAAAGAGAGGAGCAGAGCACTGGGACCCGTTTGACAAAAACCGGCTTCCCACGGGAAAGTCTTTCTCCACGGGCAGACATGCTCCCAGGTGCCTGTGGCAAGGGGAAGGAAATGCCATACACTGACCTGGAAGAGACCACAGGGCCCAGGCACAGTATGAACCCTTCCCTCACCCCGGCGGTTTTGCTAGCAGGAGATCAACCCCAACGAACACAGCCCGGAGACCCCTGAGGCAAAAACGGCTTCTGACGAAAAATAGGCGCTTGCTGTTGAACACTTATCCCAAGTGGGGGTAGCCAGCTCAACAAAATGCCACACACCCAGGTGTAAGAAACAACATTGCCCAGCCATGGTCTAAGCCCCTCACCTCGTCCCTGTGTATTGGGGAGCCGGAGGGACAGCCGAGGCCCACGGCCCTGAGACCCCTTTGCAAAAAGCCGGCTTCCCACGGAAACAGTTTTCCTGAGGTGCAGACCCTCTCACAAGGGGTTGTGGCAAGGTAAAGCAAATACCCTCCACTTCTCTGGAAGAAACCACAGTGCCCAGACATGTTCTAAGCCCTCCCATCCTCCCTGGGCTTCTGGCAGCAGGAGTGAAAAGAGAGGAGCAGAGCACTGGGACCCGTTTGACAAAAACCGGCTTCCCACGGGAAAGTCTTTCTCCACGGGCAGACATGCTCCCAGGTGCCTGTGGCAAGGGGAAGGAAATGCCATACACTGACCTGGAAGAGAACACAGGGCCCAGGCACAGTCTGAACCCTTCGCTCAACCCGGCGGTTTTGCTAGCAGGAGTTCAACCCCAACAAACACAGCCCGGAGACCCCTGAGGCAAAAACGGCTTCTGACGAACAATAGGCGCTTGCTGTGGAACACCTATCCCAAGTGGGGGTAGCCAGCTCAACAAAATGCCACACACCCAGGTGTAAGAAACAACATTGCCCAGCCATGGTCTAAGCCCCTCACCTCGTCCCTGTGCTTTGGGGAGCCGGAGGGACAGCCGAGGCGCACGGCCCTGAGACCCGTTTGCAAAAAGCCGGCTTCCCACGGAAACAGTTTTCCTGAGGTGCAGACCCTCTCACAAGTGGTTGTGGCAAGGTAAAGCAAATGCCCTCCACTTCTCTGGAAGAAACCACAGTGCCCAGCCATGTTCTAAGCCCTCCCATCCGCCCTGGGCTTCTGGCAGCAGGAGTGAAAAGAGAGGAGCAGAGCACTGGGACCCGTTTGACAGAAACCGGCTTCCCACGGGAAAGTCTTTCTCCACGGGCAGACATGCTCCCAGGTGCCTGTGGCAAGGGGAAGGAAATGCCATACACTGACCTGGAAGAGACCACAGGGCCCAGGCACAGTATGAACCCTTCCCTCACCCCGGCGGTTTTGCTAGCAGGAGATCAACCCCAACGAACACAGCCCGGAGACCCCTGAGGCAAAAACGGCTTCTGACGAAAAATAGGCGCTTGCTGTTGAACACTTATCCCAAGTGGGGGTAGCCAGCTCAACAAAATGCCACACACCCAGGTGTAAGAAACAACATTGCCCAGCCATGGTCTAAGCCCCTCACCTCGTCCCTGTGTATTGGGGAGCCGGAGGGACAGCCGAGGCCCACGGCCCTGAGACCCCTTTGCAAAAAGCCGGCTTCCCACGGAAACAGTTTTCCTGAGGTGCAGCCCCTCTCACAAGTGGTTGTGGCAAGGTAAAGCAAATGCCCTCCACTTCTCTGGAAGAAACCACAGTGCCCAGCCATGTTCTAAGCCCTCCCATCCTCCCTGGGCTTCTGGCAGCAGGAGTGAAAAGAGAGGAGCAGAGCACTGGGACCCGTTTGACAAAAACCGGCTTCCCACGGGAAAGTCTTTCTCCACGGGCAGACATGCTCCCAGGTGCCTGTGGCAAGGGGAAGGAAATGCCATACACTGACCTGGAAGAGACCACAGGGCCCAGGCACAGTATGAACCCTTCCCTCACCCCGGCGGTTTTGCTAGCAGGAGTTCAACCCCAGCGAACACAGCCCGGAGACCCCTGAGACAAAAACGGCTTCTGACGAAAAATAGGCGCTTGCTGTTGAACACTTATCCCAAGTGGGGGTAGCCAGCTCGAAAAAATGCCACACACCCAGGTGTAAGAAACAACATTGCCCAGCCATGGTCTAAGCCCCTCACCTCGTCCCTGTGTATTGGGGAGCCGGAGGGACAGCCGAGGCCCACGGCCCTGAGACCCCTTTGCAAAAAGCCGGCTTCCCACGGAAACAGTTTTCCTGAGGTGCAGACCCTCTCACAAGGGGTTGTGGCAAGGTAAAGCAAATACCCTCCACTTCTCTGGAAGAAACCACAGTGCCCAGCCATGTTCTAAACCCTCCCATCCGCCCTGGGCTTCTGGCAGCAGGAGTGAAAAGAGAGGAGCAGAGCACTGGGACCCGTTTGACAGAAACCGGCTTCCCACGGGAAAGTCTTTCTCCACGGGCAGACATGCTCCCAGGTGCCTGTGGCAAGGGGAAGGAAATGCCATACACTGACCTGGAAGAGACCACAGGGCCCAGGCACAGTATGAACCCTTCCCTCACCCCGGCGGTTTTGCTAGCAGGAGATCAACCCCAACGAACACAGCCCGGAGACCCCTGAGGCAAAAACGGCTTCTGACGAAAAATAGGCGCTTGCTGTTGAACACTTATCCCAAGTGGGGGTAGCCAGCTCAACAAAATGCCACACACCCAGGTGTAAGAAACAACATTGCCCAGCCATGGTCTAAGCCCCTCACCTCGTCCCTGTGTATTGGGGAGCCGGAGGGACAGCCGAGGCCCACGGCCCTGAGACCCCTTTGCAAAAAGCCGGCTTCCCACGGAAACAGTTTTCCTGAGGTGCAGACCCTCTCACAAGGGGTTGTGGCAAGGTAAAGCAAATACCCTCCACTTCTCTGGAAGAAACCACAGTGCCCAGACATGTTCTAAGCCCTCCCATCCTCCCTGGGCTTCTGGCAGCAGGAGTGAAAAGAGAGGAGCAGAGCACTGGGACCCGTTTGACAAAAACCGGCTTCCCACGGGAAAGTCTTTCTCCACGGGCAGACATGCTCCCAGGTGCCTGTGGCAAGGGGAAGGAAATGCCATACACTGACCTGGAAGAGAACACAGGGCCCAGGCACAGTCTGAACCCTTCGCTCAACCCGGCGGTTTTGCTAGCAGGAGTTCAACCCCAACAAACACAGCCCGGAGACCCCTGAGGCAAAAACGGCTTCCGACGAACAATAGGCGCTTGCTGTGGAACACCTATCCCAAGTGGGGGTAGCCAGCTCAACAAAATGCCACACACCCAGGTGTAAGAAACAACATTGCCCAGCCATGGTCTAAGCCCCTCACCTCGTCCCTGTGCTTTGGGGAGCCGGAGGGACAGCCGAGGCGCACGGCCCTGAGACCCGTTTGCAAAAAGCCGGCTTCCCACGGAAACAGTTTTCCTGAGGTGCAGACCCTCTCACAAGTGGTTGTGGCAAGGTAAAGCAAATGCCCTCCACTTCTCTGGAAGAAACCACAGTGCCCAGCCATGTTCTAAGCCCTCCCATCCGCCCTGGGCTTCTGGCAGCAGGAGTGAAAAGAGAGGAGCAGAGCACTGGGACCCGTTTGACAGAAACCGGCTTCCCACGGGAAAGTCTTTCTCCACGGGCAGACATGCTCCCAGGTGCCTGTGGCAAGGGGAAGGAAATGCCATACACTGACCTGGAAGAGACCACAGGGCCCAGGCACAGTATGAACCCTTCCCTCACCCCGGCGGTTTTGCTAGCAGGAGTTCAACCCCAACGAACACAGCCCGGAGACCCCTGAGGCAAAAACGGCTTCTGACGAAAAATAGGCGCTTGCTGTTGAACACTTATCCCAAGTGGGGGTAGCCAGCTCAACAAAATGCCACACACCCAGGTGTAAGAAACAACATTGCCCAGCCATGGTCTAAGCCCCTCACCTCGTCCCTGTGTATTGGGGAGCCGGAGGGACAGCCGAGGCCCACGGCCCTGAGACCCCTTTGCAAAAAGCCGGCTTCCCACGGAAACAGTTTTCCTGAGGTGCAGCCCCTCTCACAAGTGGTTGTGGCAAGGTAAAGCAAATGCCCTCCACTTCTCTGGAAGAAACCACAGTGCCCAGCCATGTTCTAAGCCCTCCCATCCTCCCTGGGCTTCTGGCAGCAGGAGTGAAAAGAGAGGAGCAGAGCACTGGGACCCGTTTGACAAAAACCGGCTTCCCACGGGAAAGTCTTTCTCCACGGGCAGACATGCTCCCAGGTGCCTGTGGCAAGGGGAAGGAAATGCCATACACTGACCTGGAAGAGACCACAGGGCCCAGGCACAGTATGAACCCTTCCCTCACCCCGGCGGTTTTGCTAGCAGGAGTTCAACCCCAGCGAACACAGCCCGGAGACCCCTGAGACAAAAACGGCTTCTGACGAAAAATAGGCGCTTGCTGTTGAACACTTATCCCAAGTGGGGGTAGCCAGCTCGAAAAAATGCCACACACCCAGGTGTAAGAAACAACATTGCCCAGCCATGGTCTAAGCCCCTCACCTCGTCCCTGTGTATTGGGGAGCCGGAGGGACAGCCGAGGCCCACGGCCCTGAGACCCCTTTGCAAAAAGCCGGCTTCCCACGGAAACAGTTTTCCTGAGGTGCAGACCCTCTCACAAGGGGTTGTGGCAAGGTAAAGCAAATACCCTCCACTTCTCTGGAAGAAACCACAGTGCCCAGCCATGTTCTAAGCCCTCCCATCCGCCCTGGGCTTCTGGCAGCAGGAGTGAAAAGAGAGGAGCAGAGCACTGGGACCCGTTTGACAGAAACCGGCTTCCCACGGGAAAGTCTTTCTCCACGGGCAGACATGCTCCCAGGTGCCTGTGGCAAGGGGAAGGAAATGCCATACACTGACCTGGAAGAGACCACAGGGCCCAGGCACAGTATGAACCCTTCCCTCACCCCGGCGGTTTTGCTAGCAGGAGATCAACCCCAACGAACACAGCCCGGAGACCCCTGAGGCAAAAACGGCTTCTGACGAAAAATAGGCGCTTGCTGTTGAACACTTATCCCAAGTGGGGGTAGCCAGCTCAACAAAATGCCACACACCCAGGTGTAAGAAACAACATTGCCCAGCCATGGTCTAAGCCCCTCACCTCGTCCCTGTGTATTGGGGAGCCGGAGGGACAGCCGAGGCCCACGGCCCTGAGACCCCTTTGCAAAAAGCCGGCTTCCCACGGAAACAGTTTTCCTGAGGTGCAGACCCTCTCACAAGGGGTTGTGGCAAGGTAAAGCAAATACCCTCCACTTCTCTGGAAGAAACCACAGTGCCCAGACATGTTCTAAGCCCTCCCATCCTCCCTGGGCTTCTGGCAGCAGGAGTGAAAAGAGAGGAGCAGAGCACTGGGACCCGTTTGACAAAAACCGGCTTCCCACGGGAAAGTCTTTCTCCACGGGCAGACATGCTCCCAGGTGCCTGTGGCAAGGGGAAGGAAATGCCATACACTGACCTGGAAGAGAACACAGGGCCCAGGCACAGTCTGAACCCTTCGCTCAACCCGGCGGTTTTGCTAGCAGGAGTTCAACCCCAACAAACACAGCCCGGAGACCCCTGAGGCAAAAACGGCTTCTGACGAACAATAGGCGCTTGCTGTGGAACACCTATCCCAAGTGGGGGTAGCCAGCTCAACAAAATGCCACACACCCAGGTGTAAGAAACAACATTGCCCAGCCATGGTCTAAGCCCCTCACCTCGTCCCTGTGCTTTGGGGAGCCGGAGGGACAGCCGAGGCGCACGGCCCTGAGACCCCTTTGCAAAAAGCCGGCTTCCCACGGAAACAGTTTTCCTGAGGTGCAGACCCTCTCACAAGTGGTTGTGGCAAGGTAAAGCAAATGCCCTCCACTTCTCTGGAAGAAACCACAGTGCCCAGCCATGTTCTAAGCCCTCCCATCCGCCCTGGGCTTCTGGCAGCAGGAGTGAAAAGAGAGGAGCAGAGCACTGGGACCCGTTTGACAGAAACCGGCTTCCCACGGGAAAGTCTTTCTCCACGGGCAGACATGCTCCCAGGTGCCTGTGGCAAGGGGAAGGAAATGCCATACACTGACCTGGAAGAGACCACAGGGCCCAGGCACAGTATGAACCCTTCCCTCACCCCGGCGGTTTTGCTAGCAGGAGTTCAACCCCAACGAACACAGCCCGGAGACCCCTGAGGCAAAAACGGCTTCTGACGAAAAATAGGCGCTTGCTGTTGAACACTTATCCCAAGTGGGGGTAGCCAGCTCAACAAAATGCCACACACCCAGGTGTAAGAAACAACATTGCCCAGCCATGGTCTAAGCCCCTCACCTCGTCCCTGTGTATTGGGGAGCCGGAGGGACAGCCGAGGCCCACGGCCCTGAGACCCCTTTGCAAAAAGCCGGCTTCCCACGGAAACAGTTTTCCTGAGGTGCAGCCCCTCTCACAAGTGGTTGTGGCAAGGTAAAGCAAATGCCCTCCACTTCTCTGGAAGAAACCACAGTGCCCAGCCATGTTCTAAGCCCTCCCATCCTCCCTGGGCTTCTGGCAGCAGGAGTGAAAAGAGAGGAGCAGAGCACTGGGACCCGTTTGACAAAAACCGGCTTCCCACGGGAAAGTCTTTCTCCACGGGCAGACATGCTCCCAGGTGCCTGTGGCAAGGGGAAGGAAATGCCATACACTGACCTGGAAGAGACCACAGGGCCCAGGCACAGTATGAACCCTTCCCTCACCCCGGCGGTTTTGCTAGCAGGAGTTCAACCCCAGCGAACACAGCCCGGAGACCCCTGAGACAAAAACGGCTTCTGACGAAAAATAGGCGCTTGCTGTTGAACACTTATCCCAAGTGGGGGTAGCCAGCTCGAAAAAATGCCACACACCCAGGTGTAAGAAACAACATTGCCCAGCCATGGTCTAAGCCCCTCACCTCGTCCCTGTGTATTGGGGAGCCGGAGGGACAGCCGAGGCCCACGGCCCTGAGACCCCTTTGCAAAAAGCCGGCTTCCCACGGAAACAGTTTTCCTGAGGTGCAGACCCTCTCACAAGGGGTTGTGGCAAGGTAAAGCAAATACCCTCCACTTCTCTGGAAGAAACCACAGTGCCCAGCCATGTTCTAAGCCCTCCCATCCGCCCTGGGCTTCTGGCAGCAGGAGTGAAAAGAGAGGAGCAGAGCACTGGGACCCGTTTGACAGAAACCGGCTTCCCACGGGAAAGTCTTTCTCCACGGGCAGACATGCTCCCAGGTGCCTGTGGCAAGGGGAAGGAAATGCCATACACTGACCTGGAAGAGACCACAGGGCCCAGGCACAGTATGAACCCTTCCCTCACCCCGGCGGTTTTGCTAGCAGGAGATCAACCCCAACGAACACAGCCCGGAGACCCCTGAGGCAAAAACGGCTTCTGACGAAAAATAGGCGCTTGCTGTTGAACACTTATCCCAAGTGGGGGTAGCCAGCTCAACAAAATGCCACACACCCAGGTGTAAGAAACAACATTGCCCAGCCATGGTCTAAGCCCCTCACCTCGTCCCTGTGTATTGGGGAGCCGGAGGGACAGCCGAGGCCCACGGCCCTGAGACCCCTTTGCAAAAAGCCGGCTTCCCACGGAAACAGTTTTCCTGAGGTGCAGACCCTCTCACAAGGGGTTGTGGCAAGGTAAAGCAAATACCCTCCACTTCTCTGGAAGAAACCACAGTGCCCAGACATGTTCTAAGCCCTCCCATCCTCCCTGGGCTTCTGGCAGCAGGAGTGAAAAGAGAGGAGCAGAGCACTGGGACCCGTTTGACAAAAACCGGCTTCCCACGGGAAAGTCTTTCTCCACGGGCAGACATGCTCCCAGGTGCCTGTGGCAAGGGGAAGGAAATGCCATACACTGACCTGGAAGAGAACACAGGGCCCAGGCACAGTCTGAACCCTTCGCTCAACCCGGCGGTTTTGCTAGCAGGAGTTCAACCCCAACAAACACAGCCCGGAGACCCCTGAGGCAAAAACGGCTTCTGACGAACAATAGGCGCTTGCTGTGGAACACCTATCCCAAGTGGGGGTAGCCAGCTCAACAAAATGCCACACACCCAGGTGTAAGAAACAACATTGCCCAGCCATGGTCTAAGCCCCTCACCTCGTCCCTGTGCTTTGGGGAGCCGGAGGGACAGCCGAGGCGCACGGCCCTGAGACCCCTTTGCAAAAAGCCGGCTTCCCACGGAAACAGTTTTCCTGAGGTGCAGACCCTCTCACAAGTGGTTGTGGCAAGGTAAAGCAAATGCCCTCCACTTCTCTGGAAGAAACCACAGTGCCCAGCCATGTTCTAAGCCCTCCCATCCGCCCTGGGCTTCTGGCAGCAGGAGTGAAAAGAGAGGAGCAGAGCACTGGGACCCGTTTGACAGAAACCGGCTTCCCACGGGAAAGTCTTTCTCCACGGGCAGACATGCTCCCAGGTGCCTGTGGCAAGGGGAAGGAAATGCCATACACTGACCTGGAAGAGACCACAGGGCCCAGGCACAGTATGAACCCTTCCCTCACCCCGGCGGTTTTGCTAGCAGGAGTTCAACCCCAACGAACACAGCCCGGAGACCCCTGAGGCAAAAACGGCTTCTGACGAAAAATAGGCGCTTGCTGTTGAACACTTATCCCAAGTGGGGGTAGCCAGCTCAACAAAATGCCACACACCCAGGTGTAAGAAACAACATTGCCCAGCCATGGTCTAAGCCCCTCACCTCGTCCCTGTGTATTGGGGAGCCGGAGGGACAGCCGAGGCCCACGGCCCTGAGACCCCTTTGCAAAAAGCCGGCTTCCCACGGAAACAGTTTTCCTGAGGTGCAGCCCCTCTCACAAGTGGTTGTGGCAAGGTAAAGCAAATGCCCTCCACTTCTCTGGAAGAAACCACAGTGCCCAGCCATGTTCTAAGCCCTCCCATCCTCCCTGGGCTTCTGGCAGCAGGAGTGAAAAGAGAGGAGCAGAGCACTGGGACCCGTTTGACAAAAACCGGCTTCCCACGGGAAAGTCTTTCTCCACGGGCAGACATGCTCCCAGGTGCCTGTGGCAAGGGGAAGGAAATGCCATACACTGACCTGGAAGAGACCACAGGGCCCAGGCACAGTATGAACCCTTCCCTCACCCCGGCGGTTTTGCTAGCAGGAGTTCAACCCCAGCGAACACAGCCCGGAGACCCCTGAGACAAAAACGGCTTCTGACGAAAAATAGGCGCTTGCTGTTGAACACTTATCCCAAGTGGGGGTAGCCAGCTCGAAAAAATGCCACACACCCAGGTGTAAGAAACAACATTGCCCAGCCATGGTCTAAGCCCCTCACCTCGTCCCTGTGTATTGGGGAGCCGGAGGGACAGCCGAGGCCCACGGCCCTGAGACCCCTTTGCAAAAAGCCGGCTTCCCACGGAAACAGTTTTCCTGAGGTGCAGACCCTCTCACAAGGGGTTGTGGCAAGGTAAAGCAAATACCCTCCACTTCTCTGGAAGAAACCACAGTGCCCAGCCATGTTCTAAGCCCTCCCATCCGCCCTGGGCTTCTGGCAGCAGGAGTGAAAAGAGAGGAGCAGAGCACTGGGACCCGTTTGACAGAAACCGGCTTCCCACGGGAAAGTCTTTCTCCACGGGCAGACATGCTCCCAGGTGCCTGTGGCAAGGGGAAGGAAATGCCATACACTGACCTGGAAGAGACCACAGGGCCCAGGCACAGTATGAACCCTTCCCTCACCCCGGCGGTTTTGCTAGCAGGAGATCAACCCCAACGAACACAGCCCGGAGACCCCTGAGGCAAAAACGGCTTCTGACGAAAAATAGGCGCTTGCTGTTGAACACTTATCCCAAGTGGGGGTAGCCAGCTCAACAAAATGCCACACACCCAGGTGTAAGAAACAACATTGCCCAGCCATGGTCTAAGCCCCTCACCTCGTCCCTGTGTATTGGGGAGCCGGAGGGACAGCCGAGGCCCACGGCCCTGAGACCCCTTTGCAAAAAGCCGGCTTCCCACGGAAACAGTTTTCCTGAGGTGCAGACCCTCTCACAAGGGGTTGTGGCAAGGTAAAGCAAATACCCTCCACTTCTCTGGAAGAAACCACAGTGCCCAGACATGTTCTAAGCCCTCCCATCCTCCCTGGGCTTCTGGCAGCAGGAGTGAAAAGAGAGGAGCAGAGCACTGGGACCCGTTTGACAAAAACCGGCTTCCCACGGGAAAGTCTTTCTCCACGGGCAGACATGCTCCCAGGTGCCTGTGGCAAGGGGAAGGAAATGCCATACACTGACCTGGAAGAGAACACAGGGCCCAGGCACAGTCTGAACCCTTCGCTCAACCCGGCGGTTTTGCTAGCAGGAGTTCAACCCCAACAAACACAGCCCGGAGACCCCTGAGGCAAAAACGGCTTCTGACGAACAATAGGCGCTTGCTGTGGAACACCTATCCCAAGTGGGGGTAGCCAGCTCAACAAAATGCCACACACCCAGGTGTAAGAAACAACATTGCCCAGCCATGGTCTAAGCCCCTCACCTCGTCCCTGTGCTTTGGGGAGCCGGAGGGACAGCCGAGGCGCACGGCCCTGAGACCCCTTTGCAAAAAGCCGGCTTCCCACGGAAACAGTTTTCCTGAGGTGCAGACCCTCTCACAAGTGGTTGTGGCAAGGTAAAGCAAATGCCCTCCACTTCTCTGGAAGAAACCACAGTGCCCAGCCATGTTCTAAGCCCTCCCATCCGCCCTGGGCTTCTGGCAGCAGGAGTGAAAAGAGAGGAGCAGAGCACTGGGACCCGTTTGACAGAAACCGGCTTCCCACGGGAAAGTCTTTCTCCACGGGCAGACATGCTCCCAGGTGCCTGTGGCAAGGGGAAGGAAATGCCATACACTGACCTGGAAGAGACCACAGGGCCCAGGCACAGTATGAACCCTTCCCTCACCCCGGCGGTTTTGCTAGCAGGAGTTCAACCCCAACGAACACAGCCCGGAGACCCCTGAGGCAAAAACGGCTTCTGACGAAAAATAGGCGCTTGCTGTTGAACACTTATCCCAAGTGGGGGTAGCCAGCTCAACAAAATGCCACACACCCAGGTGTAAGAAACAACATTGCCCAGCCATGGTCTAAGCCCCTCACCTCGTCCCTGTGTATTGGGGAGCCGGAGGGACAGCCGAGGCCCACGGCCCTGAGACCCCTTTGCAAAAAGCCGGCTTCCCACGGAAACAGTTTTCCTGAGGTGCAGCCCCTCTCACAAGTGGTTGTGGCAAGGTAAAGCAAATGCCCTCCACTTCTCTGGAAGAAACCACAGTGCCCAGCCATGTTCTAAGCCCTCCCATCCTCCCTGGGCTTCTGGCAGCAGGAGTGAAAAGAGAGGAGCAGAGCACTGGGACCCGTTTGACAAAAACCGGCTTCCCACGGGAAAGTCTTTCTCCACGGGCAGACATGCTCCCAGGTGCCTGTGGCAAGGGGAAGGAAATGCCATACACTGACCTGGAAGAGACCACAGGGCCCAGGCACAGTATGAACCCTTCCCTCACCCCGGCGGTTTTGCTAGCAGGAGATCAACCCCAACGAACACAGCCCGGAGACCCCTGAGGCAAAAACGGCTTCTGACGAAAAATAGGCGCTTGCTGTTGAACACTTATCCCAAGTGGGGGTAGCCAGCTCAACAAAATGCCACACACCCAGGTGTAAGAAACAACATTGCCCAGCCATGGTCTAAGCCCCTCACCTCGTCCCTGTGTATTGGGGAGCCGGAGGGACAGCCGAGGCCCACGGCCCTGAGACCCCTTTGCAAAAAGCCGGCTTCCCACGGAAACAGTTTTCCTGAGGTGCAGACCCTCTCACAAGGGGTTGTGGCAAGGTAAAGCAAATACCCTCCACTTCTCTGGAAGAAACCACAGTGCCCAGACATGTTCTAAGCCCTCCCATCCTCCCTGGGCTTCTGGCAGCAGGAGTGAAAAGAGAGGAGCAGAGCACTGGGACCCGTTTGACAAAAACCGGCTTCCCACGGGAAAGTCTTTCTCCACGGGCAGACATGCTCCCAGGTGCCTGTGGCAAGGGGAAGGAAATGCCATACACTGACCTGGAAGAGAACACAGGGCCCAGGCACAGTCTGAACCCTTCGCTCAACCCGGCGGTTTTGCTAGCAGGAGTTCAACCCCAACAAACACAGCCCGGAGACCCCTGAGGCAAAAACGGCTTCTGACGAACAATAGGCGCTTGCTGTGGAACACCTATCCCAAGTGGGGGTAGCCAGCTCAACAAAATGCCACACACCCAGGTGTAAGAAACAACATTGCCCAGCCATGGTCTAAGCCCCTCACCTCGTCCCTGTGCTTTGGGGAGCCGGAGGGACAGCCGAGGCGCACGGCCCTGAGACCCGTTTGCAAAAAGCCGGCTTCCCACGGAAACAGTTTTCCTGAGGTGCAGACCCTCTCACAAGTGGTTGTGGCAAGGTAAAGCAAATGCCCTCCACTTCTCTGGAAGAAACCACAGTGCCCAGCCATGTTCTAAGCCCTCCCATCCGCCCTGGGCTTCTGGCAGCAGGAGTGAAAAGAGAGGAGCAGAGCACTGGGACCCGTTTGACAGAAACCGGCTTCCCACGGGAAAGTCTTTCTCCACGGGCAGACATGCTCCCAGGTGCCTGTGGCAAGGGGAAGGAAATGCCATACACTGACCTGGAAGAGACCACAGGGCCCAGGCACAGTATGAACCCTTCCCTCACCCCGGCGGTTTTGCTAGCAGGAGATCAACCCCAACGAACACAGCCCGGAGACCCCTGAGGCAAAAACGGCTTCTGACGAAAAATAGGCGCTTGCTGTTGAACACTTATCCCAAGTGGGGGTAGCCAGCTCAACAAAATGCCACACACCCAGGTGTAAGAAACAACATTGCCCAGCCATGGTCTAAGCCCCTCACCTCGTCCCTGTGTATTGGGGAGCCGGAGGGACAGCCGAGGCCCACGGCCCTGAGACCCCTTTGCAAAAAGCCGGCTTCCCACGGAAACAGTTTTCCTGAGGTGCAGCCCCTCTCACAAGTGGTTGTGGCAAGGTAAAGCAAATGCCCTCCACTTCTCTGGAAGAAACCACAGTGCCCAGCCATGTTCTAAGCCCTCCCATCCTCCCTGGGCTTCTGGCAGCAGGAGTGAAAAGAGAGGAGCAGAGCACTGGGACCCGTTTGACAAAAACCGGCTTCCCACGGGAAAGTCTTTCTCCACGGGCAGACATGCTCCCAGGTGCCTGTGGCAAGGGGAAGGAAATGCCATACACTGACCTGGAAGAGACCACAGGGCCCAGGCACAGTATGAACCCTTCCCTCACCCCGGCGGTTTTGCTAGCAGGAGTTCAACCCCAGCGAACACAGCCCGGAGACCCCTGAGACAAAAACGGCTTCTGACGAAAAATAGGCGCTTGCTGTTGAACACTTATCCCAAGTGGGGGTAGCCAGCTCGAAAAAATGCCACACACCCAGGTGTAAGAAACAACATTGCCCAGCCATGGTCTAAGCCCCTCACCTCGTCCCTGTGTATTGGGGAGCCGGAGGGACAGCCGAGGCCCACGGCCCTGAGACCCCTTTGCAAAAAGCCGGCTTCCCACGGAAACAGTTTTCCTGAGGTGCAGACCCTCTCACAAGGGGTTGTGGCAAGGTAAAGCAAATACCCTCCACTTCTCTGGAAGAAACCACAGTGCCCAGCCATGTTCTAAACCCTCCCATCCGCCCTGGGCTTCTGGCAGCAGGAGTGAAAAGAGAGGAGCAGAGCACTGGGACCCGTTTGACAGAAACCGGCTTCCCACGGGAAAGTCTTTCTCCACGGGCAGACATGCTCCCAGGTGCCTGTGGCAAGGGGAAGGAAATGCCATACACTGACCTGGAAGAGACCACAGGGCCCAGGCACAGTATGAACCCTTCCCTCACCCCGGCGGTTTTGCTAGCAGGAGATCAACCCCAACGAACACAGCCCGGAGACCCCTGAGGCAAAAACGGCTTCTGACGAAAAATAGGCGCTTGCTGTTGAACACTTATCCCAAGTGGGGGTAGCCAGCTCAACAAAATGCCACACACCCAGGTGTAAGAAACAACATTGCCCAGCCATGGTCTAAGCCCCTCACCTCGTCCCTGTGTATTGGGGAGCCGGAGGGACAGCCGAGGCCCACGGCCCTGAGACCCCTTTGCAAAAAGCCGGCTTCCCACGGAAACAGTTTTCCTGAGGTGCAGACCCTCTCACAAGGGGTTGTGGCAAGGTAAAGCAAATACCCTCCACTTCTCTGGAAGAAACCACAGTGCCCAGACATGTTCTAAGCCCTCCCATCCTCCCTGGGCTTCTGGCAGCAGGAGTGAAAAGAGAGGAGCAGAGCACTGGGACCCGTTTGACAAAAACCGGCTTCCCACGGGAAAGTCTTTCTCCACGGGCAGACATGCTCCCAGGTGCCTGTGGCAAGGGGAAGGAAATGCCATACACTGACCTGGAAGAGAACACAGGGCCCAGGCACAGTCTGAACCCTTCGCTCAACCCGGCGGTTTTGCTAGCAGGAGTTCAACCCCAACAAACACAGCCCGGAGACCCCTGAGGCAAAAACGGCTTCCGACGAACAATAGGCGCTTGCTGTGGAACACCTATCCCAAGTGGGGGTAGCCAGCTCAACAAAATGCCACACACCCAGGTGTAAGAAACAACATTGCCCAGCCATGGTCTAAGCCCCTCACCTCGTCCCTGTGCTTTGGGGAGCCGGAGGGACAGCCGAGGCGCACGGCCCTGAGACCCGTTTGCAAAAAGCCGGCTTCCCACGGAAACAGTTTTCCTGAGGTGCAGACCCTCTCACAAGTGGTTGTGGCAAGGTAAAGCAAATGCCCTCCACTTCTCTGGAAGAAACCACAGTGCCCAGCCATGTTCTAAGCCCTCCCATCCGCCCTGGGCTTCTGGCAGCAGGAGTGAAAAGAGAGGAGCAGAGCACTGGGACCCGTTTGACAGAAACCGGCTTCCCACGGGAAAGTCTTTCTCCACGGGCAGACATGCTCCCAGGTGCCTGTGGCAAGGGGAAGGAAATGCCATACACTGACCTGGAAGAGACCACAGGGCCCAGGCACAGTATGAACCCTTCCCTCACCCCGGCGGTTTTGCTAGCAGGAGTTCAACCCCAACGAACACAGCCCGGAGACCCCTGAGGCAAAAACGGCTTCTGACGAAAAATAGGCGCTTGCTGTTGAACACTTATCCCAAGTGGGGGTAGCCAGCTCAACAAAATGCCACACACCCAGGTGTAAGAAACAACATTGCCCAGCCATGGTCTAAGCCCCTCACCTCGTCCCTGTGTATTGGGGAGCCGGAGGGACAGCCGAGGCCCACGGCCCTGAGACCCCTTTGCAAAAAGCCGGCTTCCCACGGAAACAGTTTTCCTGAGGTGCAGCCCCTCTCACAAGTGGTTGTGGCAAGGTAAAGCAAATGCCCTCCACTTCTCTGGAAGAAACCACAGTGCCCAGCCATGTTCTAAGCCCTCCCATCCTCCCTGGGCTTCTGGCAGCAGGAGTGAAAAGAGAGGAGCAGAGCACTGGGACCCGTTTGACAAAAACCGGCTTCCCACGGGAAAGTCTTTCTCCACGGGCAGACATGCTCCCAGGTGCCTGTGGCAAGGGGAAGGAAATGCCATACACTGACCTGGAAGAGACCACAGGGCCCAGGCACAGTATGAACCCTTCCCTCACCCCGGCGGTTTTGCTAGCAGGAGTTCAACCCCAGCGAACACAGCCCGGAGACCCCTGAGACAAAAACGGCTTCTGACGAAAAATAGGCGCTTGCTGTTGAACACTTATCCCAAGTGGGGGTAGCCAGCTCGAAAAAATGCCACACACCCAGGTGTAAGAAACAACATTGCCCAGCCATGGTCTAAGCCCCTCACCTCGTCCCTGTGTATTGGGGAGCCGGAGGGACAGCCGAGGCCCACGGCCCTGAGACCCCTTTGCAAAAAGCCGGCTTCCCACGGAAACAGTTTTCCTGAGGTGCAGACCCTCTCACAAGGGGTTGTGGCAAGGTAAAGCAAATACCCTCCACTTCTCTGGAAGAAACCACAGTGCCCAGCCATGTTCTAAGCCCTCCCATCCGCCCTGGGCTTCTGGCAGCAGGAGTGAAAAGAGAGGAGCAGAGCACTGGGACCCGTTTGACAGAAACCGGCTTCCCACGGGAAAGTCTTTCTCCACGGGCAGACATGCTCCCAGGTGCCTGTGGCAAGGGGAAGGAAATGCCATACACTGACCTGGAAGAGACCACAGGGCCCAGGCACAGTATGAACCCTTCCCTCACCCCGGCGGTTTTGCTAGCAGGAGATCAACCCCAACGAACACAGCCCGGAGACCCCTGAGGCAAAAACGGCTTCTGACGAAAAATAGGCGCTTGCTGTTGAACACTTATCCCAAGTGGGGGTAGCCAGCTCAACAAAATGCCACACACCCAGGTGTAAGAAACAACATTGCCCAGCCATGGTCTAAGCCCCTCACCTCGTCCCTGTGTATTGGGGAGCCGGAGGGACAGCCGAGGCCCACGGCCCTGAGACCCCTTTGCAAAAAGCCGGCTTCCCACGGAAACAGTTTTCCTGAGGTGCAGACCCTCTCACAAGGGGTTGTGGCAAGGTAAAGCAAATACCCTCCACTTCTCTGGAAGAAACCACAGTGCCCAGACATGTTCTAAGCCCTCCCATCCTCCCTGGGCTTCTGGCAGCAGGAGTGAAAAGAGAGGAGCAGAGCACTGGGACCCGTTTGACAAAAACCGGCTTCCCACGGGAAAGTCTTTCTCCACGGGCAGACATGCTCCCAGGTGCCTGTGGCAAGGGGAAGGAAATGCCATACACTGACCTGGAAGAGAACACAGGGCCCAGGCACAGTCTGAACCCTTCGCTCAACCCGGCGGTTTTGCTAGCAGGAGTTCAACCCCAACAAACACAGCCCGGAGACCCCTGAGGCAAAAACGGCTTCTGACGAACAATAGGCGCTTGCTGTGGAACACCTATCCCAAGTGGGGGTAGCCAGCTCAACAAAATGCCACACACCCAGGTGTAAGAAACAACATTGCCCAGCCATGGTCTAAGCCCCTCACCTCGTCCCTGTGCTTTGGGGAACCGGAGGGACAGCCGAGGCGCACGGCCCTGAGACCCGTTTGCAAAAAGCCGGCTTCCCACGGAAACAGTTTTCCTGAGGTGCAGACCCTCTCACAAGTGGTTGTGGCAAGGTAAAGCAAATGCCCTCCACTTCTCTGGAAGAAACCACAGTGCCCAGCCATGTTCTAAGCCCTCCCATCCGCCCTGGGCTTCTGGCAGCAGGAGTGAAAAGAGAGGAGCAGAGCACTGGGACCCGTTTGACAGAAACCGGCTTCCCACGGGAAAGTCTTTCTCCACGGGCAGACATGCTCCCAGGTGCCTGTGGCAAGGGGAAGGAAATGCCATACACTGACCTGGAAGAGACCACAGGGCCCAGGCACAGTATGAACCCTTCCCTCACCCCGGCGGTTTTGCTAGCAGGAGTTCAACCCCAACGAACACAGCCCGGAGACCCCTGAGGCAAAAACGGCTTCTGACGAAAAATAGGCGCTTGCTGTTGAACACTTATCCCAAGTGGGGGTAGCCAGCTCAACAAAATGCCACACACCCAGGTGTAAGAAACAACATTGCCCAGCCATGGTCTAAGCCCCTCACCTCGTCCCTGTGTATTGGGGAGCCGGAGGGACAGCCGAGGCCCACGGCCCTGAGACCCCTTTGCAAAAAGCCGGCTTCCCACGGAAACAGTTTTCCTGAGGTGCAGCCCCTCTCACAAGTGGTTGTGGCAAGGTAAAGCAAATGCCCTCCACTTCTCTGGAAGAAACCACAGTGCCCAGCCATGTTCTAAGCCCTCCCATCCTCCCTGGGCTTCTGGCAGCAGGAGTGAAAAGAGAGGAGCAGAGCACTGGGACCCGTTTGACAAAAACCGGCTTCCCACGGGAAAGTCTTTCTCCACGGGCAGACATGCTCCCAGGTGCCTGTGGCAAGGGGAAGGAAATGCCATACACTGACCTGGAAGAGACCACAGGGCCCAGGCACAGTATGAACCCTTCCCTCACCCCGGCGGTTTTGCTAGCAGGAGTTCAACCCCAGCGAACACAGCCCGGAGACCCCTGAGACAAAAACGGCTTCTGACGAAAAATAGGCGCTTGCTGTTGAACACTTATCCCAAGTGGGGGTAGCCAGCTCGAAAAAATGCCACACACCCAGGTGTAAGAAACAACATTGCCCAGCCATGGTCTAAGCCCCTCACCTCGTCCCTGTGTATTGGGGAGCCGGAGGGACAGCCGAGGCCCACGGCCCTGAGACCCCTTTGCAAAAAGCCGGCTTCCCACGGAAACAGTTTTCCTGAGGTGCAGACCCTCTCACAAGGGGTTGTGGCAAGGTAAAGCAAATACCCTCCACTTCTCTGGAAGAAACCACAGTGCCCAGCCATGTTCTAAGCCCTCCCATCCGCCCTGGGCTTCTGGCAGCAGGAGTGAAAAGAGAGGAGCAGAGCACTGGGACCCGTTTGACAGAAACCGGCTTCCCACGGGAAAGTCTTTCTCCACGGGCAGACATGCTCCCAGGTGCCTGTGGCAAGGGGAAGGAAATGCCATACACTGACCTGGAAGAGACCACAGGGCCCAGGCACAGTATGAACCCTTCCCTCACCCCGGCGGTTTTGCTAGCAGGAGATCAACCCCAACGAACACAGCCCGGAGACCCCTGAGGCAAAAACGGCTTCTGACGAAAAATAGGCGCTTGCTGTTGAACACTTATCCCAAGTGGGGGTAGCCAGCTCAACAAAATGCCACACACCCAGGTGTAAGAAACAACATTGCCCAGCCATGGTCTAAGCCCCTCACCTCGTCCCTGTGTATTGGGGAGCCGGAGGGACAGCCGAGGCCCACGGCCCTGAGACCCCTTTGCAAAAAGCCGGCTTCCCACGGAAACAGTTTTCCTGAGGTGCAGACCCTCTCACAAGGGGTTGTGGCAAGGTAAAGCAAATACCCTCCACTTCTCTGGAAGAAACCACAGTGCCCAGACATGTTCTAAGCCCTCCCATCCTCCCTGGGCTTCTGGCAGCAGGAGTGAAAAGAGAGGAGCAGAGCACTGGGACCCGTTTGACAAAAACCGGCTTCCCACGGGAAAGTCTTTCTCCACGGGCAGACATGCTCCCAGGTGCCTGTGGCAAGGGGAAGGAAATGCCATACACTGACCTGGAAGAGAACACAGGGCCCAGGCACAGTCTGAACCCTTCGCTCAACCCGGCGGTTTTGCTAGCAGGAGTTCAACCCCAACAAACACAGCCCGGAGACCCCTGAGGCAAAAACAGCTTCTGACGAACAATAGGCGCTTGCTGTGGAACACCTATCCCAAGTGGGGGTAGCCAGCTCAACAAAATGCCACACACCCAGGTGTAAGAAACAACATTGCCCAGCCATGGTCTAAGCCCCTCACCTCGTCCCTGTGCTTTGGGGAGCCGGAGGGACAGCCGAGGCGCACGGCCCTGAGACCCCTTTGCAAAAAGCCGGCTTCCCACGGAAACAGTTTTCCTGAGGTGCAGACCCTCTCACAAGTGGTTGTGGCAAGGTAAAGCAAATGCCCTCCACTTCTCTGGAAGAAACCACAGTGCCCAGCCATGTTCTAAGCCCTCCCATCCGCCCTGGGCTTCTGGCAGCAGGAGTGAAAAGAGAGGAGCAGAGCACTGGGACCCGTTTGACAGAAACCGGCTTCCCACGGGAAAGTCTTTCTCCACGGGCAGACATGCTCCCAGGTGCCTGTGGCAAGGGGAAGGAAATGCCATACACTGACCTGGAAGAGACCACAGGGCCCAGGCACAGTATGAACCCTTCCCTCACCCCGGCGGTTTTGCTAGCAGGAGTTCAACCCCAACGAACACAGCCCGGAGACCCCTGAGGCAAAAACGGCTTCTGACGAAAAATAGGCGCTTGCTGTTGAACACTTATCCCAAGTGGGGGTAGCCAGCTCAACAAAATGCCACACACCCAGGTGTAAGAAACAACATTGCCCAGCCATGGTCTAAGCCCCTCACCTCGTCCCTGTGTATTGGGGAGCCGGAGGGACAGCCGAGGCCCACGGCCCTGAGACCCCTTTGCAAAAAGCCGGCTTCCCACGGAAACAGTTTTCCTGAGGTGCAGCCCCTCTCACAAGTGGTTGTGGCAAGGTAAAGCAAATGCCCTCCACTTCTCTGGAAGAAACCACAGTGCCCAGCCATGTTCTAAGCCCTCCCATCCTCCCTGGGCTTCTGGCAGCAGGAGTGAAAAGAGAGGAGCAGAGCACTGGGACCCGTTTGACAAAAACCGGCTTCCCACGGGAAAGTCTTTCTCCACGGGCAGACATGCTCCCAGGTGCCTGTGGCAAGGGGAAGGAAATGCCATACACTGACCTGGAAGAGACCACAGGGCCCAGGCACAGTATGAACCCTTCCCTCACCCCGGCGGTTTTGCTAGCAGGAGTTCAACCCCAGCGAACACAGCCCGGAGACCCCTGAGACAAAAACGGCTTCTGACGAAAAATAGGCGCTTGCTGTTGAACACTTATCCCAAGTGGGGGTAGCCAGCTCGAAAAAATGCCACACACCCAGGTGTAAGAAACAACATTGCCCAGCCATGGTCTAAGCCCCTCACCTCGTCCCTGTGTATTGGGGAGCCGGAGGGACAGCCGAGGCCCACGGCCCTGAGACCCCTTTGCAAAAAGCCGGCTTCCCACGGAAACAGTTTTCCTGAGGTGCAGACCCTCTCACAAGGGGTTGTGGCAAGGTAAAGCAAATACCCTCCACTTCTCTGGAAGAAACCACAGTGCCCAGCCATGTTCTAAGCCCTCCCATCCGCCCTGGGCTTCTGGCAGCAGGAGTGAAAAGAGAGGAGCAGAGCACTGGGACCCGTTTGACAGAAACCGGCTTCCCACGGGAAAGTCTTTCTCCACGGGCAGACATGCTCCCAGGTGCCTGTGGCAAGGGGAAGGAAATGCCATACACTGACCTGGAAGAGACCACAGGGCCCAGGCACAGTATGAACCCTTCCCTCACCCCGGCGGTTTTGCTAGCAGGAGATCAACCCCAACGAACACAGCCCGGAGACCCCTGAGGCAAAAACGGCTTCTGACGAAAAATAGGCGCTTGCTGTTGAACACTTATCCCAAGTGGGGGTAGCCAGCTCAACAAAATGCCACACACCCAGGTGTAAGAAACAACATTGCCCAGCCATGGTCTAAGCCCCTCACCTCGTCCCTGTGTATTGGGGAGCCGGAGGGACAGCCGAGGCCCACGGCCCTGAGACCCCTTTGCAAAAAGCCGGCTTCCCACGGAAACAGTTTTCCTGAGGTGCAGACCCTCTCACAAGGGGTTGTGGCAAGGTAAAGCAAATACCCTCCACTTCTCTGGAAGAAACCACAGTGCCCAGACATGTTCTAAGCCCTCCCATCCTCCCTGGGCTTCTGGCAGCAGGAGTGAAAAGAGAGGAGCAGAGCACTGGGACCCGTTTGACAAAAACCGGCTTCCCACGGGAAAGTCTTTCTCCACGGGCAGACATGCTCCCAGGTGCCTGTGGCAAGGGGAAGGAAATGCCATACACTGACCTGGAAGAGAACACAGGGCCCAGGCACAGTCTGAACCCTTCGCTCAACCCGGCGGTTTTGCTAGCAGGAGTTCAACCCCAACAAACACAGCCCGGAGACCCCTGAGGCAAAAACGGCTTCTGACGAACAATAGGCGCTTGCTGTGGAACACCTATCCCAAGTGGGGGTAGCCAGCTCAACAAAATGCCACACACCCAGGTGTAAGAAACAACATTGCCCAGCCATGGTCTAAGCCCCTCACCTCGTCCCTGTGCTTTGGGGAGCCGGAGGGACAGCCGAGGCGCACGGCCCTGAGACCCCTTTGCAAAAAGCCGGCTTCCCACGGAAACAGTTTTCCTGAGGTGCAGACCCTCTCACAAGTGGTTGTGGCAAGGTAAAGCAAATGCCCTCCACTTCTCTGGAAGAAACCACAGTGCCCAGCCATGTTCTAAGCCCTCCCATCCGCCCTGGGCTTCTGGCAGCAGGAGTGAAAAGAGAGGAGCAGAGCACTGGGACCCGTTTGACAGAAACCGGCTTCCCACGGGAAAGTCTTTCTCCACGGGCAGACATGCTCCCAGGTGCCTGTGGCAAGGGGAAGGAAATGCCATACACTGACCTGGAAGAGACCACAGGGCCCAGGCACAGTATGAACCCTTCCCTCACCCCGGCGGTTTTGCTAGCAGGAGTTCAACCCCAACGAACACAGCCCGGAGACCCCTGAGGCAAAAACGGCTTCTGACGAAAAATAGGCGCTTGCTGTTGAACACTTATCCCAAGTGGGGGTAGCCAGCTCAACAAAATGCCACACACCCAGGTGTAAGAAACAACATTGCCCAGCCATGGTCTAAGCCCCTCACCTCGTCCCTGTGTATTGGGGAGCCGGAGGGACAGCCGAGGCCCACGGCCCTGAGACCCCTTTGCAAAAAGCCGGCTTCCCACGGAAACAGTTTTCCTGAGGTGCAGCCCCTCTCACAAGTGGTTGTGGCAAGGTAAAGCAAATGCCCTCCACTTCTCTGGAAGAAACCACAGTGCCCAGCCATGTTCTAAGCCCTCCCATCCTCCCTGGGCTTCTGGCAGCAGGAGTGAAAAGAGAGGAGCAGAGCACTGGGACCCGTTTGACAAAAACCGGCTTCCCACGGGAAAGTCTTTCTCCACGGGCAGACATGCTCCCAGGTGCCTGTGGCAAGGGGAAGGAAATGCCATACACTGACCTGGAAGAGACCACAGGGCCCAGGCACAGTATGAACCCTTCCCTCACCCCGGCGGTTTTGCTAGCAGGAGTTCAACCCCAGCGAACACAGCCCGGAGACCCCTGAGACAAAAACGGCTTCTGACGAAAAATAGGCGCTTGCTGTTGAACACTTATCCCAAGTGGGGGTAGCCAGCTCGAAAAAATGCCACACACCCAGGTGTAAGAAACAACATTGCCCAGCCATGGTCTAAGCCCCTCACCTCGTCCCTGTGTATTGGGGAGCCGGAGGGACAGCCGAGGCCCACGGCCCTGAGACCCCTTTGCAAAAAGCCGGCTTCCCACGGAAACAGTTTTCCTGAGGTGCAGACCCTCTCACAAGGGGTTGTGGCAAGGTAAAGCAAATACCCTCCACTTCTCTGGAAGAAACCACAGTGCCCAGCCATGTTCTAAGCCCTCCCATCCGCCCTGGGCTTCTGGCAGCAGGAGTGAAAAGAGAGGAGCAGAGCACTGGGACCCGTTTGACAGAAACCGGCTTCCCACGGGAAAGTCTTTCTCCACGGGCAGACATGCTCCCAGGTGCCTGTGGCAAGGGGAAGGAAATGCCATACACTGACCTGGAAGAGACCACAGGGCCCAGGCACAGTATGAACCCTTCCCTCACCCCGGCGGTTTTGCTAGCAGGAGATCAACCCCAACGAACACAGCCCGGAGACCCCTGAGGCAAAAACGGCTTCTGACGAAAAATAGGCGCTTGCTGTTGAACACTTATCCCAAGTGGGGGTAGCCAGCTCAACAAAATGCCACACACCCAGGTGTAAGAAACAACATTGCCCAGCCATGGTCTAAGCCCCTCACCTCGTCCCTGTGTATTGGGGAGCCGGAGGGACAGCCGAGGCCCACGGCCCTGAGACCCCTTTGCAAAAAGCCGGCTTCCCACGGAAACAGTTTTCCTGAGGTGCAGACCCTCTCACAAGGGGTTGTGGCAAGGTAAAGCAAATACCCTCCACTTCTCTGGAAGAAACCACAGTGCCCAGACATGTTCTAAGCCCTCCCATCCTCCCTGGGCTTCTGGCAGCAGGAGTGAAAAGAGAGGAGCAGAGCACTGGGACCCGTTTGACAAAAACCGGCTTCCCACGGGAAAGTCTTTCTCCACGGGCAGACATGCTCCCAGGTGCCTGTGGCAAGGGGAAGGAAATGCCATACACTGACCTGGAAGAGAACACAGGGCCCAGGCACAGTCTGAACCCTTCGCTCAACCCGGCGGTTTTGCTAGCAGGAGTTCAACCCCAACAAACACAGCCCGGAGACCCCTGAGGCAAAAACGGCTTCTGACGAACAATAGGCGCTTGCTGTGGAACACCTATCCCAAGTGGGGGTAGCCAGCTCAACAAAATGCCACACACCCAGGTGTAAGAAACAACATTGCCCAGCCATGGTCTAAGCCCCTCACCTCGTCCCTGTGCTTTGGGGAGCCGGAGGGACAGCCGAGGCGCACGGCCCTGAGACCCCTTTGCAAAAAGCCGGCTTCCCACGGAAACAGTTTTCCTGAGGTGCAGACCCTCTCACAAGTGGTTGTGGCAAGGTAAAGCAAATGCCCTCCACTTCTCTGGAAGAAACCACAGTGCCCAGCCATGTTCTAAGCCCTCCCATCCGCCCTGGGCTTCTGGCAGCAGGAGTGAAAAGAGAGGAGCAGAGCACTGGGACCCGTTTGACAGAAACCGGCTTCCCACGGGAAAGTCTTTCTCCACGGGCAGACATGCTCCCAGGTGCCTGTGGCAAGGGGAAGGAAATGCCATACACTGACCTGGAAGAGACCACAGGGCCCAGGCACAGTATGAACCCTTCCCTCACCCCGGCGGTTTTGCTAGCAGGAGTTCAACCCCAACGAACACAGCCCGGAGACCCCTGAGGCAAAAACGGCTTCTGACGAAAAATAGGCGCTTGCTGTTGAACACTTATCCCAAGTGGGGGTAGCCAGCTCAACAAAATGCCACACACCCAGGTGTAAGAAACAACATTGCCCAGCCATGGTCTAAGCCCCTCACCTCGTCCCTGTGTATTGGGGAGCCGGAGGGACAGCCGAGGCCCACGGCCCTGAGACCCCTTTGCAAAAAGCCGGCTTCCCACGGAAACAGTTTTCCTGAGGTGCAGCCCCTCTCACAAGTGGTTGTGGCAAGGTAAAGCAAATGCCCTCCACTTCTCTGGAAGAAACCACAGTGCCCAGCCATGTTCTAAGCCCTCCCATCCTCCCTGGGCTTCTGGCAGCAGGAGTGAAAAGAGAGGAGCAGAGCACTGGGACCCGTTTGACAAAAACCGGCTTCCCACGGGAAAGTCTTTCTCCACGGGCAGACATGCTCCCAGGTGCCTGTGGCAAGGGGAAGGAAATGCCATACACTGACCTGGAAGAGACCACAGGGCCCAGGCACAGTATGAACCCTTCCCTCACCCCGGCGGTTTTGCTAGCAGGAGTTCAACCCCAGCGAACACAGCCCGGAGACCCCTGAGACAAAAACGGCTTCTGACGAAAAATAGGCGCTTGCTGTTGAACACTTATCCCAAGTGGGGGTAGCCAGCTCGAAAAAATGCCACACACCCAGGTGTAAGAAACAACATTGCCCAGCCATGGTCTAAGCCCCTCACCTCGTCCCTGTGTATTGGGGAGCCGGAGGGACAGCCGAGGCCCACGGCCCTGAGACCCCTTTGCAAAAAGCCGGCTTCCCACGGAAACAGTTTTCCTGAGGTGCAGACCCTCTCACAAGGGGTTGTGGCAAGGTAAAGCAAATACCCTCCACTTCTCTGGAAGAAACCACAGTGCCCAGCCATGTTCTAAGCCCTCCCATCCGCCCTGGGCTTCTGGCAGCAGGAGTGAAAAGAGAGGAGCAGAGCACTGGGACCCGTTTGACAGAAACCGGCTTCCCACGGGAAAGTCTTTCTCCACGGGCAGACATGCTCCCAGGTGCCTGTGGCAAGGGGAAGGAAATGCCATACACTGACCTGGAAGAGACCACAGGGCCCAGGCACAGTATGAACCCTTCCCTCACCCCGGCGGTTTTGCTAGCAGGAGATCAACCCCAACGAACACAGCCCGGAGACCCCTGAGGCAAAAACGGCTTCTGACGAAAAATAGGCGCTTGCTGTTGAACACTTATCCCAAGTGGGGGTAGCCAGCTCAACAAAATGCCACACACCCAGGTGTAAGAAACAACATTGCCCAGCCATGGTCTAAGCCCCTCACCTCGTCCCTGTGTATTGGGGAGCCGGAGGGACAGCCGAGGCCCACGGCCCTGAGACCCCTTTGCAAAAAGCCGGCTTCCCACGGAAACAGTTTTCCTGAGGTGCAGACCCTCTCACAAGGGGTTGTGGCAAGGTAAAGCAAATACCCTCCACTTCTCTGGAAGAAACCACAGTGCCCAGACATGTTCTAAGCCCTCCCATCCTCCCTGGGCTTCTGGCAGCAGGAGTGAAAAGAGAGGAGCAGAGCACTGGGACCCGTTTGACAAAAACCGGCTTCCCACGGGAAAGTCTTTCTCCACGGGCAGACATGCTCCCAGGTGCCTGTGGCAAGGGGAAGGAAATGCCATACACTGACCTGGAAGAGAACACAGGGCCCAGGCACAGTCTGAACCCTTCGCTCAACCCGGCGGTTTTGCTAGCAGGAGTTCAACCCCAACAAACACAGCCCGGAGACCCCTGAGGCAAAAACGGCTTCTGACGAACAATAGGCGCTTGCTGTGGAACACCTATCCCAAGTGGGGGTAGCCAGCTCAACAAAATGCCACACACCCAGGTGTAAGAAACAACATTGCCCAGCCATGGTCTAAGCCCCTCACCTCGTCCCTGTGCTTTGGGGAGCCGGAGGGACAGCCGAGGCGCACGGCCCTGAGACCCCTTTGCAAAAAGCCGGCTTCCCACGGAAACAGTTTTCCTGAGGTGCAGACCCTCTCACAAGTGGTTGTGGCAAGGTAAAGCAAATGCCCTCCACTTCTCTGGAAGAAACCACAGTGCCCAGCCATGTTCTAAGCCCTCCCATCCGCCCTGGGCTTCTGGCAGCAGGAGTGAAAAGAGAGGAGCAGAGCACTGGGACCCGTTTGACAGAAACCGGCTTCCCACGGGAAAGTCTTTCTCCACGGGCAGACATGCTCCCAGGTGCCTGTGGCAAGGGGAAGGAAATGCCATACACTGACCTGGAAGAGACCACAGGGCCCAGGCACAGTATGAACCCTTCCCTCACCCCGGCGGTTTTGCTAGCAGGAGTTCAACCCCAACGAACACAGCCCGGAGACCCCTGAGGCAAAAACGGCTTCTGACGAAAAATAGGCGCTTGCTGTTGAACACTTATCCCAAGTGGGGGTAGCCAGCTCAACAAAATGCCACACACCCAGGTGTAAGAAACAACATTGCCCAGCCATGGTCTAAGCCCCTCACCTCGTCCCTGTGTATTGGGGAGCCGGAGGGACAGCCGAGGCCCACGGCCCTGAGACCCCTTTGCAAAAAGCCGGCTTCCCACGGAAACAGTTTTCCTGAGGTGCAGCCCCTCTCACAAGTGGTTGTGGCAAGGTAAAGCAAATGCCCTCCACTTCTCTGGAAGAAACCACAGTGCCCAGCCATGTTCTAAGCCCTCCCATCCTCCCTGGGCTTCTGGCAGCAGGAGTGAAAAGAGAGGAGCAGAGCACTGGGACCCGTTTGACAAAAACCGGCTTCCCACGGGAAAGTCTTTCTCCACGGGCAGACATGCTCCCAGGTGCCTGTGGCAAGGGGAAGGAAATGCCATACACTGACCTGGAAGAGACCACAGGGCCCAGGCACAGTATGAACCCTTCCCTCACCCCGGCGGTTTTGCTAGCAGGAGTTCAACCCCAGCGAACACAGCCCGGAGACCCCTGAGACAAAAACGGCTTCTGACGAAAAATAGGCGCTTGCTGTTGAACACTTATCCCAAGTGGGGGTAGCCAGCTCGAAAAAATGCCACACACCCAGGTGTAAGAAACAACATTGCCCAGCCATGGTCTAAGCCCCTCACCTCGTCCCTGTGTATTGGGGAGACGGAGGGACAGCCGAGGCCCACGGCCCTGAGACCCCTTTGCAAAAAGCCGGCTTCCCACGGAAACAGTTTTCCTGAGGTGCAGACCCTCTCACAAGGGGCTGTGGCAAGGTAAAGCAAATACCCTCCACTTCTCTGGAAGAAACCACAGTGCCCAGCCATGTTCTAAGCCCTCCCATCCGCCCTGGGCTTCTGGCAGCAGGAGTGAAAAGAGAGGAGCAGAGCACTGGGACCCGTTTGACAGAAACCGGCTTCCCACGGGAAAGTCTTTCTCCACGGGCAGACATGCTCCCAGGTGCCTGTGGCAAGGGGAAGGAAATGCCATACACTGACCTGGAAGAGACCACAGGGCCCAGGCACAGTATGAACCCTTCCCTCACCCCGGCGGTTTTGCTAGCAGGAGTTCAACCCCAACGAACACAGCCCGGAGACCCCTGAGGCAAAAACGGCTTCTGACGAAAAATAGGCGCTTGCTGTTGAACACTTATCCCAAGTGGGGGTAGCCAGCTCAACAAAATGCCACACACCCAGGTGTAAGAAACAACATTGCCCAGCCATGGTCTAAGCCCCTCACCTCGTCCCTGTGTATTGGGGAGCCGGAGGGACAGCCGAGGCCCACGGCCCTGAGACCCCTTTGCAAAAAGCCGGCTTCCCATGGAAACAGTTTTCCTGAGGTGCAGACCCTCTCACAAGGGGTTGTGGCAAGGTAAAGCAAATACCCTCCACTTCTCTGGAAGAAACCACAGTGCCCAGCCATGTTCTAAGCCCTCCCATCCTCCCTGGGCTTCTGGCAGCAGGAGTGAAAAGAGAGGAGCAGAGCACTGGGACCCGTTTGACAAAAACCGGCTTCCCACGGGAAAGTCTTTCTCCACGGGCAGACATGCTCCCAGGTGCCTGTGGCAAGGGGAAGGAAATGCCATACACTGACCTGGAAGAGAACACAGGGCCCAGGCACAGTCTGAACCCTTCGCTCACCCCGGCGGTTTTGCTAGCAGGAGTTCAACCCCAACAAACACAGCCCGGAGACCCCTGAGGCAAAAACGGCTTCTGACGAACAATAGGCGCTTGCTGTGGAACACCTATCCCAAGTGGGGGTAGCCAGCTCAACAAAATGCCACACACCCAGGTGTAAGAAACAACATTGCCCAGCCATGGTCTAAGCCCCTCACCTCGTCCCTGTGCTTTGGGGAGCCGGAGGGACAGCCGAGGCCTATGGCCCTGATTCCCCTTTGCAAATAGCCGGCTTCCCATGGAAACAGTTTTCCTGAGGTGCAGACCCTCTCACAAGTGGTTGTGGCAAGGTAAAGCAAATGCCCTCCACTTCTCTGAAGAAACCACAGAGCCCAGCCATGTTCTAAGCCCTCCCATCCTCCCTGGGCTTCTGGCAGCAGGAGTGAAAAGAGAGGAGCAGAGCACTGGGACCCGTTTGACCAAAACCGTCTTCCCACGGGAAAGTCTTTCTCCACGTGCAGACATGCTCCCAGGTGCCTGTGGCAAGGGGAAGGAAATGCCATACACTGACCTGGAAGAGACCACAGGGCCCAGGCACAGTCTGAACCCTTCCCTCACCCCGGCGGTTTTGCTAGAAGGAGTTCAACCCCAACGAACACAGCCCGGAGACCCCTGAGGCAAAAACGGCTTCTGACGAACAATAGGCGCTTGCTGTGGAACACCTATCCCAAGTGGGGGTAGCCAGGTCAACAAAATGCCACACACCCAGGTGTAAGAAACAACATTGCCCAGCCATGGTCTAAGCCCCTCACCTCGTCCCAGTGCTTTGGGGAGCCGGAGGGACAGCCGAGGCCGATGGCCCTGAGACCCCTTTGCAAAAAGCCAGCTTCCCATGGAAACAGTTTTCCTGAGGTGCAGACCCTCTCACAAGTGGTTGTGCCAAGGTAAAGCAAATGCCCTCCACTTCTCTGGAAGAAACCACAGTGCCCAGCCATGTTCTAAGCCCTCCCATCCTCCCTGGGCTTCTGGCAGCAGGAGTGAAAAGAGAGGAGCAGAGCACTGGGACCCGTTTGACAAAAACCGGCTTCCCACGGGAAAGTCTTTCTCCACGTGCAGACATGCTCCCAGGTGCCTGTGGCAAGGGGAAGGAAATGCCATACACTGACCTGGAAGAGACCACAGGGCCCAGGCACAGTCTGAACGCTTCACTCAACCCGGCGGTTTTGCTAGCAGGAGTTCAACCCCAACGAACACAGCCCGGAGACCCCTGAGGCAAAAACGGCTTCTGACGAACAATAGGCGCTTGCTGTGGAACACCTATCCCAAGTGGGGGTAGCCAGGTCAACAAAATGCCACACACCCAGGTGTAAGAAACAACATTGCCCAGCCATGGTCTAAGCCCCTCACCTCGTCCCTGTGCTTTGGGGAGCCAGAGGGAAAGCCGAGGCCCACGGCCCTGAGACCCCTTTTCAAAAAGCCGGCTTCCCACAGAAACAGTTTTCCTGAGGTGCAGACCCTCTCATAAGTGGTTGTGGCAAGGTAAAGCAAATGCCCTCCACTTCTCTGGAAGAAACCACAGTGCCCAGCCATGTTCTAAGCCCTCCCATCCTCCCTGGGCTTCTGGCAGCAGGAGTGAAAAGAGAGGAGCAGAGCACTGGGACCCGTTTGACAAAAACCGGCTTCCCACGGGAAAGTCTTTCTCCACGGGCAGACATGCTCCCAGGTGCCTGTGGCAAGGGGAAGGAAATGCCATACACTGACCTGGAAGAGACCACAGGGCCCAGGCACAGTATGAACCCTTCCCTCACCCCGGCGGTTTTGCTAGCAGGAGTTCAACCCCAACGAACACAGCCCGGAGACCCCTGAGGCAAAAACGGCTTCTGACGAAAAATAGGCGCTTGCTGTTGAACACTTATCCCAAGTGGGGGTAGCCAGCTCAACAAAATGCCACACACCCAGGTGTAAGAAACAACATTGCCCAGCCATGGTCTAAGCCCCTCACCTCGTCCCTGTGTATTGGGGAGCCGGAGGGACAGCCGAGGCCCACGGCCCTGAGACCCCTTTGCAAAAAGCCGGCTTCCCACGGAAACAGTTTTCCTGAGGTGCAGCCCCTCTCACAAGTGGTTGTGGCAAGGTAAAGCAAATGCCCTCCACTTCTCTGGAAGAAACCACAGTGCCCAGCCATGTTCTAAGCCCTCCCATCCTCCCTGGGCTTCTGGCAGCAGGAGTGAAAAGAGAGGAGCAGAGCACTGGGACCCGTTTGACAAAAACCGGCTTCCCACGGGAAAGTCTTTCTCCACGGGCAGACATGCTCCCAGGTGCCTGTGGCAAGGGGAAGGAAATGCCATACACTGACCTGGAAGAGACCACAGGGCCCAGGCACAGTATGAACCCTTCCCTCACCCCGGCGGTTTTGCTAGCAGGAGTTCAACCCCAGCGAACACAGCCCGGAGACCCCTGAGACAAAAACGGCTTCTGACGAAAAATAGGCGCTTGCTGTTGAACACTTATCCCAAGTGGGGGTAGCCAGCTCGAAAAAATGCCACACACCCAGGTGTAAGAAACAACATTGCCCAGCCATGGTCTAAGCCCCTCACCTCGTCCCTGTGTATTGGGGAGACGGAGGGACAGCCGAGGCCCACGGCCCTGAGACCCCTTTGCAAAAAGCCGGCTTCCCACGGAAACAGTTTTCCTGAGGTGCAGACCCTCTCACAAGGGGCTGTGGCAAGGTAAAGCAAATACCCTCCACTTCTCTGGAAGAAACCACAGTGCCCAGCCATGTTCTAAGCCCTCCCATCCGCCCTGGGCTTCTGGCAGCAGGAGTGAAAAGAGAGGAGCAGAGCACTGGGACCCGTTTGACAGAAACCGGCTTCCCACGGGAAAGTCTTTCTCCACGGGCAGACATGCTCCCAGGTGCCTGTGGCAAGGGGAAGGAAATGCCATACACTGACCTGGAAGAGACCACAGGGCCCAGGCACAGTATGAACCCTTCCCTCACCCCGGCGGTTTTGCTAGCAGGAGTTCAACCCCAACGAACACAGCCCGGAGACCCCTGAGGCAAAAACGGCTTCTGACGAAAAATAGGCGCTTGCTGTTGAACACTTATCCCAAGTGGGGGTAGCCAGCTCAACAAAATGCCACACACCCAGGTGTAAGAAACAACATTGCCCAGCCATGGTCTAAGCCCCTCACCTCGTCCCTGTGTATTGGGGAGCCGGAGGGACAGCCGAGGCCCACGGCCCTGAGACCCCTTTGCAAAAAGCCGGCTTCCCACGGAAACAGTTTTCCTGAGGTGCAGACCCTCTCACAAGGGGTTGTGGCAAGGTAAAGCAAATACCCTCCACTTCTCTGGAAGAAACCACAGTGCCCAGCCATGTTCTAAGCCCTCCCATCCTCCCTGGGCTTCTGGCAGCAGGAGTGAAAAGAGAGGAGCAGAGCACTGGGACCCGTTTGACAAAAACCGGCTTCCCACGGGAAAGTCTTTCTCCACGGGCAGACATGCTCCCAGGTGCCTGTGGCAAGGGGAAGGAAATGCCATACACTGACCTGGAAGAGAACACAGGGCCCAGGCACAGTCTGAACCCTTCGCTCACCCCGGCGGTTTTGCTAGCAGGAGTTCAACCCCAACAAACACAGCCCGGAGACCCCTGAGGCAAAAACGGCTTCTGACGAACAATAGGCGCTTGCTGTGGAACACCTATCCCAAGTGGGGGTAGCCAGCTCAACAAAATGCCACACACCCAGGTGTAAGAAACAACATTGCCCAGCCATGGTCTAAGCCCCTCACCTCGTCCCTGTGCTTTGGGGAGCCGGAGGGACAGCCGAGGCCTATGGCCCTGATTCCCCTTTGCAAATAGCCGGCTTCCCATGGAAACAGTTTTCCTGAGGTGCAGACCCTCTCACAAGTGGTTGTGGCAAGGTAAAGCAAATGCCCTCCACTTCTCTGAAGAAACCACAGAGCCCAGCCATGTTCTAAGCCCTCCCATCCTCCCTGGGCTTCTGGCAGCAGGAGTGAAAAGAGAGGAGCAGAGCACTGGGACCCGTTTGACCAAAACCGTCTTCCCACGGGAAAGTCTTTCTCCACGTGCAGACATGCTCCCAGGTGCCTGTGGAAAGGGGAAGGAAATGCCATACACTGACCTGGAAGAGACCACAGGGCCCAGGCACAGTCTGAACCCTTCCCTCACCCCGGCGGTTTTGCTAGAAGGAGTTCAACCCCAACGAACACAGCCCGGAGACCCCTGAGGCAAAAACGGCTTCTGACGAACAATAGGCGCTTGCTGTGGAACACCTATCCCAAGTGGGGGTAGCCAGGTCAACAAAATGCCACACACCCAGGTGTAAGAAACAACATTGCCCAGCCATGGTCTAAGCCCCTCACCTCGTCCCAGTGCTTTGGGGAGCCGGAGGGACAGCCGAGGCCGATGGCCCTGAGACCCCTTTGCAAAAAGCCAGCTTCCCATGGAAACAGTTTTCCTGAGGTGCAGACCCTCTCACAAGTGGTTGTGCCAAGGTAAAGCAAATGCCCTCCACTTCTCTGGAAGAAACCACAGTGCCCAGCCATGTTCTAAGCCCTCCCATCCTCCCTGGGCTTCTGGCAGCAGGAGTGAAAAGAGAGGAGCAGAGCACTGGGACCCGTTTGACAAAAACCGGCTTCCCACGGGAAAGTCTTTCTCCACGTGCAGACATGCTCCCAGGTGCCTGTGGCAAGGGGAAGGAAATGCCATACACTGACCTGGAAGAGACCACAGGGCCCAGGCACAGTCTGAACGCTTCACTCAACCCGGCGGTTTTGCTAGCAGGAGTTCAACCCCAACGAACACAGCCCGGAGACCCCTGAGGCAAAAACGGCTTCTGACGAACAATAGGCGCTTGCTGTGGAACACCTATCCCAAGTGGGGGTAGCCAGGTCAACAAAATGCCACACACCCAGGTGTAAGAAACAACATTGCCCAGCCATGGTCTAAGCCCCTCACCTCGTCCCTGTGCTTTGGGGAGCCAGAGGGAAAGCCGAGGCCCACGGCCCTGAGACCCCTTTTCAAAAAGCCGGCTTCCCACAGAAACAGTTTTCCTGAGGTGCAGACCCTCTCATAAGTGGTTGTGGCAAGGTAAAGCAAATGCCCTCCACTTCTCTGGAAGAAACCACAGTGCCCAGCCATGTTCTAAGCCCTCCCATCCTCCCTGGGCTTCTGGCAGCAGGAGTGAAAAGAGAGGAGCAGAGCACTGGGACCCGTTTGACAAAAACCGGCTTCCCACGGGAAAGTCTTTCTCCACGGGCAGACATGCTCCCAGGTGCCTGTGGCAAGGGGAAGGAAATGCCATACACTGACCTGGAAGAGACCACAGGGCCCAGGCACAGTCTGAACCCTTCGCTCAACCCGGCGGTTTTGCTAGCAGGAGTTCAACCCCAACGAACACAGCCCGGAGACCCCTGAGGCAAAAACGGCTTCTGACGAACAATAGGCGCTTGCTGTGGAACACCTATCCCAAGTGGGGGTAGCCAGCTCAACAAAATGCCACACACCCAGGTGTAAGAAACAACATTGCCCAGCCATGGTCTAAGCCCCTCACCTCGTCCCTGTGCTTTGGGGAGCCGGAGGGACAGCCGAGGCACACGGCCCTGAGACCCCTTTGCAAAAAGCCGGCTTCCCACGGAAACAGTTTTCCTGAGGTGCAGACCCTATCCCAAGTGGTTGTGGCAAGGTAAAGCAAATGCCCTCCACTTCTCTGGAAGAAACCACAGTGCCCAGCCATGTTCTAAGCCCTCCCATCCTCCCTGGGCTTCTGGCGGAAGGAGTGAAAAGAGAGGAGCAGAGCACTGGGACCCGTTTGACAGAAACCGGCTTCCCACGGGAAAGTCTTTCTCCACGGGCAGACATGCTCCCAGGTGCCTGTGGCAAGGGGAAGGAAATGCCATACACTGACCTGAAAGAGACCACAGGGCCGAGGCACAGTCTGAACCCTTCCCTCACCCCGGCGGTTTTGCTAGCAGGAGTTCAACCCCAACGAACACAGCCCGGAGACCCCTGAGGCAAAAACGGCTTCCGACGAACAATAGGTGCTTGCTGTGGAACACCTATCCCAAGTGGGGGTAGCCAGGTCAACAAAATGCCACACACCCAGGTGTAAGAAACAACATTGCCCAGCAATGGTCTAAGCCCCTCACCTCGTCCCTGTGCTTTGGGGAGCCGGAGGGACACCCGAGGCCGATGGCCCTGAGACCCCTTTGCAAAAAGCCGGCTTCCCATGGAAAGAGTTTTCCTGAGGTGCAGACCCTCTCACAAGTGGTTGTGGCAAGGTAAAGCAAATGCCCTCCACTTCTCTGGAAGAAACCACAGTGCCCAGCCATGTTCTAAGCCGTCCCATCCTCCCTGGGCTTCTGGCAGCAGGAGTGAAAAGAGAGGAGCAGAGCACTGGGACCCGTTTGACAGAAACCGGCTTCCCACGGGAAAGTCTCTCCACGGGCAGACATGCTCCCAGGTGCCTGTGGCAAGGGGAAGGAAATGCCATACACTGACCTGGAAGAGACCACAGGGCCAGGCAGTCTGAACCCTTCCCTCAACCCGGCGGTTTTGCTAGCAGGAGTTCAACCCCAACGAACACAGCCCGGAGACCCCTGAGGCAAAAACGGCTTCTGACGAACAATAGGCGCTTGCTGTGGAACACTTATCCCAAGTGGGGGTAGCCAGCTCAACAAAATGCCACACACCCAGGTGTAAGAAACAACATTGCCCAGCCATGGTCTAAGCCCCTCACCTCGTCCCTGTGTATTGGGGAGCCGGAGGGACAGCCGAGGCCCACGGCCCTGAGACCCCTTTGCAAAAAGCCGGCTTCCCACGGAAACAGTTTTCCTGAGGTGCAGCCCCTCTCACAAGTGGTTGTGGCAAGGTAAAGCAAATGCCCTCCACTTCTCTGGAAGAAACCACAGTGCCCAGCCATGTTCTAAGCCCTCCCATCCTCCCTGGGCTTCTGGCAGCAGGAGTGAAAAGAGAGGAGCAGAGCACTGGGACCCGTTTGACAAAAACCGGCTTCCCACGGGAAAGTCTTTCTCCACGTGCAGACATGCTCCCAGGTGCCTGTGGCAAGGGGAAGGAAATGCCATACACTGACCTGGAAGAGACCACAGGGCCCAGGCACAGTATGAACCCTTCCCTCACCCCGGCGGTTTTGCTAGCAGGAGTTCAACCCCAGCGAACACAGCCCGGAGACCCCTGAGACAAAAACGGCTTCTGACGAAAAATAGGCGCTTGCTGTTGAACACTTATCCCAAGTGGGGGTAGCCAGCTCGAAAAAATGCCACACACCCAGGTGTAAGAAACAACATTGCCCAGCCATGGTCTAAGCCCCTCACCTCGTCCCTGTGTATTGGGGAGCCGGAGGGACAGCCGAGGCCCACGGCCCTGAGACCCCTTTGCAAAAAGCCGGCTTCCCACGGAAACAGTTTTCCTGAGGTGCAGACCCTCTCACAAGGGGTTGTGGCAAGGTAAAGCAAATACCCTCCACTTCTCTGGAAGAAACCACAGTGCCCAGCCATGTTCTAAGCCCTCCCATCCTCCCTGGGCTTCTGGCAGCAGGAGTGAAAAGAGAGGAGCAGAGCACTGGGACCCGTTTGACAAAAACCGGCTTCCCACGGGAAAGTCTTTCTCCACGGGCAGACATGCTCCCAGGTGCCTGTGGCAAGGGGAAGGAAATGCCATACACTGACCTGGAAGAGAACACAGGGCCCAGGCACAGTCTGAACCCTTCGCTCACCCCGGCGGTTTTGCTAGCAGGAGTTCAACCCCAACAAACACAGCCCGGAGACCCCTGAGGCAAAAACGGCTTCTGACGAACAATAGGCGCTTGCTGTGGAACACCTATCCCAAGTGGGGGTAGCCAGCTCAACAAAATGCCACACACCCAGGTGTAAGAAACAACATTGCCCAGCCATGGTCTAAGCCCCTCACCTCGTCCCTGTGCTTTGGGGAGCCGGAGGGACAGCCGAGGCCTATGGCCCTGATTCCCCTTTGCAAATAGCCGGCTTCCCATGGAAACAGTTTTCCTGAGGTGCAGACCCTCTCACAAGTGGTTGTGGCAAGGTAAAGCAAATGCCCTCCACTTCTCTGAAGAAACCACAGTGCCCAGCCATGTTCTAAGCCCTCCCATCCTCCCTGGGCTTCTGGCAGCAGGAGTGAAAAGAGAGGAGCAGAGCACTGGGACCCGTTTGACCAAAACCGTCTTCCCACGGGAAAGTCTTTCTCCACGTGCAGACATGCTCCCAGGTGCCTGTGGCAAGGGGAAGGAAATGCCATACACTGACCTGGAAGAGACCACAGGGCCCAGGCACAGTCTGAACCCTTCCCTCACCCCGGCGGTTTTGCTAGAAGGAGTTCAACCCCAACGAACACAGCCCGGAGACCCCTGAGGCAAAAACGGCTTCTGACGAACAATAGGCGCTTGCTGTGGAACACCTATCCCAAGTGGGCTAGCCAGGTCAACAAAATGCCACACACCCAGGTGTAAGAAACAACATTGCCCAGCCATGGTCTAAGCCCCTCACCTCGTCCCTGTGCTTTGGGGAGCCGGAGGGACAGCCGAGGCCGATGGCCCTGAGACCCCTTTGCAAAAAGCCAGCTTCCCATGGAAACAGTTTTCCTGAGGTGCAGACCCTCTCACAAGTGGTTGTGCCAAGGTAAAGCAAATGCCCTCCACTTCTCTGGAAGAAACCACAGTGCCCAGCCATGTTCTAAGCCCTCCCATCCTCCCTGGGCTTCTGGCAGCAGGAGTGAAAAGAGAGGAGCAGAGCACTGGGACCCGTTTGACAAAAACCGGCTTCCCACGGGAAAGTCTTTCTCCACGTGCAGACATGCTCCCAGGTGCCTGTGGCAAGGGGAAGGAAATGCCATACACTGACCTGGAAGAGACCACAGGGCCCAGGCACAGTCTGAACGCTTCACTCAACCCGGCGGTTTTGCTAGCAGGAGTTCAACCCCAACGAACACAGCCCGGAGACCCCTGAGGCAAAAACGGCTTCTGACGAACAATAGGCGCTTGCTGTGGAACACCTATCCCAAGTGGGGGTAGCCAGGTCAACAAAATGCCACACACCCAGGTGTAAGAAACAACATTGCCCAGCCATGGTCTAAGCCCCTCACCTCGTCCCTGTGCTTTGGGGAGCCAGAGGGAAAGCCGAGGCCCACGGCCCTGAGACCCCTTTTCAAAAAGCCGGCTTCCCACAGAAACAGTTTTCCTGAGGTGCAGACCCTCTCATAAGTGGTTGTGGCAAGGTAAAGCAAATGCCCTCCACTTCTCTGGAAGAAACCACAGTGCCCAGCCATGTTCTAAGCCCTCCCATCCTCCCTGGGCTTCTGGCAGCAGGAGTGAAAAGAGAGGAGCAGAGCACTGGGACCCGTTTGACAAAAACCGGCTTCCCACGGGAAAGTCTTTCTCCACGGGCAGACATGCTCCCAGGTGCCTGTGGCAAGGGGAAGGAAATGCCATACACTGACCTGGAAGAGACCACAGGGCCCAGGCACAGTCTGAACCCTTCGCTCAACCCGGCGGTTTTGCTAGCAGGAGTTCAACCCCAACGAACACAGCCCGGAGACCCCTGAGGCAAAAACGGCTTCTGACGAACAATAGGCGCTTGCTGTGGAACACCTATCCCAAGTGGGGGTAGCCAGCTCAACAAAATGCCACACACCCAGGTGTAAGAAACAACATTGCCCAGCCATGGTCTAAGCCCCTCACCTCGTCCCTGTGCTTTGGGGAGCCGGAGGGACAGCCGAGGCACACGGCCCTGAGACCCCTTTGCAAAAAGCCGGCTTCCCACGGAAACAGTTTTCCTGAGGTGCAGACCCTATCCCAAGTGGTTGTGGCAAGGTAAAGCAAATGCCCTCCACTTCTCTGGAAGAAACCACAGTGCCCAGCCATGTTCTAAGCCCTCCCATCCTCCCTGGGCTTCTGGCGGAAGGAGTGAAAAGAGAGGAGCAGAGCACTGGGACCCGTTTGACAGAAACCGGCTTCCCACGGGAAAGTCTTTCTCCACGGGCAGACATGCTCCCAGGTGCCTGTGGCAAGGGGAAGGAAATGCCATACACTGACCTGAAAGAGACCACAGGGCCGAGGCACAGTCTGAACCCTTCCCTCACCCCGGCGGTTTTGCTAGCAGGAGTTCAACCCCAACGAACACAGCCCGGAGACCCCTGAGGCAAAAACGGCTTCCGACGAACAATAGGTGCTTGCTGTGGAACACCTATCCCAAGTGGGGGTAGCCAGGTCAACAAAATGACACACCCAGGTGTAAGAAACAACATTGCCCAGCAATGGTCTAAGCCCCTCACCTCGTCCCTGTGCTTTGGGGAGCCGGAGGGACACCCGAGGCCGATGGCCCTGAGACCCCTTTGCAAAAAGCCGGCTTCCCATGGAAAGAGTTTTCCTGAGGTGCAGACCCTCTCACAAGTGGTTGTGGCAAGGTAAAGCAAATGCCCTCCACTTCTCTGGAAGAAACCACAGTGCCCAGCCATGTTCTAAGCCGTCCCATCCTCCCTGGGCTTCTGGCAGCAGGAGTGAAAAGAGAGGAGCAGAGCACTGGGACCCGTTTGACAGAAACCGGCTTCCCACGGGAAAGTCTTTCTCCACGGGCAGACATGCTCCCAGGTGCCTGTGGCAAGGGGAAGGAAATGCCATACACTGACCTGGAAGAGAACACAGGGCCCAGGCACAGTCTGAACACTTCGCTCACCCCGGCGGTTTTGCTAGCAGGAGTTCAACCCCAACAAACACAGCCCGGAGACCCCTGAGGCAAAAACGGCTTCTGACGAACAATAGGCGCTTGCTGTGGAACACCTATCCCAAGTGGGGGTAGCCAGGTCAACAAAATGCCACACACCCAGGTGTAAGAAACAACATTGCCCAGCCATGGTCTAAGCCCCTCACCTCGTCCCTGTGCTTTGGGGAGCCGGAGGGACAGCCGAGGCCTATGGCCCTGATTCCCCTTTGCAAATAGCCGGCTTCCCATGGAAACAGTTTTCCTGAGGTGCAGACCCTCTCACAAGTGGTTGTGGCAAGGTAAAGCAAATGCCCTCCACTTCTCTGGAAGAAACCACAGTGCCCAGCCATGTTCTAAGCCCTCCCATCCTCCCTGGGCTTCTGGCAGCAGGAGTGAAAAGAGAGGAGCAGAGCACTGGGACCCGTTTGACCAAAACCGTCTTCCCACGGGAAAGTCTTTCTCCACGTGCAGACATGCTCCCAGGTGCCTGTGGAAAGGGGAAGGAAATGCCATACACTGACCTGGAAGAGACCACAGGGCCCAGGCACAGTCTGAACCCTTCCCTCACCCCGGCGGTTTTGCTAGAAGGAGTTCAACCCCAACGAACACAGCCCGGAGACCCCTGAGGCAAAAACGGCTTCTGACGAACAATAGGCGCTTGCTGTGGAACACCTATCCCAAGTGGGGGTAGCCAGGTCAACAAAATGCCACACACCCAGGTGTAAGAAACAACATTGCCCAGCCATGGTCTAAGCCCCTCACCTCGTCCCTGTGCTTTGGGGAGCCGGAGGGACAGCCGAGGCCGATGGCCCTGAGACCCCTTTGCAAAAAGCCAGCTTCCCATGGAAACAGTTTTCCTGAGGTGCAGACCCTCTCACAAGTGGTTGTGCCAAGGTAAAGCAAATGCCCTCCACTTCTCTGGAAGAAACCACAGTGCCCAGCCATGTTCTAAGCCCTCCCATCCTCCCTGGGCTTCTGGCAGCAGGAGTGAAAAGAGAGAAGCAGAGCACTGGGACCCGTTTGACAAAAACCGGCTTCCCACGGGAAAGTCTTTCTCCACGTGCAGACATGCTCCCAGGTGCCTGTGGCAAGGGGAAGGAAATGCCATACACTGACCTGGAAGAGACCACAGGGCCCAGGCACAGTCTGAACCCTTCCGTCAACCCGGCGGTTTTGCTAGCAGGAGTTCAACCCCAACGAACACAGCCCGGAGACCCCTGGGGCAAAAACGGCTTCTGACGAACAATAGGCGCTTGCTGTGGAACACCTATCCCAAGTGGGGGTAGCCAGGTCAACAAAATGCCACACACCCAGGTGTAAGAAACAACATTGCCCAGCCATGGTCTAAGCCCCTCACCTCGTCCCTGTGCTTTGGGGAGCCAGAGGGAAAGCCGAGGCCCACGGCCCTGAGACCCCTTTTCAAAAAGCCGGCTTCCCACAGAAACAGTTTTCCTGAGGTGCAGACCCTCTCATAAGTGGTTGTGGCAAGGTAAAGCAAATGCCCTCCACTTCTCTGGAAGAAACCACAGTGCCCAGCCATGTTCTAAGCCCTCCCATCCTCCCTGGGCTTCTGGCAGCAGGAGTGAAAAGAGAGGAGCAGAGCACTGGGACCCGTTTGACAAAAACCGGCTTCCCACGGGAAAGTCTTTCTCCACGGGCAGACATGCTCCCAGGTGCCTGTGGCAAGGGGAAGGAAATGCCATACACTGACCTGGAAGAGACCACAGGGCCCAGGCACAGTCTGAACCCTTCGCTCAACCCGGCGGTTTTGCTAGCAGGAGTTCAACCCCAACGAACACAGCCCGGAGACCCCTGAGGCAAAAACGGCTTCTGACGAACAATAGGCGCTTGCTGTGGAACACCTATCCCAAGTGGGGGTAGCCAGCTCAACAAAATGCCACACACCCAGGTGTAAGAAACAACATTGCCCAGCCATGGTCTAAGCCCCTCACCTCGTCCCTGTGCTTTGGGGAGCCGGAGGGACAGCCGAGGCACACGGCCCTGAGACCCCTTTGCAAAAAGCCGGCTTCCCACGGAAACAGTTTTCCTGAGGTGCAGACCCTATCCCAAGTGGTTGTGGCAAGGTAAAGCAAATGCCCTCCACTTCTCTGGAAGAAACCACAGTGCCCAGCCATGTTCTAAGCCCTCCCATCCTCCCTGGGCTTCTGGCGGAAGGAGTGAAAAGAGAGGAGCAGAGCACTGGGACCCGTTTGACAGAAACCGGCTTCCCACGGGAAAGTCTTTCTCCACGGGCAGACATGCTCCCAGGTGCCTGTGGCAAGGGGAAGGAAATGCCATACACTGACCTGAAAGAGACCACAGGGCCGAGGCACAGTCTGAACCCTTCCCTCACCCCGGCGGTTTTGCTAGCAGGAGTTCAACCCCAACGAACACAGCCCGGAGACCCCTGAGGCAAAAACGGCTTCCGACGAACAATAGGTGCTTGCTGTGGAACACCTATCCCAAGTGGGGGTAGCCAGGTCAACAAAATGCCACACACCCAGGTGTAAGAAACAACATTGCCCAGCAATGGTCTAAGCCCCTCACCTCGTCCCTGTGCTTTGGGGAGCCGGAGGGACACCCGAGGCCGATGGCCCTGAGACCCCTTTGCAAAAAGCCGGCTTCCCATGGAAAGAGTTTTCCTGAGGTGCAGACCCTCTCACAAGTGGTTGTGGCAAGGTAAAGCAAATGCCCTCCACTTCTCTGGAAGAAACCACAGTGCCCAGCCATGTTCTAAGCCGTCCCATCCTCCCTGGGCTTCTGGCAGCAGGAGTGAAAAGAGAGGAGCAGAGCACTGGGACCCGTTTGACAGAAACCGGCTTCCCACGGGAAAGTCTTTCTCCACGGGCAGACATGCTCCCAGGTGCCTGTGGCAAGGGGAAGGAAATGCCATACACTGACCTGGAAGAGAACACAGGGCCCAGGCACAGTCTGAACACTTCGCTCACCCCGGCGGTTTTGCTAGCAGGAGTTCAACCCCAACAAACACAGCCCGGAGACCCCTGAGGCAAAAACGGCTTCTGACGAACAATAGGCGCTTGCTGTGGAACACCTATCCCAAGTGGGGGTAGCCAGCTCAACAAAATGCCACACACCCAGGTGTAAGAAACAACATTGCCCAGCCATGGTCTAAGCCCCTCACCTCGTCCCTGTGCTTTGGGGAGCCGGAGGGACAGCCGAGGCCTATGGCCCTGATTCCCCTTTGCAAATAGCCGGCTTCCCATGGAAACAGTTTTCCTGAGGTGCAGACCCTCTCACAAGTGGTTGTGGCAAGGTAAAGCAAATGCCCTCCACTTCTCTGAAGAAACCACAGTGCCCAGCCATGTTCTAAGCCCTCCCATCCTCCCTGGGCTTCTGGCAGCAGGAGTGAAAAGAGAGGAGCAGAGCACTGGGACCCGTTTGACCAAAACCGTCTTCCCACGGGAAAGTCTTTCTCCACGTGCAGACATGCTCCCAGGTGCCTGTGGAAAGGGGAAGGAAATGCCATACACTGACCTGGAAGAGACCACAGGGCCCAGGCACAGTCTGAACCCTTCCCTCACCCCGGCGGTTTTGCTAGAAGGAGTTCAACCCCAACGAACACAGCCCGGAGACCCCTGAGGCAAAAACGGCTTCTGACGAACAATAGGCGCTTGCTGTGGAACACCTATCCCAAGTGGGGGTAGCCAGGTCAACAAAATGCCACACACCCAGGTGTAAGAAACAACATTGCCCAGCCATGGTCTAAGCCCCTCACCTCGTCCCTGTGCTTTGGGGAGCCGGAGGGACAGCCGAGGCCGATGGCCCTGAGACCCCTTTGCAAAAAGCCAGCTTCCCATGGAAACAGTTTTCCTGAGGTGCAGACCCTCTCACAAGTGGTTGTGCCAAGGTAAAGCAAATGCCCTCCACTTCTCTGGAAGAAACCACAGTGCCCAGCCATGTTCTAAGCCCTCCCATCCTCCCTGGGCTTCTGGCAGCAGGAGTGAAAAGAGAGAAGCAGAGCACTGGGACCCGTTTGACAAAAACCGGCTTCCCACGGGAAAGTCTTTCTCCACGTGCAGACATGCTCCCAGGTGCCTGTGGCAAGGGGAAGGAAATGCCATACACTGACCTGGAAGAGACCACAGGGCCCAGGCACAGTCTGAACGCTTCACTCAACCCGGCGGTTTTGCTAGCAGGAGTTCAACCCCAACGAACACAGCCCGGAGACCCCTGAGGCAAAAACGGCTTCTGACGAACAATAGGCGCTTGCTGTGGAACACCTATCCCAAGTGGGGGTAGCCAGGTCAACAAAATGCCACACACCCAGGTGTAAGAAACAACATTGCCCAGCCATGGTCTAAGCCCCTCACCTCGTCCCTGTGCTTTGGGGAGCCAGAGGGAAAGCCGAGGCCCACGGCCCTGAGACCCCTTTTCAAAAAGCCGGCTTCCCACAGAAACAGTTTTCCTGAGGTGCAGACCCTCTCATAAGTGGTTGTGGCAAGGTAAAGCAAATGCCCTCCACTTCTCTGGAAGAAACCACAGTGCCCAGCCATGTTCTAAGCCCTCCCATCCTCCCTGGGCTTCTGGCAGCAGGAGTGAAAAGAGAGGAGCAGAGCACTGGGACCCGTTTGACAAAAACCGGCTTCCCACGGGAAAGTCTTTCTCCACGGGCAGACATGCTCCCAGGTGCCTGTGGCAAGGGGAAGGAAATGCCATACACTGACCTGGAAGAGACCACAGGGCCCAGGCACAGTCTGAACCCTTCGCTCAACCCGGCGGTTTTGCTAGCAGGAGTTCAACCCCAACGAACACAGCCCGGAGACCCCTGAGGCAAAAACGGCTTCTGACGAACAATAGGCGCTTGCTGTGGAACACCTATCCCAAGTGGGGGTAGCCAGCTCAACAAAATGCCACACACCCAGGTGTAAGAAACAACATTGCCCAGCCATGGTCTAAGCCCCTCACCTCGTCCCTGTGCTTTGGGGAGCCGGAGGGACAGCCGAGGCACACGGCCCTGAGACCCCTTTGCAAAAAGCCGGCTTCCCACGGAAACAGTTTTCCTGAGGTGCAGACCCTATCCCAAGTGGTTGTGGCAAGGTAAAGCAAATGCCCTCCACTTCTCTGGAAGAAACCACAGTGCCCAGCCATGTTCTAAGCCCTCCCATCCTCCCTGGGCTTCTGGCGGAAGGAGTGAAAAGAGAGGAGCAGAGCACTGGGACCCGTTTGACAGAAACCGGCTTCCCACGGGAAAGTCTTTCTCCACGGGCAGACATGCTCCCAGGTGCCTGTGGCAAGGGGAAGGAAATGCCATACACTGACCTGAAAGAGACCACAGGGCCGAGGCACAGTCTGAACCCTTCCCTCACCCCGGCGGTTTTGCTAGCAGGAGTTCAACCCCAACGAACACAGCCCGGAGACCCCTGAGGCAAAAACGGCTTCCGACGAACAATAGGTGCTTGCTGTGGAACACCTATCCCAAGTGGGGGTAGCCAGGTCAACAAAATGCCACACACCCAGGTGTAAGAAACAACATTGCCCAGCAATGGTCTAAGCCCCTCACCTCGTCCCTGTGCTTTGGGGAGCCGGAGGGACACCCGAGGCCGATGGCCCTGAGACCCCTTTGCAAAAAGCCGGCTTCCCATGGAAAGAGTTTTCCTGAGGTGCAGACCCTCTCACAAGTGGTTGTGGCAAGGTAAAGCAAATGCCCTCCACTTCTCTGGAAGAAACCACAGTGCCCAGCCATGTTCTAAGCCGTCCCATCCTCCCTGGGCTTCTGGCAGCAGGAGTGAAAAGAGAGGAGCAGAGCACTGGGACCCGTTTGACAGAAACCGGCTTCCCACGGGAAAGTCTTTCTCCACGGGCAGACATGCTCCCAGGTGCCTGTGGCAAGGGGAAGGAAATGCCATACACTGACCTGGAAGAGAACAAAGGGCCCAGGCACAGTCTGAACACTTCGCTCACCCCGGCGGTTTTGCTAGCAGGAGTTCAACCCCAACAAACACAGCCCGGAGACCCCTGAGGCAAAAACGGCTTCTGACGAACAATAGGCGCTTGCTGTGGAACACCTATCCCAAGTGGGGGTAGCCAGCTCAACAAAATGCCACACACCCAGGTGTAAGAAACAACATTGCCCAGCCATGGTCTAAGCCCCTCACCTCGTCCCTGTGCTTTGGGGAGCCGGAGGGACAGCCGAGGCCTATGGCCCTGATTCCCCTTTGCAAATAGCCGGCTTCCCATGGAAACAGTTTTCCTGAGGTGCAGACCCTCTCACAAGTGGTTGTGGCAAGGTAAAGCAAATGCCCTCCACTTCTCTGAAGAAACCACAGTGCCCAGCCATGTTCTAAGCCCTCCCATCCTCCCTGGGCTTCTGGCAGCAGGAGTGAAAAGAGAGGAGCAGAGCACTGGGACCCGTTTGACCAAAACCGTCTTCCCACGGGAAAGTCTTTCTCCACGTGCAGACATGCTCCCAGGTGCCTGTGGAAAGGGGAAGGAAATGCCATACACTGACCTGGAAGAGACCACAGGGCCCAGGCACAGTCTGAACCCTTCCCTCACCCCGGCGGTTTTGCTAGAAGGAGTTCAACCCCAACGAACACAGCCCGGAGACCCCTGAGGCAAAAACGGCTTCTGACGAACAATAGGCGCTTGCTGTGGAACACCTATCCCAAGTGGGGGTAGCCAGGTCAACAAAATGCCACACACCCAGGTGTAAGAAACAACATTGCCCAGCCATGGTCTAAGCCCCTCACCTCGTCCCTGTGCTTTGGGGAGCCGGAGGGACAGCCGAGGCCGATGGCCCTGAGACCCCTTTGCAAAAAGCCAGCTTCCCATGGAAACAGTTTTCCTGAGGTGCAGACCCTCTCACAAGTGGTTGTGCCAAGGTAAAGCAAATGCCCTCCACTTCTCTGGAAGAAACCACAGTGCCCAGCCATGTTCTAAGCCCTCCCATCCTCCCTGGGCTTCTGGCAGCAGGAGTGAAAAGAGAGAAGCAGAGCACTGGGACCCGTTTGACAAAAACCGGCTTCCCACGGGAAAGTCTTTCTCCACGTGCAGACATGCTCCCAGGTGCCTGTGGCAAGGGGAAGGAAATGCCATACACTGACCTGGAAGAGACCACAGGGCCCAGGCACAGTCTGAACGCTTCACTCAACCCGGCGGTTTTGCTAGCAGGAGTTCAACCCCAACGAACACAGCCCGGAGACCCCTGAGGCAAAAACGGCTTCTGACGAACAATAGGCGCTTGCTGTGGAACACCTATCCCAAGTGGGGGTAGCCAGGTCAACAAAATGCCACACACCCAGGTGTAAGAAACAACATTGCCCAGCCATGGTCTAAGCCCCTCACCTCGTCCCTGTGCTTTGGGGAGCCAGAGGGAAAGCCGAGGCCCACGGCCCTGAGACCCCTTTTCAAAAAGCCGGCTTCCCACAGAAACAGTTTTCCTGAGGTGCAGACCCTCTCATAAGTGGTTGTGGCAAGGTAAAGCAAATGCCCTCCACTTCTCTGGAAGAAACCACAGTGCCCAGCCATGTTCTAAGCCCTCCCATCCTCCCTGGGCTTCTGGCAGCAGGAGTGAAAAGAGAGGAGCAGAGCACTGGGACCCGTTTGACAAAAACCGGCTTCCCACGGGAAAGTCTTTCTCCACGGGCAGACATGCTCCCAGGTGCCTGTGGCAAGGGGAAGGAAATGCCATACACTGACCTGGAAGAGACCACAGGGCCCAGGCACAGTCTGAACCCTTCGCTCAACCCGGCGGTTTTGCTAGCAGGAGTTCAACCCCAACGAACACAGCCCGGAGACCCCTGAGGCAAAAACGGCTTCTGACGAACAATAGGCGCTTGCTGTGGAACACCTATCCCAAGTGGGGGTAGCCAGCTCAACAAAATGCCACACACCCAGGTGTAAGAAACAACATTGCCCAGCCATGGTCTAAGCCCCTCACCTCGTCCCTGTGCTTTGGGGAGCCGGAGGGACAGCCGAGGCACACGGCCCTGAGACCCCTTTGCAAAAAGCCGGCTTCCCACGGAAACAGTTTTCCTGAGGTGCAGACCCTATCCCAAGTGGTTGTGGCAAGGTAAAGCAAATGCCCTCCACTTCTCTGGAAGAAACCACAGTGCCCAGCCATGTTCTAAGCCCTCCCATCCTCCCTGGGCTTCTGGCGGAAGGAGTGAAAAGAGAGGAGCAGAGCACTGGGACCCGTTTGACAGAAACCGGCTTCCCACGGGAAAGTCTTTCTCCACGGGCAGACATGCTCCCAGGTGCCTGTGGCAAGGGGAAGGAAATGCCATACACTGACCTGAAAGAGACCACAGGGCCGAGGCACAGTCTGAACCCTTCCCTCACCCCGGCGGTTTTGCTAGCAGGAGTTCAACCCCAACGAACACAGCCCGGAGACCCCTGAGGCAAAAACGGCTTCCGACGAACAATAGGTGCTTGCTGTGGAACACCTATCCCAAGTGGGGGTAGCCAGGTCAACAAAATGCCACACACCCAGGTGTAAGAAACAACATTGCCCAGCAATGGTCTAAGCCCCTCACCTCGTCCCTGTGCTTTGGGGAGCCGGAGGGACACCCGAGGCCGATGGCCCTGAGACCCCTTTGCAAAAAGCCGGCTTCCCATGGAAAGAGTTTTCCTGAGGTGCAGACCCTCTCACAAGTGGTTGTGGCAAGGTAAAGCAAATGCCCTCCACTTCTCTGGAAGAAACCACAGTGCCCAGCCATGTTCTAAGCCGTCCCATCCTCCCTGGGCTTCTGGCAGCAGGAGTGAAAAGAGAGGAGCAGAGCACTGGGACCCGTTTGACAGAAACCGGCTTCCCACGGGAAAGTCTTTCTCCACGGGCAGACATGCTCCCAGGTGCCTGTGGCAAGGGGAAGGAAATGCCATACACTGACCTGGAAGAGACCACAGGGCCAGGCAGTCTGAACCCTTCCCTCAACCCGGCGGTTTTGCTAGCAGGAGTTCAACCCCAACGAACACAGCCCGGAGACCCCTGAGGCAAAAACGGCTTCTGACGAACAATAGGCGCTTGCTGTGGAACACTTATCCCAAGTGGGGGTAGCCAGCTCAACAAAATGCCACACACCCAGGTGTAAGAAACAACATTGCCCAGCCATGGTCTAAGCCCCTCACCTCGTCCCTGTGTATTGGGGAGCCGGAGGGACAGCCGAGGCCCACGGCCCTGAGACCCCTTTGCAAAAAGCCGGCTTCCCACGGAAACAGTTTTCCTGAGGTGCAGCCCCTCTCACAAGTGGTTGTGGCAAGGTAAAGCAAATGCCCTCCACTTCTCTGGAAGAAACCACAGTGCCCAGCCATGTTCTAAGCCCTCCCATCCTCCCTGGGCTTCTGGCAGCAGGAGTGAAAAGAGAGGAGCAGAGCACTGGGACCCGTTTGACAAAAACCGGCTTCCCACGGGAAAGTCTTTCTCCACGTGCAGACATGCTCCCAGGTGCCTGTGGCAAGGGGAAGGAAATGCCATACACTGACCTGGAAGAGACCACAGGGCCCAGGCACAGTATGAACCCTTCCCTCACCCCGGCGGTTTTGCTAGCAGGAGTTCAACCCCAGCGAACACAGCCCGGAGACCCCTGAGACAAAAACGGCTTCTGACGAAAAATAGGCGCTTGCTGTTGAACACTTATCCCAAGTGGGGGTAGCCAGCTCGAAAAAATGCCACACACCCAGGTGTAAGAAACAACATTGCCCAGCCATGGTCTAAGCCCCTCACCTCGTCCCTGTGTATTGGGGAGCCGGAGGGACAGCCGAGGCCCACGGCCCTGAGACCCCTTTGCAAAAAGCCGGCTTCCCACGGAAACAGTTTTCCTGAGGTGCAGACCCTCTCACAAGGGGCTGTGGCAAGGTAAAGCAAATACCCTCCACTTCTCTGGAAGAAACCACAGTGCCCAGCCATGTTCTAAGCCCTCGCATCCGCCCTGGGCTTCTGGCAGCAGGAGTGAAAAGAGAGGAGCAGAGCACTGGGACCCGTTTGACAGAAACCGGCTTCCCACGGGAAAGTCTTTCTCCACGGGCAGACATGCTCCCAGGTGCCTGTGGCAAGGGGAAGGAAATGCCATACACTGACCTGGAAGAGACCACAGGGCCCAGGCACAGTCTGAACCCTTCCCTCACCCCGGCGGTTTTGCTAGCAGGAGTTCAACCCCAACGAACACAGCCCGGAGACCCCTGAGGCAAAAACGGCTTCTGACGAAAAATAGGCGCTTGCTGTTGAACACTTATCCCAAGTGGGGGTAGCCAGCTCAACAAAATGCCACACACCCAGGTGTAAGAAACAACATTGCCCAGCCATGGTCTAAGCCCCTCACCTCGTCCCTGTGTATTGGGGAGCCGGAGGGACAGCCGAGGCCCACGGCCCTGAGACCCCTTTGCAAAAAGCCGGCTTCCCACGGAAACAGTTTTCCTGAGGTGCAGACCCTCTCACAAGGGGTTGTGGCAAGGTAAAGCAAATACCCTCCACTTCTCTGGAAGAAACCACAGTGCCCAGCCATGTTCTAAGCCCTCCCATCCTCCCTGGGCTTCTGGCAGCAGGAGTGAAAAGAGAGGAGCAGAGCACTGGGACCCGTTTGACAAAAACCGGCTTCCCACGGGAAAGTCTTTCTCCACGGGCAGACATGCTCCCAGGTGCCTGTGGCAAGGGGAAGGAAATGCCATACACTGACCTGGAAGAGAACACAGGGCCCAGGCACAGTCTGAACACTTCGCTCACCCCGGCGGTTTTGCTAGCAGGAGTTCAACCCCAACAAACACAGCCCGGAGACCCCTGAGGCAAAAACGGCTTCTGACGAACAATAGGCGCTTGCTGTGGAACACCTATCCCAAGTGGGGGTAGCCAGCTCAACAAAATGCCACACACCCAGGTGTAAGAAACAACATTGCCCAGCCATGGTCTAAGCCCCTCACCTCGTCCCTGTGCTTTGGGGAGCCGGAGGGACAGCCGAGGCCTATGGCCCTGATTCCCCTTTGCAAATAGCCGGCTTCCCATGGAAACAGTTTTCCTGAGGTGCAGACCCTCTCACAAGTGGTTGTGGCAAGGTAAAGCAAATGCCCTCCACTTCTCTGAAGAAACCACAGTGCCCAGCCATGTTCTAAGCCCTCCCATCCTCCCTGGGCTTCTGGCAGCAGGAGTGAAAAGAGAGGAGCAGAGCACTGGGACCCGTTTGACCAAAACCGTCTTCCCACGGGAAAGTCTTTCTCCACGTGCAGACATGCTCCCAGGTGCCTGTGGCAAGGGGAAGGAAATGCCATACACTGACCTGGAAGAGACCACAGGGCCCAGGCACAGTCTGAACCCTTCCCTCACCCCGGCGGTTTTGCTAGAAGGAGTTCAACCCCAACGAACACAGCCCGGAGACCCCTGAGGCAAAAACGGCTTCTGACGAACAATAGGCGCTTGCTGTGGAACACCTATCCCAAGTGGGGGTAGCCAGGTCAACAAAATGCCACACACCCAGGTGTAAGAAACAACATTGCCCAGCCATGGTCTAAGCCCCTCACCTCGTCCCTGTGCTTTGGGGAGCCGGAGGGACAGCCGAGGCCGATGGCCCTGAGACCCCTTTGCAAAAAGCCAGCTTCCCATGGAAACAGTTTTCCTGAGGTGCAGACCCTCTCACAAGTGGTTGTGCCAAGGTAAAGCAAATGCCCTCCACTTCTCTGGAAGAAACCACAGTGCCCAGCCATGTTCTAAGCCCTCCCATCCTCCCTGGGCTTCTGGCAGCAGGAGTGAAAAGAGAGGAGCAGAGCACTGGGACCCGTTTGACAAAAACCGGCTTCCCACGGGAAAGTCTTTCTCCACGTGCAGACATGCTCCCAGGTGCCTGTGGCAAGGGGAAGGAAATGCCATACACTGACCTGGAAGAGACCACAGGGCCCAGGCACAGTCTGAACGCTTCACTCAACCCGGCGGTTTTGCTAGCAGGAGTTCAACCCCAACGAACACAGCCCGGAGACCCCTGAGGCAAAAACGGCTTCTGACGAACAATAGGCGCTTGCTGTGGAACACCTATCCCAAGTGGGGGTAGCCAGGTCAACAAAATGCCACACACCCAGGTGTAAGAAACAACATTGCCCAGCCATGGTCTAAGCCCCTCACCTCGTCCCTGTGCTTTGGGGAGCCAGAGGGAAAGCCGAGGCCCACGGCCCTGAGACCCCTTTTCAAAAAGCCGGCTTCCCACAGAAACAGTTTTCCTGAGGTGCAGACCCTCTCATAAGTGGTTGTGGCAAGGTAAAGCAAATGCCCTCCACTTCTCTGGAAGAAACCACAGTGCCCAGCCATGTTCTAAGCCCTCCCATCCTCCCTGGGCTTCTGGCAGCAGGAGTGAAAAGAGAGGAGCAGAGCACTGGGACCCGTTTGACAAAAACCGGCTTCCCACGGGAAAGTCTTTCTCCACGGGCAGACATGCTCCCAGGTGCCTGTGGCAAGGGGAAGGAAATGCCATACACTGACCTGGAAGAGACCACAGGGCCCAGGCACAGTCTGAACACTTCGCTCAACCCGGCGGTTTTGCTAGCAGGAGTTCAACCCCAACGAACACAGCCCGGAGACCCCTGAGGCAAAAACGGCTTCTGACGAACAATAGGCGCTTGCTGTGGAACACCTATCCCAAGTGGGGGTAGCCAGCTCAACAAAATGCCACACACCCAGGTGTAAGAAACAACATTGCCCAGCCATGGTCTAAGCCCCTCACCTCGTCCCTGTGCTTTGGGGAGCCGGAGGGACAGCCGAGGCACACGGCCCTGAGACCCCTTTGCAAAAAGCCGGCTTCCCACGGAAACAGTTTTCCTGAGGTGCAGACCCTATCCCAAGTGGTTGTGGCAAGGTAAAGCAAATGCCCTCCACTTCTCTGGAAGAAACCACAGTGCCCAGCCATGTTCTAAGCCCTCCCATCCTCCCTGGGCTTCTGGCGGAAGGAGTGAAAAGAGAGGAGCAGAGCACTGGGACCCGTTTGACAGAAACCGGCTTCCCACGGGAAAGTCTTTCTCCACGGGCAGACATGCTCCCAGGTGCCTGTGGCAAGGGGAAGGAAATGCCATACACTGACCTGAAAGAGACCACAGGGCCGAGGCACAGTCTGAACCCTTCCCTCACCCCGGCGGTTTTGCTAGCAGGAGTTCAACCCCAACGAACACAGCCCGGAGACCCCTGAGGCAAAAACGGCTTCCGACGAACAATAGGTGCTTGCTGTGGAACACCTATCCCAAGTGGGGGTAGCCAGGTCAACAAAATGCCACACACCCAGGTGTAAGAAACAACATTGCCCAGCAATGGTCTAAGCCCCTCACCTCGTCCCTGTGCTTTGGGGAGCCGGAGGGACACCCGAGGCCGATGGCCCTGAGACCCCTTTGCAAAAAGCCGGCTTCCCATGGAAAGAGTTTTCCTGAGGTGCAGACCCTCTCACAAGTGGTTGTGGCAAGGTAAAGCAAATGCCCTCCACTTCTCTGGAAGAAACCACAGTGCCCAGCCATGTTCTAAGCCGTCCCATCCTCCCTGGGCTTCTGGCAGCAGGAGTGAAAAGAGAGGAGCAGAGCACTGGGACCCGTTTGACAGAAACCGGCTTCCCACGGGAAAGTCTTTCTCCACGGGCAGACATGCTCCCAGGTGCCTGTGGCAAGGGGAAGGAAATGCCATACACTGACCTGGAAGAGACCACAGGGCCAGGCAGTCTGAACCCTTCCCTCAACCCGGCGGTTTTGCTAGCAGGAGTTCAACCCCAACGAACACAGCCCGGAGACCCCTGAGGCAAAAACGGCTTCTGACGAACAATAGGCGCTTGCTGTGGAACACTTATCCCAAGTGGGGGTAGCCAGCTCAACAAAATGCCACACACCCAGGTGTAAGAAACAACATTGCCCAGCCATGGTCTAAGCCCCTCACCTCGTCCCTGTGTATTGGGGAGCCGGAGGGACAGCCGAGGCCCACGGCCCTGAGACCCCTTTGCAAAAAGCCGGCTTCCCACGGAAACAGTTTTCCTGAGGTGCAGCCCCTCTCACAAGTGGTTGTGGCAAGGTAAAGCAAATACCCTCCACTTCTCTGGAAGAAACCACAGTGCCCAGCCATGTTCTAAGCCCTCCCATCCTCCCTGGGCTTCTGGCAGCAGGAGTGAAAAGAGAGGAGCAGAGCACTGGGACCCGTTTGACAAAAACCGGCTTCCCACGGGAAAGTCTTTCTCCACGGGCAGACATGCTCCCAGGTGCCTGTGGCAAGGGGAAGGAAATGCCATACACTGACCTGGAAGAGACCACAGGGCCCAGGCACAGTATGAACCCTTCCCTCACCCCGGCGGTTTTGCTAGCAGGAGTTCAACCCCAGCGAACACAGCCCGGAGACCCCTGAGACAAAAACGGCTTCTGACGAAAAATAGGCGCTTGCTGTTGAACACTTATCCCAAGTGGGGGTAGCCAGCTCGAAAAAATGCCACACACCCAGGTGTAAGAAACAACATTGCCCAGCCATGGTCTAAGCCCCTCACCTCGTCCCTGTGTATTGGGGAGCCGGAGGGACAGCCGAGGCCCACGGCCCTGAGACCCCTTTGCAAAAAGCCGGCTTCCCACGGAAACAGTTTTCCTGAGGTGCAGACCCTCTCACAAGTGGTTGTGGCAAGGTAAAGCAAATGCCCTCCACTTCTCTGGAAGAAACCACAGTGCCCAGCCATGTTCTAAGCCCTCCCATCCTCCCTGGGCTTCTGGCAGCAGGAGTGAAAAGAGAGGAGCAGAGCACTGGGCCACGTTTGACAGAAACCGGCTTCCCACGGGAAAGTCTTTCTCCACGGGCAGACATGCTCCCAGGTGCCTGTGGCAAGGGGAAGGAAATGCCATACACTGACCTGAAAGAGACCACAGGGCCCAGGCACAGTCTGAAACCTTCCCTCACCCCGGCGGTTTTGCTAGCAGGAGTTCAACCCCAACGAACACAGCCCGGAGACCCCTGAGGCAAAAACGGCTTCCGACGAACAATAGGTCCTTGCTGTGGAACACCTATCCCAAGTGGGGACAGCCAGCTCAACAAAATGCCACACACCCAGGTGTAAGAAACAACATTGCCCAGCAATGGTCTAAGCCCCTCACCTCGTCCCTGTGCTTTGGGGAGCCGGAGGGACACCCGAGGCCTATGGCCCTGATTCCCCTTTGCAAATAGTCGGCTTCCCATGGAAACAGTTTTCCTGAGGTGCAGACCCTCTCAGAAGTGGTTGTGGCAAGGTAAAGCAAATGCCCTCCACTTCTCTGAAGAAACCACAGTGCCCAGCCATGTTCTAAGCCCTCCCATCCTCCCTGGGCTTCTGGCAGCAGGAGTGAAAAGAGAGGAGCAGAGCACTGGGACCCGTTTGACCAAAACCGTCTTCCCACGGGAAAGTCTTTCTCCACGTGCAGACATGCTCCCAGGTGCCTGTGGCAAGGGGAAGGAAATGCCATACACTGACCTGGAAGAGACCACAGGGCCCAGGCACAGTCTGAACGCTTCACTCAACCCGGCGGTTTTGCTAGCAGGAGTTCAACCCCAACGAACACAGCCCGGAGACCCCTGAGGCAAAAACGGCTTCTGACGAACAATAGGCGCTTGCTGTGGAACACCTATCCCAAGCGGGGGTAGCCAGCTCAACAAAATGCCACACACCCAGGTGTAAGAAACAACATTGCCCAGCCATGGTCTAAGCCCCTCACCTCGTCCCTGTGCTTTGGGGAGCCAGAGGGAAAGCCGAGGCCCACGGCCCTGAGACCCCTTTTCAAAAAGCCGGCTTCCCACAGAAACAGTTTTCCTGAGGTGCAGACCCTCTCATAAGTGGTTGTGGCAAGGTAAAGCAAATGCCCTCCACTTCTCTGGAAGAAACCACAGTGCCCAGCCATGTTCTAAGCCCTCCCATCCTCCCTGGGCTTCTGGCAGCAGGAGTGAAAAGAGAGGAGCAGAGCACTGGGACCCGTTTGACAAAAACCGGCTTCCCACGGGAAAGTCTTTCTCCACGGGCAGACATGCTCCCAGGTGCCTGTGGCAAGGGGAAGAAAATGCCATACACTGACCTGGAAGAGACCACAGGGCCCAGGCACAGTCTGAACCCTTCCCTCACCCCGGCGGTTTTGCTAGCAGGAGTTCAACCCCAAGGAACACAGCCCGGAGACCCCTGAGGCAAAAACGGCTTCTGACGAACAATAGGCGCTTGCTGTGGAACACCTATCCCAAGTGGGGGTAGCCAGCTCAACAAAATGCCACACACCCAGGTGTAAGAAACAACATTGCCCAGCCATGGTCTAAGCCCCTCACCTCGTCCCTGTGCTTTGGGGAGCCGGAGGGACAGCCGAGGCACACGGCCCTGAGACCCCTTTGCAAAAAGCCGGCTTCCCACGGAAACAGTTTTCCTGAGGTGCAGACCCTATCCCAAGTGGTTGTGGCAAGGTAAAGCAAATGCCCTCCACTTCTCTGGAAGAAACCACAGTGCCCAGCCATGTTCTAAGCCCTCCCATCCTCCCTGGGCTTCTGGCGGAAGGAGTGAAAAGAGAGGAGCAGAGCACTGGGACCCGTTTGACAGAAACCGGCTTCCCACGGGAAAGTCTTTCTCCACGGGCAGACATGCTCCCAGGTGCCTGTGGCAAGGGGAAGGAAATGCCATACACTGACCTGAAAGAGACCACAGGGCCCAGGCACAGTCTGAACCCTTCCCTCACCCCGGCGGTTTTGCTAGCAGGAGTTCAACCCCAACGAACACAGCCCGGAGACCCCTGAGGCAAAAACGGCTTCTGACGAACAATAGGCGCTTGCTGTGGAACACTTATCCCAAGTGGGGGTGGCCAGCTCAACAAAATGCCACACACCCAGGTGTAAGAAACAACATTGCCCAGCCATGGTCTAAGCCCCTCACCTCGTCCCTGTGCTTTGGGGAACCGGAGGGACAGCCGAGGCCCACGGCCCTGAGACCCCTTTGCAAAAAGCCGGCTTCCCACGGAGACAGTTTTCCTGAGGTGTAGAACCTCTCACAAGTGGTTGTGGCAAGGTAAAGCAAATGCCCTCCACTTCTCTGGAAGAAACCACAGTGCCCAGCCATGTTCTAAGCCCTCCCATCCTCCCTGGGCTTCTGGCAGCAGGAGTGAAAAGAGAGGAGCAGAGCACTGGGACCCGTTTGACAAAACCCGGCTTCCCTCGGGAAAGTCTTTCTCCACGTGCAGACATGCTCCCAGGTGCCTGTGGCAAGGGGAAGGAAATGCCATACACTGACCTGGAAGAGACCACAGGGCCCAGGCACAGTCTGAACCCTTCCCTCACCCCGGCGGTTTTGCTAGCAGGAGTTCAACCCCAACGAACACAGCCCGGAGACCCCTGAGGCAAAAACGTCTTCTGACGAACAATAGGTGCTTGTTGTGGAACACCTATCCCAAGTGGGGGTAGCCAGGTAAACAATGCCACACACCCAGGTGTAAGAAACAACATTGCCCAGCCATGGTCTAAGCCCCTCACCTCGTCCCTGTGTATTGGGGAGCCGGAGGGACAGCCGAGGCCCACGGCCCTGAGACCCCTTTGCAAAAAGCCGGCTTCCCACGGAAACAGTTTTCCTGAGGTGCAGCCCCTCTCACAAGTGGTTGTGGCAAGGTAAAGCAAATGCCCTCCACTTCTCTGGAAGAAACCACAGTGCCCAGCCATGTTCTAAGCCCTCCCATCCTCCCTGGGCTTCTGGCAGCAGGAGTGAAAAGAGAGGAGCAGAGCACTGGGACCCGTTTGACAAAACCCGGCTTCCCACGGGAAAGTCTTTCTCCACGTGCAGACATGCTCCCAGGTGCCTGTGGCAAGGGGAAGGAAATGCCATACACTGACCTGGAAGAGACCACAGGGCCCAGGCACAGTATGAACCCTTCCCTCACCCCGGCGGTTTTGCTAGCAGGAGTTCAACCCCAACGAACACAGCCCGGAGACCCCTGAGGCAAAAACGGCTTCTGACGAAAAATAGGCGCTTGCTGTTGAACACTTATCCCAAGTGGGGGTAGCCAGCTCAACAAAATGCCACACACCCAGGTGTAAGAAACAACATTGCCCAGCCATGGTCTAAGCCCCTCACCTCGTCCCTGTGTATTGGGGAGCCGGAGGGACAGCCGAGGCCCACGGCCCTGAGACCCCTTTGCAAAAAGCCGGCTTCCCACGGAAACAGTTTTCCTGAGGTGCAGACCCTCTCACAAGGGGTTGTGGCAAGGTAAAGCAAATACCCTCCACTTCTCTGGAAGAAACCACAGTGCCCAGACATGTTCTAAGCCCTCCCATCCTCCCTGGGCTTCTGGCAGCAGGAGTGAAAAGAGAGGAGCAGAGCACTGGGACCCGTTTGACAAAAACCGGCTTCCCACGGGAAAGTCTTTCTCCACGGGCAGACATGCTCCCAGGTGCCTGTGGCAAGGGGAAGGAAATGCCATACACTGACCTGGAAGAGAACACAGGGCCCAGGCACAGTCTGAACCCTTCGCTCAACCCGGCGGTTTTGCTAGCAGGAGTTCAACCCCAACAAACACAGCCCGGAGACCCCTGAGGCAAAAACGGCTTCTGACGAACAATAGGCGCTTGCTGTGGAACACCTATCCCAAGTGGGGGTAGCCAGCTCAACAAAATGCCACACACCCAGGTGTAAGAAACAACATTGCCCAGCCATGGTCTAAGCCCCTCACCTCGTCCCTGTGCTTTGGGGAGCCGGAGGGACAGCCGAGGCGCACGGCCCTGAGACCCCTTTGCAAAAAGCCGGCTTCCCACGGAAACAGTTTTCCTGAGGTGCAGACCCTCTCACAAGTGGTTGTGGCAAGGTAAAGCAAATGCCCTCCACTTCTCTGGAAGAAACCACAGTGCCCAGCCATGTTCTAAGCCCTCCCATCCGCCCTGGGCTTCTGGCAGCAGGAGTGAAAAGAGAGGAGCAGAGCACTGGGACCCGTTTGACAGAAACCGGCTTCCCACGGGAAAGTCTTTCTCCACGGGCAGACATGCTCCCAGGTGCCTGTGGCAAGGGGAAGGAAATGCCATACACTGACCTGGAAGAGACCACAGGGCCCAGGCACAGTATGAACCCTTCCCTCACCCCGGCGGTTTTGCTAGCAGGAGTTCAACCCCAACGAACACAGCCCGGAGACCCCTGAGGCAAAAACGGCTTCTGACGAAAAATAGGCGCTTGCTGTGGAACACTTATCCCAAGTGGGGGTAGCCAGCTCAACAAAATGCCACACACCCAGGTGTAAGAAACAACATTGCCCAGCCATGGTCTAAGCCCCTCACCTCGTCCCTGTGTATTGGGGAGCCGGAGGGACAGCCGAGGCCCACGGCCCTGAGACCCCTTTGCAAAAAGCCGGCTTCCCACGGAAACAGTTTTCCTGAGGTGCAGCCCCTCTCACAAGTGGTTGTGGCAAGGTAAAGCAAATGCCCTCCACTTCTCTGGAAGAAACCACAGTGCCCAGCCATGTTCTAAGCCCTCCCATCCTCCCTGGGCTTCTGGCAGCAGGAGTGAAAAGAGAGGAGCAGAGCACTGGGACCCGTTTGACAAAAACCGGCTTCCCACGGGAAAGTCTTTCTCCACGGGCAGACATGCTCCCAGGTGCCTGTGGCAAGGGGAAGGAAATGCCATACACTGACCTGGAAGAGACCACAGGGCCCAGGCACAGTATGAACCCTTCCCTCACCCCGGCGGTTTTGCTAGCAGGAGTTCAACCCCAGCGAACACAGCCCGGAGACCCCTGAGACAAAAACGGCTTCTGACGAAAAATAGGCGCTTGCTGTTGAACACTTATCCCAAGTGGGGGTAGCCAGCTCGAAAAAATGCCACACACCCAGGTGTAAGAAACAACATTGCCCAGCCATGGTCTAAGCCCCTCACCTCGTCCCTGTGTATTGGGGAGCCGGAGGGACAGCCGAGGCCCACGGCCCTGAGACCCCTTTGCAAAAAGCCGGCTTCCCACGGAAACAGTTTTCCTGAGGTGCAGACCCTCTCACAAGGGGTTGTGGCAAGGTAAAGCAAATACCCTCCACTTCTCTGGAAGAAACCACAGTGCCCAGCCATGTTCTAAGCCCTCCCATCCTCCCTGGGCTTCTGGCAGCAGGAGTGAAAAGAGAGGAGCAGAGCACTGGGACCCGTTTGACAAAAACCGGCTTCCCACGGGAAAGTCTTTCTCCACGGGCAGACATGCTCCCAGGTGCCTGTGGCAAGGGGAAGGAAATGCCATACACTGACCTGGAAGAGAACACAGGGCCCAGGCACAGTCTGAACCCTTCGCTCACCCCGGCGGTTTTGCTAGCAGGAGTTCAACCCCAACAAACACAGCCCGGAGACCCCTGAGGCAAAAACGGCTTCTGACGAACAATAGGCGCTTGCTGTGGAACACCTATCCCAAGTGGGGGTAGCCAGCTCAACAAAATGCCACACACCCAGGTGTAAGAAACAACATTGCCCAGCCATGGTCTAAGCCCCTCACCTCGTCCCTGTGCTTTGGGGAGCCGGAGGGACAGCCGAGGCCTATGGCCCTGATTCCCCTTTGCAAATAGCCGGCTTCCCATGGAAACAGTTTTCCTGAGGTGCAGACCCTCTCACAAGTGGTTGTGGCAAGGTAAAGCAAATGCCCTCCACTTCTCTGAAGAAACCACAGTGCCCAGCCATGTTCTAAGCCCTCCCATCCTCCCTGGGCTTCTGGCAGCAGGAGTGAAAAGAGAGGAGCAGAGCACTGGGACCCGTTTGACCAAAACCGTCTTCCCACGGGAAAGTCTTTCTCCACGTGCAGACATGCTCCCAGGTGCCTGTGGCAAGGGGAAGGAAATGCCATACACTGACCTGGAAGAGACCACAGGGCCCAGGCACAGTCTGAACCCTTCCCTCACCCCGGCGGTTTTGCTAGAAGGAGTTCAACCCCAACGAACACAGCCCGGAGACCCCTGAGGCAAAAACGGCTTCTGACGAACAATAGGCGCTTGCTGTGGAACACCTATCCCAAGTGGGGGTAGCCAGGTCAACAAAATGCCACACACCCAGGTGTAAGAAACAACATTGCCCAGCCATGGTCTAAGCCCCTCACCTCGTCCCTGTGCTTTGGGGAGCCGGAGGGACAGCCGAGGCCGATGGCCCTGAGACCCCTTTGCAAAAAGCCAGCTTCCCATGGAAACAGTTTTCCTGAGGTGCAGACCCTCTCACAAGGGGTTGTGCCAAGGTAAAGCAAATGCCCTCCACTTCTCTGGAAGAAACCACAGTGCCCAGCCATGTTCTAAGCCCTCCCATCCTCCCTGGGCTTCTGGCAGCAGGAGTGAAAAGAGAGGAGCAGAGCACTGGGACCCGTTTGACAAAAACCGGCTTCCCACGGGAAAGTCTTTCTCCACGTGCAGACATGCTCCCAGGTGCCTGTGGCAAGGGGAAGGAAATGCCATACACTGACCTGGAAGAGACCACAGGGCCCAGGCACAGTCTGAACGCTTCACTCAACCCGGCGGTTTTGCTAGCAGGAGTTCAACCCCAACGAACACAGCCCGGAGACCCCTGAGGCAAAAACGGCTTCTGACGAACAATAGGCGCTTGCTGTGGAACACCTATCCCAAGTGGGGGTAGCCAGGTCAACAAAATGCCACACACCCAGGTGTAAGAAACAACATTGCCCAGCCATGGTCTAAGCCCCTCACCTCGTCCCTGTGCTTTGGGGAGCCAGAGGGAAAGCCGAGGCCCACGGCCCTGAGACCCCTTTGCAAAAAGCCGGCTTCCCACGGAAACAGTTTTCCTGAGGTGCAGACCCTCTCATAAGTGGTTGTGGCAAGGTAAAGCAAATGCCCTCCACTTCTCTGGAAGAAACCACAGTGCCCAGCCATGTTCTAAGCCCTCCCATCCTCCCTGGGCTTCTGGCAGCAGGAGTGAAAAGAGAGGAGCAGAGCACTGGGACCCGTTTGACAAAAACCGGCTTCCCACGGGAAAGTCTTTCTCCACGGGCAGACATGCTCCCAGGTGCCTGTGGCAAGGGGAAGGAAATGCCATACACTGACCTGGAAGAGACCACAGGGCCCAGGCACAGTCTGAACCCTTCGCTCAACCCGGCGGTTTTGCTAGCAGGAGTTCAACCCCAACGAACACAGCCCGGAGACCCCTGAGGCAAAAACGGCTTCTGACGAACAATAGGCGCTTGCTGTGGAACACCTATCCCAAGTGGGGGTAGCCAGCTCAACAAAATGCCACACACCCAGGTGTAAGAAACAACATTGCCCAGCCATGGTCTAAGCCCCTCACCTCGTCCCTGTGCTTTGGGGAGCCGGAGGGACAGCCGAGGCACACGGCCCTGAGACCCCTTTGCAAAAAGCCGGCTTCCCACGGAAACAGTTTTCCTGAGGTGCAGACCCTATCCCAAGTGGTTGTGGCAAGGTAAAGCAAATGCCCTCCACTTCTCTGGAAGAAACCACAGTGCCCAGCCATGTTCTAAGCCCTCCCATCCTCCCTGGGCTTCTGGCGGAAGGAGTGAAAAGAGAGGAGCAGAGCACTGGGACCCGTTTGACAGAAACCGGCTTCCCACGGGAAAGTCTTTCTCCACGGGCAGACATGCTCCCAGGTGCCTGTGGCAAGGGGAAGGAAATGCCATACACTGACCTGAAAGAGACCACAGGGCCGAGGCACAGTCTGAACCCTTCCCTCACCCCGGCGGTTTTGCTAGCAGGAGTTCAACCCCAACGAACACAGCCCGGAGACCCCTGAGGCAAAAACGGCTTCCGACGAACAATAGGTGCTTGCTGTGGAACACCTATCCCAAGTGGGGGTAGCCAGGTGAACAAAATGCCACACACCCAGGTGTAAGAAACAACATTGCCCAGCAATGGTCTAAGCCCCTCACCTCGTCCCTGTGCTTTGGGGAGCCGGAGGGACACCCGAGGCCGATGGCCCTGAGACCCCTTTGCAAAAAGCCGGCTTCCCATGGAAAGAGTTTTCCTGAGGTGCAGACCCTCTCACAAGTGGTTGTGGCAAGGTAAAGCAAATGCCCTCCACTTCTCTGGAAGAAACCACAGTGCCCAGCCATGTTCTAAGCCGTCCCATCCTCCCTGGGCTTCTGGCAGCAGGAGTGAAAAGAGAGGAGCAGAGCACTGGGACCCGTTTGACAGAAACCGGCTTCCCACGGGAAAGTCTTTCTCCACGGGCAGACATGCTCCCAGGTGCCTGTGGCAAGGGGAAGGAAATGCCATACACTGACCTGGAAGAGACCACAGGGCCAGGCAGTCTGAACCCTTCCCTCAACCCGGCGGTTTTGCTAGCAGGAGTTCAACCCCAACGAACACAGCCCGGAGACCCCTGAGGCAAAAACGGCTTCTGACGAACAATAGGCGCTTGCTGTGGAACACTTATCCCAAGTGGGGGTAGCCAGCTCAACAAAATGCCACACACCCAGGTGTAAGAAACAACATTGCCCAGCCATGGTCTAAGCCCCTCACCTCGTCCCTGTGTATTGGGGAGCCGGAGGGACAGCCGAGGCCCACGGCCCTGAGACCCCTTTGCAAAAAGCCGGCTTCCCACGGAAACAGTTTTCCTGAGGTGCAGCCCCTCTCACAAGTGGTTGTGGCAAGGTAAAGCAAATGCCCTCCACTTCTCTGGAAGAAACCACAGTGCCCAGCCATGTTCTAAGCCCTCCCATCCTCCCTGGGCTTCTGGCAGCAGGAGTGAAAAGAGAGGAGCAGAGCACTGGGACCCGTTTGACAGAAACCGGCTTCCCACGGGAAAGTCTTTCTCCACGGGCAGACATGCTCCCAGGTGCCTGTGGCAAGGGGAAGGAAATGCCATACACTGACCTGGAAGAGACCACAGGGCCCAGGCACAGTATGAACCCTTCCCTCACCCCGGCGGTTTTGCTAGCAGGAGTTCAACCCCAACGAACACAGCCCGGAGACCCCTGAGGCAAAAACGGCTTCTGACGAAAAATAGGCGCTTGCTGTTGAACACTTATCCCAAGTGGGGGTAGCCAGCTCAACAAAATGCCACACACCCAGGTGTAAGAAACAACATTGCCCAGCCATGGTCTAAGCCCCTCACCTCGTCCCTGTGTATTGGGGAGCCGGAGGGACAGCCGAGGCCCACGGCCCTGAGACCCCTTTGCAAAAAGCCGGCTTCCCACGGAAACAGTTTTCCTGAGGTGCAGACCCTCTCACAAGGGGTTGTGGCAAGGTAAAGCAAATACCCTCCACTTCTCTGGAAGAAACCACAGTGCCCAGACATGTTCTAAGCCCTCCCATCCTCCCTGGGCTTCTGGCAGCAGGAGTGAAAAGAGAGGAGCAGAGCACTGGGACCCGTTTGACAAAAACCGGCTTCCCACGGGAAAGTCTTTCTCCACGGGCAGACCTGCTCCCAGGTGCCTGTGGCAAGGGGAAGGAAATGCCATACACTGACCTGGAAGAGAACACAGGGCCCAGGCACAGTCTGAACCCTTCGCTCAACCCGGCGGTTTTGCTAGCAGGAGTTCAACCCCAACAAACACAGCCCGGAGACCCCTGAGGCAAAAACGGCTTCTGACGAACAATAGGCGCTTGCTGTGGAACACCTATCCCAAGTGGGGGTAGCCAGCTCAACAAAATGCCACACACCCAGGTGTAAGAAACAACATTGCCCAGCCATGGTCTAAGCCCCTCACCTCGTCCCTGTGCTTTGGGGAGCCGGAGGGACAGCCGAGGCGCACGGCCCTGAGACCCCTTTGCAAAAAGCCGGCTTCCCACGGAAACAGTTTTCCTGAGGTGCAGACCCTCTCACAAGTGGTTGTGGCAAGGTAAAGCAAATGCCCTCCACTTCTCTGGAAGAAACCACAGTGCCCAGCCATGTTCTAAGCCCTCCCATCCTCCCTGGGCTTCTGGCAGCAGGAGTGAAAAGAGAGGAGCAGAGCACTGGGACCCGTTTGACAGAAACAGGCTTCCCACGGGAAAGTCTTTCTCCACGGGCAGACATGCTCCCAGGTGCCTGTGGCAAGGGGAAGGAAATGCCATACACTGACCTGAAAGAGACCACAGGGCCCAGGCACAGTCTGAAACCTTCCCTCACCCCGGCGGTTTTGCTAGCAGGAGTTCAACCCCAACGAACACAGCCCGGAGACCCCTGAGGCAAAAACGGCTTCCGACGAACAATAGGTGCTTGCTGTGGAACACCTATCCCAAGTGGGGGTAGCCAGCTCAACAAAATGCCACACACCCAGGTGTAAGAAACAACATTGCCCAGCAATGGTCTAAGCCCCTCACCTCGTCCCTGTGCTTTGGGGAGCCGGAGGGACACCCGAGGCCTATGGCCCTGATTCCCCTTTGCTAATAGCCGGCTTCCCATGGAAACAGTTTTCCTGAGGTGCAGACCCTCTCACAAGTGGTTGTGGCAAGGTAAAGCAAATGCCCTCCACTTCTCTGAAGAAACCACAGTGCCCAGCCATGTTCTAAGCCCTCCCATCCTCCCTGGGCTTCTGGCAGCAGGAGTGAAAAGAGAGGAGCAGAGCACTGGGACCCGTTTGACAAAAACCGTCTTCCCACGGGAAAGTCTTTCTCCACGTGCAGACATGCTCCCAGGTGCCTGTGGCAAGGGGAAGGAAATGCCATACACTGACCTGGAAGAGACCACAGGGCCCAGGCACAGTCTGAACTCTTCCCTCACCCCGGCGGTTTTGCTAGAAGGAGTTCAACCCCAACGAACACAGCCCGGAGACCCCTGAGGCAAAAACGGCTTCTGACGAACAATAGGCGCTTGCTGTGGAACACCTATCCCAAGTGGGGGTAGCCAGGTCAACAAAATGCCACACACCCAGGTGTAAGAAACAACATTGCCCAGCCATGGTCTAAGCCCCTCACCTCGTCCCTGTGCTTTGGGGAGCCGGAGGGACAGCCGAGGCCGATGGCCCTGAGACCCCTTTGCAAAAAGCCAGCTTCCCATGGAAACAGTTTTCCTGAGGTGCAGACCCTCTCACAAGTGGTTGTGCCAAGGTAAAGCAAATGCCCTCCACTTCTCTGGAAGAAACCACAGTGCCCAGCCATGTTCTAAGCCCTCCCATCCTCCCTGGGCTTCTGGCAGCAGGAGTCAAAAGAGAGGAGCAGAGCACTGGGACCCGTTTGACAAAAACCGGCTTCCCACGGGAAAGTCTTTCTCCACGTGCAGACATGCTCCCAGGTGCCTGTGGCAAGGGGAAGGAAATGCCATACACTGACCTGGAAGAGACCACAGGGCCCAGGCACAGTCTGAACGCTTCACTCAACCCGGCGGTTTTGCTAGCAGGAGTTCAACCCCAACGAACACAGCCCGGAGACCCCTGAGGCAAAAACGGCTTCTGACGAACAATAGGCGCTTGCTGTGGAACACCTATCCCAAGTGGGGGTAGCCAGCTCAACAAAATGCCACACACCCAGGTGTAAGAAACAACATTGCCCAGCCATGGTCTAAGCCCCTCACCTCGTCCCTGTGCTTTGGGGAGCCAGAGGGAAAGCCGTGGCCCACGGCCCTGAGACCCCTTTTCAAAAAGCCGGCTTCCCACAGAAACAGTTTTCCTGAGGTGCAGACCCTCTCATAAGTGGTTGTGGCAAGGTAAAGCAAATGCCCTCCACTTCTCTGGAAGAAACCACAGTGCCCAGCCATGTTCTAAGCCCTCCCATCCTCCCTGGGCTTCTGGCAGCAGGAGTGAAAAGAGAGGAGCAGAGCACTGGGACCCGTTTGACAGAAACCGGCTTCCCACGGGAAAGTCTTTCTCCACGGGCAGACATGCTCCCAGGTGCCTGTGGCAAGGGGAAGGAAATGCCATACACTGACCTGGAAGAGACCACAGGGCCCAGGCACAGTCTGAACCCTTCGCTCAACCCGGCGGTTTTGCTAGCAGGAGTTCAACCCCAACGAACACAGCCCGGAGACCCCTGAGGCAAAAACGGCTTCTGACGAACAATAGGCGCTTGCTGTGGAACACCTATCCCAAGTGGGGGTAGCCAGCTCAACAAAATGCCACACACCCAGGTGTAAGAAACAACATTGCCCAGCCATGGTCTAAGCCCCTCACCTCGTCCCTGTGCTTTGGGGAGCCGGAGGGACAGCCGAGGCACACGGCCCTGAGACCCCTTTGCAAAAAGCCGGCTTCCCACGGAAACAGTTTTCCTGAGGTGCAGACCCTATCCCAAGTGGTTGTGGCAAGGTAAAGCAAATGCCCTCCACTTCTCTGGAAGAAACCACAGTGCCCAGCCATGTTCTAAGCCCTCCCATCCTCCCTGGGCTTCTGGCGGAAGGAGTGAAAAGAGAGGAGCAGAGCACTGGGACCCGTTTGACAGAAACCGGCTTCCCACGGGAAAGTCTTTCTCCACGGGCAGACATGCTCCCAGGTGCCTGTGGCAAGGGGAAGGAAATGCCATACACTGACCTGAAAGAGACCACAGGGCCCAGGCACAGTCTGAACCCTTCCCTCAACCCGGCGGTTTTGCTAGCAGGAGTTCAACCCCAACGAACACAGCCCGGAGACCCCTGAGGCAAAAACTGCTTCCGACGAACAATAGGTGCTTGCTGTGGAACACCTATCCCAAGTGGGGGTAGCCAGGTCAACAAAATGCCACACACCCAGGTGTAAGAAACAACATTGCCCAGCAATGGTCTAAGCCCCTCACCTCGTCCCTGTGCTTTGGGGAGCCGGAGGGACAGCCGAGGCCGATGGCCCTGAGACCCCTTTGCAAAAAGCCGGCTTCCCATGGAAACAGTTTTCCTGAGGTGCAGACCCTCTCACAAGTGGTTGTGGCAAGGTAAAGCAAATGCCCTCCACTTCTCTGGAAGAAACCACAGTGCCCAGACATGTTCTAAGCCGTCCCATCCTCCCTGGGCTTCTGGCAGCAGGAGTGAAAAGAGAGGAGCAGAGCACTGGGACCCGTTTGACAGAAACCGGCTTCCCACGGGAAAGTCTTTCTCCACGGGCAGACATGCTCCCAGGTGCCTGTGGCAAGGGGAAGGAAATGCCATACACTGACTTGGAAGAGACCACAGGGCCAGGCAGTCTGAACCCTTCCCTCAACCCGGCGGTTTTGCTAGCAGGAGTTCAACCCCAACGAACACAGCCCGGAGACCCCTGAGGCAAAAACGGCTTCTGACGAACAATAGGCGCTTGCTGTGGAACACTTATCCCAAGTGGGGGTAGCCAGCTCAACAAAATGCCACACACCCAGGTGTAAGAAACAACATTGCCCAGCCATGGTCTAAGCCCCTCACCTCGTCCCTGTGCTTTGGGGAACCGGAGGGACAGCCGAGGCCCACGGCCCTGAGACCCCTTTGCAAAAAGCCGGCTTCCCACGGAGACAGTTTTCCTGAGGTGTAGAACCTCTCACAAGTGGTTGTGGCAAGGTAAAGCAAATGCCCTCCACTTCTCTGGAAGAAACCACAGTGCCCAGCCATGTTCTAAGCCCTCCCATCCGCCCTGGGCTTCTGGCAGCAGGAGTGAAAAGAGAGGAGCAGAGCACTGGAACCCGTTTGACAAAACCCGGCTTCCCTCGGGAAAGTCTTTCTCCACGGGCAGACATGCTCCCAGGTGCCTGTGGCAAGGGGAAGGAAATGCCATACACTGACCTGGAAGAGACCACAGGGCCCAGGCACAGTCTGAACCCTTCCCTCACCCCGGCGGTTTTGCTAGCAGGAGTTCAACCCCAACGAACACAGCCCGGAGACCCCTGAGGCAAAAACGGCTTCTGACGAACAATAGGTGCTTGTTGTGGAACACCTATCCCAAGTGGGGGTAGCCAGGTAAACAATGCCACACACCCAGGTGTAAGAAACAACATTGCCCAGCCATGGTCTAAGCCCCTCACCTCGTCCCTGTGTATTGGGGAGCCGGAGGGACAGCCGAGGCCCACGGCCCTGAGACCACTTTGCAAAAAGCCGGCTTCCCACGGAAACAGTTTTCCTGAGGTGCAGCCCCTCTCACAAGTGGTTGTGGCAAGGTAAAGCAAATGCCCTCCACTTCTCTGGAAGAAACCACAGTGCCCAGCCATGTTCTAAGCCCTCCCATCCTCCCTGGGCTTCTGGCAGCAGGAGTGAAAAGAGAGGAGCAGAGCACTGGGACCCGTTTGACAAAACCCGGCTTCCCACGGGAAAGTCTTTCTCCACGTGCAGACATGCTCCCAGGTGCCTGTGGCAAGGGGAAGGAAATGCCATACACTGACCTGGAAGAGACCACAGGGCCCAGGCACAGTATGAACCCTTCCCTCACCCCGGCGGTTTTGCTAGCAGGAGTTCAACCCCAACGAACACAGCCCGGAGACCCCTGAGGCAAAAACGGCTTCTGACGAAAAATAGGCGCTTGCTGTTGAACACTTATCCCAAGTGGGGGTAGCCAGCTCAACAAAATGCCACACACCCAGGTGTAAGAAACAACATTGCCCAGCCATGGTCTAAGCCCCTCACCTCGTCCCTGTGTATTGGGGAGCCGGAGGGACAGCCGAGGCCCACGGCCCTGAGACCCCTTTGCAAAAAGCCGGCTTCCCACGGAAACAGTTTTCCTGAGGTGCAGACCCTCTCACAAGGGGTTGTGGCAAGGTAAAGCAAATACCCTCCACTTCTCTGGAAGAAACCACAGTGCCCAGCCATGTTCTAAGCCCTCCCATCCGCCCTGGGCTTCTGGCAGCAGGAGTGAAAAGAGAGGAGCAGAGCACTGGGACCCGTTTGACAGAAACCGGCTTCCCACGGGAAAGTCTTTCTCCACGGGCAGACATGCTCCCAGGTGCCTGTGGCAAGGGGAAGGAAATGCCATACACTGACCTGGAAGAGACCACAGGGCCCAGGCACAGTATGAACCCTTCCCTCACCCCGGCGGTTTTGCTAGCAGGAGTTCAACCCCAACGAACACAGCCCGGAGACCCCTGAGGCAAAAACGGCTTCTGACGAAAAATAGGCGCTTGCTGTTGAACACTTATCCCAAGTGGGGGTAGCCAGCTCAACAAAATGCCACACACCCAGGTGTAAGAAACAACATTGCCCAGCCATGGTCTAAGCCCCTCACCTCGTCCCTGTGTATTGGGGAGCCGGAGGGACAGCCGAGGCCCACGGCCCTGAGACCCCTTTGCAAAAAGCCGGCTTCCCACGGAAACAGTTTTCCTGAGGTGCAGACCCTATCCCAAGTGGTTGTGGCAAGGTAAAGCAAATGCCCTCCACTTCTCTGGAAGAAACCACAGTGCCCAGCCATGTTCTAAGCCCTCCCATCCTCCCTGGGCTTCTGGCGGAAGGAGTGAAAAGAGAGGAGCAGAGCACTGGGACCCGTTTGACAGAAACCGGCTTCCCACGGGAAAGTCTTTCTCCACGTGCAGACATGCTCCCAGGTGCCTGTGGCAAGGGGAAGGAAATGCCATACACTGACCTGAAAGAGACCACAGGGCCCAGGCACAGTCTGAAACCTTCCCTCACCCCGGCGGTTTTGCTAGCAGGAGTTCAACCCCAACGAACACAGCCCGGAGACCCCTGAGGCAAAAACGGCTTCCGACGAACAATAGGTGCTTGCTGTGGAACACCTATCCCAAGTGGGGGTAGCCAGCTCAACAAAATGCCACACACCCAGGTGTAAGAAACAACATTGCCCAGCAATGGTCTAAGCCCCTCACCTCGTCCCTGTGCTTTGGGGAGCCGGAGGGACACCCGAGGCCTATGGCCCTGATTCCCCTTTGCAAATAGCCGGCTTCCCATGGAAACAGTTTTCCTGAGGTGCAGACCCTCTCACAAGTGGTTGTGGCAAGGTAAAGCAAATGCCCTCCACTTCTCTGAAGAAACCACAGTGCCCAGCCATGTTCTAAGCCCTCCCATCCTCCCTGGGCTTCTGGCAGCAGGAGTGAAAAGAGAGGAGCAGAGCACTGGGACCCGTTTGACCAAAACCGTCTTCCCACGGGAAAGTCTTTCTCCACGTGCAGACATGCTCCCAGGTGCCTGTGGCAAGGGGAAGGAAATGCCATACACTGACCTGGAAGAGACCACAGGGCCCAGGCACAGTCTGAACCCTTCCCTCACCCCGGCGGTTTTGCTAGAAGGAGTTCAACCCCAAGGAACACAGCCCGGAGACCCCTGAGGCAAAAACGGCTTCTGACGAACAATAGGCGCTTGCTGTGGAACACCTATCCCAAGTGGGGGTAGCCAGGTCAACAAAATGCCACACACCCAGGTGTAAGAAACAACATTGCCCAGCCATGGTCTAAGCCCCTCACCTCGTCCCTGTGCTTTGGGGAGCCGGAGGGACAGCCGAGGCCGATGGCCCTGAGACCCCTTTGCAAAAAGCCAGCTTCCCATGGAAACAGTTTTCCTGAGGTGCAGACCCTCTCACAAGTGGTTGTGCCAAGGTAAAGCAAATGCCCTCCACTTCTCTGGAAGAAACCACAGTGCCCAGCCATGTTCTAAGCCCTCCCATCCTCCCTGGGCTTCTGGCAGCAGGAGTGAAAAGAGAGGAGCAGAGCACTGGGACCCGTTTGACAAAAACCGGCTTCCCACGGGAAAGTCTTTCTCCACGTGCAGACATGCTCCCAGGTGCCTGTGGCAAGGGGAAGGAAATGCCATACACTGACCTGGAAGAGACCACAGGGCCCAGGCACAGTCTGAACGCTTCACTCAACCCGGCGGTTTTGCTAGCAGGAGTTCAACCCCAACGAACACAGCCCGGAGACCCCTGAGGCAAAAACGGCTTCTGACGAACAATAGGCGCTTGCTGTGGAACACCTATCCCAAGTGGGGGTAGCCAGCTCAACAAAATGCCACACACCCAGGTGTAAGAAACAACATTGCCCAGCCATGGTCTAAGCCCCTCACCTCGTCCCTGTGCTTTGGGGAGCCAGAGGGAAAGCCGAGGCCCACGGCCCTGAGACCCCTTTTCAAAAAGCCGGCTTCCCACAGAAACAGTTTTCCTGAGGTGCAGACCCTCTCATAAGTGGTTGTGGCAAGGTAAAGCAAATGCCCTCCACTTCTCTGGAAGAAACCACAGTGCCCAGCCATGTTCTAAGACCTCCCATCCTCCCTGGGCTTCTGGCAGCAGGAGTGAAAAGAGAGGAGCAGAGCACTGGGACCCGTTTGACAAAAACCGGCTTCCCACGGGAAAGTCTTTCTCCACGGGCAGACATGCTCCCAGGTGCCTGTGGCAAGGGGAAGGAAATGCCATACACTGACCTGGAAGAGACCACAGGGCCCAGGCACAGTCTGAACCCTTCGCTCAACCCGGCGGTTTTGCTAGCAGGAGTTCAACCCCAACGAACACAGCCCGGAGACCCCTGAGGCAAAAACGGCTTCTGACGAACAATAGGCGCTTGCTGTGGAACACCTATCCCAAGTGGGGGTAGCCAGCTCAACAAAATGCCACACACCCAGGTGTAAGAAACAACATTGCCCAGCCATGGTCTAAGCCCCTCACCTCGTCCCTGTGCTTTGGGGAGCCGGAGGGACAGCCGAGGCACACGGCCCTGAGACCCCTTTGCAAAAAGCCGGCTTCCCACGGAAACAGTTTTCCTGAGGTGCAGACCCTATCCCAAGTGGTTGTGGCAAGGTAAAGCAAATGCCCTCCACTTCTCTGGAAGAAACCACAGTGCCCAGCCATGTTCTAAGCCCTCCCATCCTCCCTGGGCTTCTGGCGGAAGGAGTGAAAAGAGAGGAGCAGAGCACTGGGACCCGTTTGACAGAAACCGGCTTCCCACGGGAAAGTCTTTCTCCACGTGCAGAAATGCTCCCAGGTGCCTGTGGCAAGGGGAAGGAAATGCCATACACTGACCTGAAAGAGACCACAGGGCCCAGGCACAGTCTGAAACCTTCCCTCACCCCGGCGGTTTTGCTAGCAGGAGTTCAACCCCAACGAACACAGCCCGGAGACCCCTGAGGCAAAAACGGCTTCCGACGAACAATAGGTGCTTGCTGTGGAACACCTATCCCAAGTGGGGCTAGCCAGCTCAACAAAATGCCACACACCCAGGTGTAAGAAACAACATTGCCCAGCAATGGTCTAAGCCCCTCACCTCGTCCCTGTGCTTTGGGGAGCCGGAGGGACACCCGAGGCCTATGGCCCTGATTCCCCTTTGCAAATAGCCGGCTTCCCATGGAAACAGTTTTCCTGAGGTGCAGACCCTCTCACAAGTGGTTGTGCCAAGGTAAAGCAAATGCCCTCCACTTCTCTGGAAGAAACCACAGTGCCCAGCCATGTTCTAAGCCCTCCCATCCTCCCTGGGCTTCTGGCAGCAGGAGTGAAAAGAGAGGAGCAGAGCACTGGGACCCGTTTGACCAAAACCGTCTTCCCACGGGAAAGTCTTTCTCCACGTGCAGACATGCTCCCAGGTGCCTGTGGCAAGGGGAAGGAAATGCCATACACTGACCTGGAAGAGACCACAGGGCCCAGGCACAGTCTGAACCCTTCCCTCACCCCGGCGGTTTTTCTAGAAGGAGTTCGACCCCAAGGAACACAGCCCGGAGACCCCTGAGGCAAAAACGGCTTCTGACGAACAATAGGCGCTTGCTGTGGAACACCTATCCCAAGTGGGGGTAGCCAGGTCAACAAAATGCCACACACCCAGGTGTAAGAAACAACATTGCCCAGCCATGGTCTAAGCCCCTCACCTCGTCCCTGTGCTTTGGGGAGCCGGAGGGACAGCCGAGGCCGATGGCCCTGAGACCCCTTTGCAAAAAGCCAGCTTCCCATGGAAACAGTTTTCCTGAGGTGCAGACCCTCTCACAAGTGGTTGTGCCAAGGTAAAGCAAATGCCCTCCACTTCTCTGGAAGAAACCACAGTGCCCAGCCATGTTCTAAGACCTCCCATCCTCCCTGGGCTTCTGGCAGCAGGAGTGAAAAGAGAGGAGCAGAGCACTGGGACCCGTTTGACAAAAACCGGCTTCCCACGGGAAAGTCTTTCTCCACGTGCAGACATGCTCCCAGGTGCCTGTGGCAAGGGGAAGGAAATGCCATACACTGACCTGGAAGAGACCACAGGGCCCAGGCACAGTCTGAACGCTTCACTCAACCCGGCGGTTTTGCTAGCAGGAGTTCAACCCCAACGAACACAGCCCGGAGACCCCTGAGGCAAAAACGGCTTCTGACGAACAATAGGCGCTTGCTGTGGAACACCTATCCCAAGTGGGGGTAGCCAGCTCAACAAAATGCCACACACCCAGGTGTAAGAAACAACATTGCCCAGCCATGGTCTAAGCCCCTCACCTCGTCCCTGTGCTTTGGGGAGCCAGAGGGAAAGCCGAGGCCCACGGCCCTGAGACCCCTTTTCAAAAAGCCGGCTTCCCACAGAAACAGTTTTCCTGAGGTGCAGACCCTCTCATAAGTGGTTGTGGCAAGGTAAAGCAAATGCCCTCCACTTCTCTGGAAGAAACCACAGTGCCCAGCCATGTTCTAAGACCTCCCATCCTCCCTGGGCTTCTGGCAGCAGGAGTGAAAAGAGAGGAGCAGAGCACTGGGACCCGTTTGACAAAAACCGGCTTCCCACGGGAAAGTCTTTCTCCACGGGCAGACATGCTCCCAGGTGCCTGTGGCAAGGGGAAGGAAATGCCATACACTGACCTGGAAGAGACCACAGGGCCCAGGCACAGTCTGAACCCTTCGCTCAACCCGGCGGTTTTGCTAGCAGGAGTTCAACCCCAACGAACACAGCCCGGAGACCACTGAGGCAAAAACGGCTTCTGACGAACAATAGGCGCTTGCTGTGGAACACCTATCCCAAGTGGGGGTAGCCAGCTCAACAAAATGCCACACACCCAGGTGTAAGAAACAACATTGCCCAGCCATGGTCTAAGCCCCTCACCTCGTCCCTGTGCTTTGGGGAGCCGGAGGGACAGCCGAGGCACACGGCCCTGAGACCCCTTTGCAAAAAGCCGGCTTCCCACGGAAACAGTTTTCCTGAGGTGCAGACCCTATCCCAAGTGGTTGTGGCAAGGTAAAGCAAATGCCCTCCACTTCTCTGGAAGAAACCACAGTGCCCAGCCATGTTCTAAGCCCTCCCATCCTCCCTGGGCTTCTGGCGGAAGGAGTGAAAAGAGAGGAGCAGAGCACTGGGACCCGTTTGACAGAAACCGGCTTCCCACGGGAAAGTCTTTCTCCACGGGCAGACATGCTCCCAGGTGCCTGTGGCAAGGGGAAGGAAATGCCATACACTGACCTGAAAGAGACCACACGGCCCAGGCACAGTCTGAACCCTTCCCTCACCCCGGCAGTTTTGCTAGCAGGAGTTCAACCCCAACGAACACAGCCCGGAGACCCCTGAGGCAAAAACGGCTTCCGACGAACAATAGGTGCTTGCTGTGGAACACCTATCCCAAGTGGGGGTAGCCAGCTCAACAAAATGCCACACACCCAGGTGTAAGAAACAACATTGCCCAGCAATGGTCTAAGCCCCTCACCTCGTCCCTGTGCTTTGGGGAGCCGGAGGGACACCCGAGGCCGATGGCCCTGAGACCCCTTTGCAAAAAGCCGGCTTCCCATGGAAACAGTTTTCCTGAGGTGCAGACCCTCTCACAAGTGGTTGTGGCAAGGTAAAGCAAATGCCCTCCACTTCTCTGGAAGAAACCACAGTGCCCAGCCAAGTTCTAAGCCGTCCCATCCTCCCTGGGCTTCTGGCAGCAGGAGTGAAAAGAGAGGAGCAGAGCACTGGGACCCGTTTGACAGAAACCGGCTTCCCACGGGAAAGTCTTTCTCCACGGGCAGACATGCTCCCAGGTGCCTGTGGCAAGGGGAAGGAAATGCCATACACTGACCTGGAAGAGACCACAGGGCCAGGCAGTCTGAACCCTTCCCTCAACCTGGCGGTTTTGCTAGCAGGAGTTCAACCCCAACGAACACAGCCCGGAGACCCTTGAGGCAAAAACGGCTTCTGACGAACAATAGGCGCTTGCTGTGGAACACTTATCCCAAGTGGGGGTAGCCAGCTCAACAAAATGCCACACACCCAGGTGTAAGAAACAACATTGCCCAGCCATGGTCTAAGCCCCTCACCTCGTCCCTGTGTATTGGGGAGCCGGAGGGACAGCCGAGGCCCACGGCCCTGAGACCCCTTTGCAAAAAGCCGGCTTCCCACGGAAACAGTTTTCCTGAGGTGCAGACCCTCTCACAAGGGGTTGTGGCAAGGTAAAGCAAATACCCTCCACTTCTCTGGAAGAAACCACAGTGCCCAGCCATGTTCTAAGCCCTCCCATCCTCCCTGGGCTTCTGGCAGCAGGAGTGAAAAGAGAGGAGCAGAGCACTGGGACCCGTTTGACAAAAACCGGCTTCCCACGGGAAAGTCTTTCTCCACGGGCAGACATGCTCCCAGGTGCCTGTGGCAAGGGGAAGGAAATGCCATACAATGACCTGGAAGAGAACACAGGGCCCAGGCACAGTCTGAACCCTTCGCTCAACCCGGCGGTTTTGCTAGCAGGAGTTCAACCCCAACAAACACAGCCCGGAGACCCCTGAGGCAAAAACGGCTTCTGACGAACAATAGGCGCTTGCTGTGGAACACCTATCCCAAGTGGGGGTAGCCAGCTCAACAAAATGCCACACACCCAGGTGTAAGAAACAACATTGCCCAGCCATGGTCTAAGCCCCTCACCTCGTCCCTGTGCTTTGGGGAGCCGGAGGGACAGCCGAGGCGCACGGCCCTGAGACCCCTTTGCAAAAAGCCGGCTTCCCACGGAAACAGTTTTCCTGAGGTGCAGACCCTCTCACAAGTGGTTGTGGCAAGGTAAAGCAAATGCCCTCCACTTCTCTGGAAGAAACCACAGTGCCCAGCCATGTTCTAAGCCCTCCCATCCTCCCTGGGCTTCTGGCAGCAGGAGTGAAAAGAGAGGAGCAGAGCACTGGGACCCGTTTGACAGAAACCGGCTTCCCACGGGAAAGTCTTTCTCCACGGGCAGACATGCTCCCAGGTGCCTGTGGCAAGGGGAAGGAAATGCCATACACTGACCTGAAAGATACCACAGGGCCGAGGCACAGTCTGAACCCTTCCCTCACCCCGGCGGTTTTGCTAGCAGGAGTTCAACCCCAACGAACACAGCCCGGAGACCCCTGAGGCAAAAACGGCTTCCGACGAACAATAGGTGCTTGCTGTGGAACACCTATCCCAAGTGGGGGTAGCCAGGTCAACAAAATGCCACACACCCAGGTGTAAGAAACAACATTGCCCAGCAATGGTCTAAGCCCCTCACCTCGTCCCTGTGCTTTGGGGAGCCGGAGGGACACCCGAGGCCGATGGCCCTGAGACCCCTTTGCAAAAAGCCGGCTTCCCATGGAAAGAGTTTTCCTGAGGTGCAGACCCTCTCACAAGTGGTTGTGGCAAGGTAAAGCAAATGCCCTCCACTTCTCTGGAAGAAACCACAGTGCCCAGCCATGTTCTAAGCCGTCCCATCCTCCCTGGGCTTCTGGCAGCAGGAGTGAAAAGAGAGGAGCAGAGCACTGGGACCCGTTTGACAGAAACCGGCTTCCCACGGGAAAGTCTTTCTCCACGTGCAGACATGCTCCCAGGTGCCTGTGGCAAGGGGAAGGAAATGCCATACACTGACCTGGAAGAGACCACAGGGCCAGGCAGTCTGAACCCTTCCCTCAACCCGGCGGTTTTGCTAGCAGGAGTTCAACCCCAACGAACACAGCCCGGAGACCCCTGAGGCAAAAACGGCTTCTGACGAACAATAGGCGCTTGCTGTGGAACACTTATCCCAAGTGGGGGTAGCCAGCTCAACAAAATGCCACACACCCAGGTGTAAGAAACAACATTGCCCAGCCATGGTCTAAGCCCCTCACCTCGTCCCTGTGTATTGGGGAGCCGGAGGGACAGCCGAGGCCCACGGCCCTGAGACCCCTTTGCAAAAAGCCGGCTTCCCACGGAAACAGTTTTCCTGAGGTGCAGCCCCTCTCACAAGTGGTTGTGGCAAGGTAAAGCAAATGCCCTCCACTTCTCTGGAAGAAACCACAGTGCCCAGCCATGTTCTAAGCCCTCCCATCCTCCCTGGGCTTCTGGCAGCAGGAGTGAAAAGAGAGGAGCAGAGCACTGGGACCCGTTTGACAAAAACCGGCTTCCCACGGGAAAGTCTTTCTCCACGTGCAGACATGCTCCCAGGTGCCTGTGGCAAGGGGAAGGAAATGCCATACACTGACCTGGAAGAGACCACAGGGCCCAGGCACAGTATGAACCCTTCCCTCACCCCGGCGGTTTTGCTAGCAGGAGTTCAACCCCAACGAACACAGCCCGGAGACCCCTGAGACAAAAACGGCTTCTGACGAAAAATAGGCGCTTGCTGTTGAACACTTATCCCAAGTGGGGGTAGCCAGCTCGAAAAAATGCCACACACCCAGGTGTAAGAAACAACATTGCCCAGCCATGGTCTAAGCCCCTCACCTCGTCCCTGTGTATTGGGGAGCCGGAGGGACAGCCGAGGCCCACGGCCCTGAGACCCCTTTGCAAAAAGCCGGCTTCCCACGGAAACAGTTTTCCTGAGGTGCAGACCCTCTCACAAGGGGTTGTGGCAAGGTAAAGCAAATGCCCTCCACTTCTCTGGAAGAAACCACAGTGCCCAGCCAAGTTCTAAGCCGTCCCATCCTCCCTGGGCTTCTGGCAGCAGGAGTGAAAAGAGAGGAGCAGAGCACTGGGACCCGTTTGACAGAAACCGGCTTCCCACGGGAAAGTCTTTCTCCACGGGCAGACATGCTCCCAGGTGCCTGTGGCAAGGGGAAGGAAATGCCATACACTGACCTGGAAGAGACCACAGGGCCAGGCAGTCTGAACCCTTCCCTCAACCTGGCGGTTTTGCTAGCAGGAGTTCAACCCCAACGAACACAGCCCGGAGACCCTTGAGGCAAAAACGGCTTCTGACGAACAATAGGCGCTTGCTGTGGAACACTTATCCCAAGTGGGGGTAGCCAGCTCAACAAAATGCCACACACCCAGGTGTAAGAAACAACATTGCCCAGCCATGGTCTAAGCCCCTCACCTCGTCCCTGTGCTTTGGGGAACCGGAGGGACAGCCGAGGCCCACGGCCCTGAGACCCCTTTGCAAAAAGCCGGCTTCCCACGGAGACAGTTTTCCTGAGGTGCAGACCATATCCCAAGTGGTTGTGGCAAGGTAAAGCAAATGCCCTCCACTTCTCTGGAAGAAACCACAGTGCCCAGCCATGTTCTAAGCCCTCCCATCCGCCCTGGGCTTCTGGCAGCAGGAGTGAAAAGAGAGGAGCAGAGCACTGGGACCCGTTTGACAAAACCCGGCTTCCCTCGGGAAAGTCTTTCTCCACGGGCAGACATGCTCCCAGGTGCCTGTGGCAAGGGGAAGGAAATGCCATACACTGACCTGGAAGAGACCACAGGGCCCAGGCACAGTCTGAACCCTTCGCTCAACCCGGCGGTTTTGCTAGCAGGAGTTCAACCCCAACGAACACAGCCCGGAGACCCCCTGGGGCAAAAACGGCTTCCGAGGAGAAATATGCCCTTGCTGTGGAAAACCTATCCCAAGTGGGGGTAGCCAGGTCAACAAAATGCCACACACCCAGGTGTAAGAAACAACATTGCCCAGCCATGGTCTAAGCCCCTCACCTCGTCCCTGTGCTTTGGGGAGCCGGAGGGACAGCCGAGGCCGATGGCCCTGAGCCCCCTTTCAAAATGCCGGCTTCCCATGGAAACAGTTTTCCTGAGGTGCAGACCCTCTCACAAGGGGTTGTGGCAAGGTAAAGCAAATGCCCTCCACTTCTCTGGAAGAAACCACAGTGCCCAGCCATGTTCTAAGCCGTCCCATCCTCCCTGGGCTTCTGGCAGCAGGAGTGAAAAGAGAGGAGCAGAGCACTGGGACCCGTTTGACAAAAACCGGCTTCCCACGGGAAAGTCTTTCTCCACGGGCAGACATGCTCCCAGGTGCCTGTGGCAAGGGGAAGGAAATGCCATACACTGACCTGGAAGAGACCACAGGGCCCAGGCACAGTCTGAACCCTTCCCTCAACCTGGCGGTTTTGCTAGCAGGAGTTCAACTCCAAGGAACACAGCCCGGAGACCCCTGAGGCAAAAACGGCTTCTGACGAACAATAGGCGCTTGCTGTGGAACACCTATCCCAAGTGGGGGTAGCCAGCTCAACAAAATGCCACACACCCAGGTGTAAGAAACAACATTGCCCAGCCATGGTCTAAGCCCCTCACCTCGTCCCTGTGCTTTGGGGAGCCAGAGGGACAGCCGAGGCCGACGGCCCTGAGACCCCTTTGCAAAAAGCCGGCTTCCCACGGAAACAGTTTTCCTGAGGTGCAGACCCTCTCCCAAGTGTTTGTGGCAAGGTAAAGCAAATGCCCTCCACTTCTCTGGAAGAAACCACAGTGCCCAGCCATGTTCTAAGCCCTCCCATCCTCCCTGGGCTTCTGGCAGCAGGAGTGAAAAGAGAGGAGCAGAGCACTGGGACCCGTTTGACAAAAACCGGCTTCCCACGGGAAAGTCTTTCTCCACGTGCAGACATGCTCCCAGGTGCCTGTGGCAAGGGGAAGGAAATGCCATACACTAACCTGGAAGAGACCACAGGGCCCAGGCACAGTCTGAACCCTTCCCTCACCCCGGCGGTTTTGGTAGTAGGAGTTCAACCCCAACGAACAAAGCCCGGAGACCCCTGAGGCAAAAACGGCTTCTGACGAACAATAGGCGCTTGCTGTGGAACACCTATCCCAAGCGGGGGTAGCCAGGTCAACAAAATGCCACACACCCAGGTGTAAGAAACAACATTGCCCAGCCATGGTCTAAGCCCCTCACCTCGTCCCTGTGCTTTGGGGAGCCGGAGGGACAGCCGAGGCCCACGGCCCTGAGACCCCTTTGCAAAAAGCCGGCTTCCCACGGAAACAGTTTTCCTGAGGTGCAGACCCTCTCACAAGTGGTTGTTGCAAGGTAAAGCAAATGCCCTCCACTTCTCTGGAAGAAACCACAGTGCCCAGCCATGTTCTAAGCCGTCCCATCCTCCCTGGGCTTCTGGCAGCAGGAGTGAAAAGAGAGGAGCAGAGCACTGGGACCCGTTTGACAAAAACCGGCTTCCCACGGGAAAGTCTTTCTCCACGTGCAGACATGCTCCCAGGTGCCTGTGGCAAGGGGAAGGAAATGCCATACACTGACCTGGAAGAGACCACAGGGCCCAGGCACAGTCTGAACCCTTCCATCAACCCGGCGGTTTTGCTAGCAGGAGTTCAACCCCAACGAACACAGCCCGGAGACCCCTGAGGCAAAAACGGCTTCTGACGATCAATAGGCGCTTGCTGTGGAACACCTATCTCAAGTGGGGGTAGCCAGCTCAACAAAATGCCACACACCCAGGTGTAAGAAACAACATTGCCCAGCCATGGTCTAAGCCCCTCACTTCGTCCCTGTGCTTTGGGGAGCCGGAGGGACAGCCGAGGCCCACGGCCCTGAGACCCCTTTGCAAAAAGCCGGCTTCCCACGGAAACAGTTTTCCTGAGGTGCAGACCCTCTCACAAGTGGTTGTGGCAAGGTAAAGCAAATGCACTCCACTTCTCTGGAAGAAACCACAGTGCCCAGCCATGTTCTAAGCTCTCCCATCCTCCCTGAGCTTCTGGCAGCAGGAGTGAAAAGAGAGGAGCAGAGCACTGGGACCCGTTTGACAAAACCCGGCTTCCCACGGGAAAGTCTTCCCCACGCGCAGACATGCTCCCAGGTGCCTGTGGCAAGGGGAAGGAAATGCCATACACTGACCTGGAAGAGACCACAGGGCCCAGGCACAGTCTGAACCCTTCGCTCAACCCGGCGGTTTTGCTAGCAGGAGTTCAACCCCAACGAACACAGCCCGGAGACCCCTGAGGCAAAAACGGCTTCTCAAGAACAATAGGCACTTGCTGTGGAACACCTATCCCAAGTGGGGGTAGCCAGCTCAACAAAATGCCACACACCCAGGTGTAAGAAACAACATTGCCCAGCCATGGTCTAAGCCCCTCACCTCGTCCCTGTGCTTTGGGGCGCCGGAGGGACAGCCGAGGCCGATGGCCCTGAGACCCCTTTGCAAAAAGCCGGCTTCCCATGGAAACAGTTTTCCTGAGGTGCAGCCCCTCTCACAAGTGGTTGTGGCAAGGTAAAGCAAATGCCCTCCACTTCTCTGGAAGAAACCACAGTGCCCAGCCATGTTCTAAGCCCTCCCATCCTCCCTGGGCTTCTGGCAGCAGGAGTGAAAAGAGAGGAGCAGAGCACTGGGACCCGTTTGACAAAAACCGGCTTCCCACGGGAAAGTCTTTCTCCACGTGCAGACATGCTCCCAGGTGCCTGTGGCAAGGGGAAGGAAATGCCATACACTGACCTGGAAGAGACCACAGGGCCCAGGCACAGTATGAACCCTTCCCTCACCCCGGCGGTTTTGCTAGCAGGAGTTCAACCCCAACGAACACAGCCCGGAGACCCCTGAGGCAAAAACGGCTTCTGACGAAAAATAGGCGCTTGCTGTTGAACACTTATCCCAAGTGGGGGTAGCCAGCTCAACAAAATGCCACACACCCAGGTGTAAGAAACAACATTGCCCAGCCATGGTCTAAGCCCCTCACCTCGTCCCTGTGTATTGGGGAGCCGGAGGGACAGCCGAGGCCCACGGCCCTGAGACCCCTTTGCAAAAAGCCGGCTTCCCACGGAAACAGTTTTCCTGAGGTGCAGACCCTCTCACAAGGGGTTGTGGCAAGGTAAAGCAAATACCCTCCACTTCTCTGGAAGAAACCACAGTGCCCAGCCATGTTCTAAGCCCTCCCATCCTCCCTGGGCTTCTGGCAGCAGGAGTGAAAAGAGAGGAGCAGAGCACTGGGACCCGTTTGACAAAAACCGGCTTCCCACGGGAAAGTCTTTCTCCACGGGCAGACATGCTCCCAGGTGCCTGTGGCAAGGGGAAGGAAATGCCATACAATGACCTGGAAGAGAACACAGGGCCCAGGCACAGTCTGAACCCTTCGCTCAACCCGGCGGTTTTGCTAGCAGGAGTTCAACCCCAACAAACACAGCCCGGAGACCCCTGAGGCAAAAACGGCTTCTGACGAACAATAGGCGCTTGCTGTGGAACACCTATCCCAAGTGGGGGTAGCCAGCTCAACAAAATGCCACACACCCAGGTGTAAGAAACAACATTGCCCAGCCATGGTCTAAGCCCCTCACCTCGTCCCTGTGCTTTGGGGAGCCGGAGGGACAGCCGAGGCGCACGGCCCTGAGACCCCTTTGCAAAAAGCCGGCTTCCCACGGAAACAGTTTTCCTGAGGTGCAGACCCTCTCACAAGTGGTTGTGGCAAGGTAAAGCAAATGCCCTCCACTTCTCTGGAAGAAACCACAGTGCCCAGCCATGTTCTAAGCCCTCCCATCCTCCCTGGGCTTCTGGCAGCAGGAGTGAAAAGAGAGGAGCAGAGCACTGGGACCCGTTTGACAGAAACCGGCTTCCCACGGGAAAGTCTTTCTCCACGTGCAGACATGCTCCCAGGTGCCTGTGGCAAGGGGAAGGAAATGCCATACACTGACCTGAAAGAGACCACAGGGCCCAGGCACAGTCTGAAACCTTCCCTCACCCCGGCGGTTTTGCTAGCAGGAGTTCAACCCCAACGAACACAGCCCGGAGACCCCTGAGGCAAAAACGGCTTCCGACGAACAATAGGTGCTTGCTGTGGAACACCTATCCCAAGTGGGGGTAGCCAGCTCAACAAAATGCCACACACCCAGGTGTAAGAAACAACATTGCCCAGCAATGGTCTAAGCCCCTCACCTCGTCCCTGTGCTTTGGGGAGCAGGAGGGACACCCGAGGCCTATGGCCCTGATTCCCCTTTGCAAATAGCCGGCTTCCCATGGAAACAGTTTTCCTGAGGTGCAGACCCTCTCACAAGTGGTTGTGGCAAGGTAAAGCAAATGCCCTCCACTTCTCTGAAGAAACCACAGTGCCCAGCCATGTTCTAAGCCCTCCCATCCTCCCTGGGCTTCTGGCAGCAGGAGTGAAAAGAGAGGAGCAGAGCACTGGGACCCGTTTGACCAAAACCGTCTTCCCACGGGAAAGTCTTTCTCCACGTGCAGACATGCTCCCAGGTGCCTGTGGCAAGGGGAAGGAAATGCCATACACTGACCTGGAAGAGACCACAGGGCCCAGGCACAGTCTGAACCCTTCCCTCACCCCGGCGGTTTTGCTAGAAGGAGTTCAACCCCAAGGAACACAGCCCGGAGACCCCTGAGGCAAAAACGGCTTCTGACGAACAATAGGCGCTTGCTGTGGAACATCTATCCCAAGTGGGGGTAGCCAGGTCAACAAAATGCCACACACCCAGGTGTAAGAAACAACATTGCCCAGCCATGGTCTAAGCCCCTCACCTCGTCCCTGTGCTTTGGGGAGCCGGAGGGACAGCCGAGGCCGATGGCCCTGAGACCCCTTTGCAAAAAGCCAGCTTCCCATGGAAACAGTTTTCCTGAGGTGCAGACCCTCTCACAAGTGGTTGTGCCAAGGTAAAGCAAATGCCCTCCACTTCTCTGGAAGAAACCACAGTGCCCAGCCATGTTCTAAGCCCTCCCATCCTCCCTGGGCTTCTGGCAGCAGGAGTGAAAAGAGAGGAGCAGAGCACTGGGACCCGTTTGACAGAAACCGGCTTCCCACGGGAAAGTCTTTCTCCACGTGCAGACATGCTCCCAGGTGCCTGTGGCAAGGGGAAGGAAATGCCATACACTGACCTGGAAGAGACCACAGGGCCCAGGCACAGTCTGAACGCTTCACTCAACCCGGCGGTTTTGCTAGCAGGAGTTCAACCCCAACGAACACAGCCCGGAGACCCCTGAGGCAAAAACGGCTTCTGACGAACAATAGGCGCTTGCTGTGGAACACCTATCCCAAGTGGGGGTAGCCAGCTCAACAAAATGCCACACACCCAGGTGTAAGAAACAACATTGCCCAGCCATGGTCTAAGCCCCTCACCTCGTCCCTGTGCTTTGGGGAGCCAGAGGGAAAGCCGAGGCCCACGGCCCTGAGACCCCTTTTCAAAAAGCCGGCTTCCCACAGAAACAGTTTTCCTGAGGTGCAGACCCTCTCATAAGTGGTTGTGGCAAGGTAAAGCAAATGCCCTCCACTTCTCTGGAAGAAACCACAGTGCCCAGCCATGTTCTAAGCCCTCCCATCCTCCCTGGGCTTCTGGCAGCAGGAGTGAAAAGAGAGGAGCAGAGCACTGGGACCCGTTTGACAAAAACCGGCTTCCCACGGGAAAGTCTTTCTCCACGGGCAGACATGCTCCCAGGTGCCTGTGGCAAGGGGAAGGAAATGCCATACACTGACCTGGAAGAGACCACAGGGCCCAGGCACAGTCTGAACCCTTCGCTCAACCCGGCGGTTTTGCTAGCAGGAGTTCAACCCCAACGAACACAGCCCGGAGACCCCTGAGGCAAAAACGGCTTCTGACGAACAATAGGCGCTTGCTGTGGAACACCTATCCCAAGTGGGGGTAGCCAGCTCAACAAAATGCCACACACCCAGGTGTAAGAAACAACATTGCCCAGCCATGGTCTAAGCCCCTCACCTCGTCCCTGTGCTTTGGGGAGCCGGAGGGACAGCCGAGGCACACGGCCCTGAGACCCCTTTGCAAAAAGCCGGCTTCCCACGGAAACAGTTTTCCTGAGGTGCAGACCCTATCCCAAGTGGTTGTGGCAAGGTAAAGCAAATGCCCTCCACTTCTCTGGAAGAAACCACAGTGCCCAGCCATGTTCTAAGCCCTCCCATCCTCCCTGGGCTTCTGGCGGAAGGAGTGAAAAGAGAGGAGCAGAGCACTGGGACCCGTTTGACAGAAACCGGCTTCCCACGGGAAAGTCTTTCTCCACGGGCAGACATGCTCCCAGGTGCCTGTGGCAAGGGGAAGGAAATGCCATACACTGACCTGAAAGAGACCACACGGCCCAGGCACAGTCTGAACCCTTCCCTCACCCCGGCGGTTTTGCTAGCAGGAGTTCAACCCCAACGAACACAGCCCGGAGACCCCTGAGGCAAAAACGGCTTCCGACGAACAATAGGTGCTTGCTGTGGAACACCTATCCCAAGTGGGGGTAGCCAGCTCAACAAAATGCCACACACCCAGGTGTAAGAAACAACATTGCCCAGCAATGGTCTAAGCCCCTCACATCGTCCCTGTGCTTTGGGGAGCCGGAGGGACACCCGAGGCCGATGGCCCTGAGACCCCTTTGCAAAAAGCCGGCTTCCCATGGAAACAGTTTTCCTGAGGTGCAGACCCTCTCACAAGTGGTTGTGGCAAGGTAAAGCAAATGCCCTCCACTTCTCTGGAAGAAACCACAGTGCCCAGCCAAGTTCTAAGCCGTCCCATCCTCCCTGGGCTTCTGGCAGCAGGAGTGAAAAGAGAGGAGCAGAGCACTGGGACCCGTTTGACAGAAACCGGCTTCCCACGGGAAAGTCTTTCTCCACGGGCAGACATGCTCCCAGGTGCCTGTGGCAAGGGGAAGGAAATGCCATACACTGACCTGGAAGAGACCACAGGGCCAGGCAGTCTGAACCCTTCCCTCAACCTGACGGTTTTGCTAGCAGGAGTTCAACCCCAACGAACACAGCCCGGAGACCCTTGAGGCAAAAACGGCTTCTGACGAACAATAGGCGCTTGCTGTGGAACACTTATCCCAAGTGGGGGTAGCCTGCTCAACAAAATGCCACACACCCAGGTGTAAGAAACAACATTGCCCAGCCATGGTCTAAGCCCCTCACCTCGTCCCTGTGCTTTGGGGAACCGGAGGGACAGCCGAGGCCCACGGCCCTGACCCCTTTGCAAAAAGCCGGCTTCCCACGGAGACAGTTTTCCTGAGGTGTAGAACCTCTCACAAGTGGTTGTGGCAAGGTAAAGCAAATGCCCTCCACTTCTCTGGAAGAAACCACAGTGCCCAGCCATGTTCTAAGCCCTCACATCCGCCCTGGGCTTCTGGCAGCAGGAGTGAAAAGAGAGGAGCAGAGCACTGGGACCCGTTTGACAAAACCCGGCTTCCCTCGGGAAAGTCTTTCTCCACGGGCAGACATGCTCCCAGGTGCCTGTGGCAAGGGGAAGGAAATGCCATACACTGACCTGGAAGAGACCACAGGGCCCAGGCACAGTCTGAACCCTTCCCTCACCCCGGCGGTTTTGCTAGCAGGAGTTCAACCCCAACGAACACAGCCCGGAGACCCCTGAGGCAAAAACGGCTTCTGACGAACAATAGGTGCTTGTTGTGGAACACCTATCCCAAGTGGGGGTAGCCAGGTAAACAATGCCACACACCCAGGTGTAAGAAACAACATTGCCCAGCCATGGTCTAAGCCCCTCACCTCGTCCCTGTGCTTTGGGGAGCCGGAGGGACAGCCGAGGCCCACGGCCCTGAGACCCCTTTGCAAAAAGCCGGCTTCCCACGGAAACAGTTTTCCTGAGGTGCAGACCCTCTCACAAGGGGTTGTGGCAAGGTAAAGCAAATGCCCTCCACTTCTCTGGAAGAAACCACAGTGCCCAGCCATGTTCTAAGCCCTCCCATCCTCCTTGGGCTTCTGGCAGCAGGAGTGAAAAGAGAGGAGCAGAGCACTGGGACCCGTTTGACAGAAACCGGCTTCCCACGGGAAAGTCTTTCTCCACGGGCAGACATGCTCCCAGGTGCCTGTGGCAAGGGGAAGGAAATGCCATACACTGACCTGGAAGAGACCACAGGGCCCATGCACAGTATGAACCCTTCCCTCAACCCGGCCGTTTTGCTAGCAGGAGTTCAACCCCAACGAACACAGCCCGGAGACCCCTGAGGCAAAAACGGCTTCTGACGAACAATAGGCGCTTGCTGTGGAACACCTATCCCAAGTGGGGGTAGCCAGCTCAACAAAATGCCACACACCCAGGTGTAAGAAACAACATTGCCCAGCCATGGTCTAAGCCCCTCACCTCGTCCCTGTGCTTTGGGGAGCCGGAGGGAAAGCCGAGTCCCACGGCCCTGAGACCCCTTTTCAAAAAGCCGGCTTCCCACGGAAACAGTTTTCCTGAGGTGCAGACCCTCTCATAAGTGGTTGTGGCAAGGTAAAGCAAATGCCCTCCACTTCTCTGGAAGAAACCACAGTGCCCAGCCATGTTCTAAGCCCTCCCATCCTCCCTGGGCTTCTGGCAGCAGGAGTAAAAAGAGAGGAGCAGAGCACTGGGACCCGTTTGACAAAAACCGGCTTCCCACGGGAAAGTCTTTCTCCACGGGCAGACATGCTCCCAGGTGCCTGTGGCAAGGGGAAGGAAATGCCATACACTGACCTGGAAGAGACCACAGGGCCCAGGCACAGTCTGAACCCTTCGCTCAACCCGGCGGTTTTGCTAGCAGGAGTTCAACCCCAACGAACACAGCCCGGAGACCCCTGAGGCAAAAACGGCTTCTGACGAACAATAGGCGCTTGCTGTGGAACACCTATCCCAAGTGGGGGTAGCCAGCTCAACAAAATGCCACACACCCAGGTGTAAGAAACAACATTGCCCAGCCATGGTCTAAGCCCCTCACCTCGTCCCTGTGCTTTGCGGAGCCGGAGGGACAGCCGAGGCACACGGCCCTGAGACCCCTTTGCAAAAAGCCGGCTTCCCACGGAAACAGTTTTCCTGAGGTGCAGACCCTATCCCAAGTGGTTGTGGCAAGGTAAAGCAAATGCCCTCCACTTCTCTGGAAGAAACCACAGTGCCCAGCCATGTTCTAAGCCCTCCCATCCTCCCTGGGCTTCTGGCGGAAGGAGTGAAAAGAGAGGAGCAGAGCACTGGGACCCGTTTGACAGAAACCGGCTTCCCACGGGAAAGTCTTTCTCCACGGGCAGACATGCTCCCAGGTGCCTGTGGCAAGGGGAAGGAAATGCCATACACTGACCTGGAAGAGACCACAGGGCCCAGGCACAGTCTGAACCCTTCGCTCAACCCGGCGGTTTTGCTAGCAGGAGTTCAACCCCAACGAACACAGCCCGGAGACCCCTGAGGCAAAAACGGCTTCTCACGAACAATAGGCACTTGCTGTGGAACACCTATCCCAAGTGGGGGTAGCCAGCTCAACAAAATGCCACACACCCAGGTGTAAGAAACAACATTGCCCAGCCATGGTCTAAGCCCCTCACCTCGTCCCTGTGCTTTGGGGCGCCGGAGGGACAGCCGAGGCCGATGGCCCTGAGACCCCTTTGCAAAAAGCCGGCTTCCCATGGAAACAGTTTTCCTGAGGTGCAGCCCCTCTCACAAGTGGTTGTGGCAAGGTAAAGCAAATGCCCTCCACTTCTCTGGAAGAAACCACAGTGCCCAGCCATGTTCTAAGCCCTCCCATCCTCCCTGGGCTTCTGGCAGCAGGAGTGAAAAGAGAGGAGCAGAGCACTGGGACCCGTTTGACCAAAACCGTCTTCCCACGGGAAAGTCTTTCTCCACGTGCAGACATGCTCCCAGGTGCCTGTGGCAAGGGGAAGGAAATGCCATACACTGACCTGGAAGAGACCACAGGGCCCAGGCACAGTCTGAACCCTTCCCTCACCCCGGCGGTTTTGCTAGAAGGAGTTCAACCCCAAGGAACACAGCCCGGAGACCCCTGAGGCAAAAACGGCTTCTGACGAACAATAGGCGCTTGCTGTGGAACACCTATCCCAAGTGGGGGTAGCCAGGTCAACAAAATGCCACACACCCAGGTGTAAGAAACAACATTGCCCAGCCATGGTCTAAGCCCCTCACCTCGTCCCTGTGCTTTGGGGAGCCGGAGGGACAGCCGAGGCCGATGGCCCTGAGACCCCTTTGCAAAAAGCCAGCTTCCCATGGAAACAGTTTTCCTGAGGTGCAGACCCTCTCACAAGTGGTTGTGCCAAGGTAAAGCAAATGCCCTCCACTTCTCTGGAAGAAACCACAGTGCCCAGCCATGTTCTAAGCCCTCCCATCCTCCCTGGGCTTCTGGCAGCAGGAGTGAAAAGAGAGGAGCAGAGCACTGGGACCCGTTTGACAAAAACCGGCTTCCCACGGGAAAGTCTTTCTCCACGTGCAGACATGCTCCCAGGTGCCTGTGGCAAGGGGAAGGAAATGCCATACACTGACCTGGAAGAGACCACAGGGCCCAGGCACAGTCTGAACGCTTCACTCAACCCGGCGGTTTTGCTAGCAGGAGTTCAACCCCAACGAACACAGCCCGGAGACCCCTGAGGCAAAAACGGCTTCTGACGTACAATAGGCGCTTGCTGTGGAACACCTATCCCAAGTGGGGGTAGCCAGCTCAACAAAATGCCACACACCCAGGTGTAAGAAACAACATTGCCCAGCCATGGTCTAAGCCCCTCACCTCGTCCCTGTGCTTTGGGGAGCCAGAGGGAAAGCCGAGGCCCACGGCCCTGAGACCCCTTTTCAAAAAGCCGGCTTCCCACAGAAACAGTTTTCCTGAGGTGCAGACCCTCTCATAAGTGGTTGTGGCAAGGTAAAGCAAATGCCCTCCACTTCTCTGGAAGAAACCACAGTGCCCAGCCATGTTCTAAGACCTCCCATCCTCCCTGGGCTTCTGGCAGCAGGAGTGAAAAGAGAGGAGCAGAGCACTGGGACCCGTTTGACAAAAACCGGCTTCCCACGGGAAAGTCTTTCTCCACGGGCAGACATGCTCCCAGGTGCCTGTGGCAAGGGGAAGGAAATGCCATACACTGACCTGGAAGAGACCACAGGGCCCAGGCACAGTCTGAACCCTTCGCTCAACCCGGCGGTTTTGCTAGCAGGAGTTCAACCCCAACGAACACAGCCCGGAGACCCCTGAGGCAAAAACGGCTTCTGACGAACAATAGGCGCTTGCTGTGGAACACCTATCCCAAGTGGGGGTAGCCAGCTCAACAAAATGCCACACACCCAGGTGTAAGAAACAACATTGCCCAGCCATGGTCTAAGCCCCTCACCTCGTCCCTGTGCTTTGGGGAGCCGGAGGGACAGCCGAGGCACACGGCCCTGAGACCCCTTTGCAAAAAGCCGGCTTCCCACGGAAACAGTTTTCCTGAGGTGCAGACCCTATCCCAAGTGGTTGTGGCAAGGTAAAGCAAATGCCCTCCACTTCTCTGGAAGAAACCACAGTGCCCAGCCATGTTCTAAGCCCTCCCATCCTCCCTGGGCTTCTGGCGGAAGGAGTGAAAAGAGAGGAGCAGAGCACTGGGACCCGTTTGACAGAAACCGGCTTCCCACGGGAAAGTCTTTCTCCACGGGCAGACATGCTCCCAGGTGCCTGTGGCAAGGGGAAGGAAATGCCATACACTGACCTGAAAGAGACCACAGGGCCCAGGCACAGTCTGAAACCTTCCCTCACCCCGGCGGTTTTGCTAGCAGGAGTTCAACCCCAACGAACACAGCCCGGAGACCCCTGAGGCAAAAACGGCTTCCGACGAACAATAGGTGCTTGCTGTGGAACACCTATCCCAAGTGGGGGTAGCCAGCTCAACAAAATGCCACACACCCAGGTGTAAGAAACAACATTGCCCAGCAATGGTCTAAGCCCCTCACCTCGTCCCTGTGCTTTGGGGAGCCGGAGGGACACCCGAGGCCTACGGCCCTGATTCCCCTTTGCAAATAGCCGGCTTCCCATGGAAACAGTTTTCCTGAGGTGCAGACCCTCTCACAAGTGGTTGTGGCAAGGTAAAGCAAATGCCCTCCACTTCTCTGAAGAAACCACAGTGCCCAGCCATGTTCTAAGCCCTCCCATCCTCCCTGGGCTTCTGGCAGCAGGAGTGAAAAGAGAGGAGCAGAGCACTGGGACCCGTTTGACCAAAACCGGCTTCCCACGGGAAAGTCTTTCTCCACGTGCAGACATGCTCCCAGGTGCCTGTGGCAAGGGGAAGGAAATGCCATACACTGAACTGGAAGAGACCACAGGGCCCAGGCACAGTCTGAACCCTTCCCTCACCCTGGCGGTTTTGCTAGAAGGAGTTCAACCCCAACGAACACAGCCCGAAGACCCCTGAGGCAAAAACGGCTTCTGACGAACAATAGGCGCTTGCTGTGGAACACCTATCCCAAGTGGGGGTAGCCAGGTCAACAAAATGCCACACACCCAGGTGTAAGAAACAACATTGCCCA